>NC_133617.1:521130034-521848034 GCF_048593235.1 Sminthopsis crassicaudata
TGTTTGTTTTTTTCCAAATTTATTTAAATAAACAGAATAAGAAAGAAGAAAAACATAATAAAATGCAAAATAAAATGAAAAAAGCATTGTCATGTGCCCAGAAGAACATCAAGGAGAATTCAAAATACATTAAGAAAAATACCAATTCAAGAAAGTGTATATATATATATATATATATATATATATATATATGTGTGTGTGTGTGTGTGTATATATATATATATAACTTGAGAAGGGCATGATAACTGATTTCTAACCAGGTCCACCTCAGTTTCTTCACCTTGAAAATTCGGTGGTTTGATTAGATCATTTCTAAGAGCTTCCTGAAGTCTAGATCTATTGTAATAACTCAGTTTCCCTGAATTGTTCTGCCTTAGTTTCCCTGAATTATTAGGCCATGAGTGGCCACCTCCTTCCTGGCCATTAGGACTGAGAGAATTAGAGCCTAGAAGCTGTGGCCACTCTCACATTCCAGATGGCTTATCTCAAATACTTGGGTATCTCCTTGTCTCAGACTTCTTATCTCCTGCTCAACCATCTTCTTGACCTCAATCTGTCAGAATTAAAAAATTATGGTCTTTCCTGGAATTTCCACTCACCCAGTGCTCTGCCTTCCTCCCTTGCCTCTGTTTCCTTGATAGCTGGAACCCTAGAAAAGTCTTAGAATTATTTGCTGGCTGAGACCCCAGTCTCTGTCTTGTGTCAGTGTCAGTTTTTCCTACATTATACTATGACGTAGGCCAGAGATATTGATGATGAGTCAGAGAACTAAAATATGATGAGGTGAAGTCTAGGTTTGGGGGCTCCTAGTATGGGAACCAAAAATATGATGAGGTTTAGGTTTTGGGGTTCCCTTACTAGGAAAGCAAATAATAAGGTCTAGATATAGGGAACCAAAATGAGATTTGGATTTCTGGTGGTCTGAGAGTTAAATGATAAGGTCTAGTGTTCGGGGTTCAGGGTACCAAATGGAGGAACTTGGCTCCCCTGCAACCCCTTGAGATTTGACACAAGGGTAGGGAATTTGGGAGAATCCCTTCTGGTGGCACAGAGGTTCTCTGTAAAGGAATTTACAAACCTGAAAACCTAGGTTGATAAAAGAGGTTTGTTATGGGGATTCAAAGTAAGGTTAGGAATCCTAACAGAGAGGCATAAAGTCTCATTAGGGAAATACGGGAGGGCAAAGAGAGCATAGCACTGGGAAAGAATATTATTCCAGTGGGCAGAGGCTTCCTTGGCACAGCATGGCATAGCCTAGCATGGCATAGCATAACATGTTTAGCACCTCTGCAAAGAGAGGATTTTAGATAGGTTCTTTGATAATAGGAGTTGTGGCTAAAAGTTGAAGGGAGCTAGTGGGGGGAGTCCCAAGTTGGCTTATCTACTAGCTGAGTTTTAGCTTGAGCTGGAATTTGAATAGAATTGTGTTTCTTTAATTGAATAGGGTTGGAATTCAAACCAACCCCACCTAGGTAATTGAATGACACTATTTGTCTTTTTTCCCTTAGGCGAGGTCCCCCACTGAGGCAGAGTTGAAGGAGATTTTCTCCTTCAAGGAGTTTGAGTTTTGGGGTTCCTTCTTCAATATAAGGTATCTTTCCCTCATTCTTCCCTTTCTTGCCCTTGTTCCTGTGATTTCTGAAGACAATCTGCTTTCTCTAGAAATCTCATTTGTTTGAGACACCCTAAAAAGTTTAACAAAAGAGAGGAAAATAGTGAATATAGAATTTTGTTGACCCACAGTCCTGGACTTGTTTCAGTTACTACTTAATTATTTGAGAGACTAAGTGTGGCCAGTGTTGATCTGTGTAAGAATGAAAGTCTGGTTACCTGGGGAAAGTTCTGAAGAGAGAATGCCCCCAAAGAGAATAATTTTCTCTAAGGGAAATAACTAGTTGGTTTTTCACATGGATCCAATTAACCATGGATTCTGAACAGAGTAAACTCATCCTGGACACTTCACTGATGGTAAAAATTTATATCCAAATGATGTCTATCTGCAGGAATGTGTTTACCATGCTTAATCTTTCTCTGCTATAGATGTTCTAAGCTCTATAGCAATATCCTAGTGAAAGTTCATTTGACTTAAATAAATTAATGGAATTATAGGACTTATTACCTAAACAAATTAATTATTGTTGTTGTTGTCTATTTGTGGAATTATCAAACAGATTTTAAAAGATAGTAAAGTATTATTGTTAATTAGGAGTCCTTAACAAAAGCAGAGAGTTAACTTATGAAGTTATAGTAACAAAAGCCCAGAAAGTTATATCTTATCATCCTTAAACTTCCCCAGAAATTCTTACCAATTTCTGCTCTTCTCTCTTACTTTTTTTATTCTCCTCTTTATCCCAAATTCTTCTTTCTGATACTCTCAAGGATAGTGTGGATGTCTGGACTTCAATTTGTTCTACTTACTTGGCACCTCCACCATAACTTATTACCCATACACTATCACTTTATCTTCATGTCCTTCCTTCCCAAACTCTCTCTGTCTCTGTCTCTTTGTTTTTCAAGATAATTTGAGACCTTATCTTAAAAGAGAGTCAAATTCATGAACATTTTCATTTATTCAATAAACATTAATTAAACACTTGTTATATGCTACATACTGTGCTGAGCCCTGGGATAGAAAAAGAGGCAAAAGAGAATATTACTCTCAAAGAGCTTAAAATCTAACTGGGGAGAAATAATATGCAAATAAATCTATGGAAAGCAAGCTATTAAATAGGAAATAAAGGGAAACATTAGAATTAAGAAAGATTAGGGAAGTCTTGTAAAAAGCTGGATTTTAATTAGGATTTAAAAGTGTTAAGATGTCAGGAAATCCCCTGTTTTCCAAAGCTAAGGTTATGCCCTGAGCCTGGCATATCAATAATCCTTTGCACTCACTTTTTGCATGATCTCAGTAATTCTCAAATTTGTTTCTGGTTATTAAACCCTACTATGAATCAAACTTATCTCATTGTTGCTATTAGCCTGCATTGTCAGGACTATAACTCTATACTTCGGAGAAGAAGAAATATTTGTTTGATTATTCTACTGTTTGTTTAGAATAAAACTGATATAGCACAAAAATCCAAGTTATCTTATTCCCTATACATATCTTTCAAGGACCCTCCAAGGAAACTGAAAAATGATGTATATCCTCTAGATAGAGGCTGATACTATTACTTATAAAAGCATATTGTCTGCAATGTTTGAGTATTCAAATAAATTCAAGGAATAACTCAATCAATTGATTATAATTCATAATCTGACTCAAAGGCAATTAGACTCTTTTGGAATATGTTGCTACCACATGAATATTTTGTTTTAATCTGACAAGCTAGATACAAATAGTATGAGACCACTTTATTCAGGAAATAGATAGTTTGAATCCTTGCCAGATGCACTTACAACTGAAATAATACGATTAAATGGTGTGTCTATGCACACAAACTACTAATTGCCATAGTAAAGGCCAATTTCCCCAGAATGACTGATCTAAAGTGGAATTATATAAACAATTGGAAGGGAAACAACCAAAAGTAGTTGCTAAAATATTTTTTGGAAATCCTTAAACACTTTATTAAGCCTAGAGACTGAAGAGCATAAGTCCCTAATGATATTAGGAAACCTATTCTCTCACATCAAAAGTACCATAAAAAATATTTGGTAGCAAGGTAGAAGGGTCACAAATTGAACCAAATAATAGAAACAATCACTCAGCTGTATATAAGAACTTTCAATAAAAGCCTAGAAAAAGAAAGAATTTAAAAGTATTCTCTCAACTCAACAAACTGCAGACCTACAAAATGAGGGCACCACTCAGTTTGCTCCAGGTGTTGAGTAAAAGAAAGTGTCACTTTAGGGGAAGAATAAGAAGAAACTTAAAATACTATCTTTGCCCTACAAATTTCAGTTCTCCAAAGAAGTGTACCATGGAGCCTATTTTAGATATTAAGGGGCTAAATGAGGTTACTCCCAAAACTCCAAACTATTTGGATATTTTTAGTATTGTAAAAATCCAGTTTATCATAGAAATGAGAGTTGACAATACCTTAAAAATCAAGGATTATAAGCCTTCTAAGAAGTACAATAAACATTTTTTATAACTCTTACTAGCATATTCTACTGGATTTTTTCATTATAGTTTCAGCTTACTGTTATTAGGATCACAGAACCTAATAGTCACATTACAATTGGAACCAGCAACTAAATGCCATTGTTACTACTGGGATCACCTTCTCCACTGTCAATGATAGTAAAGTCATTTTCCCTATTCTAATGAGATTGTATATGTCATAGGGATTTGCCTCCAAATTCTTCAATAGCCTTTTCTATTGAATCCATCTCTGATAAAATAAAAATTCCTTTTAAATTTCCTCCTCTATATCCATCAATTTAAGGGGGAAAGATTTGTTGTACAAATTATATGGTCCAAACTACTTTCTTGCAGAATATGTAATATCCTACAGATAAGGAATATCCCTAGAATAGTATTCCTCAAATTATGTCCAGTGAAGGTCTAATAACAGAAATTTCACCCTGTCTGAAATTTCACCCTCTGGTTCTGTAAAGGACTCCTCCTCCTTGAGAACATCCCATCCAAATAAAATTAGTCTGCTTTCCAGTATTTCTACTATTCAGATGTGTTACAAAGTCTTTTCCACATTCTCTCAGTATCCTTTTCCTCAAGCTGTATAAGAACACTTTATTCCTTTCATTGCCTCCCCTCTTGAACAGATGTTTTTGTACGGCAGCACTTCACCATGCAACACCACATTCTCCTGATGCTCAAAAAAAATTGTAAATTTAACCAAGTTAGAGACATATACCACACTGTTCAAAATCTCTATGTAATAGATTCCTTTGTAATTCCTAGTTCCACTGTTTTCCCCATCCCCAATGCCTTGCATGCATCCATTCTCTATTCTTCAATCTGGTTTACTATTGTGTAGTTATATTATGTTTTTCTAATTTTCTTATTCCCTTATGCCCAAACTACCAATACAACTTTTGTCTTTGAATTCAGGTACCTGGGTTCACATTCCACACAGATATTATGAATTATCTTTATTTTCCTAAATATTCAAGGAAAATTTAAACTCAGTATTCATTCCCTCCCATCCTCCCCCACACTGGATGTACTTTGTCCAATATATAGATGACATTATTTGGAGATTAGGTCTTCCTACATCATGCAAGTTAGACAGCAGTTATTCATGAGCCTAATAACAATAATGATTGTCAAGGAAAATTTAATCTACCCAAATTTTCAAACCTGGATAGGTCTGCTCTTCCTTACAAAGCCTAATGAAGCTCTGCTTACAGAAGTTAAGCATATTATTACTGGACTTCAATCAGCCACCTGAAAAATTCTAATCTTACTTTACCTCATTCTTCTTCTAAACAAACAAGAAGCAGGCTCAGCTTCTCCAATAGCATTGACTAAAGAATGTTCCATTATTCCCAGTGACATATTATTTTGCAGTCAAAGCCAGCAAATTTCTCTCAAAGATCCCATTATACTGGCATATAATCTTTCTCTCTTTCTTCCCTATTTCCTTCCATTTATCCTTCTTCCCATCCTAATTTTCTTTATTTTCCCTTTCTTCCTTCCATATTGTAGATAAAATTATCTTTCTGGCATGGGGAAACCCCACCATGCTTTCCTCCTCATTACAACTTTAGTGCAATCCGATATCTTTCAAATCAAGGACATATCTACAAATAAACTCTTCTTTATTCCACCTAACTGAGAAAAAGTCATATGCAACTATTATCACAAGAAAAATCTCTAAATATTTAAGCTAGCTTCAGTTTCAAAAAAAAATTAAATTCCAATTCCCTCACTTAACAGATAGACAATAGAGACTTTACTATTATATCACAAGTAAATGGCTATTAAGACAATAGAGACTTTACTATTATATCACAAGTAAATGGCTATTTCAGGAAATCTTATGGGATTGTGGATATTGGAGACAATCATCTTTCCCTGTTCTTTCTTTCATGAATACACTCTAACCCAGTCAATTAAGACCAAAGAATGAATGTTTTTCCTCCATCAAAATCATACCACTTTTAATCCTACCTTTAAACTTACCAGACTGATAAAACTTTTTACCTTGATTTCTCATAAGAATTTAGAAGATACGACTGCTATATTGTACCATTTTTTAAGGAAGTGATATGTCTATCCCAAAATCTTTCCTGTCTAGTACAAAGATTTCTTCCTATAATATAAGAAGTAGCTGAGGATGTTTTTTGTGGTTGACAAATCTCACCATCTTTGCTCCTCTTTACAGATTCACTGCATACCATATCTGTCAAAGACATATCCACAAATAAGTCCTTTATGCTAAACTTTCCATCAGTATATCTTGTTGTGATACTCTTAATCTAGTAATCCTCCTAACCCTCTCCTCTGAGGAACAATCTTACTCCAAATCCCATGATTGCCTCGAATTTTTACAGTTATCCATGAAACTATCTAAACACTTAACTGAAATCTCCCTGCCTAACCTTGACTTAGGTCTTTTTGATAAATGATTCCCAGGTGGAAATATGGACACAATCTATGACATTGTCATCCTTTTTGATATCCTTGAGTTCTGTATCATAACAGGTTACTACACTGCTCAAGCAGTTGAGTGCATCACTTTCTAACCCAAGCTTGCCATTTAACCTCAGGGATTCCAGTGAATTTCCCTACTGTCTCTTGTTATGCTTTTGATATGCCATACAGTCCAAGGAGAATCAAGACTTTCTGAATAGAACTGGCATGCAAATTTCCCACATTTACCTCATTTCCATTCTACTAGAAGAAAGCCAGTTTCCTTCTGCTATGCCTGTCATCAATTGTCCTGCTTATACTAATGCTTCTGACATTAAGATGACATTTCTGTAATCAACTGCTCTACTCATACTACTCTTACTATCCTCTGCAGACAAGCTATGAAAGTCACTATTGTTATTAAAATACTATTCTTTTCCCCATCACTGCTGTGTCTTAGTCCATTTCTTAACATCTGCTCATCAGCATTAAAACAGGAGCATGACTTGGGGCCCTTCACTCTGATTATGTTCTTTCTGAAGTTTCTAAGATTCTGCCCAATTAGTTTGAACTTTTTTCTCAACAAACAGACCACATATGCATAGAGGGAGAGGGAGAAGGAACATGACAAAGTATTATGAAGAGAATGTTGTTGGGGTTTTTTTCTGAGCATTCACAAAATTTATACTTTCATCTACAACAATATGTGTTGCAGATAATTTTACGGTAGCCCCAGAGAAAATGTTTCTATTAAGACTCTATTCCAACCAAATTCATCTTTTTAAAATCCAGAGGCAGGTAGGTGATGAAGTGGATAGAGGATCAGCCCTGAAGTCAGGAGAATGTGAGTTCAAATCCAGCCTCAGACACTTAACAGTTCCTAGCTGTGTGACCCTGGGCAAGTCACTTCATCCCAATTCTTCATCCCAATTTCTTCAGGAAAAAAAAAAAAATAAATAAGGATCTCATTGATTTTATTGAACTACCTCAATCCCTTAGATTTAAATATTGTTTAGGTATAATAATTTTTAGTAAGTGTATAAAATATTATTCCACCAGAAGTCAAGCTATTAGTAATTGTAATGTAATTAATCTCTGAGTTTATTCCCCAATCTGAAATTCTGACTATAATAAAGTGTACCAGGGTACAATTAACCAAACATGTATGGTTGTCCCTTATATTCTCATACTATATATCACTATCAGTCACTTTGACAAATAAAAACAAACTAACATTGGATAATACTGTAGGAAGTATATAGCAACACAGAATGAAAACAGCTACTATCTTAACCTTAGTCCTTTTATAGTTGTTAAATATCCTAAACTGAAAAAACAAGGTGCCACCCCCTAAGATAGTAGTTGGCTGATCCATGCCTGCAGATCTGTGGGTCCCACCAGAATAAGAATTCTGAAAGCAGTTTGACTTAGCAACTGATGGTTTATTATCTTTATTATTATCTTTATTATATATATAAAAGATATTATTATAAACTACATATGTACATATAATATATAAATATACGTTTATATTTTATATATTATTTATATTATTATTATTATTATCTTATTTATTATTTTTAACCAAGATCAATTGCAAATTATACAGCAAAACTCATCTGGGAAATTTCAAAGAAAAAGCTTTGCCATAACAATCAACTTAATTGTCTACATCAACACATTTTGCTATGAATTCTCTTTAGCATCTTGTTGCTTGACTATTTCAGATCCCTTTCATAATCTAGACAGTAATAAAGTTTGAAAGAAGAATAGCATGGATATACATTTACATATAGCTCAAACCACATGAGATCTAAAACTAAAGATTTTCAAAACCTAGCCTAGGTTTCCTTAAAGTAATACAAGGTATGCTCTTTCAATGTCTTCAGCAACAAAGTTTTGATGCCTTGGTTCTGTAGATAATTTTTTGACACTTTCATGTTACCTGAATGTAAGAATAAAAATTCACCAATATGTCTCCCCTTTTCTCCTCAAGATTTTTTCCATGTTAGAAGAAAATTCTCAGGTTTGTCTACCATTTCAATTCAAGGACACTTCAGGAATGCTTTATATCTCAGAAGGATTACTTTTTTTTTTTTTTGCCTCTCTTATGAAATATCTAACCTATTTCTACTAATAATAGAAACTAGAGGTTCTTCTATTCTCCAGTGAGAATTGAGAAACAGTTAAAATTACACCTTTGCTCCCCAAATCAATTTACCATGCCATGATTTCATACCCTGGACTTACTTTTCTGCAATCAAAAGGGTTCTGTGGCATCTCTGATTTTATGACTTGGCATTATGGAATCAATATGATAAATTACTATTGCAATATATGGCAGGAAAAGATACGTGTGTGCATTCAGACAAATTCTCAATATATTAACAGACTGGCACTATGGGCTGCTGAAGTGTATCACTTAATAGGAAATGTCCCAAAAATAATACATACCCAATGATCCATGAAATATTACAAACATTAGTCCCTGATCACCAAAATAATATATTCACTAAAACAATACAAAAATGTTTCTAAAACAATCAACCTCAAAAACTGTTGAATGTATCAAAAACATGAAAGCATAGTAGATTAAGTCCACTTAGTCTCTGCACTGGAAATCCTTCTTCATTGGATAAATATCTCTTTGAATATGATATATTTATCCTAATATGGGATCTATCAATACCAGGGAAATATATAAGATAGTTCCTTCCCTACGATAAGGTATAGAGTTGAAGAAAAAAAATTGGTAAGCTGATCGTTTTCTACAGGAAAAGCAAAAATCCACCTTGAGCAATTCCAATAGAATTGGAATGGAAAATGCCATCCATATCCTGAGAGAGAACTATAAAACTGAATATGGATTGAAGTACTTTCACCTTTTTTGTTTGTTTTCATTTTCATGGTTTTTTAACCTTTTTGTCTGAGTTCTTGCACAGAATGACAAATATGAAAATAGGCTTAAAGGAATTGTACATATTTAACCTATATCAGATTGCTTGCTGTGTTGGGGAGGTGGAAGATAAGGGCAGGGAGTAAGAAAATTTGGAATACAAAGTTTAACAAAGATGAATGTTGAAAGCTATCCTTATATATTTTTTGGAAAATAAAATATTACTGAAAAAAAATTTAAAAGAGCACTTTGCACCATATACAAAGTGAAGTAATTTAGCCCTTGTATGTAAAAAAAAAAAAATGTTAATAGTATTATCTATTTAGTAAATGTATCTACTGCAGAAAATAGATCCTAGAAGCTAGGAGGAAATAATAACAATAATTACCTAAGTGTTAATTACTCCCCTCTCCATATGGAACAATTCTGTAACCTATGTTAACTATATGAGCTTTTTCTTTAACCATACCTTTGAGAATTGGGAGAATGAACTAATTTAGGGGATATACATCTTATTCAGGGGTATGGAGAGTGGAGATACAAGCAGACCAAACTTTAAGAAAATTATAAACTGCTGGCAATGTCAAATTTTTAAGAAACTTTAACATTCTGATGCCACTTCAATCCTTCATACCTGGAATCTCAATTATAATAGAATTGCACTAAGGTATCTAATTTTTATATGATTTTAATCATAGATTATACAGAACTTTAGGATTTTCCCTTAAATTTTCATACTATATGTCATCATCCTTAATCACTTGGACAAATAGAAAAGGAGAATAAATATGAATTAACAGGATCAACAACTATGAAACCATGCAGCAACACAGGACTAAAATAGTCTTTTCCTTAACTCTTAGTTCTTGTACAGAACATAAGTTTCCTTTCAATGTGCAAAATAGTATGGCACTAGGCATGATGCTAGTGCAATAATACAGTGGTAAATACAATTTGCTGCTTTTATGATATCATAAGTGGAAAATTCATTCATGATATAAATAAACTCAAAAGTATTATCATAATTTTCCATAATGTTTCTCAGGATTAGGTTGATCTCTATCACTCACTAGACTACTGAGCACTAATCAGTAATCTGCTATTTCTGAATAGATAAAAAGAATTGTCTAAAAATCTTTTAAGGATGGTCATAACCCTCATTAGACTGGGTTTCTTATTTTGTTTCATAATGAATTAGGTTTAAGTATTACATAGGATAGAGATTAAGAACTAATACTATCTCTCCAGTAAAAAATAATGACTGCTAAAAAAACTTCCAAGTGCAAAGGAAGGAAGAGTGATTAAAAAATTAAACTAATATAGTTGTACAAACTTAGTGGTATTAAAAGGAATATTAAAGAAGACAGAATTGAGAAAGAGAAAAATAAAATTCCTTTACATGGGAATGCTCAAATTAGGTGAAAAAAATGCCTTAGCTCTAGGAATAAATAGACCTATAGACACAATATGTATACTCTGATTTCCATCTGCCTTAGTATACTGCTGTTAATACCATAAAAGGGGCTAAGCCTGTTAGCACAAAGTCTATTAAAAGCTTAGCTAAACCTTTGTTTGGGGAATCACTTTCCAGTGAGTACTCCCCTAGCTAGCCTTGAATAAACCCTCTACATCCTTTTCAGCCATTTTCTGAAGTTATTGACCTCCAGGCTATAGACCTAGATGATGGATGAGATTCTTCCTGGTCTCCTTTGGACTCTAAATTGAGAAATTCTCCAATAACAGCAACTGCTAATGGCTAGAGATAAAGGAGGAGGGGAAACTCACCATCTCTCTTTCTACAAAGGACCTGATCTCTTGGACTAGGCCCTTCCCTAAGGGAAACCTTACTCTCTTACCTCACAATCTGCTTCTTCACACTCTCATTTATTCAGACTTGCATTGTTCAAGTAATTCATAAATTCAGATCTGATCAGTTAGAGTTGGCTTTCTTTATCACTTTAGCTGAAGGATAGTCTTGACCTTCTCTGAGAAGTGTAATGTTATGAAAATCACTTCTTGTGCACTTGGCACCAGATACATGAACTAAGGAATTTGATCTCTCAATGGAAATTCAAGATTAGAAGTACACATTTTCCAGGCATTGTAAAAATCTGATTTGTTCTCAAATAAACAAATAAATAAATAACAATAGCTAATATTTATATGCATTTACTATGTGGTCAGGCATTGTACTAAATGGTTTACAATTATTATCTTATTTGATCCTCACAATTATCAAAAGTAGGTGCTATTATTATGCCCATTTTCCAATAGGAAAACTGAAGTAAAGAATAATTATGTGACTTGCCCAGTGTCACACAATTAGTAAATATCTGACTTCAAGCCTAGTGCTCTATCTACTGCTCCACCTAGCTGCAAGGGAGGTAAGCAATCATATGGGCCTGCTATGATATAACTGCTATTGCTGTTGAAGACCAAGGAGAGAAATCTTACCCTTAATAACTCAAACCCCAGTTCTTCACTCTCCCTCTGAAGCTGGAAGTCTAATGAAGTGAAAATATTAGCAAAGATCTTCAAAAAAGAAGAGTCCAGAAAAGAGAAAGTGTAATTTCTCCTTGCTTAAAAATCAAACAACAACAACAACAACAAAAATCTACCAGGTAGAAAGTTTCCTTGACAAGAATCTGTGCACTCTGATTCTTAGTCAAACTATTTTTATTCAAATCCTAGTTCCTGGAATAAATAAAAAAAATAACTATATCATCCCAGTAAGACATATGTCCTTCAATAATGAACTACATGAAAAGCATATCTAACTCCTTAGGAGGTGTCATAATTTACCAAATCAATAAATCCTCCAATACTACTCCATTTAGGTACAACATGTCTGAAATTATGACCTGTGCTTTTACTAACAGTATAATTCCAATAACTAATGTATTAATTTTCACTTTGTTGTAACTTACTAAATGTTCAATGAAATGTTTATTGTTCATATTCTAATAGCATTAATCTTTACAAAGGAGGGATCCAGGAAAAACAAAGGACTTGTGATTGAGATAGAAATGTAATTAAGCCCCTAACTGTGTATAAAATAGAAGGATAATTAATTTCTTTTGATTTTTAGGATGTGTCATTTATCATGACTAAGAGAGGAAAATTGGAATTAGTTTTATATATATATATATACATACATGCAGGCTCTTAGAAAACAAATTATTCTGATACAAAAGGCCATGGAACAATTATATAAAAAAGACAATCCCAAGTTTCATAATTTGT
Source organism: Sminthopsis crassicaudata (assembly GCF_048593235.1). Taxonomy (NCBI): domain Eukaryota; kingdom Metazoa; phylum Chordata; class Mammalia; order Dasyuromorphia; family Dasyuridae; genus Sminthopsis; species Sminthopsis crassicaudata. The sequence goes on from NC_133617.1 coordinate 521,142,715, forward strand.
CCTCTACCTATTATAAGTGGGAAAGGAAACCATATAGATTAATAGATTTGCACAGGATCTACCTCAGTGGATCTTTTGGAATGAGGAAAGCAGAGACTATCAAAGCAATACGATTCTAGTGGAATTAGACAATGGAGACCTCAAAGAAAAAAAATTGGAAGAATAGCCTGAAATCTGGGGAAAGCAGCATTGAGGTCTAAGTAAAGAATTCACTATTCTCTGGGAGTAATATTTGTTTGTTTTTATTTAGGGAAGTTTTTCTCAGGCTAGTTTCAGGTAGACATGAGAAAAGAGAGGATAAAGAAGAGATAATATGACTAATATTTTCTAAGAGATGGCCAGTTGAATGTAAAATGATGGTTCTTGATATCACAAAGTCACAAGACTATGGATGAGATGCAAACTCCTCTATGCAACCGGGCTAGAGTAATAAATCCTGGATGATTTTAAAAGACAATGCTACCCAGGATGAATACAGAGAGGCTTGGAGAGACTTACATGAACTGATGTTGAGTGAAATGAGCAGAACCAGAACATCACTATACACTTCAACAACAATACTGTATGAAGATATATTCTGATTGAAATGGATATCTTCAACATAGAGAAGATCTTATTCAGTTCCAACTGGTCAATGATGGACAGAATCAGCTACAGCCAGAGAAGGAATACTGGGAAATGAGTGAAACTGTTTACACCTTTGTCTTTCTTCCCAGGCTATTTTTACCTTCTGAATCCAATTCTTCCTGTGCAATAAGAGAACTATTCGGTTCTACACAAATATATTGTATCTAGGATATACCATAATATATTTAACATGTATAAGACTACTTGACATCTAGGGGAAGGGGTGGAGGGAGGGAAGGGAAAAGACAGAACAGAAGTGAGTGCAAGGGATAATGTAAAAAATTATCAGGCATATGTTCTGTCAACAAAAAGTTATAATAAATTTTTTTTTAATAAGACAATGCTACCAAGTTATATGACAATGGAGTTGAATTAATAATGAGGCTTAAAGGAACACAATTAATCAGAAGGAAACCAAGTAAAGGAGGTATTTTTCTTTGTAAACTACAAAGTGTTAACCTTTCCATGTGTTGTGATAATCTACTTCCCATTCTTACCATTGTAAGTTTCACTGAAATGCTACATTGTAAATTTACTTTAAATATATAAGAGGTCTATTTGCCATTATTGGGGAAAAGACAAAGGTAAAGAGCCACAGGAATCCCTGTAGTTTTCTCTGCATAGGGGACCAAATTTAGAGGAAACAGAAGTAGGTTAAGGGAAATAATAATTTAGAATCCAAAGGAGGCACCAAAGGGATAAAACTTGGATTTCCTAGTGAAACAAAGAAATAACTATAGCAAATAATTATAAACTTTCTACTGTGTAGAAAATATTGGGCTAGAGGCTCATGGCATAATGACTGCTCTAAGGAAATTTACAACTTAGTAGAATATATGTAAAAAGTAGAGAAATAAATACAGTACAAGAGATGTTGTGATAGGTACATGATCAAAGGTTATTTGAGGAGAAAGATATTTTTTATCATTTCTGAGGATTAATGAAAGCCTCATGGAGGATGTGTCACCTTGATGGAGAAATAGTTCAATAGCCACAATTAGGATGCAGTGACAGTCAGTAGAAATTCATAACACTGTAGAAGAACTGAGAACTTTGGGAACATATAGAAACCTAGTTTTGCTTTTAAAATGTTATGTTTTTGGGAGGGAGGGAGGAGAATATTTAGGGGACTAGTATGAAATTAACTTGGATAGGAAGTGAGATTATGGAATATAAGAAGTCACTTGCTTCTTAACCATAACAGACAATCTTAATCTGAACAAGAACAGTTGCTTTTAGGCTGTGTCAGAGTATATAAACTGCATTACAGAAGTAAAGAGCCAGAAGGTATATAGCTGCAGGGGTACTGTCTTTCACTGACTTGTTAAAACAGTTTACTAAGGTCCTAGGTTGCAAGTAATATCTATAATGAATAATGGATCTTGGAATATTAAAATAAATTTAAAATTGAATTTAATCTAACATGTGATTTACTACTTCATATCATCATTTCAATTAATATGTTTTTTTGTTTTATATAGAATCAGTTAAGATAGTTGAGTTTAGGTATAGTTGGAAAATACATAACTTCAGAAAGTTGATATGATAGAATTCTTAACAATGAAAATGTAAGTGGAAAGTTAGAACCTGTGGCTGCATGTGAAACAGTGACTGCAATTCTAGACATATTGAGCTGTGGAAGTGAATGCTATGATAGGTATTCGTTTTGCTTTACCACCCAACCACACAGACAGTAAAGCTTCAAAGTGTTGGCAAAGTCACTTCCCCTAGAATTGAAAGATTTTTAAATGCATTTTTTGCCATTAAATGGGAATCTATTGAATTTTTCTACTTAAGTTACAAAAGACCAAAGATTATATATATCCCATTAAAGATTTTGCTTGTTTTTCAATTGTCTTTTCTGCATTGAAATGGGAATGATGATTTCATAGTCAAGAAGATTTGCTTTCTGACAAAGTAATAAGCTTTGCACTACAAAAATAATCTTTTAAAAGATGATTTACTTTCCATTTCAATTTTATATACAAATTAAAATGGATCAAAGACCAAAAAATTTCACTGAAATGTGTTTCTTCTTAAACCACTAAAAATTTGAAAATGCTACATCATGAAAATGAACACATATCAGATATAAAGCAGGGAAGGGAAGAAACTAAGTTGTGGTGATTCAGATACCCAATACTTTTTAGTTGTTCAGACTAATCAGTCTCATCCATTGAAATTCATCAAGGTACTTGTTAGGCTACAATCTTTTTTTCTTTAGGTCAATGCCACCTTCTTTCATTATCCATGTTCTTATAATGTCTCTGTTGTAAAAGGTTTGATAGGAAAAAATTTACAACCTTTCAGGATGTAGTAAGAATTCTTTTTTTTTTTTTATATTTAATTTATTTTTTTTTAATTTTATAATTATAAATTTTTGACAGTATATATGCATGAGTAATTTTTTAAAAATAACATTATCAGTTGTATTCATTTTTCCAAATTTTGCCCTCCCTCCCTCCCTCCCTCTACTCCCTCCCCTAGATGACAGGCAATCCCATACATTTTACATGTGTTACAGTATAACCTAGATACAATATATGTGTGTAAATCTAATTTTCTTGTTGCACGTTAAGTATTAGATTCTGAAGGTATAAGTAACCTGGGTAGATAGAAAGAAGTGCTAACAATTTACATTCACTTCCCAATGTTCCTTCTCTGGGTGTAGTTGTTTCTGTCCATCATTGATCAACTGGAAGTGAGTTGGATCTTCTTTATGTTGAAGATATCCACTTCCATCAGAATACATCCTCATACAGCATTGTTGTTGAAGTGTACAGCGATCTTCTGGTTCTGCTCATTTCACTCAGCAACAGTTGATTTAAGTCTCTCCAAGCCTCTCTCTATTCCTCCTGCTGGTCATTTCTTACAGAGCAATAATATTCCAAAACATTCATATACCATAATTTACCCAACCATTCTCCAATTGATGGACATCCATTCATTTTCCAGTTTCCAGCCACTACAAAAAGGGCTGCCACAAAAAATTTTGGCACATACAGGTCCCTTTCCCCTCCTCAGTATTTCTTTGGGATATAAGCCCAATAAGCAGCACTGCTGGATCAAAGGATATGCACAGTTTGATAACTTTTGGGGTATAATTCCAGATTTCTCTCCAGAATGGCCGGATTCTTTCACAGCTCCACCAACAATGTATTAGTGTCCCAGTTTTCCCACATCCCCTCCAAAATTCATCATTATTTGTTCCTGTCATCTTAGCCAATCTGACAGGTGTGTAGTGGTATCTCAGAGTTGTCTTAATTTGCATTTCTCTGATCAGTAGTGATTTGGAACACTCTTTCATATGAGTGGATATAGTTTCAATTTCATCATCTGAGAATTGTTCACATCCTTTAACCATTTATCAATTGGAGAATGGTTTGATTTCTTATAAATTAGGTCAATTCACTATATATTTTGGAAATGAGACCTTTATGAGAACCTTTAACTGTAAAAATATTTTCCCAATTTGTTACTTCCCTTCTAATCTTGTTTGCATTAGTATTGTTTGTACAGAAACTTTTTAATTTGATGTAATCAAAGTCTTCTATTTTGTGATTGATAATGATGTCTAGTTATCCTCTGTACATAAATTCCTTCCTTCTCCACAGGTCTGAGAGGTAGACTATTCTCTGTTCCTCTAATCTAGTTATGATCTCATTCTTTATGCCTAAATCATGGACATATTTTGATCTTATCTTGGTATATGGTGTTAAGTGTGGATCCATATCTAATTTCTGCAATACTAATTTCCAGTTTTTCCAACGTTTTTTTTTTTTTTTTCAAATAATGAATTTTTATCCCAAATATTGGTATCTTTGGGTTTGTCAAATACCAGATTGCTATAGATGTACACTTTTTTGTCCTTTGTATCCAATCTGCACCACTGATTGACTGGTCTATTTCTTAGCCAATACCAAATGGTTTTGGTGACTGCTGCTATATAATATAGCTTTAGATCAGGTACACCTAGACCACCTTCATCTGACTTTTTTTTTTCATTAGTTCCCTTGCAATTCTCGACCTTTTATTCTTCCATAAGACCTTTGTTGTTATTTTTTCTAGGTCATTAAAATAGTTTCTTGGGAGTCTGATTGGTATAGCACTAAATAAATAGATTAGTTTAGGGAGTATTGTCATCTTTATTATATTCCCTCAGACTATCCAAGAGCACTGAATGTCTTTCCAATTATTTAAATCTGACTTTATTTTTGTGGCAAGTGCTTCGCAATTTTGCTCATGTAATTCCTGACTTTTCTTTGGTAGATGGATTCCCAAATATTTTATACTCTCAACATTTGTTTGGAATGAAATTTCTCTTTGTATCTCTTGCTATTGCATTTTATTAGTGATGTATAAAAATGCTAAGGATTTATGTGGATTTATTTTGTATCCAGCAACTTTGCTAAAGTTGTGAATTATTTCTAATAACTTTTTATTAGAATTTCTGGGGTTTTCTAAATATATTATCACATCATCTGCAAAGAGTGACATTTTGTTTTCCTCATTACCTACTTTTATTCCTTTAATCTCTTTCTCGACTCTTATTGCCGAGGCTAGCATTTCTAATACAATATTGAATAGTAATGGTGATAGTGGGCAACCTTGTTTCACTCCTGATCTTACTGGGAAAGGTTCCAGTTTATCGCCATTACATATTATGCTTACTGATGGTCATAAATATATGCTTCTGACTATTCTAAGGAATAGTCCATTTATTCCTATATTCTCAAGCATTTTTAGGAGGAATGGATGTTGGATTTTATCAAATGCTTTTTCTGCATCTATTGAGATGATCATATGGTTTTTATTAATTTGATTATTAATATGGTCAATTATATGGACTTCTGGCCAAGATGGCGGCGTGGAGGCAGACAGCTGCTTGAGCTCCTCGTTTTCTCTCAGAACTTACTTCATGACAAGCCTCTGACTTAATGCTTGACCCAGAAAGAAATCGACAAATTATCACCAAGAGAAGACATCCTTGAAAGTCGCCAGAAAAGGTCTGTGTTTGCTCGGGGGAGGGTCAATCAGACTGGGCGCAGACTGAGGGCAGGCAGCCAGAGCAAGACAGGCAGCTCACACAGCTCAGACCAGAGGGGGAGGGGTGTGATCTCTGCCTTTTCTGTGAAAGGGCTTTTGCCCCAGTGTGGATGCTCCGTCTTGGCAGCAAGCCAGGAGCGGTGGAGAGGGTGTAAACACCGGAGGTGAAGATTAAAACCCCAGAAAGCCAGCATCTCTCAGAGCCCGGCCACCCCCAACCCCCACCTGGACTGACTCGGTGTGTTCTCGGAACCTCAGAGCGCAGACTCAGTACAGTCATTGCTGTTCTGTTAGTGGCTCTCTGCTGCCCTACCCCCAGTCTGTAGAGGAAGCCCATTAATACCATCCAGCCCCATCCCCCACAAAACAGACCAATTGTTTCTCTTGTCAGTTTGTTTTCTTTGATTCCTACTCTGACAAAATGAACAAAAAATTCAAAAGGGCTCTAACCATTGACAGCTTCTGTGTGGAGAGGGAGCAGACTTCAAATGCTGAGGAGACTAGGAACAGACTGTCCCCAGATGTATCCCCTGGGAGGGATATAAGCTGCTCCTCAATACAAAAGAACCTCATAGAGGAAATCAAAAAGGCTCTCACAAGAGAGCTGGAAGAGAAATGGGAAAAGGAAAGGGAAGCTTGGCAAGAGAGCCTGGAGAAGTCATCCCATGCATTCAAAGACAGAGTGGATAAAGAAATCAAATCATTGAGAAACAAGATTAGTGAGCTGGAAAAGGTAAACAACTCCAAGGAAAACAGGATTCGTGAGCTGGAAAAAGAAATCAGCTCTCTAAAAAATAAAATGGATAAAATGGAAAAAAATTGCATAAAAGATAAAAACTCAATTGGACAATTACAAAGAGATATAAAAAAAGTGAATGAAGAAAATACATCATTGAAAATTAGACTGGAACAAGTAGAAATGAATGACTCAAGGAGAAACCAAGAGATAGTCAAGCAAAACCAGAGAAATGAAACAATTGAAAAGAATGTCAAGTACCTTACTAGAAAGACAACAGACCTGGAAAACAGATCCAGGAGAGACAATTTGAGAATAATTGGACTCCCTGAAAAATGGGAGGAAAAAAAGAGCTTGGACACCATTTTTGAGGAAATTATCAAAGAGAACTGCCCAGACATTCTGGAAACAGAGGGTAAAATAGACATTGAAAAAATTCATCGATCACCTACTGAAAGGGACCCTAAAATCAAAACGCCAAGAAATATAGTGGCCAAGTTCAAGAACCATCAGACAAAGGAAAAGATAGTGGAAGCTGCTAGAAAAAAACAATTCAGATATGGAGGATCCACAATAAGGATAACCCAGGATCTAGCAGCGTCCACATTAAAAGAACGCAGGGCCTGGAACATGATATTCCGAAAGGCTAAGGAACTTGATATGCAGCCAAAAATAACTTACCCAGCAAGAATGAGCATCGTTTTCCAGGGAAGAAGATGGACATTTAATGAAATAAATGAATTCCATCTATTTTTGATGAAAAAACCAGACCTACATAAAAGGTTTGATCTTCAAATACAGAACTCAAGAGATTTCTAAAAAGGTAAAAAGAAATCTTGAGAACTATACTTCTGTCAAAAAAATATGTAAAGAACATATGTACAATTTGTCTTAGAAACTAGAGGCGGAAAGGAGATTATATCATAAAAAAGTATAAAGTGGTGGTACTACATCTCATGAAGAGGCAAAGGTAACCTATTATATCTGAGAGAAAGAAAGGAGGGAGATGAACATAGTGTGTATCAATAGACATATTCGATTTATGGTGAAACTTCTTCCACTTTATTGAAAAGTGAAAGGGAAGGAGTAAGCTAAGGGATAGGGGATACAGTAATTTCGAGGAAAAGGGGTAAAATAAGGGGAGGATCTTTAAGGTGGGGGAGGGATCCTAAAAAGGGAGGGCTGTGAAAAGCAAGTGGTGTTCACCAGTTTAATACTGGATAGGAGGGTAAAAGGGAAGGAAAGGGGAAAAGCATAAGCAGGGGTTAATAGGATGGCAAGCAATATAGAATTAGTCCTTCTAACCATAAATGTGAATGGGGCAAACTGCCTCATAAAGAGGAAGCAGTTAGCAGACTGGATTAAAAGTCAGAATCCTACTATATGTTGTTTACAGGAAACACACCTGAAACAGGATGAGACATTAAAACTAAAAGTAAAAGGGTGGAGCAGAATCTATTATGCTTCAGGCAGAACCAAAAAAGCAGGAGTAGCCATCCTCATCTCAGATCAAGCAAAAACAAAAATTGATCTAATTAAAAGAGATAAGGAAGGACATTATATCCTGCTAAAGGGAAGCATCAATAGTGAAGCAGTATCAATATTAAACATGTATGCACCAAGTGGTGCAGCATCTAAATTCTTAAAAGAGAAATTAAGAGAGCTGCAAGAGGAAATAGATAGCAAAACTATAATAGCAGGAGATCTCAACCTTGCACTCTCAGAATTAGATAAATCAAACTACAAAATAAATAAGAAAGAAGTCAAAGAGGTAAATAGAATACTAGAAAAGTTTGATATGATAGATCTTTGGCGAAAGCTAAATGGAGACAGAAAGGAATATACTTTCTTCTCAGCAGTTCATGGAACCTATACAAAAATTGATCATATACTAGGGCATAAAAACCTCAAAATCAAATGCAGTAAGGCAGAAATAGTAAATGCATCCTTTTCAGACCATAATGCAATCAAAATAACATTTAATAAAAAGCCAGGGGAAAATAGACCAAAAAATAATTGGAAACTAAATAATCTTATACTAAAGAATGATTGGGTAAAACAGCAAATCATAGACATAATTAATAACTTCACCCAAGAAAATGACAATAATGAGACATCATACCAAAATGTGTGGGATACAGCCAAAGCAGTAAAAAGGGGAAGTTTTATATCTCTACAGGCCTACTTGCATAAAATAGAGAAAGAGAGGGCCAACGAATTGGGCTTACAACTAAAATTGCTAGAAAAGGAACAAATTAAAAACCCCCAGACAAACACAAAACTTGAAATTCAAAAAATAAAAGGTGAGATTAATAAAATTGAAAGTAAAAACAACTATTGAATTAATTAATAAAACTAAGAGTTGGTTTTATGAAAAAACCAACAAAATAGACAAACCCTTAGTAAACCTGATTAAAAAAAGGAAAGAGAAAAAGCAAATTGATAGTCTTGAAAATGAAAAGGGTGAACTCACCACTAATGAAGAGGAAATTAGAACAATAGTTAGGAGCTACTTTGCTCAACTATATGCTGATAAATTCGATAACTTAAATGAAATGGAAGAATACCTTCAAAAATATAGCTTGCCCAGATTAACAGAGGAAGAAGTAAGTAGTCTAAATAGTCCCATCTCAGAAAAAGAAATAGACCAAGCTATTAACCAACTTCCTAAGAAAAAGTCCCCAGGACCAGATGGATTTACAGGTGAATTCTACCAAACATTTAAAGAACAACTAACTCCAATGCTATGTAAACTATTTGAAAAAATAGGGATTGAAGGAATCCTACCAAATTCCTTCTATGACACAGACATGGTACTGATACCTAAACCAGGTAGATCGAAAACTGAGAAAGAAAACTATAGACCAATTTCCTTAATGAATATTGATGCTAAAATCTTAAATAAGGTATTAGCAAATAGACTTCAGAAAATCATCCCTAGGATAATACACTATGACCAAGTGGGATTTATACCAGGAATGCAGGGCTGGTTTAATATTAGGAAAACTATTAGTATAATTGACCATATTGATAATCAAATTAATAAAAAACATATGATCATCTCAATAGATGCAGAAAAGGCATTTGATAAAATCCAACATCCATTCTTACTAAAAACGCTTGAGAGTATAGGAATAAATGGACTATTCCTTAAAATAATAAGGAGCATATATTTAAAACCTTCAGTAAACATCATATGTAATGGTGATAAACTAGAACCTTTCCCTGTAAGATCAGGAGTGAAACAAGATTGCCCACTATCACCATTACTATTCAATATAGTACTAGAAACTCTAGCCTTGGCAATAAGAGCCGAGAAAGAGATCCAAGGAATTAGAGTAGGAAATGAAGAAATCAAATTGTCACTTTTTGCAGATGACATGATGGTATACCTAGAGAACCCCAAAGACTCTGCTAAAAAGCTATTAGAAATAATTCAGAATTTTAGCAAAGTCGCAGGATACAAAATAAATCCACATAAATCCCCAGCATTTTTATACATTACCAACACAATCCAACAGCAAGAGATATAAAGAGAAATTCCATTCAAAATAACAGTCGATAGTATAAAATATTTGGGAATATATCTACCAAAGGAGAGTCAGGAATTATATGAGCAAAATTACAAAACACTTGCCACAAAAATAAAGTCAGATTTAAATAATTGGAAAGACATTCAGTACTCTTGGATAGGCCGAGCGAATATAATTAAGATGACAATACTCCCCAAACTAATCTATTTATTTAGTGCTATACCAATCAGACTCTCAAGAAACTATTTTAATGACCTAGAAAAAATAACAACAAAATTCATATGGAAGAATAAAAGGTCGAGAATTGCAAGGGAACTAATGAAAAAAAAGTCAGAGGAAGGTGGTCTAAGTGTACCTGATTTAAAGCTATGTTATAAAGCAACAGTCACCAAAACCATTTGGTATTGGCTAAGAAATAGACTAGTTGATCAGTGGCATAGGTTAGGTTCACAGGGCAAGATAGTGAATAAAAATAGCAATCTAATCTTTGACAAACCCAAAGATCCCAAATTTTGGGATAAGAATTCATTATTTGACAAAAAACTGCTGGGAAAACTGGAAATTAGTATGGCAGAAACTAGGCATGGACCCACATTTAACACCACATACTAAGATTAGATCAAAATATGTCCAAGATTTAGGCATAAAGAACAAAATCATAAATAAATTGGAGGAACATGGGATGGTTTACCTCTCAGACTTGTGGAGGAGGAAGGAGTTTGTGTCCAAGGGAGAACTAGAGACCATTATTGATCACAAAATAGAACATTTTGATTACACCAAATTAAAAAGTTTCTGCACAAACAAAACTAATGCAAACAAGATTAGAAGGGAAGTAATAAATTGGGAAAAAAAATTTACAGTTAAAGGTTCTGATAAAGGCCTCATCTCCAGAATGTACAGAGAATTGACTTTAATTTATAAGAAATCAAGCCATTCTCCAATTGATAAATGGTCAAAGGATATGAACAGACAATTTTCAGATGATGAAAGTAAAACTATTTCCACTCATATGAAAAAGTGTTCCAAATCACTATTGATCAGAAAAATGCAAATTAAGACAACTCTGAGGTATCATTACACACCTGTCAGATTGGCTAAGATGACAGGAACAAATAACGATGAATGTTGGAGGGGCTGTGGGAAAACTGGGACACTGATGCATTGTTGGCGGAGTTGTGAAAGAATCCAACCATTCTGGAGAGCAATCTGGAATTATGCCCAAAAAGTTATCAAAATGTGCATACCCTTTGACTCAGCCATACTACTACTGGGCTTATACCCCAAGGAACTACTAAAGAAGGGAAAGGGTCCTGTATGTGCCAAAATGTTTGTGGCAGCCCTTTTCATAGTGGCTAGAAGCTGGAAGATGAATGGATGTCCATCAATTGGAGAATGGTTGGGTAAACTATGGTATATGAATGTTATGGAATATTATTGTTCTATAAGAAATGACCAACAGGAGAAATACAGAGAGGCTTGGAGAGACTTACATCAACTGATGCTGAGTGAAACGAGCAGAACCAGAAGATCATTATACACTTCAACAATGATACTGTACGAGGATGTATGCTGATGGAAGTGGATTTCTTCAACATAGAGAAGAGCTAATCCAATTCCAATTGATTAATGATGGACAGAACCAGCTACATCCAGAAAAGGAACACTGGGAAATGAATGTAAACTGTTATTTTTACCTTCTGAATCCAATTCTTCCTGTGCAACAAAAAATTCGGTTCTACACACATATATTGTATCTAGAATATACTGTAATATATTTAACATACATAAGACTGCTTGCCATCTGGGGGAGGGGGTTGGGGGAGGAAGGGAAAAAATCTGAATAGAAGTAAGTGCAAGGGATAATGTTGTAAAAAATTACCCATGCATATGTACTGTCAAAAAAATGTTATAATTATAAAATAAAATAAAAATTAAAAAAAAATATGGTCAATTATATTAATAGTTTTTCTAATATTAAACCAGCCCTGCATTCCTGGTATGAATCCTACTTGATCATAATTTTTATCCTGGGGATGATTTTCTGAAGTCTTTTTGCTAATATCTTATTTAAGATTTTTGCATCAATATTCATTAAGGAGATTGGTCTATAGTTTTCTTTCTCAGTTTTCAATCCACCTAGTTTAGGTATCAGTACCATATCTGTGTCATAAAAGGAATTTGGTAGGACTCCTTCAATCCCTATTTGTTCAAATAGTTTATATAGCATTGGAGTTAGTTGTTCTTTTAATGTTTGGTAGAATTCACGTGTAAATCCATCTGGTCCTGGGGATTTTTTTTTTAGGGAGTTGGTTAATAGCTTGTTCTATTTATTTTTCTGAGATGGGACTATTTAATCAATTTATCTCCTCCTCTCTAAATCTAGGAAGCCTATATTTTTGGAGGAAGTCATCCATTTCACGTAAGTTATCAAATTTATTGGCATAAAGTTGGGCAAAGAAACTCCTTATTATTTCTCTAATTTCCTCTTCATTGGTGGAAATATCCCCCTTTTCATTTGTAACCTAACAATTTGATTTTCCTCTTTCCTTTTTCTGATCAGATTTACCAAAGGTTTATCTATTTTATTGGCTTTTTCTTAAAACCAACTCTTGGTTTTATATATTAATTCAATGGTTTTTTTTACTTTCAATAGTATTGATTTCTCTTTTTAATTTTAGTATTTCAATTTTGATTTTTGGTTGGGGCTTTTTAATTTGGTCTTTTTCTAGCTTTTTAAAGTTTCAGGCCCAATTCATTAATCTTCTCTTTCTCTATTTTGTTCAACTAAGCCTCTAAAGATATTAAATTTCCCCTTATTACCACTTTAGCTGCATCCCACAGATTTTCGTATGATGTCTCATCATTTTCCTTAGCTTGGGTGAAATTATTGTTTCTATAATTTGCTGTTTTACCCAGTCATTCTTTAAGATGACTTTTTGATCTATTTACCCCTAACTTCTTATTGAATGTAGTTTTTATTGCATTGTGATCTGAGAAAAAGGCATTTGTTATTTCTACCTTCCTGCATTTAATTTTGAGATATTTATGTCCTAATATATGGTCAGTTTTTGTATAAGTTCCATGAACTGCTGAGAAAAAAGTGTATTCCTTTCTATCACCATTCAGTTTTCTCCAAAGGTCTATCATACCTAGTTTTTCTAATTTTTAATTTTTAATTTCCTTCTTATTTGTTTTGTGGTGTGATTTGTCTAAATCTGAGAGTGCAAGGTTGAGATCTCCCACTATTATAGTTTTACTGTCTATTTCTTCTTGCAACTCTCTTAATTTTCCTTTAGAAAGTTAGATGCTATACCACTTGGTGCATATACGTTTAGTATTAATATGGCTTCATTGTTTATGCTACCTTTTTAGCAGGATATAGTTTCCTTCCTTATCTCTTTTAATTAGATCAGTTTCTGCTTTTGCTTGATCTGAGATAAGGATGGCAACCCCTGCTTTTTTGGCTTCACCTGAAGCATAATAGATTCTTCTCCAATCTTTTAACTTTACTCTGGCTGTATCTACCTGCTTTAAGTGTGTTTCTTGTAAACATCCTATTGTAGGGTTCTGACTTTTGATCCAGTCTGCTATCCGTCTCCGTTTGATGGGAGAGTTCATCCCATTCCCATTTACAGTTATAATTACTAATTCTGTATTTCCTGTCATCATATTATCCCCAGATTATGCTTTTTTCCCTTGACCCCCCTGAACCTCTTCCCCAATATTTAATTTATAGATCCCACTTTTAAGTCCCTTCCCTTTTCTTGTACTCTTCCCTTATTCCCCTTTTCCTTTTCCCTTTTCCTCTCCTCTCCTTTTAATGAGGTGAGAGAGAATTCTCTGAAAAACAAATATGTCAATTATTTACTCTTTGAGCCTACTCTGATGAGAGTAAGATTCACACAATGTTTCTCCCCCTGTCTAAATTCCCTCAGATGTGGTAGATTTTCTATGCCTCTTCCTGGGATGTAGTTTCCCTCTTTTTATCACTCCTTCCCCTTTTTTTTGATACTACTTCCTTCCCTTTACTACTCCCCTTTTTTTTATATCAATAAAATCAAATTATTCATAAGGACTTTCTATATATCCACAACAGAGATACAGTTCTCAAGAGTTCTTTTTACCTTTTTCTGCTTCTCTTCAGTCTTGTGGATGTAGATCAAATTTTTTGTTTAAGTATGGTTTTTTTCTTAGAAACAAATGGAATTCCTCTGTTTCATTAAATGACCATCTTCTTCCATGGAAGAAAATGCTAAACTTAGCTGGATAGTTTATTCTTGGTTGGAATCTTTGATCTTTTGTGTTTCGGAATATCAGGTTTCAGGCCCTTCAATCTTTGAATGTGGAGGCAGCCAGATCTTGAGTGACCTTTATTGTGGCACCTTGATATTTGAATTGTTTTTTTTTTTTTCTAGCTGCTTGCAATATTTTTTCCTTTGTTTGGTATTTCTGCAGCTTAGCCACAATGTTTCGTGGAGTTCTTTTTTTTAGGGTCTTTTTCAGAATGAATTCTTTCAACGACTATTTTCCCTTTTGTTTCTATTATCTCTGGACAGTTCTCTTTGATGATTTCCTGTAACATAGAATCTAGGCTCTTTTTTTGATCATAGTTTTCAGGATGTCCAATGATCCTCAGTTTATGTCTCCTAGATCTGTTTTCCAGGTCTATAGATTTTCCCAGTAAGTATTTGATGTTATTCTCTAGCTTTTCATTTTTTTTTTTTTTTGTTTTGTTTTGTTTGACTGATTCTTGATTTCTCAATGAATCATTCATTTCTATTTGTTCTGTCCTGATTTTTAATGAGTTATTTTCTTCACTCACATTTTTTAATTCTTTTTTGTATATGCCCAATTGAGTTTTTAAATGAATTATTTTGCTCTATTGAATTTTTTTCCATTTCCCTAATTTTTTTAGAGTTATTTTCTTTTTCCAATTCAAAAATCCTATTTTCTTGAGACTTTTTTATCTTTTCCAATTCAGAAATTCTACTTTCCTGTGATTTTTTAACTTTTTCTAATTCACAATTTTTTTTCCCTGTACCTCCTGTGAATTCTTTATTTTTTCCAACTCAAATTTCAAGACTTTGTTATTCTCTATCATAACTTCTCTTTCCTTTCCCCATTTTTCTTCAAACTCTCTTAACTTTTTAATAGTCTCTTCTAGGAGAGTATTATGTGATGGGGGGCAGGTATCATTCCTTTTTAGGCTATTATCTGCTGACTTTCTGTTGTTAACTTCCTCGGGGTAGGATACCAGCTCTTTCTCTGTGTAGAAGGTATCAATTGTTCTCTTCAGCTTCTAACTCATTGTTAAAAATCTGTTGGGGTCTGCCCTTGGGGTGAGAAGTTGTTTATTTATTTATTTACCAGATTCCTCCCAGACCAAATAGATTCAGTGGGGCCTGTTCCTGTTTTAAAAGAGCGCTCTGGGAGAGATTTCCCCTCCCCCCTCCCCGGAAATGCCTCAGAAGTGTTTAGCAGGGCTGCACTGTGAAGAGTGCCCAGTGAAGGACCCCGCTGTGTGGCCTTGTGACTGCCCTGAGGTTTAAGGCTGAACAGTAACGTCACTAACCCCAGCCAATGGGTCCCTTGAAGTGTGGATATCAGCATCTGATGTGAAAAGCCCCTGTGCTCAAACTGGAAGTGTCTGCCTCTGCTGCTAGAGTTCCACACTGCCTCAGGCTGAGCCCAGCACTATGTGGATTAGATGTTGCCTCAGGCTGTGTCCCTGCTGTTCAGGCTCTTAGCTACCCCAAGATGAAGCCCCAGGCAGCAGAAGGTGGAGGCTTCACAGCCTTTTCTGAGATCTATTAGGTCACTTCCACATTGGGGTGGATTAAGGATCTGGCTTTATATTTTAAAGTGGCTTGATTTCTCTTCTGATCTGCTGTTTTATAAGTAGAGAAGAGCTATCAGCCTGTGTCAGATTTCTGTATCTCAGTGATTTCTCTGATCCCAGAGTTCTCCTCAGCCTGATAGGGGCAGTGTGTTCACACCTAACCTTGTCTGTGTTGGCCTTTTTTTTGTTTTTTCCTCCCCTTGGAACAGACCTTTTCTGTTGAAATTCCAGATTGTCTTCAGCTGGTAAGTTGTGCTTCTAATCCTTGTGGTTTTTATCAGTCCAGTGTTATTTTTTAGGCTGATTTAACTATTTTGTAATGAGGGAAGAAGGGAGCTTACAAATTCACTTGTATCTTCTTCGCCATCTTGGCTCTGCCCCCCCTGTAGTAAGAATTCTAAAAGAAATGGTGTTAACTTATTCGTTCACTTCTGCTACAAATGCTTCATTAATTTTGATTATGTATGAAACATAATTGTAGTGTTCTTACTGTGTGCTTATTTGTTTATTTATTATCCATTGTTTAGCTATTAATTTCATATTATCTTTGCTCACACACAGCATTCCTTCTAAGGAAAACTGAACCCCTTCCTTTTCACTCAATCATTATGTTCTCAGGTAACGACAATCTCCAGATTCAGCATACAATGTAGGTCAAATAACAAACTCCACAACAAAACAGGGTGAGTTAAAAGATGATCAGCGTACTGGAAGTGGGGTAGGAAAGGAAGGAAATATAGGGGACATTATTATCTGGAGGTAGTGTTGAAGCCAAGTGAAGAATTTTTTTTCTGTTTAGTTTTTTTGTTTGTTTGTTTTTTTTTTTTTTTTTACTTTTTTTTTCCCTTTTTAAATTATAGTTTTTTATTTATAAACATATGCATAGGTAATTTTTCAGCACTGATCCTTTCAAAAACCTCCCGTTCCAACTTTTCTCCTCCTTCTTCTCATCCCTTCCCCTAGATGACAGATAGACCAATATATGTTAAATATGTTAAAGTATATGTTAAATGCAATCTATGTATACATATTTATACAGTTATCTTGCTGCACAAGAAAAATCAGATCTAGAAATAAGGTAAAAACAACCTGAGAAGGAAAACAAAAATGCAAGTAGACAAAAACAGGAAAGGAAATGCTATGCTGTGGTCCACGTTCATTTCCCATAGTTCTTTCGCTAGGTATAGCTGGTTCTCTTCATTAGTGAACAATTGGAACTGATTTGGTTCATCTCATTGTTTTTTTTTTTTTTATTATATATATATATATTTTATAATATTATCCTTTTTTCCAAATTACCCCCCCTCCCTTTATTCCCTCCCCCCGACGACAGGCAATACCATACATTTTACATGTGTTACAATATATTCTAGGTACAATACATGTGTGCGAATATCATTTTCTTGTTGCACAATAAACATTAGAATCCGAAGGTATATGCAACCTGGGCAGACAGATATTAGTGCTAACAATTTTCATTCCCCTCCCAGTGTTTCTTCTCTGGGTGTAGCTACCTCTGTCCATCATTGATCAACTGGAAGTGAGTTGGATCTTCTTTATGTTGAAGATTTCCACTTCCATCAGAATACATCCTCATACATTATTGTTGTTGAAGTGTACAGTGATCTTCTGGTTCTGCTCATTTCACTCAGCATCAGTTGATTTAAGTCTCTCCAGGCCTCTCTATATTCCTCCTGCTGGTCATTTCTTACCGAGCAATAATATTCCATAACCTTCATATACCACAATTTACCCAACCATTCTCCAACTGATGGACATCCATTCATCTTCCAGTTTCTAGCTACAACAAAAAGAGCTGCCACAAACATTTTGGCACATATATGTCTCTTTCCGCTCTTTAGTATTTCTTTGGGATATAATCCCAGTAGTAGCGCTGCTGGGTCAAAGGGTATGCACAGTTTGATAACTTTTTGGGCATAATTCCAGATTGCTCTCCAGAATGGCTGGATTCTTTCACAACTCCACCAGCAATGTATTAGTGTCCCAATTTCCCCACATCCCCTCCAACATTTGTCATTATTTGTTCCTGTCATCTTAGCCAATCTGACAGGTGTGTAGTGGTATCTCAGAGTGGTCTTAATTTGCATTTCTCTGATCAGTAGTGATTTGGAACACTCTTTCATGTGAGTGGATATAGTTTCAATTTCTTCCTCTGAGAATTGTCTGTTCATATCCTTTGACCATTTATCAATTGGAGAATGGTTCGTTTTCTTATAAATTATGGTCAGTTCTCTATATATTTTGGAAATGAGACCTTTGTCAGAACCTTTGTTTCTAAAAATATTTTCCCAATTTGTTACTTCCCTTCTAATCTTGTTTGCATTAGTATTATTTGTACAGAAACTTTTTAGTTTGGTGTAATCAAAATCTTCTATTTTGTGATCGATAATGATCTCTAGTTCTCCTCTTGTCATAAATTCCTTCCTCCTCCACAAGTCTGAGAGGTAGATTATCCTCTGTTCCTCTAATCTATTTATTATCTCCCTCTTTATGCCTAAATCACGGACCCATTTTGATCTTATCTTGGTATATGGTGTTAAGTGTGGATCCATATCTAATTTCTGCCATACTAATTTCCAGTTTTCCCAACAGTTTTTTCCGAATAATGAATTTTTATCCCTAATGTTGGAATCTTTGGGTTTGTCAAAGATTAGATTGCTATAGATGTACCCTTTTTTGTCCTTTGTATCTAATCTGTTCCACTGATCTACCGGTCTATTTCGTAGCCAATACCAAATGGTTTTGGTGACTGCTGCTATATAATATAGCTTTAGATCAGGTACACTTAGACCACCTTCCTCTGAGTTTTTTTTCATTAGTTCCCTTGCAATTCTTGACCTTTTATTCTTCCATATGAATTTTGTTGTTATTTTTTCTAGGTCATTAAAATAGTTTCTTGGGAGTCTGATTGGTATAGCACTAAATAAATAGATTAGTTTGGGGAGTATTGTCATCTTTATTATATTCGCTCGGCCTATCCAAGAGCACTGAATGTCTTTCCAATTATTTAAATCTGATTTTATTTTTGTGGCAAGTGTTTTGTAATTTTTCTCATATAATTCCTGACTTTTCTTTGGTAGATGGATTCCCAAATATTTTATACTCTCAACATTTGTTTGGAATGGAATTTCTCTTTGTATCTCTTGCTGTTGCATTTTGTTAGTGATATATAAAAATGCCGAGGATTTATGTGGATTTATTTTGTATCCTGCCACTTTGCTGAAATTTTGAATTATTTCTAGTAGCTTTTTAGCAGAGTCTTTGGGATTCTCTAAGTATACCATCATGTCATCTGCAAAAAGTGATAGTTTAATTTCCTCATTTCCTACTCTAATTCCTTGAATCTCTTTCTCGGCTCTTATTGCCGAGGCTAGCGTTTCTAGTACTATATTGAATAGTAATGGTGATAGTGGGCAACCTTGTTTCACTCCTGATCTTACTGGGAAAGGTTGCAGTTTATTTCTATTGCATATTATGCTTACTGACGGTCTTAAATATATACTCCTGATTATTCTAAGGAATAATCCATTTATTCCTATACTCTCAAGAGTTTTTAGTAGGAATGGATGTTGGATTTTGTCAAATGCTTTTTCTGCATCTATTGAGATGATCATATGGTTCTTATTAATTTGATTATTAATATGGTCAGTTATATTAATAGTTTTCCTAATATTAAACCAGCCCTGCATTCCTGGAATAAATCCTACTTGATCATAGTGTATTATCTTGGAGATGATTTTCTGAAGTCTTTTTGCTAATATCTTATTTAAGATTTTAGCATCAATATTCATTAAGGAGATTGGTCTATAATTTTCTTTCTCAGTTTTCGATCTACCAGGTTTAGGTATCAGTACCATGTCTGTGTCATAAAAGGAGTTTGGTAGGACTCCTTCATCCCCTATTTTTTCAAATAATTTATATAACATTGGGGCTAATTGTTCTTTAAATGTTTGGTAGAATTCACATGTGAATCCATCTGGCCCTGGGGATTTTTTCCTGGGGAGTTGATTAATAGCTTGTTCTATTTCTTTTTCTGAAATGGGACTATTTAAGCAATTTATCTCCTCCTCTGTTAATCTAGGGAGCCTATATTTTTGGAGAAAGTCATCCATTTCACTTAAGTTATCAAATTTATTGGCATAAAGTTGGGCGAAGTAACTCCTTATTATTTCTCTAATTTCCTCTTCATTGGTGGAAAGATCCCCCTTTTCATTTGTAAGACTATCAATTTGATTTTCCTCTTTCTTTTTTTTGATCAAATTTACCAAAGGTTTATCTATTTTATTGGCTTTTTCATAAAACCAACTCTTGGTTTTATTTATTAATTCAATAGTGTTTTTACTTTCAATTTTATTGATTTCTCCTTTTAATTTTTGTATTTCGAGTTTAATTTTTGGTTGGGGGTTTATAATTTGGTCTTTTTCTAGCCTTTTAAGTTGTAAGCCCAATTCGTTAATCTTCTCTTTCTCAATTTTCTTCAAATAAGCCTCTAAAGATATAAAATTTCCCCTTCTTACTGCTTTAGCTGCATCCCAAAGATTTTGATATGATGTCTCATCATTATCATTATCTTGGGTGAAATTGTTAATTGTTTCTATAATTTGCTCTTTCACCCAGTCATTTTTTAAGATGAGATTATTCAGTTTCCAATTACTTTTTGGTCTATTTACCCCTAACTTTTTACTGAATGTAGCTTTTATTGCATTGTGATCTGAGAAGAAGGCATTTATTATTTCTGCCTTCCTACATTTAATTTTGAGATCTTTATGTCCTAATATATGGTCAATTTTTGTATAGGATCCATGAACTGCTGAGAAGAAAGTATATTCCTTCCTATTGCCATTCAGTTTTCTCCAAAGGTCTATCATACCTAGTTTTTCTAATGTTCTATTTACTTTTTTAATTTCTTTCTTGTTTGTTTTGTGGTTTGATTTGTCTAAATCTGAGAGTGCAAGGTTGAGATCTCCCACTATTATAGTTTTACTGTCTATTTCTTCTTGCAGTTCTCTTAACTTTTCCTTTAGAAAGTTAGATGCTATACCACTTGGTGCATATATGTTTAGTATTGATATGGCTTCATTATTTATGCTACCTTTCAGCAGGATATAGTTTCCTTCCTTATCTTTTTTAACGAGATCTACTTCTGCTTTTGCTTGATCTGAGATAAGGATAGCTACCCCTGCTTTTTTGGCTTTACCTGAAGCATAATAGGCTCTGTTCCAACCTTTTACCTTTGGTTCATCTCATTGTTGAAGAGAGCCATGTTCATCAGAACTGATCATCATATAATATTGTTGAAGTGTTTCTTACAGAAAAATAATATTCTATAACATTCATATACCACAATTTATTCAACCATTCTCCAATTGATGGGCATGCTTGTCTGTATTAGTTTTATTTGTACAAAAACTTTTTAACTTGATATAATCAAATTTTTCTATTTCATGATCAATAATGATCTCTACTTCTACTTTGGTCACAGATTCCTTCCTCCTCCATAGGTCTTAGAGGTAAACTATCTTATGTTCCTTTAATTTATTTATAATCTCATTCTTTTATACAAAGATCATAAATCCATTTTGACCATATCTTGGTGTATGGTGTTGTGTGGGTCAATGCCTAGTTTCTGCCATATTAATTTCTAATTTTTCTAGCAGTTTTTGTCAAACAGTAAATTCTTATCCCAAAAGCTGGGTTCTTTGGATTTGCCTAGATTGGCATGGTTATTGACTATTTTATCCTGTGAACCTAACCTATTCCACTGATCAACTAGTCTATTTCTTAATCAATACCAAATGGTTTTGGTGATTGCTACTTTATAATATAGTTTTAGATCTGGTACAGCTAGGCCACCTTCATTTGATTTTTTTTTTTTTTTCATTAGTTCCTTTGAAAATCTTGACCTTTTGGTCAAGATCTTTTGTTTTTCCAGATGAATTTTGTTGTCATTTTTTTTTAGGTCACTAAACTATTTTGGGGGAGTCGAGTGATATAACATTAAATAAATAAATTAGTTTAGGTAGTATTTTTTGTTATATTCCCTTGACCTATTCAAGAGCGCTTAATATTTTTCTAATTGGTTAGATCTGACTTTATTTTGTGGAAATTGTTTTGTAGTTTTGCTCATCTAGTTTCTGACATTCCCTAAGCAGACAGATTCCCAAATATTTTATACTATTGGCAGTTACTTTAAATGGAATTTCTCTTTGTAATTATAACTGTTGGATTTTGTTAGTGATATATAAGAATGTTGATGATTTATGTGGGTTTATTTTGTATCCTGCACTTTGCTAAAAGTGTGGATTATTTCTAATAGGTTTTTAGTAGAATCTCTGGGGTTCTCTAAGTATATCATCATGTCATCTGCAAAGAATTGTGAGGGATAGAAAATCCAAAAATGGCTACTCAGAGATCACTCATAGAAAAGCAGAATTATTTATTAAGATATCGAGAAGCAGACTCCATCCTGGTCTGTGAGCCAAATTCACAGCAGGAGAGAGCCACTCCCTTGAAGATGTTCACAACTTTTATACATTTCAGACAAAGAAACTCCAAAATCCCACCCTCCATAGGTTGTGATTGGTCATACAATTCTGCACTCCCCCCCGCCCCTTTTTGGTCAGTGGAAGGCAGCCAACAGGTGATTTACAACCTTTGGTCACTTCATGCCATATTTGGCAATGGAATGCAGCCTAAGCCTTCATATGACTGGGGCCTATAGGCCTGATTTTATGTTAGTTAGCAGTCTCTGATCAATATGTGCTTAATCTGTAAGTTCTTCACCATATCTTACTCCACACAGAGTGATAATTTGGTTTCCTCATTTCCTACTCTAATTCCTTTAATCTCTTTCTCAACTCTTATTGCCAAAGCTAGCATTTCTAATACAATATTGAATAATAATGGTGATAATGGGCAACCTTGTTTCACTTTTTATTGAGTGAATGGTTCCAGTTTATCCCCATTACATGTGATGTTTACCAATGGTTTTAGATAGATGCTACTGACTATTTTAAGGAAAAGCCCATTAATTCCTATACTCTAAAGTGTTTTTTAATAGGAATAGATATTGAATTTTATCGAATTCTTTTTCTGTATCTATTGAGATAATCATATGGTTTTTGTTAATTTGGTTATTGACATAGTCAGTAATGCTAACAGTTTTCCTAATATTGAACCAGCCTTGCATTCCTGGTATAAATCCTACTTGGTCATGGTGTATTATCCTGGGGATGGTTTTCTGTAATCTTTTTGCTAATATTTTATTTAAGATTTTTGCATCAATATTCATTAGGGAGATTGTTCTATAATTTTCTTTTTATGTTTTCATCCTATATGGTTTAGGTTTCAGTACCATGATTGTATCATAAAAGGCAGGACTCCTTCATTCACTATTTTTTCTAATAGTTTATATATTATTGGAATTAGTTCTTTAAATGTTTGGTAGAATTCACATGTAAATCCATTTGATCCTGAGGATTTTTCTTACAGAGTTGATTAATAGCTTGTTCTATTTCTTTTTTCTAAAATGGAACTATTTAAGCAATGTATTCCCTCCTCTGTTAATCTGGGCACTCTATATTTTTGAAGGTAGTCATCTATTTCACTTAGGTTATCAAATTTATTGACATGAAGTTGGGCAAAGTAACTATTAATTGTTGGTCTAATTTCCTCTTCATTAGTGGAGAGTTTTCCCTTTTCATTTTTAAGATTAACAATTTGATTTTCCTCTTTCCTATTTCTAATCAAATTTACCAAGAGTTTATCTATTTTTTTTCATAAAACCAACTCTCAGTTTTATTTATTAAATCAATAGTTGTTTTTTTTTTAACTTTCAATTTTATTAATTTCTCCTTTTAATTTTAGAATTTCAAGTTTAGTATTGATTAGGGGTTTTTACTTTGCTCTTTTTCTAGATTTTTAAGTTGCAAGCCCAATTCATTGATCTTCTCTTTCTCTATTTTATTCAAGTAAGCCTCTGGCTTAACACATACTTAACACCATACACCAAGATAAGATCAAAATGGGTTAATGATCTAATCATAAAGAATGAGATTATAAATAAATTAAAAGAACATGGGATTGTTTACCTGTAAGACCTGTAGAGGAGGAAGGAATTTGTGACCAAAGAAAAACTAGAGATCATTATTGATCACAAAATAGAAAATTTCGATTATATTAAGTTAAAAAGCTTTTGTACAAATAAAACTAATGTGGGCAGGATTAGAAAAGAAGCAATAAACTGGGAAAACATTTTTACAGCTAAAGGTTCTGATAAAGGCCTCATCTCCAAAATATGTGAAGAATTGACTCTAATGCATAAGAAATCAAGCCATTCTTCAATTGATAAATGGTCAAAGGATATGAACAGACAATTTTTGGACAAATAAAATGAAACTATTCTAGTCATATGAAAAGGTGTTCCAAATCACAGTTGATCAGAGGAATGCAAATTAAGACAACTCTAAGATACCACTACACACCTGTCAGATTGGCTAAAATGACAGGAACAGATAATGATGAATGTTGGAGGGGATGTGAGACAAATGGGACACTGATGCATTGTTGGTGGAGCTGTGAAAGAATCTGGCCATTCTGAAGAGCATTTAGGGTTTTTAAAGTAAAGGAATTTGAGGGTCTGAAATAACTTCTTCTGGAAGGCAAAGGATATAGAGTTACAACCAATAATTAACTATTCAGAGTTCTTCTATTCAGCATCATCTCTCAGGTGAGATGATGGATCATCAATTAAATAAGAAAGGAAAAGATTTAGGATGATGTGAACTTTGTCATCTATGGAACAGGAATTCCATATGGAATAGTGCAATGGCTAGATGAACTTTCTGATGGGAACATTGAGAGGGAAATCAACAAGTGTTTGGGTAGTGTGTGGTATAGGAAATGAGGCTTAGATGATGATCTAAAGGGGATCAGAATAACTATGGCATAAAGGACCTAAAAATGACCAGGTATTAGAATGTTACTGAGATGGGAGATCATTCCTTCCCAAAAATGGTTGGAGATAAGGATGGAGGAAAAAAATACATTATATAAGTGGTACACAGTCAGATAATCAGATAAAGGTTCTTCAGTACTTTTCTTCCCTCTGAAGGGTCAGGATTAGACAGTAGTAAGGCACAGCTGGACATAGATTGTGAACTTTGACTTCAATATTTGTCTCTAAAGATTCCAATCTTCATTGGAAGTTCTTTTTTAGTTTCTTCATTGGAAAGCAAGATGTTCATATTCTTTAATCATTTATCAGTTGAGGAATGACATAGTCCTAATATATTTGACAAAGTTGTTTGTATATTTGAGATAGAAGGACTTAATTTGAGAAATTGGCTATAAATGTTCCTACCAATTTTCTGTTTTTTTTTTTTTTTTGTTTTTTTGTTTTTTAATCCTGGCTATATTTGTTTTATTTGTATAAAAACTTTTAGTTAAATATAATCAAAATTAGCCATTTTACACCTAACTTTACTATCTCTTGTTTATTCATAAATTGTTCAACTATCCATAACTCTTATAATTAATATGTTCCATGTTCTTCTATTTTTATTGTAATTCTCTCTTTATATATGCATTATATATTATATATCCATTTTGACTTTATATTTATATTGGTAACTGATATGAGATTAGTGTCTTCCCAGTTTCTGCCATACTCCTTCAGATTTTATGAAGTGGCATCTCTAGGGCAAATGGTAGATGCATTTTAATCACTTTCTCATCATAATTCCAAATTACTTTTTAAAATAATCATAACCACACTGAGTTCCTTAATATTTCTTTTTTTTCCTAAAATAACTTCACTGTTGAATATTATTATCTTTTGTTGTTTTTGTCAATTTGCTGATCTGAATTGTGACTTAAGGATTATTTCATTTGAATTCTTTTCATTAGTTATCTGGAGCAAATTATTATCTAGTTGTTAATCACTTGTATTTGTTTTTTAAGTGTTTATTCATATTCCTGACCCACATATCAACTAAGGAATGTTTCAATTTTATTTTTTATTTTATTCAGTTCTATTAGTTGCCTATTTTACTTATCAGATTCTTATCAAAATTATTTGAGGCAATATTCATCCAATCAATAACTTTACATGTAAAGTTATGTTCCAATAACTAAAAAGTTAAATAAAATAACTAAAAGTTATTTGGTTATATAGATTTGTTACATACAAAAGTTTTGCCATTTCATGTAATTAATATAATATCTTATCTTCTATCATATTCTCTGGCCTTGATTAAGACTTCTTCCCATGGTCATATCTTTTGAAGGTATTAAATTATTTTCAAATTTTCTTGCAATGTGCTTTTTAATATTTTAAAATTCTGCTTTCTTATATTTTGTAATAATGCCCTTAGATATTTGACAACATTACATAACAATTTGGAATCTATAAGAGTATATAGGTTGTTGATCTAAATTTAATTTATGCCAAATCTCTCTCAATTATTTCCTTTTGAAATGGTCATTTCTTCCCCAAGCTATTTATGTTCCAAGGTTTATTGAACACTGCATTGTTGAATTCAATTGTTTATAATTCATCCTTTCATAGTATGTTTTAGTATCCTATTTTTCTTTTTCTTTTAATCAATACCAGCTACTTTTTTCACAATCATTTTAGACTTAATTTATCCTGCAATACCAGGTATTTTTTTCATTCTGAAAAGTTCCATACATTAAAAAATATCTCTGAATCAAGGAGGATGAAGAGGATGAAGAATACAGCCTCAAAAGGGGCCACTTACAAATTACATGATAACTTCTCTTGTCCAAACAACAAAAATAATTTTGTTATTCATGTGTTCAGCTCTGTTATCTGTACCTTAAGAAATGTTACATCCTTATTTTCATTCTTTTTTTTTGTTGGAACTCAAGTATTCATGAGTAGCATGGACCCTTTTTAATCAGCACATCATGCTACTGAGCTCATTGCTTTCTTTTGAATAATGCCAGAATGCAAAAGTGCATATTTTTCACATAATAAGAAAATGGTTTGGGTCTTTCCTCTTTCCATTATATACAGAAGAATAGCCAATATCAAATTTAATACTTCTCTGACCAAATTTCGAGGCATTATTGTCAAAGATGATGGAACAGTTCATCATTTCCTTCCCCAGCTCTTTCAACACATGAGCAATCTGTGACAAACAGGGAAAGTTAAGTGATTTGGCAAGGGTCACACAGTAAGCATTTGAAGCCAAATTTGAAATCAGAAAAATTCATTTTTCTAACTCCAGATCCAACATTCTATCCATTGTGTCACTTAGCTGTACACTTTTTTTTTTAAAGGGAATTTTGTTTTTCTTTCTAATTAATGTAAAAACAATTGTTAATATTAATTTTAAAGAGTTCATAGTTTTCCTTCTTTTCTCCCTGAAAATGTAGGTATCTAATGAAGGTTATATATGAGTAATCATGAAAAATATAGTTCCATATTAGTCATGATTTAAAAAAAGAAGTAGACCAAAAGGAAAAAAAAAGTTAAAAGATAAAGAAAGTAAAAATAGTATGCTTTGGTGTGCATATAGACTCTATTTGTTCTTTCTCTGGATGTGGATAACATTTCCATCATTGGTCCTTTGAATTTGTCTTCACTCATTGTGCTCCTGAAAACAGTTAAGTCATTCAATTTATTGAACAATGTTCTAGCTGTACATTTAACACTTAATATGATTATCACATCATACCCACTGTCAAGTTTCCTTCAGATTCTAAATGAGGCAAATATAGAGAACTTATAGCAGATCAGATAATATTGTAGAATCTATGCAGATTCCATGAGGTACATCTTATTGTTGTGATGGGACTACATTTTCTTATGAGATGCCTTTTTCTAGGTAACTCACTCCTAACTTTCCAGCTATCATCTGCATTGTCCATCCCTTTGCTTCTTGAGCCCAAGGTAGGATCTCTAGTGATTCTAATAAGAAATCTCTTTTCTTTGCAAAAGACAGAACATTCCTAATGTTGTTCTGCTCTGCTTCAAGAAACACTCCAACCAGTCTCAGTGCCACCCTTCCCAATGTCATGCTTGAATTATCTGGAAAGGTCTTAGATCTTTTTGCAAATTGCCTATCTGCAAAGTCCTTAGTGAAGTTCTTGGCATGGAATAAGCATTTAATAAATATTTGTCCCCTTTCTCCTCTTCTCTGAACAAAAAGTTGGCCTGCTTATTGTAAGCAAACGTGTGTGCATAAGCTTACTGGATTTGCATAAAAGTAATATCTCCAAATTTCTAACTGTTGAATTTTCTATACGCCCAATCTATTGATGATTCTGTACTTTTGGCATCTCCTCTTGTTATTATTAAACAATCATTAGAATAGTTGGCTCAGTAATATATAAAACTATCCAAAATTATGTAATCATAATTTTTAAATTACCAGTAATTCTAAAGATAGAAAGCATGTAATTATTCTTATAAAGAGAATGGTACTGGATTAACTTTCCTATTTTCACTAGAGTCTGCCTGAAGTTAATGTTAATTTCTCAACTCCTTACACAGGATAAAGGAGGAGGAGGAGGAAGAGGAGGAGGAAGAGGAGGCATTAAGGCAAGAAGGTGGTGAGA
Source organism: Sminthopsis crassicaudata (assembly GCF_048593235.1). NCBI lineage: Eukaryota > Metazoa > Chordata > Mammalia > Dasyuromorphia > Dasyuridae > Sminthopsis > Sminthopsis crassicaudata. Next base: position 521,171,105 of record NC_133617.1, read on the forward strand.
AAGAAGAAAGCTAGATATCTGATACTTGATTCTACTTGAATTAAAATTGACTTACTTCAGTCAGTAAAGACAGGTGGGAAGCCTGGAGTTACCCTTATCCATCAGAAGAAAAGGGAAGAAATGTATGAGCAGTTGAGCTTACAAACTACTAGTCACTCTTCAGCTAACTCATTAGAAATCAAATTTGGGGCAGATTTATCATGTTTCTTTTATTAACACAATTTGTCTTAAGAGAGCAAGTAGAGATAGGGTTACTAAGAAGTCCTTGCTCTTTTCACAATATTCAGACAAGACAGGAGATATAATGTCAGATACAACAAATAATTATTATTATATTTTATTTTTTTATTTTTTTTATTTACCAGATATTTGCATGGGTAATTTTACAACATTGACAATTGCCAAACCATTTGTTCCACTTTTTCCCCTCCTCCCCCCCCCCCCATGGCAGGTCGACCAATACATGTTAAATATGTTAGAGTATAAATTAAATACAATATATATATATATATACACATGACCAAACAGTTGTTTTGCTGAGCAAAAAGAATCAGACTTTGAAATAGTGTACATTTAGCCTGTGAAGGAAATCCAAAATGCAGGCAGATTTAGAAATTAGAGGGATTGGAAATTCTATGTAGTGGTTCATAGTCATCTCCCAGAGTTCTTTCGCTGAGTGTAGCTGGTTCAGTTCATTACTGCTCTATTGGAACTTATTTAGTTCATCTCATTGTTGGAGAGGGCCACGTCCATCAGAATTGATCATCATACAGTATTGTACAACAGATAATTATTTACCATGATCATCCATGCAACTCTTTTTACATCCACATTAAAAACTGCTAATAAGTTATTTTGGAAGGGAGTCTTGTTTTCCCTCCATCCAAAGAGTTTTGATGAGGAATCAATATGTTTCTGATAGGAAAACCAAATGCTGGTACTCTGTAATGACAGTATCTAAAAAAAATTACTTGACTCTAAGAAAGTGCTGCAGACCAAGCCTGATTCAAACTGTTTTGGTGCTTCTGGTTCCAAATTAGAGAAAAATGAGTCACATGTAGTCTTCATAAATTAACAAAAAGAAGTCTACCACGTCTTCAGGTTCAGGCAGAGCCTGGTTCATCCCACATTCTTTGTCTCCATTCAGAAATACTATGGGGAGGAAGGTATATTCAGTGGACTGAATTACACGAAATGGTGCATCATTCAAATTTGAGTGGTGCAGACTCCTCATGCAGACACTTCTTATGCCTAAGGAAATTGAGTCAGATAAATTACTCAAGTCAGCCCCTCTTCACCAATTCAGTGCCTTTGTGCCTTTAAGTCTTTATGACAAATGCTTCCTCCATACAATGTCTCTGGTGGTAAGGTTATAAAAATTACCTAAAGAGACCTTCACCACTTATTTAGCCTCTAGCACAATTAACATTCGAATCTTATCTTAGGAATGTGAGAAACTTACCATAGAAAGAACTTAGGAACAATAAATGAAAAACACAAAATATAAAAAACAGGGAGAATGGAGGAAGCAATCAATGTGATGGCACCCTGCATGATGAAATCACAGCTTCCATTTCGAGATTGGCAATGGACTATTCTCCAACTTATGTCATTCTAATAATCAACTTGGATATTTAGTTTAGCATAAAGCATAGGATATCTTCTAGGGATGCTGAAAAACCATGTAATCAGTGTGCAGTTAGCAGTATCAGCAAAATGCCTCCAGTGGTTTTATTTTAAATGATAGAACATTATACAGTCTTTTCTATAGACCCAGATCCAAGTCCTCAGGCAGATTCATAGCCTATTGATGATCCCCTATGCTGGGCTGAGTAATGCCTATTTATGCTAAGGTCTGAGAGTTCCCAATTGTGTCAAGCTGGTGTTGTAGAGAAAGTCTGAAAAACAATCCAAGCAATCATTTTTCAAAATGATTTCAGACTACATGTTGCTACTCTTTTCTTCTGCAGTCTAAAAATCTTCTATAAATGATTTCTGTTTCAGTTTCTCTCCAGGTTGCCTCTTTTTGGTATTACTTCTTGAATATTTTTCTAAGTGGTAAAGTGGACAGAGGATTGAGTTGAATAATATTTGTATGTAATATTTGTAATGTGCCAGATATTAAGTACACTATCTGGCACATACAAGGAGCTAAAAAAATGTTAGTTGTTGTTGCTATCATCAATCTTGTTGTTTTTTATTGTTGACTTAAGCTCTAAAACTGAATGAACTGCTCCATACATTTTTGACACTTAGTTAAATGGATAGGGGGTTAGATCTAACACTAGGAAAATTTGAATTCAAATTTGGGCTCAGACACTTCTTAGCTCTAAGACTTTGGAAAATTTGCTTAATCTCTGTTTTCCTTAGTTTCCTAACCTGTAAAATTGAGATTAAAAACAGCACTACCTCCAAGGGTTGCTTTGTGGATCAAATGAAGTAATATTTGTAAAGCACTTGTCCTAGTGCCAGACACATAATTGTTACTACATTATTATTATTTATATGTTCTAGATATTAAATTATATGTACATATATATACATTCTATATATTCAACATCTATATAGTCAATTTTAAATTATTATCATCATTACTACCACCATGACCACTACTACATTAGGATTAATTATTGTTATTTTGATTGGAAAGAAATGCCATGAAAGCATACTTCCTATTGTGGACATGGTTTTCTTGAGAAAACAGAATTTCATGGTTTCAAAACATTAACATTAACCAGTCCAAACCTTTCATTTAATGTTTTATACATCATAGGAGTAATGTATTGAATGAAACATTTTGTCTTTATCTTTATATCCTTAAGAAATGAAAACTTCAGGTGTCATTAATCAGTCATCATTTCTTAAGTCAACTACAGAATTTGTTTGCCAGATTAAATAATGTTCCATTTAATGTTTCAAGAAATATCTTACTCCTAAATTTTTTTTGAAATTCCTTCTCCAGGAAATAACTTCATAATTCAAAAGTTTTTTTTTTTTTTTTTTTTTTTTTTTTTTTTACGTTTTGGTTTTGGGCTGTGTGGGTTTGTTTGGCTTTTTTTTGGGGGGGTAGTTGACATTTCCTTTTTTTCTTTCCATCCTTCCCTCCTTTCCTCTTTTGTCCTTCTTCCCTTCCTTCCTTCCTTGCTCCCTTCCTCCCTTTCTTCCTCCATTCCTTATTTTCCTCCCTCCCTCCCTCATTTCTTCCTTCTCTCCCTTCCCCTTCCTCCCTCCCTCCTTTCCTCCCTTCATCCCTCCCCTTTCCTTTTTTTCCTCCTTTCTTCCCTTCCTTCCTTCCTCCTTTCCTCCCTCCCTTCCTTCCTTCCTTCTTTTGTTCCTTCCTTCTTTCCTCTCTTCCCTCCTTCATTCTTTCTTCCTCTCAATCTTATCTGTTGGCAGTTCTATGGTAGTCATCTTATCAGGTTATATACACTGAGGAAACATAAACAACTATTATATTCTTCTAGGTTTCTAGCCAAGTGATGGACATTATGATGATAATATAATAATTCTTCCTTTATCACCCCCCAAAAGGGAGTAGAGGGTAGGAATATTTTCCTAACCCATACTTTCCTTTTTGAATAAAATTAAAAGAAAATTCATGCAGTATTTTATTTTTCCCTGCTGTCATGTTTCTTTTTTATTGCTTTGGAAATTACTCTTGATATATGTATCACCATATCCTTTCCTGTAAACAGAAAGATTTGTTTATGGGAAAACACAAAAATCCAGGTTTACTATAAATTTAGTAAAGCACTTAAGGCCTATAATATGTACCAGAACATTATGGATGGATCTTACATATAAATAAAGAAATGTTAATTGACCCAAAGTGCTTGTATGAGTATTACAGAAAGGCAAAATGTTTACCACTATATATATATTATGTGATTCATTTAAAACACTTTTGAGTACTAAAAAAGTAAAACAGCCATTTTAAGATACTGACTAACAGACTTCCAAGTTTGTTGTTGTTGTTGTTGTTGTTGTTTTTGTTTTTAATTAGATACTGGCTAAATAGGTTTATTAGTAATCATAAAATAAGTCTATGAAAGTAACATAAACATTTAGAGTTTAAAATGCAATGGATACTCCAGAATGGATATTACTTTCTACTGAAAATTGGACAGGTAATATATATATATATATATATACACACATACACACATACATACAACACTATGCCTAATTTAAACCATGAAATATTTTATTATTGCACATGGTTCAGTAATGTCAATTGTAGAAAAAAAAAAATATATATATATATATATATAAATGAAACATTGTCTTCAATTACTCTCTATGCTTAAACCACTCTCTGGTATCCATTTAAAGACTTGAGGAATTACATTAATCTTTTTCAAGTCACAGGTACATAGTTCATTTAGTGCAGCAAAAAAATCATACAAAAATTGTAAAAAATAATAATAATGTAGGTTTGCAATATAAAATATGCTCCGTCATTTCATAAACATGCTCTATGCAATAATAAAATAACAATTATCATTAGCCATTTCAATAGGGCTTTAAAGTCCACACATTTTAAAGTATTTTACATACAAAATTTCTTTTGACTCTCCCTACATCCTGTTAGTATTTTGCTGAGCTGTGTAAAGTATCACTTTGGTAGTTTTATTGATCTAGCATTATATTTATAAGTTAACTTTTTCATTTTTACTATTTTGGCACAGTCCAATCATGAGTACTTAATATTTCTCAAGCAATTTAAGTTATTTATTTTTTTAGAAAAAAATATCTTACAATTTTATATACACAACCTTTTAGTTTACTTTAGTAGATTATAGTTATTTTAATGGGATTTCCTTTTGTTTCTTATCCCTGAAATTTATTATTATATAGAAATATTATTTCTTTTGTGGTTTCATTTTTAAATTTCAAGTTGGTTAGTCTTAATTTCTTTGCTAATTGTTTGGAATTTTCTAAGTAAAATATGAGATTATAAGAAATAAGAAAATTTTGTATCTTTGATTATCATGTCATTTTGAAGATAAAGAAAGCAAACATGGCAAGATTAAATGTCAATTTTAGTTCATCACATGAAACAATTTATCCAATGTGTCCTATACAAACATGTGGTTAAATACTTGTTGAAAACCTGCTGGAACTTGTAGAAATTTTATAGGGAAAGTTGGGAGGAAGAAAAGAATATATCTCCTTTTCCCAGCCAAGGTAGTACTTGTCTGACCCAAAGCATAGTGGTTAGTCAGGTAATGTTGTAAAACAGATCTTGTGAGTCTCCTTATATGAGGCAGTTTAGAATATATTTTCAAAAAAGCAAACAACAACAACAACTCAAACACCCCAGAATCTGGTTTAAGACTTTCTGGAATGATGTAATATTGCCAAATGATTCTAAGAAAGAAAGCCTTTTAGGAGCTTCTAAGGATCTTTCTCAAGCTTCCTGAACAACTGAGCTTATCTCCAATCATAAAAATTAAAAGACATGCTCCTTTTCAATATTTAACATATGAAGTATACCTTAAGGTGCTTACAGTACAAAACCCTTTCTTAAGAACAGAGAAACTAAACACCTTAAATGACTTCCAGAAATTGATAGGAGATATTCAATGGACGCATCCAGGGTTCGGCTTGATTACCTATCAATTACAACTATTATATGACATTTTAAGGGGAGACAGTGCTTTAAACTTACCACGCCAGCTTACAAAAGAAGCTTTAAGAGAAGGTGAACTGGCTTTATCCAATGTGGCTGAAAGAGTCACTCAAAAACCCTTGGAAATATCAGTTTTTGCTACACAAGAGGCACCCACAGCAGTCCTTCATCAAGGAGACAGTGTGATAGAGTAGGTGAACCTCCCAGCACAAGCAGAACAAAGCCTTACTCCTTACCCAGTGCTTGTGGCTAGAATTTTATTAAAGGCCATTGAGTGAGCAGTACAATTATCTGGGATAAGATCTGACAAGATATACAACTTTTCTATTAATGCACAAGTTAATGTGTGCTGTGAAACGATCCAAGAGTGGCAAATTTTATTAGCCATGGTTCCAAATTTTACACATGGATCTCCATTAAAGATAACCAGACTATTACATAATTGGTGATGGATTCTTGAAGAAAAGATTTCTAAAGTTCCTCTTAAAGAACCAACTATCTTTACAGGTGCATGCAAACATAATATTTGTGCAGTATACTCTCATGACTCAATAATAAAGAGAGTAGTCAAACTCCTTTTCAGTCCACTCAGTAGAATGAATTGTATGCAATTATTTTAGCTCTTACTTATTATCCAGTAGATATAAATATAATATCTGATTCAGCCTACTCAGTAGGTATGGTACAAAGAATTGCCAAAGCACAAATTAAATTTGCAGCCTTCAATATATATTAGCTCTTTAAGGAACTTCAAGAGCAAGTGAGAAAGCAGCCAGGTAAGATTTCTATCTTGCATGTCCACTCTCATAGTGGACTTCCAGTTCCTATTTTTGATGGTAATTCAAAGGCTGATAGCCTTCTAACTATGTTGGTCAATACTCTTTTATTTCGAGAAGCCCAAGAATCTCATTTTAAATGTCATCAGGCTGCTTGGACTTTACGTTTACAATTTGGAATAACAAGAGAAGAAGCTAGGAGCATAGTAAAAGCCTTTTCATTTTGTTTTCCTTTCTATGCTCCTACACTCCCTTCAGGGAAAAACCCTTGTGGTTTGAGACCTAATGAAATTTGGCAAATGAATGTGACCTATTATTAATCTTTTGGTTGTCTATCTTTTATCCCCGTTGTGGTAGACACCTTTTCAGGATTCACTTTTGCAATACCAGCAGCAAAAGAGACAGCCAGAGTGGTCACTGAATTCCTTATACAAGCATTTGCAATTATGGCTGTGCCACAAGCAATAAAAACAGACAATGGCCCTGCATATATATTCTAAACATTTTGTACACTTTTGTGCACAATATAAGATTTTATACACCACTGGCATACCCTTGAATCTTCAAGGACAGGTAATAGTAGAGAGGAGAAACAGAAACATTAAGAGCTCCTCCAAAAACAAAAGAAAGGGGGAGCCACAGGTAACCCTAGAGAACTTCTAAATCTAGGCCTTTATACTATTAACTTCTTAATCTTTGACAAAGATGCACTGGCTCCAGCAGACAGGTTTTATAACCCACCGGAAGGGCAGTTTCCAGTGGGAGCAGTTCCACTGTCTTAAAATAATTGCCAGATGATGTGGAGAGACCCAGAAAATGGTGAATGGAAGGGACCAGATAGGTTAACTGCTTGGGGGAGAGGGTTTGCTTGTATCTCTACAGATGGAAAAGGAATCACATGGGTGCCAACAAGTTGAATTCACCTTGTCCATCAGTGAGAGATGGAGTGGACCCTTGAAATGAAGAAGACCCAAGAAACATCGAGTGGTTCTGTTGCTGACTGTGCCCACCACTGAAAGAGCCTCATGGACATAAAAAATGATTGGACTTCAAAACCCTCAGGAATCATTGGATTCTCTGAGACATGATAAGACTATTGTAGGGCTTGAAAACCCTCAGGAATCATTGGATTTTTTGAGAAATAATAAGACTGTTGCAGGACTTCAAAAACTTGTGGGGATCATTGGATTCCCTGGCAAGTGAATCAATGGACAATAGATTGGTTTTGGACTATCTCTTGGCTGCTGAAGAAGGCTTATGTGTGATTGATGTTTACATATCCTTCTTCTAAGACTTCTGGAAATCTTTTACAAGACCATGTTGATTTATATTGTTTGTTATATCACCACTTGCATGTACAATTCATGTTTGTTACACCACATTGAGCCTGCACTGACTGTGGGGAGAATCATCACTGATAGCCTATGCGTTATTGCTATGTGCTTGTGTAATACCTCCCATGCTGATGGGTTTGTGCATACCTGTTTCTAATAAGACCCTTCAGCCCAGAAACCTGCTAGCAATCCCCACTTCACTTTTTATCTCCCTTCCTGAGATGTCAGGGAGGGTATGATCACCTTCTTTTTGTTTTTTTCACCTCTTTTCCTGAGAAGTCAAGGAGAGCGCAATCACCTCCTTTTTGGGGTTCTCACCTCTTTGAGAAGTCAGGGATGGCATGACCAGCTGTGTTCCAAAACAAAAGAAAGCAGGAAATGTAAGGGGCTGAAAATCTGAGTTGCACTGAGTCCAACCAAGCACTTGAGGCTAATTACCAATTGGACAATACTCCATTAACATATGCTTGGAGGATAGCCTGGCCCAGTTATTCTGTGCTGACTCCATTTGTGGGTGTAGACAAAGAAGTGGAAGAGTTGAGAGGGTGGAGTAGGACAAGGGGGATCATTCTTTGGAGGTGGAGAGAGAGAAAAGACATGTGGAGATTCCTATATCTAATCCCTGACTGTGACCACAAAAGACCAGGAATAAAGACTTTTGCTTATCCTGACTCCAGCTGATTCTAAGACATCCAAAGTACTAATGTAGTCATTACAGATATGTGAACTTTATCTTAGAGACTATAGTATAAAAACATTAGAAGAAAAACAGATCATAAAACATTGTGAGGTATGGGTTAGAGATAAATCCTTAGCCAAACAAGAGATAAAGGTAATTTAAAAGAATTTATACACACACACACACACACACACACACACACACACACACATCCACATAGAGAGTCTCAAATAGTTTCTTAGGATACTGAGTAGTTTAGTGTTTTGCAAGGACAAATTTATATAATTGGCATGTTTCCGAGGTTGAATGTGAATATAGGTTTTCTTGATTGTGAGACCACTATTCCACATTACTTCCTGTAGGGGAATTCATATATATACTCATACGTACATATATATAAATATCTATCTATATATATATATATAGAGAGAGAGAGATAGATATATGTGTATATATATATGTATCTATCTATCTATCTATATTTAGATATATACACTTCTGTATGTACTCATATATTTATGAAAGGTAACAATATAATTGTATGTACCTTGGTATAGGGTATTGGACTTAAAGCCTAAAAGACCTGAATTTGAATTTTTTTATTTCAAATGACTTGTTAGTTATGTGATCTTTGGCAAATCCCTTAAACAATCTGTCTCAGTTTTTCTCATTTGTAAAATGGAGAATAATATCTCCATCTAAAAATGGAGTTGTAAAGATTTCATTCAATAAATATGTGTTACATTTTTAATATCTTCTAATTAAAGAATTTCTAAAAGGACATAATAAAACAATCCCAATCTTCGAGGATTTTATGTCTTAATGAGCCAAATAACTTGTAAAGAAATATAAATGTGTGAGATATATGCAGTGTTGATTGAAAGAAATCAACAAAGAGAGGGTTAAGAAGCTGGGGAAGATTATAATTGGGGCAATTTACAGGAGAAGTCAGGAAGTGAGCTGAAATTAGAATGAAGGAAGAGCTCATAGAGAGGATTGAATGATGAGAGATAAGGAAGAAGAGCAAATGGGGAACTCTCATGAATGGCCTCAATTTTTCTAGTATGATATGACATTCTCAAAGAGAGGATTAGGCTCATGAGAATAATAGAAAAATTATGATAGAAGACAAAGTTTGGAACAACTATTATGGAGAGTCAACAAATTAATTAGTAATAAATTGAATGTTTGCCTTATTGTTGATAGATCTCAGTTGTGGTAATATATGAAAAGCATTTCACCTATCTTACAGAATTATATTTGCTAGTTATTATTAAATATGAATTATATATGGTTATACATTGATGTCTTAATTTTATTTAATATCTAAAGTGCTTGCTGGCTTATATAACTTCTAGTCTATGCATTATCTCATCCAGGTTAATAATGAATCCTTTAGTTAGCAAATACCAAACATTTATAGTATTTCCGGCATATAGATCACTAGAAAAGATACTCATTGGTTTGCCAATGCAACCATTTACAAAATATTGATGTTAAACTGTTCATACAGAAATTAAGTACGAAACCAACAAACCAACATGGACTTTGTCAGTACTTACTATCTTTAGATACTGTGCTAGGTGTTGAGAATACAAGCACAAGGAACTCATAAATTATTAGATGAGGCAATAGACATAAAAAGACATAAAAATCAATACTACAAAAATACAAGATAGATAAATTTATCAGGGAGAGATGGCATTAGTAGTTAGAATGAGGAAAGTTTTCATATAGAAAGTAGAATTATACCTATGCTGAAGAAAATGAAGCTTTCTCTATGAGGGAGAGCCAAACTCATTTAAAAAATGTAGTATAAAGATGTGGGATGAAGGTCCTATAGGCACAGAAATGATAACACTTTAAAATTAACTTTCAACTGAGTGAATCTGCTTTTTTGTCTATCAGGCAGTATTTATAGTTGAATATTGTGAAGGTATTGCAAGTTTCTCCTTTGTGTTTCATGGTTTGTATGAGGAACTCTTTTTTTCATATCATGTTGGAATAGAATATACTTCACTTTGTGGGTTTATGAAGGTATTTCTCACAGAAAATTCTACTCAATCTTACTCAATTCAGAGGGAAAAAAAGTTATCTTATTTTTTTAAATTAAAAAAAATTATAAATTATAAAACAGAAATGTTGCCTACCCTCTATATCCTTCTTTTATCATTGAAAACAAATAACATAAAGATTGCAAGAAATATTCATAATAAAGGAAAAATAGTTGCTATATTGGCCTTGTGCAAAAATATGCTTGCTTTTAGGCTTAAGTTCTAAGATGAGGTAATACTCTAATCTCACCCTGTGGTGTGTCTCAGAGCATATACATTTGAGATAAGAATCTTTGTTCAGGAAAAGGTCAGGAACTTGGACTTATCAGTAATAAAGAGGTGATAGATAAACCATTAGTCAAATTATCTAAAAGTTTCAGAAGTAAAGGAAAAGTCTAAATAACAGTGAAATAGCCAGACTACAGCAGGAAAACACCAGTATCTGAAGAAAGAGATAGAATCAGTCAAGAGCCAAAGCAATGTCATTGAAGCCAGGAATAAAGAAGGCAGATTGAATAGAGTTTTCTAGCAGGTAAGTGTTAAGACTCAAGTCTTAAAAAGACAACAGATTTGCAGTTTACTTTTTTCAATAAACTTTTGAGAACAGAGTACTATTTCCATGCTATGCTGCAGTGAGGAATCTTTTTTCTGCCAACAGCCATTTGGATATTTATAACATCATTCTGGGTCTATACAAAATTATCAAATTATAGAACTCAAGCAGTGGGAAGTGATTGTACTTAACTTTCACCTCTTCATTACCTGCAGTTAATTATGCAAATTATTTTGCTGGCCTTATTTGGTCTTATACCCTGGAGGTTTCTGCACCCCTGAATTACAGTAATCTGAATGGAAGAATTCTCTCCTCATTTGCATTCAACCTTCATTCAGGTATCAAAATAATCTTCCTAAAGCACGGGACTGACTGAACATCTTATCCTGCCCCTATTGATCAACTCCAATGGCTCCAAATCAAATACAGGATCAAAATAACAAACACTCTGTTACCCTTTAAAACCATTTATTATCTTATCTTCTCACATCTTTATCCTTGTTTCTCTTTACATGTTCTGTGATTCATTAACATTGGCCTCTGTGAGGTACTTAGGACATGCATTTTCACTTTCATCAACATGTCTGGACCTCCTCCTTTCTTCATTTCTAAATAGGATCTCTTGATTTCTTAAAGTCCCAGGATCAATAACTGCCTAATTCCTTCCTTCTGATGATTATTTCCTGCATATGTCTAATTTTTACATTGTTACTTGAATGTGGTCTTTCCTATTAGAATATGAGTTCCTTTGAGAGCAGGGGCCATTTTTATTTTTCTTTGTAAGTCCATTGCTGGCTCACTGTAAGGTTTTAATTAATGCCTGTTGATTTATCTTGCATTTATAAATTATAAAATAGGTTTATTATATATTTTATAAAATTATGTATTACAATAATTTTCAGGAAACTTAAATCCCTTCCCCCTTGTTTCTATACCTCTGTGTAATGGCAATGAGCTCCTGAGTAATTAGGAAATACTCTAGAAGTGAGAGTAAGCCATTGACTGGCAGGCTGAATTCATAGAGGGATTCAGCATCCTAAAAGAGTTAATGAAATATGAGAAAGAGAAAGATACCATGAGGTATGGTAGGGGGATGAGAGGAAAGAGATCATGAGGTAAGGAGGAGGGATGAGAAAAAGACACCATGAGGCAGAATACTGCCATGGTTTGCTAACCTAAAAGGAATTCAGCAAAGATGGACTGATAGAAGAAATTTAACCTAAGGAGTTTGACATAATTTGGATTTTTGACTACACACAGCAAGGCAGTACCTAATCCACAGAAAGTGGAACTATAGTTAAGATTAAACTGATCCCCATCAGTGCTCTTCCCTGTTTGCCTCAGGGAGTAATTTTTATCAACACTTAGTCTGTCAGTCAATGATATACTACCAGTTCCTAAATTATTTCCTTTCTCTTACTTAATTATGAGTTCTACTAAGAACCTTGTCTTCTCCATTGTTCATTATTAAAACTCCTCCCAAATCTTTTCCATATTCCATTTGGTGCCCATATCATTTGGTGTAACTATAACCAAAATATATCACTGGGGCTATCAGAAATGAAGTTAAAGTATTATTGAAGTGTACACTAGGAAACATGGCTCTTTAAACTGCTGTTTTATATGAGAAACCCTTACATATGAGGTGGGGAGTTACTTGTAGATGTATTGAATAGCATGTTCTTTTTTATTGTTGTTTTTAAGCAAAGACTTATTGTGCTGCTTCAGAATCAGTGGGTCAATTATCCCTTATATGGGAGTAACTCTACACATGAAAAACAATATACCTTTCTGGCCCCATAATGTCTTTTTCAGCAATTTTATTTTGTCACTTTCTATGAATAATGCTGCATTCAGAAATATGTTTCTCCGTTAAATATTTCATTCTAAAAGCTTAGTCTCAAGAATTTATTTTATTGCAGAATAAAATAAAATTGGGAAAATGTTTTCTATACAATTATATTTACAGATTTATGATATGTCAATGAAAAACACAATCTGATATATGGAACCTTGCTTTGTAATTTTTCATTTCCAAATAATTTTACATATTTTACATATTAAAGGATACATTTTGTGGTAAGGTCAAAATATAAAAGTGAAAGCCCACACAAGTAGAATATCTGTGTATATCTAGTTTATCTATACCTATATTTATATCCATATCTTTCTCTATCTAGCTATCAAATCTGGTGTATCATTGAGATAAATGATGTGGGTCTGGGCCAAAGGAAAGCTGGCAATGATCCAAGAGTGTATCAATTATATTATATTGGACACCTTGAAGTAGTCTAAGTTGCAACCCATTTGGCTTAGCAAGGAAGTACTTTATTTGTTTTATTATTCTCTTTTGTCAGATAAAATCTCAAGAATTTGTTATAGAGAGCTAATTTTACATCATTTACAATTTATTTGTTTTATATTATGAACTCAATATACTGCCCCCTTTTATATGTTAGGGAACCATTGCTTGGTGAATACTGCCATTCTTTCAAGGAAAAAAAATAATCTATGTGAGAATCTCAACCTGGAATGATAATATCAAATATATTCTTTCTCCTTTTAATATCATTGATAAATTTCATTTTGTTAACTCTTTGGAAAGAAAAGGTCATTTCTCAGCTGAGTTAAGAGAAGAAGCAACTTGTTACTAGAGTAAATTCATGAAAAATGTAGCATTAATAAAATCTCCTTGCTCATAACTATGGAAGTTTTTAAATAAAATTTCACATTTTTTTCAGGAAGTATAAAACATAACCAGTTTTGAACACAGAAATTCATTAATTCCAAGGGCAGATCAGGCCATGAATAAGGGCAGTTTTTGTTTGTTTGTTTGTTTGTTTGTTTTGCTTGTTTGTTTGTTTGTTTTAAACATTTTCTAGTCAGCTAAATTTGATTTTTCAAATATGGGACATTTAACCTAATCTTTGAGCTTTTAAAACTTTTGTTTTGTTTTGTTCTTTGTTTAATTCTTGCAGGGAGATTCCTAGATGAATGATTTGCTGATTTGATTAACTTATACAAACAATTCAAAGTTGTTTAAAAAAGAAGAGTTCAAATGGTTTCAGATTTTATAAATTCACAGAATAATAGGTCTTGGAGAAAGAAGATTTGGATTCAAATCCTTTCTTTTATTACCTGACATTACTTTTTTGAATTTGAGCAAGTCTCTTAACTTCTTTTTCATCTGTGAAATTGAAAAAAATTGGACTAAATGTTCTTTGAAAGCCATTTCAACTTAAATGTATGAATTCATCACTATTAAAGAGCTTCAATTACTAATAAAGAAATGAGGTAGAAGACCACATGAATATATTTAGAGTGAATGAACCATTGTAATGCCAGAAAAACTGAGGCAAGACAGAGATTAGGGTTTTTAATATTTTAATAGTGAATTTGGACTAGCAAACCATATCAGCCATAGCCATGCAATTGCTAGAGAAAGCAGATCATCTTCAGAAATCACAGAAACAAGGGCAAGAAAAAGAAGTGTGAGGGGAAGATACCTTATATGATTGGCCTATCTCATAGTATAATGCCAGAGAAACTGAGACAAGGCAGAGACTAGGGTTTTTAATATATTAGTAGTGGAGAATTTGTACTATCCACAGCCAGCTGGCTGGATTGGACTCTTGTTTCAAAGCATCCAGCATCTAGCAATTAATTCCAGAGATCTTTATAGGGCTCCAACTATCAGGGAAATAAAAGCAAGGGGACCATAGCACTGGATGAGCGCTAATTCCAGGAAGGACCATAAATTCTGACAGGTTGGAGGTCAAGAAGATGGTCTAGCAGGAGAAAGGAAGTCTGGGTTCAGGAGATACCCAAGTATTTGAGATAAGTCATCTGGAGTTTTATGACTCTTTGGAATATGAGAGGGTCCAGAGGCACACAGCCCTAATTATCTCAGTCCTAATGACCAGGAAGGGAGGGTTGCCATCAGGGAAACCGTGGCAGAACAATTCAGGGAAACTGAGGCATAACACCATAAGAAGCCAAATATTAACAATAAGAAAATAAATGACATTTTAAAGTTTGCAAAGCACAATATATGTGTATGTGTATTTATGTTTGCTATAGGATTATGTCTTCAGATTTGTAATAAAAAACAATTGAAAATGTAATTCTTATGAGATTACAGACACGATATAAAATAATTGTATGTGAACCTCAACAATTCTATAAGGAAGGTCCTAAAGTTATTTTTACTCCTGTTTCATGAAGGAAGAAACTGAAATTGAAAGTAGTTAATGGATTTGTCAATGGTTACATGGCTAGTAAATACCAGTATTCACATTTGGACCCAGATTTTCTTGACTTTAAGTCAAGAACTCTATAAATAAAGGTCAGAAAATTATAGCATGTGGGGCAAATTATTTCCTTGTCTGTTTTTGAGTGGCTGACAAGATAAAAACTCATTTTACATTTTAAGATGACAAATGTGAAGACTGAGAAAAGATCATTGGAGAAAAGATCATTAGATGATCAGAAACTTTGGAAAGAGAACTTCATCTACAATGAAAGAATTTTTAAAAATTAAAATCTGGAATTTTGGGGGGCAGCTAGATGGCACAGTGGATAGAGAACCAACCTTGAATTCAGGAGGACCCGAGTTCAAATGTGGTCTCAGACACTTAACACTTCCTAGTATGTGACCCTGGGCAAGTCACTTAACCCCAGACTCAGGGGGAAAAAAAATCTGGAATTTTTGAGATCATGATAGAAGAATCAAACAGTGTGATATTGTGGGAAGTAGAAGTGGTGAAATAATGTAATATTTAGATGAATGAGCATGATAGAATAAAAATAAGGGGGAGGGATGATGTTTTTTAGGAGTTGAGAGTTCTACTTTACTGTGATGGGGAGAAAAGAAAGACTATCCTGTTTATCATAAAATGAGCCCAAAGTCATTTCTTTTGAAAGAGAGATCTGTTGAAGAAAGTAAATGATTCCGCTATTATAGATCTCTCAGTCTCCTGAGAGTATTGACCGATATTCAACTTTATGGAAAAGGAACCTGGAGAAGAGGATAATAAAGTTGTACCAGGATAATAGGAATCCCCATCAGCAAGCAGGTAAAACATACACTCAGTATACTATAGAGGGTATGTATAGAATCTAGGACTTTAGGCAGGAAGGAACAGGGATTACCTCCTCTTTTTCAGAGCTCTGGGGCTTTTTGAAGCCTTGCTTTCTGGCAGGCAAGAATATGGGAAGGAAGTTTTCCTAGTGTCTTTTTCAAAGAGGGATTTCTTCTACAAGTAATATGTGTTCTTTAGTTTATTGAACATGGTTATTGAGTTCCATTGCTTCTGAATTTTTCTCATTTACTCTGTTTAATTGATCTACTTTTTAAAAAAACTACTCTTTTCACAACAATTCTGTAAGATAAATACATAAATAAGGAAAACCAGCATTTTAATTCATTACTGGCTATTTCTGTCTTTCTCCCAAATCACCTCTATTTAAGGAAAATTCTCTCACGTGACTTTAAAATTTTTTGACCTGATTTTATGCACAAATCAGTTAAAAATGGAGAAAGCTTGTTATAATTAGCCATATACACAAAGGAGCATATATTATCATGTTATTTATTGAAAATCTATGGAAAAATCTAAAGAGAAAGGAAAGAAAAGAAATAAGGATACTCTCGCACCCTCACTCAATCCTTCTGAAGGTAAAATGAAAGTGGGGAAGAAAAAAATTTTCTTGCTGCAATATATTGAATTTTAATAAATTTCTAATCATGCTAATATATTTTAAAATATTTTTATTTCAATTTTGTTTTGTAATTGTAGACTTTGTTTAAAATTCTTCACCCTTATTTTCTCCATTATTGGTCAACTCCAAATAGTATGACTGAAGTCTGAGTGGGAACATGAATAAGGAAAGTTGGAGAACTTTCTCTTGCTATATCAGTCTTTGCTCCAATAAACCAGAAAATTGTAGAATTTCAATTTTTACTTCAGTTCTATAATTTCTACTAGGATATAAGATATGAGCGAGAAGCTTGGGAAAGCCCATATACTAATAGCAGGAGTCTTTACAAGCATTTCAGAAATCCAGGTGATATACTACAAATATTCCCTTGAAGACAAATTACTTCTGGGAACTGTTAAAGCCAGTTGTTTTCTCCCACCCTAGTTAGTCTTTTAGTTCCAACTTAGTCATTCCTATAACATTTTCTACTAGGAAATATTAGTGCCCAACCCCCCCACATGGCTAATATCAAGGACTTCATGCAACTTTCCAATATTTTATTTTACTTTTATTTTTCTAATTTTGCTTGACAAACAGATGAAGCAGCACTAATCTAGTTCTTCCTAGTGGGGAAGAAAGTTAGATCTGTAACAATTATCCAGGATGATTGTTTTTTAGAAAAGCATATTTCTCCAAAGATGGAAGACTGTCCTACCTATATGTGAACGCAGACTATTATGTCTCAAATCATGAGGGGAGAAAAAGCAAGGCAAAACTGAACATAATAATTATAAAATTTAATTTTTATGTATCTATCTAGACCTGTGAATTCCATTATTATGAGGAGCTGTCTTGTAGAGAAACATCTTCTATATATGTGGAAGACAACTCATCTACAGCATTCTAGAGAACTTCCTGAGATATGGAGAAATTGAGAGATATGTCCAATTTCATACAAGCAGCAGGATTTGAGTCAGGTCAGCTTTCTATCTAACTCCAGACAATACTGTCTTTTATTTTTCTAAATATAGACATGAAGATCTATTTATATCTAAATGACAGAAAAATAATTATCTCATCAGAGGAGATAGGGGTAGGAAAGAAGCATAAAGTCTTAGTTCACATCAAAATAGGACACATCTTAATTTTTTTAAAAGCACTTTAAACATAAAGATATTTTGCCTTTTGGGAAAATCTAGGAAAGGGGGAACATTGGTTAGAATTTAGAATTCAATGATTATTCTATCTTGTGTTCACAATTATAAAGGAATTCTTCTAGAATTATTAAAATATATAAAATGTTTTAAAACAACTTTGAGTGACTAAATCATTTTGACTATTATATATAACCAAATTAACTACAGAGGTCATATTTAGAAAGAAACTATTTGCATCCAGAGAAAGAAATGATAAATAGAAGTATGTATATAATGGTTTTACATGGATATATATATATATGTGTGTGTGTGTGTGTATACATACTTTATATATATATATATATATATATATATATATATATATATAATGGTAGTGGTCTCTAGGATGAGGCCCAGAGAATAAAAAGGGGAAAATGAATTTACATGATAGTTTTATTATATAATTAAAAGAAATAATAAATTAGGTATAATATATTTGCAGTTTGATGGGCAATAATCTTTTCATGTTGTTATTGAAATGTTTATTTTATTCCATAAATTAAAAATAAAAATAACCAAATATAGTATTATATAATATGAGCATTGGGTCTGGGACTAATATGTTGAACTTGTTGTCAGAAGGGCAACAGTTTGAATCCTACCGCATACACTTTCTAGTTATGGATCATCTCTCTGATGCCATGGTTCTTTTCAGGTATGAAGGACAAACAAACAACATGCAAACCTAAGCAAATTTCTTAAACTTTTCAAACCTCACTTCCTTCATCTGTAAAATGAGAATAAAGGCTATCTCATAAAGTTGGTGTGATGATTGAATGAAATAGGTGTTAATTAACATAGTTATATAACATATGTTAAACACAAAACATTATTTAAATGCTAGGCATCCTCTAGCCCAAACCCTCTCATTTTATTGGTAAAGAAATTGTTATGGATAGGTAAAGAGTTCCTAATCACAGAAGTACTTAGTATCAGAGACAAAATTCAGATTTTTTGATTTCCAATGAAATGTTCTTTTAAATTCCGATTAAATAATCTTTTTATTCTACAGATGCAGTATTATATAGATAAAACTCTCAATTTGGTGTCAGAAGAAAATTGAGTTCAAGATTAATCTTTGAGTAATTATGTGAGAATTTCTTAATTTCCCTGAGATTCAGTTTCTTCTTCTATAAAATATAAATAATTATATAATATGGAGTCAACCTGGGGCTCAAATGATATATGTTGAGAATTTTGCAAATCTTGAAGTGTTGTAAAATATTTATTAAAATGATTGCATATCACAAAATTATAGAGTTGGAATGAAACTCAACCACCTCAGCTTCAACTGATTGTCATGATTTGGATTAAAGGACCTTCACCATCTTGGTTACCTTTCTCTATTCAGTACTATAGATTGGCATTACCATGATAGATATATTACCTTCTCATTCCAAGAGTATTCCTTGCAAAATGGAATTGTCATTTATTAGTATTTGTCTTTCTATCCACCTATCATCTATTGCTCATTCTTCACTCACTCCCTTTTTCCTCCTTTCCTCCCTCCCTTCTTTCTTTCTTCCCTCTCTTCCTCCTTCTTGTTCTCTCTTCTTCCCACTTCCCTTCCTTCCTTTCTTCATTCCCTACACCACAATTCTGGCTTACAATGAGCTTGCAGTCCACTAAAACTCTCCAGAGTTTTTCATACAAATTGATGTTTAACCACGTCTCATCTATGATTCACTTATAAAATTTTATTTTTTTAAATAGAAATCTAAAGCATTACAATTTTTCTATTTAGTGCTATATTATTATACCTAGACAATGGCTCTGCCCCTATCAAGATCTTTTTTTAAAATCCTATAACCTTTTATGTTAACTATACCTATGAACTTTGTCATTTGCAAATCTATTAAACATGTCTTTATTCTATTCTTTGACAAAAAATGTTAACTAGCCTAGGGCCAAGCATAGATCACTGGAGCATTCCATGGAGAGCTCAAGTCTGGCATCCATCTACATATACAAATAAGCATATATATATGCATATATATGTATAAATTATGTATCTAGTCAGTTTGCCATAGTGTTATAAATATACACACACATACATATGTAGTTATAAACAACACTATATATGGTCATATATGTTATAAAACATATATATATATACATATATATATATATAATTTCTTTGACAATTATTTAGTATCTTAAATTATTTAATTTACCAAAATAACTAAGGTTAATCTGGCTCATTTGGTAATAGTGTTTTAGTCATAAACCTATAATTCATTGAAAGATCTTCAAATTAAAGTATTTAAGGAGTATTTTAATGAAAATTTTGATATTGTGTGAAAAGCAAATGTCAGAGGTGAAGCGCTTAAGTACTGGAGGGACAGTCAAGATACTTGGATTCATTTGATCACAGATTTAAAAGCTTCCATGTGGTTCAGTGAATAAAATGTTGAAACTGATATCAGGAATAGCTAAGTCCAATTCAAAGCCACCTACTCAGTATGTGGCAGATCTGACTCAATTCTCCCATTTATAAAATGGGAATAATTATAGCACCTATGTCCCAGGATACTAGTGAAGATAAAAGGAGATAATATTTATAAGTATTAAATAATGCAAGATATAACACCATATAGGGCAGCTAGATGGCACAGTAGATACAAATATCAATGCTGGAGTCAGAAAGACTCATCTTTTTAAGTTCAAATCTGCCCTCAGACAGCTAACTGTGTGACTGCAGCTAAGACACTTTACTGTTTCTATTTCTCATCTATAAAATGAGCTGAAAAAAGGAATGTCAAACTATTATCACAATATGGAGTTCCAAAGAATAAGACATAATTAAAATGATTTAACAATATAAACAGCACACAATTATATTATATTTATTATATTAAGTTATATTATAGTATATTATATTATATAAAAGGGATCTTAGAAGCCAACAAATATGGAAGTATAGTCTTTTTATGGTTTAGGAAAGGAAATCCCCTAACTTGCCTAAGGTCAAAGATATAGTAAAGAGCAGAGGTGGGATTCAAGCTAAAGTTTTCTGACTCCAACTATAGTATCCTTTCCACCAAAACTTTCTGTCTTCCAATTCCCTAATTACCTATATGATGTCAGGAAAGTAATGCCGACTCTTTGGGCCTTAGTTGTCTCATGTAAACAGAGAATATGATACTTGATCACTTGAAACATCCATCTAAGCTCTACATTTTTATGGATATGAATATTATAATAGAAATTTAGTTCCTGCTTTTATGTTGAATGAACACATTAAATAATGCTCATAATTTAAATATTTATGTTCATTATATATATATTTAAGATTTTACTTAGTTTTTGAAGTGTGCAAAATAAATAGCTGAATTCCATCTCTGTTCATATTTTCTTTTGATTAAAACAGAGTTTTCATGTTTTAGACACTTGTTATATATCTCTGGATGTACCCCTATGAACAAAAACCCTCCAGACCTTCTAGATCAGCTATTGTAGTTCTACCCATTCTTTCTGCTCCTATGATATATGTGTGTGCTTGTGTGTATATGAATATGTGTGTTTGAGTATACATAGACATACATATGCTTAATCAGTCAGATACATACACATATATACATCATTATACACAATGATTCTTCTGCCTTTGTTACCATTATATTTGTAACACATTATTCAAAAATTGGCAAAAGAGAGAGTAAAGATAACTGAGAGATAGCAAAATGATTCTGGTGAACTATTTGAAAAACAATGATTAAAAAAATTCTGAAACATTTGAATCTTTTAGAATGTATGTATTTCACAGTTTTGAAGATTTTGATGACACATACAAGCTGGTCCAGCTAACTTCTATCATCTTTAATTTTCAAGAGGATAAGTAACAGTATCTACTGGCTCATTTTGTTTGAAATAATCAGTGTCATAAACAAAGTGTGGAAAACATGTCAACTGCATTGACAAACCTTCAAAGAAACATTTTTATATAGTAATAAAAAATCTAAGGAAAATCTAGGGAAACACTATATTGATAAAGCAACTCAAATTCATAAATTTCTCATTTCCCCTTTTTTCTCTATTAAATGTAATTTAGAATGTAGGTTTAGAAAGGATCCCCACAAGACTCATGGTCTATATCACAGACATTTTTTATGAGTGAAATAAATGCTTGAGGATGAAAACTTCCTGATTTTTAACAGTATAGATAACTTTTTCATCTTTTCAATGATTTATTTTGAAATTTACAGGTAATTAGAATAAATTTATAGGTAATATTCTGATTTCATAAAAATATATTTTGCAAAAAATAAGGTGTAACTTGCTTTTTGAACACATTTATTGGAATCTGAGGGGACCATAGCCATTCTATCTGTGTAATCAATTTGGGTTTATTAAATTTAGGAAAAAAATTAGGCCTCCCTCTCAAAATAAATTTAAAATTATAGTTCTTTTTTCTTTCATTCTTTCTTCCTTTTTTGATCCATCATTCTTCTTTCTTTTCCTCTCTTTCTCACTCTAGCTCTCTGTCTCTGTTTCTTCCTTCCAAAGTAAAGCATCAGAAAGATAAATGTTTTTGTATTTCTGCTTTATCACACAAAATCAATAAGATGGTTTGCAATTAGGTCCTGCATGTTTGAAATGTACTCCAATAAAAGTCTGTGAAGATTAAAAAATAAATAAATGAAAGCCTAGTCTAGAGTTCAGCATATTTGTGAATCAAATAATACTTATTGGTTGAGTCAATAAAATGTTTTCTGAAAAAAAAATCTAATTGGAGAATATATAAATCACTATTATCCATAGGATCTTTCCTATAGGTTCTCTTTATACAGAGTCATAGTAAAAATGTAGTTTTCTTGCAGTTTTTATTTGCTTAAAAAGTACTTACCATTGTAACTTCAGCATTAATCAACTAACCATAATAGCCCAAAGTATATCAAAGCTTATAAAGAAATACACTCACCAGTACAGAAAGCGCACATCTACAAGTTTTACTGTTTTAGAAAAAAATTAGTATATATTTCCCCAATTTAAAACATTTATACAACTTTTAAAAATATTACCTCATTTTATTTCAAAAATGCTTTTTTATTATTATTAACAGACAAGAGGAGAAAGGTTACAAATTGGGAAAGGAAGGCCAATGAAGGGACAACTGGATGGTATGTTATGCTTCAATGCACTTTGGTGCCACCACTTTGTTGTCCCTCTAGGAACACAGCCAACAAAGGTCTATGCTGCTTCTTCAAATATGAACCTGTTTAAAACTTCAATTCCTAATCCAGTTAATGCTTCTATGGGATAAAATTAGCATTTGCTCCCTGCTAATGATACAGTGATATTATAACATTTATAGACATCTATGTCACTGACAAAATGTATATTTACTTTGTAAATTCCTTTCCTAACCAGCACAAAGCTTTGGAGGAAACTACATCTATCCTTCATAATGACATTTCTCTTTTTCTTTCATTTTAAAATTACCACATTAATTAGAATCCTTAGTTGTTATTGTTGTTTTACATACTTTCAAAGCAACATCAATATAAACACAATGCAATGAAAGAAATCAAGTCACATCTGAAAAAGACAACAATAAAAATAGGTTTTGTTTTTATTCTATCTGGGAAAAAATAACTTTTTAAAAGAGTTCATTGGAATGGAAATATGTTTCCAACTTGTCCTGGTGTGAAGAAATTAAAGATCTACTCGGCAGGCACAAAGAGAGTAAGATAGTATAGCACCTCTTCTTAAGTGGCTTTTGAAATCCAAAGGATGGTAGCATGCAACTTTCTAATTATCTTTGCCTGTTTACTATGGAACTATCCCCAGAACACTACACTTAAAATTTTTGCCTCATATATTTTACATATCATGATGAAAATGTATTCAGTAATAATTCATGTTGTATTTCAACAAAAACTGGGAATCATTGTAGTCATACATAGAGATGGTCTAGATAAGTGAATTTATGGAAGATAGTATAAGAATATGCTTTCTCCCTTGCAATAATTTTTTTTAAAAATAGGATTAGCTGTGCCATTATATCTTTTGTTCCAAGAAATGTCAAAGTAATGAAATATTGTGAAGAATGAGAGAATATCTAATACATAGGCAACATATGATTGGAAACAAAATAGCATTCAGAAATGGAATTGGAGATTTGCATTAATAAAGTAATGTATGACAGGCCCATTTTTAGAATTCAATTATGGGCTAAAATAATAGCAGGAATATAATAAACTTTAGGAAAAGTCCATCAATATGGTCACTTTGTATGCATGAGGAAAATATTTGTGATTATATTTCCATTAAGTACAGGTGGAGACAGAGAATAAGTTTGCAGAGAACTAAGAAGTATATGGATCAGGCAATCAATGTAGGGTAAAAATTATACAGTCTACATGTATTTAATAGCAGTCAATAATTACAGGCTGCCATCTCTAAACTGAGATAACAAATTACTAAAAAGAAAAACCAACCTCATGTATCAAGAACTCATTTTTGAACATTTTGGCTACACCTATTTGACATCCAACATTGATTTTTATCCCATCTCAATAAAACAAACCAGCAAACAAAAACAAAAATATATATTCAATCTAATAATGCATAATATTGATGATGTTATAGGGATAACCAACAGAGTTCCTGGTCACTTTGTTATCATTCACAATGAGGTGCTCACACTAGTCAATTACCTTTTCCCATTTTTCATACATAAAGGATAACTAAAGGGAGCATAGTCAAAAAAGAAAAATTCATTTTACGGAAAACATCATTGTTTAACTTTAAATTTTGTCCTTGAACAAAACTCCTGAATTTCATTTTAAAAGAGGATAGGGCAACAGGTTCATAGCAATTCTCCCATTTAAAACCCATATGCATTATACATGTTAAACTTCAGGTGTAGAGGAACACATCAGAACGGTCAGAAACTACCAACAATGAAATTGTTTACAATATCTAATCACTGATACATAAAATGCATTTATGATAGCTAAGGAATATATGTCATTGAAAGAGGCCTCCTAGAGCAATCACTGAGACTGAAACATATGCAGTAAAAGAGTTCTGCAAATCCACTGCATTAAGTTTGAGTGCAAGAGCTTATTTTATTTTATTTTTCTTTTTTGTCCATTGAGAGCCCCTGGCTTAGCAAGAAAGTCAAACTATCATAGTATTAAGTTAAATCAAATTCCAATCAAAAGAAATATTCTTTCTGATTTTCATTAACTCTATTTTGCATGGTGAGCTCACTTTTCAGGGCAGTCTCAGTACAGTCTTCATTTTCTGCCCTCTTTGTCTCATTTTTTTTATATAAGCTTTTCTGTTGATAAATCCGTACTGCAATGGCAGTGATGCAAAGCAAGATAAATATCACAACTGCTATCACACCTAATGAGGGAAAGAAAAAAACAATACTTGGAGTCAGTCTCAAAATAATATCTTTTTTCCAAAACAAGTAAATGAATAGAAAGTACCCTGTGACTTCATTGGCTAGGAAGAGATAATAAAATTCCTAAATTACTACAAAAGCCAATCATCTATTTTTGAAAGTTTGGAATTCCATATATTTCTAACATCATAAAACAAGTAGTATCATAAATTTTATATTGCTTCTGGGCCCCATCAAATTCTATGTCACATTCTTATTTTATGGGTTTAATCTAAACTTGTAAGAATCCAATTGAATGTATTTAGATTTCCTCAAAGGCCTTCATGTCCACATCACTGTATGAACATAATACTGGAATGTTTAAAAGGGTAAAAAATATACATTTTGAAATATTTAATAATATAAAAATACTTCTTATGATATTAGAATGAGTGCAAGTTTTAACAGTATTATTTTGAAGTGCCTTGATGATGAGAGGCTGATGAATATATCTATTGAAGAAAAGATAAATCCTAATATCAAACAGATTATAGATATTTATATACATTTAAAAACCATCTATAGAGATGAAGATACTGAGAATATCCAGCTAGGGAATATCTCAAATCTTTTCAAATTGTTTTTTTAGCAAAGAAAAAAGAAAAGGAAACAAATTAAAATACTTTAGCTGTCACTGCCCCATTGATTACACATAATGCATTGTATGGTAAGTTTAGAAATAATTCACTTTCTATAGTGAAATTAATACATATAAATACTTACATAAATATATATATATGTGTATGTTTATCTGTATGTGTTTATGTATTCATATAGGAAGCAAAAACTAATCTTTCTGGGTTCTGGAAATTTTTGCAGAGTGGTCCTGATCATTGATAAACAACAGTATTCATCAAAATTTTGACTGGTCCAATTTGGACTTATGAATTGCTGATTCATTCCCTGTGATTTGTCATATTAAGATAAGGCAAAGTTGACTTCTCTATTAAATCTAATTTAGTAGTGATAGAAAAATTTGGCATTTGTAATGCATGCTTCTATTAAATGCAAATAGCTATCTAGATTTTGAAATAATTCTAGTTTTTTTAAGGAAATCATTTGAATGAATAGATATTTTAAATAAAATTAAATTTTCAGTACATATTTTCTCTCATTTTTATTTTATGAACATTTTAAAGTGATGTATATCTGTGAATTCTTATTGTTCTACATCATCAATTCAAATTTAAATATAAAAAACTAAAAGTAATTGACTGAAATAGGTTGAAATGTATGAGTTGTGACAAGTATGATTTGAGTGGCAGTATCAGTATTGTATCAGTCAGTGCATTTAGATCAGTTCTGTTTAACTTGAAGTCTGGGGAGCTTTAAAAACAAACAAACAAAAACCCACTATATTTTAATATAGTTGATTTCCTTTGTTTCATATGCATTTTATTTTATGCCTTTAAAATCATTTTGAGAAGGGTTCTATAGGCTTCATCTGATTGTCAAAAGAGTCCATAACAAAAAAAAAATTAAAACCTTTGATTTTGTCAGTCAAATCAGTCAAGGAAGGATTCAACAGAGAAGCTCACAATTTGGTTGTAGTTATAAGGTAGAAGAGTGGTCTGGAAAGTGATTAACTTGGATTTAGGAAACTTTTGAATCCACTCTTCAAATCTTATTTATTGTTAAACTTTAGGAAATTATTTAAGCTCTCTAACCCCCTGTTTCTTTTTCTTTTAAATGAAGAAAGCACATGTACTACCTACTTTAGTGGGACACTGTTCTAAAGAGATGAATAAATAAGAAAAATTAAAGACTCCAATCTACCTCACTGATTTGTTGTTAGGAAAATATATTTTATAATATAAAGTACTCTACAAATGAAGTCATATTTATTCTGTTTATGCAAACTTTTGATTTCATTTTTAATTCTGGTGGTAGTCCATTTTCAGATTCCTAGAGACCCAGCAAAACATTTATTGGAATTGGCATGAGACAATTGGCATAAGAATATTTTGCAGAGATAGAAAATTCAAGTTAATTGTTTATAAATTATTTCAACAATAATTAATCTAAATCAATTAAAGGAGCTAAAATTATAAAATATCTTAGTGCATTGTATACTTACTTAATCTTAGAGAAAAAAAAATTAGGTTAATACATCTATCTCAGATTTTCCTTTATAAGCACTTTTCTCTACTGGAGGCTATTTTCCAATTAGAAGAAAACTGTAAAGATAATTTAGGACTTGAATATAAACAATATCTTTTTAAATCAGGTCCTGGTTGATAATATTATGCATATACATACATATGTACATATATAGATATATTTATCTCTATATATATATCTATATATACGCTTGTTTTAATTGCATGTTGTGTATATATATGCATATATATAAAAATGATTTTCTTAGCTCATTAAAATCATTATGGATCAAGAATCTTCTGAGATATTCAATAAAATCTTAAGGGATTTAAACATGAAGTTAAACTCATTTCTTACATTAAGAATTCTAGAGTCTCAAGAATTTTGTAAAACAAACAATAAAAAAAACAGAATCATAAAGCACTCTTCACTATAAACTTTGCTGAATATTTAAATAATATCTGATATCAAGCATTATTCATTCATAATCAACTTAGTTGTTAACTAAAGGGAAGGGGCTGTATTGTGGCTTATTTGTCATAAAGCAGAGAAAATAGTATAGGGTTTGAAGTTGGAGGATTTGGGTTTAAATCCTGCTGTAATATTTGCTATTTATGGGATCTTGAGCTTTTTGATCTTAGTTTCCTAATTTGTAAAATGAAGGGATTATATTAGATGATCTCTAAAATTGCTTCTAGTTTTAATTCTATTATTTTTCTATGAATTTTAAAACTATGATTTTCATTTTCTTATTGCCTAACAAAACTGAGTATTTCAGCACTTACTGGTATGATAGTTAATAGGAAATGAACATTATAGGGTCAAAGAGAAAGGAAGGATCTCAGAAGCCATTCTAATCCAACTCATTTTGCAAATGAGGAAACTGAGGTATAGGAAATTTAAATGTATTGCCTAAGATCATACAAGTAGGAGGTGTCAGATTCAATATTTAAATGCAAATTCAAAGTCACCAGAGCCAGCACTCTTTCTACCTCAACACTTCATTATTTATATTATGCACCTTCCCTCAGGAGATATTTTCTTTGTTGTCCTTGAAGCAACTGGAGTATTCTAAGTAGGAACTGTTCCATAGCAATAGATGAAAATTGGAAATTGCACTGAGTCAGTGTGGAAAGACATTCATAGATTCAAGTATACTCAAAATACTGGATATAAAATTTAAAAAGGTAATGAATTAATTTACCTTTAACAAATAGCTTATCTAGCTCAAGTTTCAGTGTTATGATTAACTTCAAACTGATAATTACAAATTTTAAAAATTAAACTATGGTTGTAGGAATTTCAGAAGCAATTACTCCATGGCCAATAGCAAATTGAATGGATAGAGGATAGTAAACTGGAATGAACATTTATATGAATAATTCAGGAACAAAAGACTATTTAATCCTAGACTTAATATATGAATAATGTGTCAATGATTAGAATATCTACTAAATAAGATAGCCTTGAAGCAAACCATTCGTACTCTGTGTTGACAGTATGTCTTTCAAATTTTTAATGTTCTGCCACCCTACCCTAGCTCCACATGGTTTTTTTTAACCATGCCTATCTACCATATTTTAGAGTGAATTACAGAATTACTTTAGGCCAGTAAATCTGTTTCTGTGAAAATGTTAAGAATGAGCCCAAGTGAGTGATCTTTCACATATATGAAAGAAATATTGTATATATAAATATATATGCATATACTTTTTATATCTCTTGCACAAGTTTCTTAGGAGGAAAGGTAATTTTAATTTAATTGGTATAAATGTGTATGTGTATACACAAACATATGTATATATGAAAGCAAATCTGTGTTAAGATTTTAAGGCCAACTATATATGTTTAATATATAATATAAAACATATTCTGTAATATATGTATTATACTTTACATTTTATGTTTATATAAACAATATATATTATGTTGGTATATATATATATGTATATATCTATATCAATTAAATTACAAATATACTTTCCATCAAAAAATTTAATACATATGTATATAAAATAGATATACCATAACTTTTAAAAACTATGTGTAGGTTTGTACATGTATACATGTATGTATATAAATATACATTTGCATGTATAAAATATGCATGTGTGTGAACACAGACACATAACATGTTTCTTGGTGGGGAAGGATAATTTTAATTTAATTAGAATCTATTCTGGTACAACAACAAAAAGGAAATGTCATACAGTCCAAAAAGAAAATCTCTATTTCTGCTATTCTCTATCTGTAGTCTTTCAAAACTCAGTTTAATCTTTCTAGCCACTCCAAAAAGAATTCTAAAGTATTACTCATTCTTATACATGAAAGTTAGTTCTAATCTTTTTCTTTTCTACTTTGAACTTTATAAATTATTTGAAAGATTCAATTGTATCTATTCATTTCTCTGTGAGGCGTGCAATGGTCTGCACTGGTTCCTTTATTTAGAAATAGAAAAGGACATTTTAAGAACATCTAGTCCAACCTCCTCATTTTACCAAGGCACAAGCACGGTCAGTGACTTGCCTAGGAAAATAATATATATGTCGCTGCAGTTTTCTGAAGACTTCACTATTTCAAAAAGGGCTAGCCCTATATATTTGAATGGATTGCATTTAAAGTAATAAGTGACAGAACAAGCAAGCCTCAGTCCCTTGATTTAAAACACAGCCATCTTTCCACTTTATCAGATTTCTGGGCCTGATCTAACCTTATGCTTTGTCACCGACTTTTCTGTGTACTTGTCACATATGCTCTTTAAACACAGAAAAGGATTCCTAATTAAGAAATATTGTGCACAACAGTCTCAAGTTTTGATTCTTAAAATAAAATAATAATAAATGAACCAATCCCTTTAAAAATTTACCCTGTCAATTGGTTCCAAATGAAAATAGTGTGTTTTTTTGTAGAAATAAGGAGAGGTTAATTATTTGTTTTTAACTCATTTTTTACCCTTATTTTATATTCCTAAATGGAAATTCCAATGTTCTAAGAAAAATGCACAGGGCATCAATGTTTGAATAATTTTCTTCTTTCTTTGGAGAAAAGCTATCTTCAAATAAGTGTGGGATACTCAAATGGCAAAAGCAAAAGAACCATAGTGCATATTTTCAGACTCCCATATCTGTTGTGTTGAAAACTATACCATGCTGCCTCTCTAGCAAGAGAGAATGTAAACATGTGCTGTTTTGAATCACTTTTTGATATGATAATTAGACCTCAGAGAGCACATTATTCCTATTGCTAGGAAAAAATATAGATCTTATTGCTTTCTCAATTTGAAATCCAAGCAAAAGATGCTTTCTTTGGGGAAAGTCTCTAACACATGCAAATTCCTATTTTCTTAAGTATTAAGGCAGCACAAAATATGTGCTTTAAATAGCAATTTTATCACAGATTCCATTACACTTAACATAACCCTCTTATAAAAGCAGCCTTATGTCCAGGAAACCATTTAAATGCTTTTTCCTTAAGCATATGCTCTGCCTAGAGCACCTGGTGTCCATTTCCATATTGTGATGCTTGCATTAGATGGCTCTGCAACTATTGCTATAATTTTATGCTTCAGTGGATTTTTCAACTACTTAGACCAACTACTTCTAGAGAAGTTGATGTCAAGAAGATATTAGAAAAATGGTAAATAGGAAAACTAGTCTGTTAATGATCCTTCCAAGTGCCTGCAGCTTTTAAAATAAAATTACAGTTCTTTGCATTTGTTTCTTGTATGATGCATTCTCACTAATTTAACCAAAAATCAAATAGCAATAATTATTAATAAAAAGTTTTAAGGAAGCTACTACCATAGTCCCTATTACCTCCAATTATTGCAGAGTCACTTCTGATTGCATTAGCTAAGGGCTCTCCCTCATCTATTGGTCCAGAATGATCTGTAGCAGAAAAAAGGACAGTGACAGAAACAAGTAGAAAGTAGGGTTTTTAAATAATTTACACATGTTTGAAACAAGAGCAGAACATCTGGATATATCACAGAGTATGAATCTCTGTGGTGCAGACATTTACAACAGTTCAGTGAAATAGTTTCAAATGACTAAGAAACTAAAACATAGAAAAGAAGGTCAGAAAGCAAAGCTGAACAGGCCAAATGGAACATATATAGAAAACTACCCCAAGGTTTCATCCAAGGTAAAGTAATGGCAATGAGAGGAGAGTTGCATACTCAATAGGCAAAACATATCAGGAAATAGATAAAAAGAAAGTAATATGCTACCTGCAAATGAATGTGTTGTTTCACTTAGTGTTGACTCAGCTCCAGTTAAAGTGCCACAGTTTGATTCAGCTACATGCCCTTTAATAGTGACTGGAGCTGAACTTGTGTGATGTAATGCAGCCTTCAAAGGAGCAATGTGGTTAAACTGCACAGAAGAGAGACATCCAATGAACCCCTGTGAGTTGGCTTTCATTGTCTCTTGGTCGACATCATTATTTTCTGTTAATCAAAAGAAACAGAATACATAATTCCAGTGCAAGATTGGGGACCATTCCCAAAATATGTAAAAAGTATATGTTAGAAGAAATGTCCATTGAAAACTTAATCACAGCTTTATCTACTTTGAATTGCATATTGTACATAAAATATTATATCTGCATATATTCAGGAAGGAAGGGATTTATAATTTTTGTCATGTTGAAAAGTATTCAGAAAAGACTAATTAATTAAAGTAGGATATAATTGAAGTGACCATGATTTCTTGTTAATACTCCATAGCATTTTCACAAAAATATTTTTGTTTTCTAGAAATAAAATCAATTTAAGGTTAAAACTTTTAATTTTTTTTTGTTTTTTGTTTTTGAATCCTTAACATCTAGCACTGTGCTTTTGAATATCAGAGGAACTTAATATATCCTTCCAGAATTGAAATTAGTTAAATCATTTTTAATTTTAAAAGACCAGAACACAAGATTAATTAGTAAGGAATACATTTAGAAAAAATTGAAATGACTTCATTGTCTTCATATGAAGAAAAAATAAGTATTCCAATAATAATGACCAGTTGTTTTGTTTCTTCTGGAAATCAGTTGAAATAAATTTAAATTGCAGAAAATGGAAATCAAGTTAGCCATATGAAAATGTTTGAGTAGTCCTTCCTTCCTCTCTCCCACTATCTTCTGTATATATTAATTAGAAATGTAATATATATAAAGAAATCTAACACAGGGCTTAAGTAAAAGGGTCATTTATTTGAATCCCTTCTAACATGATCAGAGAAAATAACAGAGACAGTCTACCCTGTCCCCATCAACATCCATTGAGTCATTAGTACTCTAAATACCAAGGCAGCACAATGAAATCAATCAGGAATACTTATCTTCCTGAGTTCAAGTATGACCACAGATTCTTACTTGCTGAGTGACTTTCACCAAAACATTTTACTCATTTGCCTCTGTTCCTTATTTCTAAAATAAAATGGAGAAGGAAATGGCAAAGCACTTCAATATCTTTGACAAGAAAACTTCAAATGGAGTCATGAAAAGTTGGACAAGATTGTACCATACTCTCTACAATGATTTCTTTTTATTTTTCCAAATATATGCAAAGAAAGTTTTCAACATTCACCCCTACAATACCCGTGCTCCAAATATTTTCTCTTTTCCCCTCCCCAGATAGCATTTTTAATTTTTTATAATAGCTTTTTATTGATAATACTTTCTAAATGGGAAATCCTTATCCAGTAACTAAAGATCAAGAAAATAGATTGAATTGAATCAGTTATTTTCAGTATAAATGAAATAAGAAGACAAAAGAAAACTTTAACTAAAGGAAAAAATGTAAATATGAGAGTTAACATCATAGAGATAGTATTTAAAGACTTTTTGAAATAAAGTAGTCCAGAATATATTTTTAACTGGTCCTTAATTAACTTTTGTTTTGACTGACTCTCACAAGTCAAATAATTATTTCTGGTTTATGTCATCTTGAAAGCTTATATGATACTTTTACATACATTTCATTTTAATCCTAAAAACAACCCTAAGAAGAAACTATTATATGTTGCAGTAAAGTACAGATGAAGAATTTGCTTATCCCCATTTTACTGCTGAAGGAGCAGAGGTTCAGTGAGATTAAGTAACAGTCATAATTTATGAAGTTAGTAATTGTTGGAGAAAGGATTTAAACCCAGTGCAAGTTCTGAAAATTCTTATAAAGTTAAAAAAGTTTCAAGTCAATATCTGAAGCTGGACTATATACCTTTCATAGCAAGACAAACCTAGGTAGATTTGCAATGTCTCATCAGGAAATAGTATAAGGTCTATGTGTTTTTGTTTGTGTGTTTTTAATGGCAAATCTTAAACACTATCTCTTATTCAAAAGAGATTGTGGTCTAAGTGGAAGGAGAACTGACATATTTCAAATCACAAGTTCCTTCCTTCCTTCTTTCCTTCCTTCCTTCCTTCCTTCCTTCTTTCTTTCCACAAATGGAGTTAAGTAACTTTTCCAGGATCATATAAGTATTTGAATTTGCATTTGCAAATTTGCATTTGGAGGACTCAGGTCCTCCTGACTTCAAGACCAGTGCTCTATTCACTGTACCATCAAGCTACCCCTCAAATTTTTTATAGAAATCATTAATTATTAATTCACTCAAAGTTTATGCTATAAGATTAAAGGTATTTTGAAAATTTCCCCAGACAATTTGATTGCACATTTGTTGTTACTCACACAAAATCATATCCCATACCCAGATAGAAGAAAAATAAATGTGATTCAGTAGAGGATATTTGGGGCAGACTTTGAAATTCTCTGATAATGGGTCAACATTTCATCTCTGAATATAAAGTGGAGTTACTCCTTCCTCACCACTCAGACCCACAGCTACAGGTCTCTTATTAACTTATGTGTTTAAACACACAATTTTGCCTCCTTGGCTAAATTATAGTTAGAACAAAAGACCTACTATTTTTTCTTTGTATTTTTGGTCTGGAACAATGAAAGAAGTAAAGAAACATTTATTAAACACCCATCAGATACGCAATTAGTGCTTTATAAACATTCTCTCAATTGAGCCATACAACAACTCAGGGATACAGATAGTATTATGATTTCGATTTCATAACTGAGGACACTGAGGCAAACATACATTAAGTGACTTGTACAGAGTTATACATGCAGAAAGTTTTTAAGATAAGATTTGAATTCAGATCTTTCTGACTCCCAGCAGAGTACTTTAACTCCTCCTCAACCTAGCTGTATATAATTTCCTAAGTGCAAGAAGGGCTGGTAAGAAAACTCCCTCTGTCACAGTGGATCAACATCTTTTCTTAAGTTTAATGTCTTAGAGAATTTTCTGAGGGGCACTAAAGATTAAGCAATTTGACCAAGTTCACTTTGCCAGAGATAAGAATTGAAATGGGGTTCTTCTACCCTCAAATCAGGTTTCTGTCCACTATTCAAAAGCATTCTTTTATATTACTATGGTGATAAAAGTAGCCCTCACTATTTTTCTAAGTCCAGATCATCAAGAAACCTTAAAATAATGCTGTTTTTCATTATATGAACTCATTTTTTCTTTAAAGAGATCTTATTTTGTATATAAAGCTTAAATGGGGTCAGTCCATTTACTGACCAATATGGTATTCTCATATCTAAGTGTTTTATTTTTCTAGAATGTCAAAAACTACTATTTATTGCTAGACCAGATTAACTCTCTTCTAGAAGATATATTTTAAGCTGAAGATGTTTAAATATGTCAAACAAAATCAAAACAGAAGGTACAAAATTACTCAACCGCAATTTTCTGTTAAGTATGATTTTTTTGGTTTTGTTTTTAAATTTGCCCTTTTAAAAACAAATAAATTATATTTGGGAAATATCTTGATAAATGGAAAGAATACTAGGTCTAGAGTCCGAGGATCTAGATTCAAATCCTGTCTTGATACTAATAATGTCTGTGTCAATTGACTTTTTTTCCTATCTAGAAATTGACAAGCTTGGACAAATAGTTTCTGTGGTCTCTTCTAATTCTTCATCTTTGTGGCTCTCAAAATGACAACCACAGAATTTCTTGAGCTATTATAATTGACTATAAGGAAATAAAATGTTTTCTTTGCTATTTTAAGGAGTCTTTTTTGTATGTTTTCTTTTATTTTCTTTCTTTCTTTTTTTTTTTTTAATTTGTGCCCTTCCCAAAGTATCTCTCTTTATACAACAGAGAAAAAGAGAGAGGTAACAGGTGGAGATGAGGGGAGAGGGAGAGAGAGAGAAGAGAAAAGAGAATGAAAGAAGGAAGGAAGGAAAGAAGGAAGATGGAAGGGAGAGAGGGAGAAAGGAAAAGAGAGGGGAAAGGAGGGAAAAAAGGAAGAAGGGAAGAAAGGAGGAAAGAATGAAGGAAGGGGGAAAAGAGAGAGGGTGGAAGGGAGGAAGGAGGGAGAGAGGGAGAGATGGAAGGAGGGAGGGAGGAAGGAAGGAAGGAAGGAAGGAAGGAAGGAAGGAAGGAAGGAAGGAAGGAAGGAAGGAAGGAAGGAAGGAAGGAAGGAAGGAAGGAAGGAAGGAAGGAAGGAAGGAAGGAAGGAAGGAAGGAAAAAAGGAGGGAAGGAAGGAAGGAAGGAAGGAAGGAAAGAAAGAAGGCAGGAAAGAAGGCAGAAAGGAAGGAAGGAAGAAAGAAAGGAAGGAAAGGAAGGAAGGAAGGGAGGAAGGAAGGGAGGAAGGAAGGAAGGAAAGAAGGAAAGAAAGAAGGCAGGAAAGAAGGCAGAAAGGAAGGAAGGAAAGAGGGAGGGAGAGAAAGAAGAAGGGAAGGAGGGAAGGAGAGAGGGAGGAAAGAATAGAAGGATGAAGAAACAAAGAAGAAAATCTTCACATTAAACATAAATAATCCAGAAAAACAAATTCTAAGACTGGGCATGCTTGCAAATGTATACCTCTTTTTATAATTCAAGTTTATCATTTCTCTAATAGAATAAAAGTAATGTTGCATTTCAAGTATTTTAGATTTTAGTTTGCTACCCTATTAATTAGAGTTTTACAGACTTGCAAAGTAGTTTTTTTCTCTTTCTAAATTTTGTTGCCATTATTTTAATTGTTCCCCTAGATCTGCTTACTTTAGTCTGAATCAGTTTATGGATGTCTTTCAAAGTTTCTTCTGAAGCTATATGTTTCATTTTGTCATTTTTGGGAAGAATATGATCCCATTATATCTATATGCCATAATTTGTATGTCATTCCCTGATAAAAATACTCTTCTATTCCCAAGTTTCCAGTTTGAAACAACTACAAAAGAGTTCCCATAAATAAGCAGATTGTTCATAAAGTTCCATTTCCTGTTTAATTTTTTTCTTTGGGTTATAGGTCTAAAAGTTGTATAGCTGGCTAAACTTATAAATTAGAAACTTTGAGGGCATAATTCTTAATTGCTTTCCACAAAAGGCAGATGGACTTATCTACAGCTACACCAATAGGTCACAAATGTGACTATTTTCATGCAGCCCCCTACAACATTTGTCATCGTCTTCTTGGCCAGTCTGGTAGAACCTCAGAGTTGTTTTAATTTATATGTCTCTATACTCTATAGTTTTATTTATGATCGCCATTTTTGTAAATGGTTGTTAAAAGTTTGGATATTTTCCTTTGACAAATACCAATTCATATTCTTTGACCATTTATCTATTAAGCAATGGTTTTCAATTTCATCAATGTACTTTATGGATAAGGTTACTATATCCAGTATGATAATTTGCCCAAGAGCATCTAAGTGGTAGAAGGAAAAATAGAGTCCTAATTTCTTAGCTTCTAGGTCTTTCACTATATAGTAATACCATCACAAGGACTATCTCAGAAAACTGAATTCAATGCATCTATGTAACTACTAAAATTGTAGTAGTTATTACTAATTAGTACTAAAATTAAGCAGTTATGTAGATGATTTGAATTGATAAGCTATAAGCTATAATCTATAAGCTGATAAGTCTAGATCAATAATGACTAATAAAAATTTACTGTAAAAGTTAAACTTTTCTAGCTAAGGTAATATATTTTAATGAGTTATGGCAGACCAAGATTTGGTTTAATTTTCAAAATAACATCATAAAAGAAAATTACCATTTATAGTCATATCTGTTAATCATCATATATTTACATTTAAACCAAGTAATAAGATTACCAATCAGTCTTCCACTTTAATAGTTTCATGTATATTAGTAATTATATATGTAAAATTATGATATTTTCACTTTAGGTTATTAAATATTTCTTTGCAAATCATCATTCTTTCTATGACAGTAATACACCTGGAGAATAGGGCAATTTGACATTTTCCCTATTTGGAAAACATGAAGTCATAATTTTAATGTCTTCCAGAGTGTCTATAAACATTTAATAAGCCTAGTCAGCATCCTTTTCAGTCTTCTGTTTCATTTATCCAGCAGCACTCTGCTCACTCAGGCAGTCTTAGTTTAAGGGAACATACATAAGAAAAGAAAATAATGACCAATAAGTCAAAATACAAGTAGCTGAAAAGTTTATCACTATTCTTTTTACTTAAATTCCTCCAAATAAACTAGATTACTAAAAACTGCTAACCCAGGAATAATAAGTAGGCTACAAAATGATACTCATTGTCACTGTTATGGATAAATGTCAAGGGTGTTTATATTTTCTTTCCTCTTAAAAAAATTCCAAAAAATCAATTTTGTCCTTGGTGATAAGAATTAGAAAATGAGAAGGGAAAAAAAAAAGCATTCACATTATCATTTTAAAATGATAATTAGACTTTTGAATGATGTAATCAGGAGAATTTGGCAGTATAAATAACAGCTATGAAACTTCTAGAGTGGATATAAGGATAAAAGACTGCAATCACAAAACCTCCATCAGCTACATTACAGCAGGAAAAAACAGGATCTCTGCCACTTCCCAGGGCTTATTCATTAGCAGAAAGAAAACAAACAGCTGCTTCTCTTTTCTTTTCCTTTCAAATGCTCTAACCTTAGCTTCAT
This sequence comes from Sminthopsis crassicaudata, assembly GCF_048593235.1. NCBI lineage: Eukaryota > Metazoa > Chordata > Mammalia > Dasyuromorphia > Dasyuridae > Sminthopsis > Sminthopsis crassicaudata. The sequence continues at coordinate 521,209,472 of NC_133617.1, forward strand.
TTGATGGTTTCTAGATTTGGAAACTGATTAATAAATAATCCTTGGTCTTTATATCTCCTTTGATCATGGTTCTTCTTTTCTGGAGGATAAGCAAAATACCATGTTTCATTATGTTTGATTGCCAAATGAGAGGGATAAGTGTGAAATTATTCTTAATGGAATACACTTGCTCATTTTACAGGAAGCACTTATCCATGATTACATATGCACTCTGACAGAAGTATAGTTTCTACCTTGATTGTCACTCACTATATAATTAAATTGAAGACAAGGAATTTCTATCAGAAAGATTAGTGTTTTATGTGAATAACATGACACTTTTGATCTGTGCTTTTTTGAGGAAAAGTGCTCTTTCTCCTACTTACCTAAAATCTTGCCAAGAACAAGGGATTTGATTGCATTGAATTCTATACCAGAGGACAGGGTGACTTGCTCTCTTGGATTCTGGTTAACCTACAAAGATTTTTCCAAAAGACAACAATAGCAGAATGGATGACAATTTGTTGATAGAAAGAAGGGAAAGCAAAGAAGACGGGGATATAAATACTTATTAATGTTACTAAAATAACTACAGAACAAATTCTAAAGAATGAATCATTAAGATAGAAAAAGTGTTTTCAACAATTCTATAACAAACAGATAATTTTAATCTTGACTAAGACATGATTTTAAGTACCTATTACTTTGGGGGGAAAGGGAGAAAATTATTGTTCTACTTCAGACAGAATCTATGTTTCTTTTAAACTATTTCTATATGCATTGTATTATTTGGTAAGCATTTTAATAAAATGTGTGAGGCTTTTTTTTTTCAGATAAAAGCTCCCACTTCTCTTAAAAAGAAACTTCAAAATCAAACAATTACTTATTATTCTAAGACAATAAATAGATGTTTCTGCTAGTCTTTATAATAATTCATTACCCAGCCCTGGCTTACATATATGACTTAATTTAAAATAGAATCATGAGAACTTCTCTTCCCACTGGGTGTTTTTCATTTCAAGATACCTATCACATAAATCAAAAGCTAGTCTTCTTCCCACTGACGTCAAAAAGTCAATTGGGAAGAAATTGGCTTTCTCAACAAATTATATATTTTTCATACTGCTTTAAAATGATTGTAATAAAAATTCCTTAGTATTTTTGCTCTCATAATCCGATGAGCACATTTTTTCATTGTATAGTGATAACTGATCAATTTCATATACAAGAAGCCAGAAACATTTCTTTACCAGAAAAAAAAAATGGAGCAAAGTATAGGGGGGAAATGCCACTTTAAGAAACAGTGCTAGTAGAGTCCCTTTTCCCCAGAAGAATAGATAGAATGTAATTATTTTTCAATAAGCAATGAAGAAGCCTTAAATAGAAGGTGTTTAAAGATGGTATTGTTTAATTTTCTTTTAAGTTGTACATTTTGGGGGGTATCAGTCTTCCTGAAATTTACCTCTACAAATAGTACACCTTCTTCTCTGTTAATCTTCACATGGTGAAGCTGTCCATCAGCCATATTTTTGAAATTGCTGTTAAAAACATCTGGTTCTTGATGGCTATCTAATTTGTACCTGATCTGCAAACTTCCTAAAGGATAAAAAATACTATTTTAGAAACTCTATTATTTACACAAAAACATATACAGAAATCTATAACATTTTTCTTAATTCCATAAAAGAATGTGTAATTTCAATCTGTTCAACATCATTTATTTGGATATTTCATCTCCCACACACATTCATTCCAGTAAAGCTTTTATCCTCTATCTCAAACACAATATTCCCAAATGACCACTTCATTGAGTAGTTATTAATTTATGAAGTAAATCATCATCATCAGTTCCTGAGTTCATTTGAAATGCAAGATTTTTCAATAGTTTTTATGGGAATGGCCAACATTGTGCTATACTGATTTGTAAGGAAACTAGTTTAGAATCTCAGCTCTGCTACTTATAACCTAAGGGTTTGGGGGTAAGTCATAACTTTCTGGCTGCCAATTTTGTTATCCATAAAATGAAGGGGTTGTACTAGGTCACCTTTAAAGTTCTTTCTAACTCCAATCTTATAAATAAAAGAATACCTAGTAAACAATCTCTTAAATTCATTTATGACTTGTGTTCTCAAAGGAACTTGTAAAATGAAGCATATCTATATGTGTGTGTGTGTATGTATATATATACATATATATATATATATAATTATTGTAACAAGTACTAAAGTTCCAACATCTTGACCAAGAAGTAATGTGTAATGCAGCAAAATAACCGTATGTATATGTATACATATATTGTATTTAACATATACTTTAATATATTTAACATGTATTGGTTTACCTGCCATCGAGGGAGGGGGTGGGGGGAAGGAAGGGAAAAATTGGAAAAAGGTTTTGCAAGGGTCAATGCTGAAAAATTACCCATGCATATATCTTGTAAGTAAAAAGCTATAATAAAAAAAAAGTAATGTGTATATAGTCTGATTAATCAATGTAGAATTCTTAGCAGTATAATAGTAATATCATGTTATTGTATTCACAAGGAAATTTTTGAAAAAATAGGGAAGTATGTGAAAATCATTCCAGATGGTCACAATCATAGACTTCAGGATAAAGTTAAATAGAAATGAACAGTTTCAGCCCTACTGTACCCTCAAAACTAATACTATTCATGCACCTACAGAGAACCAATTAATTTGCTTCACAGGATATCTTCCCAACTTAAAGTTTTCCCTCTGTTCTGTTAAGCTCAAAACCTAAAAGAAAATACAAAAATTCTAATTTTAGTTTGTTTTCATAACTCCTATTACCATAAATTCAATTTCCTTACCTAGCTCACAAATTTGTTCATGTAACATTTTTGAGAGGGGAAATATTATATGAGTTTGTAGTTCTTTGTCCTTTGTGCAACAAAATGATCATGATATCAGGAAAGTCATGCCATGACATGTAAGTAAATTGGATTTGAGTGAGGAGTGCTGTGCAAGGTCAGCAGCCTCACTTTGTCCTGCAGAACTGTATGGGTCTTGTGGTCACTGGAAACAGTCCTGGATGCAATGAGTGACCTTGGCCTTTTTAAGCTAAGATCTTTAACCCATCTCAGTGTGACTCAGGAAACTACCAATTTGGTGATTAAGGCTAGGACCTTAACCTTTATGAATGAAATGACTTCCTACAATAATGGAGATGGGTAGCTCATCTACAATTTATATAATTAGTTAGTTGCCTAGGGCACTAATAAATTATGATTTTTGTTTGGATCCAAATTTTCTGCCACCATGTCTTGTTATCCATCCACTATGCCATGTTGCTATTCTTGTTTATAAGAATATTCATCTCTAAGCAGTAAGGAAAAAAAGAAAAAAGAAAAAAAAAGGAGAAAAAATTTTAAAAAGTAAAAACCTATTTATCAGAGACTATTTTTATTTATCAGGCCTATCTTTCCCCATAACTTCTTAAATGAGAAAGTTTAATAGAACTCACAAACTGTACATAATAGCAACTTTTTGAGACTGTAATTGGATACCTGGAAAATGCTATGGAAGTTCATAGCTAGGGGCAGCTAGGTGGCGCAGTGAATAGAGCACCAGCCCTGAAGTCAGGAGGACCTGAGTTCAAATTTGACCTCAGGCATTTAACACAGCCTGGCTGCGTAACCCTGGGTAAGTCACTTAACCCCAATTATTTCAACAAAAGCAACCAAAAAAAAGTTCATAGTTAATAGATTTTTATTATACTCAATGAAGGAATTATTTTTAAAAATTATTTGTTTAAAAAGTTACAAGAAAGCCAGGTCAATACATGACCAGGAATATTCACACATCTAACATGTAACCTATTAGCTAGAAATATCTATGGAAGTTTTTAGATTGCCAATTAATAGATTTAATTTGCTTGATAACAATCTGATGTCACAAAGTCCTATCAGCATTTTTCCTAAACAGCCTAAATAGGCTGGTTGTCTTTTCTTTGTAATGTTTCATGGCATTTATAACATTCCAACTACTGGCAGACAAATACTAAGTTTTGGAATTTATTTGAAAAAAAATTTCATATTCCTTGTATTTGGTGTATGTGAAAAATTATGCCTACTTGATATTTTTATATTAATATCTACATTGGTATGACTGCTTTTTATGAAATATTTGTCAAGTCTAACTAGATGTTTTAAAAGAGTTGCAAAATTGAATTCAGATTATCTTTATGCATCACTGAAGACCTACAATCATAAAGCATAGTTAACATAAAAACGTTAAACTATCAGAGGTATAATACGAGAAAACCACCCTGATTTAATCACTGAAATTATATCTCTTCAGGAAAATAAATATGTTGGATAATAGGAAAATGAAGCCAATAGTTACAAAATATTTTTTTAAATTAATTTTTATAATTATAACATTTTTTTGACAGTACATATGTATAGGTAGTTTTTTTTGTTTGTTTGTTTTTTGTTTTTACAACATTATCCCTTGTACTCCCTTCTGTTCCGAGTTTTTCCCCTCCTTCCCTCCACCCCCTCCCCTAGATGGCAGGCATTCCCATACATATTAAATATCTTATAGTATGTCTTAGGTACAATATATATATGTGCAGAACCGAATTTTGTTGTTGTTGTTGCAAAGGAAGGATTGTATTCGCAAGGTAAAAATAATCTGGTAAGAGAAACAAAACAAAACAAAACAAACAAAAAAAAAAAAACAATGCTCTCAGTTTACACTCATTTCCCAGTGTCCCTTTTCTGGGTATAGCTGATTCTGTCCATCATTGGTCAATTGGAATTGGATTAGCTCTTCTCTATGTTGAAGATATCCACTTCCATCAGAATACATCCTCATACAGTATCATGGTTACAAAATATTAGTTGAAGAGCATATTTTTAGTGTCAGGTAGTATATACATTGATAAGATCTATGATATTTCTAATTTTCTCATCCAATTTTCTTTTACCAACTAAAAAGGAACTCACCATTTTTTGCAAGAGTAACTGAAAGGTATTCCTTATAGAAGGAGCCAACATAAAGCAACAAGCTTGGAGTCCGCGTTGTTCGAAAGCTAAATGTGATTGTTTCTCTGATTAGTGTCATGTCACCATGAAATGAAGCAGCATGAGAGCTGGAATTTTTACTTAAGGTATAATATTCTTGAAAATTGTAAGTCACTGAGGAGCCAGATCCAAAATATGCAGAAATCTCTGAAAAGACAGTTGAGCTCTGTTAAATTACATAAGTCAACTATGTACCACATTTTCAATTTTCCTGCACTTAACAGCATGCCCCGCCATTCCAAAAACACTGTGGTATAAATCAATAGCATGTTTTATTAATTCAGTCTCTTTACTAGTTTTTGAAATATCTTCAGCATTTGAAGCACAAGTATTGACCTCTCCCTTATAGCATAAATATGTGATCTCTTATCATGGGGACAGGAGAGAGAACAGTTTTTATTTCAAACCATTTTCTTACCAATTTTTTATTGATATGCTTACCTCCTCTGTATAACTATTACTGGAAATATGATTTGTATTAAATATATGTCTAGAAATTATTGAAAAGTAAGGAAATTGGTTCTCCCCCTTACAGATGAACTCCTAGAAAAGGTCTTTTTATATCAAAATATGATTTTATTTCTTATGATTTCAATTTCTATTCACTTTTTTTTAGTAAGGGACTTAAAATTAAGCTAATTGTGATATTAATCTGAGAAGCATAAATTTTAGAGAAGAATTTGTTTCTCAGTTACAAGTATGGAAAACTTGGGTGGGATGTTTCCATTTTATTTTTTTTTAATAACTTCTCAAACCTCAGAAATATACTATTAAATTAAGCACAAACAGAAAAATCATATGATTTTCAGTAGGATGGGACTTTGCAAAGGGGATTGTCTCCTGCATGATATTATTCTGGCAAAACTTTTGTACAAATATGATAAATAATCAAGGCAATTATAAATTACAAAAGAATCTCATTAGATAATCTAACAATAATAATGTTACCCTAACACTTCAGGATCATTTTCTTATCACCTACAATACACTTTCTAATGTCTAATATAACATTTGGCATCATAATAACATTTAAATTGCAATTGAAAAAGGGGAATTGGGAATCATTAAGAAAATTAAGACTTTAACACATAAGGTAATGGGCACAATTTAATTTTTCCTTGACAAGTATTAGTTCAGTGCTGGAACAGCTTAATTACTATTTGTTGGCATTTTGTTTATATTTAATATTTTTTTGAAGAGGTAGAGGGAATGGATGATTTTCAGAAGGTTTGGACAGCTTTTTGCTACTTAACTTCCAAATACCTTTTTCTCTAGGAATTTCAGGTTATTTCAATTTTATTATATATATATATATATATATATATATATATATATATATATATATATATATATATATATATCCAATGGAACACCAGTTCAACTAGTTTCTAACAAGTTGGGATGGTTTCCTTTATTTATCTATTAGAAAGAAACTCATCTATCCCTTTCCCTACCCTGGTAAATTTAGGGATGCTTATCTCCAGAATATTGATTAGTTATTTTTCTTTATTAGTTTTATTTCTTCCTATTTTAGGGGGATGCTGTAATGCTCAGAGGTAATGGAGAAATTATAATGTGTTCATGAAAAATGTGTCAAAATTCTTAATCTGAGAATTTTTTGTAACTCAATTCAGTTGTAGTTTTATGTATTTTATTTTTTACACTAAAAATATTATTCTTAATAGGGGTCCATAGGTTTCACCAAATTAACAAAAATACTAAATTGTTACAAACATTTGACTTCTATTATAGCACCACAAAGCATTCTTCTATTTAAAGGGAAAAAGAATGGAAATGTGATAAATATACAGACACTAGTAGAAATTTAGTGATTTTTGCCTCTCTCTCAATTTTCAACAGAAGCAGATAAACATTTAATAGATTAATGTAATATGAGAATAAGGACTTGACCTAAGATTTCATTGGCAGAGCAAAGTTCTGGATGAGGAAACTCCCTCTACAAATGTAAAATGGCTCTTTTTTTAGTTGTCTGAAGCCCAGCTTGTTAAATAGTTTAAAAAACCCATGTGAAGGCCGAAAATTAATAATGATTTATTATCAGTAAATATTTGATTTTTATATCTATTTTATAGGCCCTACATACCCAGGGTCAACCTAAAACTTTCTCAGGCAAAAAAGGATCACAAGTAGAAAAAGCTTAAGAAACTCTGGGGGAGAGTACTGAAAAGTCAGCTAATATGTGCATGCTCATATTATTTGTATGTTTCAGTGGAAAAATTTGAAACTTTGTCTTCTGATCTCAGTCAATTTTTTATTCACTAGGCCATTTTACCTCTCTTATGTGAGAGACAAACATCTATATTTATGTGTTTATGTGTGTGTGTGCATGTGTATTAGAGAGAGACAGAGAAAAAGTGAAAGAGTGCCATAATATGATGATGTCTGATATATCTGATAACATAGCCATTCCCTTTTTCTTCTGGAAAACCTGACTTTGAATTAAGCCATCCAAGAGATTTAAAAAAAAAAAGAAAGAAAGAAAGAAAGTAACAGTAGCTGTTCAACACATCCTAAAATGAATGGTTTAAGTGTCTCAGTTTCATCCCATATGAATATTTAATGGAAAAAGTATTTAGGCTTTTGGTTGAAATATTTGTTTGGCAAGGAAAAAAAAACAACACAATGCTTTCTAAATCTTCTTGCATGACTGAAAGTCATTACCACAAATAACAATGATGCTTTTAATGATTTTAAAAGTAGAGAAATGGGGCAAATTGTTAATAACCACATTACTTGAAAGCATTAGCTTTAGCTAGAAAAAGATTGTATATATAATCCCTAGAGAAACCCATAGGGGATGAATATCATGATTTAACAGCATTAGTCACTGGCTTTTCAAGAATATAGTTGCACTTTTTTCTCATAAAATAAAAATACCTTCAAAATAAGTATTTTGGAAAAAGAATTTAGAAAGCAAGTAGCATATTCATTCAAATAAGAGCACAGAATAAATCATTCATTTTAAAAAGACAGCAATCTTGTTTTCACTGACATAAATCCCCTGTATTACTTTTTCCTTATATGTTTATTTTTCAATCTTACCATTCAAACAAAATGGCCCACTGTATGCAGAGAAGCTACAGTCACAAGAGAATCCACTGTGTTTTTCTTTACATTTTCCTCCATTGTGGCATAAATTTCCATAGCTGCTACAGTGTCCTGGGCACCCAGGATCCACCCCTGGGGTAATCTTGGCCCTCTCTTCCAAATCCAGGGCTATGCCATTTAATTGTAAAGAACGAATGCATCCCAAAAATCCTTTCTGTCGTGAGGCTGTCCCACCTGAAATTCAAATATTGTAATTGAGATAAATTTCCAAGAATTTCACTCAGATAATAATGACTATACCAATATGCCACTTGAAGGTAACACAAACAAAATACTTTGGTTTGCCTTTCTCTGCATTCAACTTAATTTACTCCTTTTAAGGCATTATGAATAAAGATAAATATTAAAGATTTAGTTAATTTAGCTAACTAAAGGGAAAGTAGCGCCCTGGATGAATAATAATTTAAAAAATGTTTCTCACAGTCTTAACCTCATTTCCAAAAAAAGCATGAGCACATTAAAAAAAAAAAAAAAAAAAAAAAAAAAAGTAACCAAACTCTTTTTAAGATCAGTTTACACAAAACAAGTGTAATGATACACTTTGAAAATTTAGAGATGCAGAGTGTATTCTGAGAACATGGAAGAATAGGTCAGAAAATCCCAAGCTCTTCATGTTTCCTCCAAACAAAACAAAATTACACTTTAGGGTGAACATAGACCAGTGAAAAACAAATAAAATTGGGGTTAGGATAAGGGTCCACCTGGATCAACCCAAGAAAATCCCCAAGGTCAAAGTTTAACCAGTGTGAAATATAACATCCTCCAGGCTAGCTCTGAAGAAACAGGGTGCTGAGAATTCTGGGACTTGCTGGGTTTCAAGTTAGCCTCAACCAAAGGCTAAGAACTTTCACCTCTTGGACAGTATAAGAGTAAGAAGTCTGAGGGATCCCAGTCCTGGAAGACTGAGGGATGCTTAGCTAATTAGAAACATTGAGCCCCGCTGTGCTACTGAGATGCTGCCCTGGGCAAGAAGAAACTTGTAGAGAGCCAGAATTCTGAAGAAGTATACTTGAAACAAGGTGTTAACTCAGAGGTATTGATGAGACAATAGTTATCTGGTTTACATATATACTTAGTACTTAGCCAGGTGACATAATGGTTCTTTAAATTCACACATAATCAGTATGCTGCAATGATGTAATTATAATAAGGTATATAAGGGCTAAGAAAGACTGTAAGAGAGACATTCCATCTCCCACCAACCTGGTGGCTCTCCTGCCTTCTGCATTCCTCTACTAAGACCAAGGACATCTAAAGGTCCCCCAGAAAGCTAGCCTGGCCCCAAGTGAAGGAGAGAGACAGGGAAGGAGACAATAAAGACTTTGGACTTTATTCCTGACTATTCTTGTGGTGATTATTCTGCTGAAACCTGATTAGAGATGCTGATACTAATTGTTCTCATTTAAAAAATGTGAGCAGGCAGAGGAGGAAGAACCCAACCATAGAAACATATTTGAAAATAGAGAAGACCAGTGTTCATCTTCAGAGGAGAACCCTGATGTAAAAAAAAAAAAAAAAAAAAAAAAATTGCTCTATCCCCAGAGAGTAATGTTAAAAGACTACTTGCCCCAAAGGATTTTATAGAAGAACACAAAGAAGTCATTAAAAATAAAATGAGGGAAACTGAAGAAAAACTTTTAAAAAAGAACCATCCAAGAAAAACAATAAAATTATTAAAAGAAAATCAAGCAATTAGAAAAGGAGATCCAGACCTTAAAGAAAATGATTCATTGAAAATCAATTGTGCTAGGGGAAGCCAGTGAAGCTATAAGAGACTAATACATAACAAACAAAATGTGAAGAATAAAAAAAATGTAGGAGAATGTGAAACATTTTATAAATAAAACAACAGATCTAGAGAAGAGAACAAAAAGATAAAACATAAGAAAAACTGGACTACCTGAAAACTATAAGCAACAAAAAGAATACTGATACAATAATATAAGAAATAATCAAAGAAAGTTATCCTGAAGTTACAGAACAGGAGAAAGTAGAAATAGAAAAAAATCCACTGATCACTTCATCAAAGATATTCTACAAAAGAAGAAAAAAGGAACATTACTGCTAAATTTAAAAAACCCAGATCAAAGAGAAAATTTTGCAAGGAACAAAAACAAAAGAAAACAAACAAACAAACAAAAACATATGCTGGATTTTCGATTAGAATTGTACAGGATTTATCAGCAGCTACAATTAAGTATTGGAGTATTATATATTAACAATACAAAAAAAGTGCCTACAGCAGAAAAGATTATATCCAGCAAAATTAAATATTAAATAAAAAATGGGCATTCAATGAACTCTTAGATTTTCAGGATTTTGTCTCAACTTAAGAGAAAATTTAACATGTAAGAATAAATAGCAAGGACTAATTTCAAGATATTCAATTAAAAAAAGACATTTTGGTTTATATGTAGAAATGTAAATGATATGGCTAATATTGACATTAATAATTGGGCGTCCAAAAGAAAGATTGGAGCAGAGCTGAGTATGATCTGATGTAAAGAAGCAAAATTATCTAGGAAAAGGTAAAAATAGTAATTATGTTATATGAATGAGGTGCAGAGGAAGAGCGGACCCAGAGGGATTAGCTGGAGAAGGGCTGGAAGTTGTGAATACCTATTCTCTTTGGAAAAGGGATTAAAAAAGGGAACAATACATACCACCTTCAAAAATATGTAAAGAAATAAGGGGGGAAAGAATAGGATAAAGTGGAGTATGAAATGGTGAGTAGATTGAAGGAAGTGAGATAAGGTGTGCAGATTAATGGAATGAAATAAAGAGAGAGGGAAAAGGAGGGGGGAAGAAGATGAGAGAGATCCATGGGGTGCTAGAGGTAAAGTAATAGCAAAGCGAGTTAAGAAGTAGAACTAAAGAGTTCCTTTTGGGGAAGAGCCAAGATGGTGGAGAGGACCCACTTTCTTTTTGATCTTCTCCTACAACCCTCAGACTAATTAACAAATCCAGCCTTTGAATTAGCTCTGGACTGGCAGAACCCACAAATATTGGGAGTGCAACAAATTACCAGCAGAAGATAATTTCAAAGATCATCAGAAAAGGTCTGTTTCAATTGGAAACAAGAAGGAGGCAGCCAGCACAAGCAGCTGAACACAAATGCCAGCATAGACAGCGCAGAATCCTAAGGTTGTGCAGACTTCCAGGGGTGATGCAAGTTCCCCATGGCAGAGAATCTACAGGGAGGAGTCTACAGAAATCTATAGTAGCGTTGACCACTCTGCCCTGGTTGCAACCCAGTAGATCAGCAGAGAAATTATAAAACATCCAACACAAACACAAAAGGTAAATGGTGAACCCCCAAGTGCCAGAATCTCACAGGACCTGGCCAAGCCCACCCAGCACCAGGAGAGAGTCAGCACTGACCCAGAGCAGTCATGGCAGCTTAGAGCAAGCTGCTGCTTGTAGAGAAAGGTTGGAAAACCTCCCTCACTTTAAAAGCACTTTAAAAACTTAAAATAAATAACTAACTAACTAAATAAATAAAGAGAACTCTGACAATAGGCAGTTTTTATGGTAAAAGAGAACATATTTCAAACCCTGAGGAGACTAAAGGCAGATTGTCTCCAGACGAAGCCTGAGAAAGTGATATAATTGGTCCCTATCACACAAGGCTCTCCTAGAAGAAATTAAAAAGGATCTTAAAAGAGAACTAGAAGAAAAATAGGGAAAAGAAACGAAAACTTTGCAAGAGGGTTTAGAAAAGGTATATAACTCATTAGAAGATAGATTTGATAAAATGGAAAAAGGAAGCAACTCCCAGAAAAACAGAATCTGTGAAACAGAAAAAGAAAATAACTCCTTAAAAAACAGAATTTATGAAATGTAAAAAAAAAATCCATAGAACAAAACAACTCATTTAAAAATTCAATAGGACAAATACAAAAAGAAGTTAAAAAAAATGTAAATGAAGAAAATAACTCACTAAAATTCAGAACTGAACAAACAGAAATGAATGACTCAATGAGACAAGATCAGTTATGCAAAACCCAAAAAAGGAAATGAAAAAAAAATGAAAAAATAGAAAAAAATGTAAAATACCTAATTGGGAAAATAATAGAAAAAATGTAAAATACCTAATTGGGAAAATAATAAGCCTGCAAAATGGATCAAGGAGAGACAATCTAAGGATTATTGGACGTTGAAATAAATAATGAAAAAAAAAGTCTAGATATTATTTTTCAGGAAATCATCAGAGACTTACCCAGAGAATCAGAAGGTAAAATGACCATTGAAAGAATTCACCAAACACCTCCTGAAAGAGACTCCAAAGCTAAACCCCAAGGTATGTTGTGGCTAAATGTCAGAACTATCAGATCAAGGAAAGAATATTACAAGCAGCCAGAAAGAAACAATTCAAATATCAAGGAGCCACAATAATAATTACTCAGGACCTAGCTTCTTCCACTCTAAAAGATCAAGGCCCTGGAATCTGATATTCTGAAAGGCAAAGGACCTTTAAATACAGCCAAGAATAAATTACCCTGCTAAACTGAACATTTTCTTTCAGGGAAGAAGATGGACATTCAATGAAACAAAAAAACAGAAACATAAAGACAATTATAGAACAATCTCCCTAATGAATATTAATGCAAAGTCATTAAATAAACTAGTAGCAAAGAGATTACAAAAAATCATCCCCAGGATAATACACCACGACCAAATAGGATTTATACCAAGAATGCAGGGCTGGTTCAATATTAGGAAAACTATTAGTATAATTAACTACATCAATAACTAATTTAACAAAAAACATATGATTATCTTAATAAATGCTTAAAAAGCATTTGAGAAAATCCAATGCCCATTCCTAAAACAAACCTTTTAGTGTATAGGAATAAATGGACTATTCTGGTCAGTAGCATCTATTTAAAACCATCAGCACGCATCATATATAATGGGGATAAACTGGAACCATTCATTCCCAATAAGATGAGGGGTATAACAAGATTGACCACTATCACAATTACTATTAGAAATGCTAGCCTCGGCAAAAAGAGAAGAAAAAGAGATTAAAGGAATTAGAGTAGGTAATGAGGAAACCAAATTATCACTCTTTGCAGATGATATGATGGTATTCTTAGAGAACCCCAGAAATTCTACTAAAAATGTATTAGAAATAATCCACAACTTTAGCAAAGTTGCAGAATACAAAATAAACCCATGTAAATCATCAGCATTCTTATAGACCAATAACAAAATCCAACAGCAAGAGATACAAAGAGAAATTCCATTTAAAATAACTATTGATAGGGGCAACTAGGTGGCACAGTGGATAGAGCACCAGCCCTGAATTCAGGAGAACCTGAGTTCAAATCTGGTCTCAGACACTTAACACTTCCTAGCTGTGTGACCCTGGGCAAGTCACTCAAACCCAGCCTCAAAAAAAAAACAAAAAAAAAACTATTGATAATGTAAAATATTTGTAATTTATCTGCCAAGGGAAAATCAGGAACTATATAAGCAAAACTACAAACAACTTTCCACACAAATAAAGTCAGATCTAAGCAATTGGAAAATTATCAAGTGCTCTTGGATAGGTTGAGCAAAAATAATAAAGATGACAATACTCCTTAAACTAATCTATTTATTTAGTGCTATACCAATCAAACTCCCAAGAAACTATTTTACTGACCTAGAAAAAATAACAAAAAAATTTATCTGGAAGAACAAAAGGTCAAGAATTTCAAAGAAATTAATGAAAAGAAAAGAAAATGAAGGTGGCCTAAAACTATATTATAAAGCAGCAGTCATCAAAATCATTTGGTACTGGATAAGAAATATATAAGTTGATCAGTGGAATAGATTAGGTTCACAGAACAAAATATTCAATGACTATAGCAATCTAGTATTCGACAATCCCAAAGATCCCAGTTTTTGAGATAAAAATTTACTATTTGACAAAAAGACAATGGGAAATTAGTATGGCAGAAAGTAGGCATAGATCCACACTTAACACTGTATATCAAGATCATGTTGAAATGAGTTCAAGATCTAGACATAAAGAATATTATAAACAAAGTAGAACATAGGATAGTTTACCTCTCAGATTTGGGGAGGAGGAAGGAATTTGTGACCAAAGAAGAATTAGTGATCATTATTGATCACAAAATAGATAATTTTGATTATGTTGTTAAAAAGTTTTTGTAGAAACAAAACTAATGCAGACAAGATTAGAAGGAATTAATAAACTGGGGAAAAATTTACATCCAAAAGTTCTGATAAAGGCCTCATTTCCAAAATATATAGAAGAATTGACTCAAATTTATACGAAATCAAGCCATTCTCCAATTGATAAATGGTCAAAGGACATGAACAGACAATTTTTAGATCAAGGAATTGAAACTATTTCTAGTCATATGAAAAGGTGTTCCAAATCTATTGATCAGATGAAAATTAACTCAATTCTGAGATACCACTACACACTTCTCAGATTGGCTAAGATGACAGGAAATGATAATGATCAATGTTGGAGGGGATATTGTAAAACTGGGACACTGACACATAGTTGGTGGACCTGTGAATAGATCCAGCCTTTCTGGAGAGCAGTTTGGAACTATGCTCAAAAAGTTACCAATCTGCGTACCCTTTGATCCAGCAGTGTTTCTATTGGGATAATATCCCAAAGAGATCTTAAAAGAGGGAAAGGGACTGAAATGTGCAAAAATGTTTGTGGCAGCCCTCTCTGTAGTAGTAAGAAACTAGAAACAGTGGATTCCCATCAATTGGAGAATTGATGAATAAATTATGGTATATAAATGCTATGGAATATTATTGTTCTGTAAGAAATGACCAACAGGATGATTTCAGAGAGGTTTAGAAAGACCTACATGAACTGATGTTAACTGAAATGATCAGAACCAGGAGATCACAATACATGGTAACAAGATTATACAATGATCAATTCTTATGGATGTGTCTGTCTTCAACAATGAGATGATTCAAACTAGTTACATTTGTTCAGTGATGAGGAGAGCCATCTACATCCAGAAAGAGAACTGTGGGAACAGAATGTGGAATACAACATAACATTCTCACTCTCTCTGTTGTATATTTGTTTGCATTTTGTTTTCTTTCTTGTTTTTTCTTTTTCTTCCTTCTTGATCTCATTTTTCTTGTGCAGCAATTTAAATATGTATAAATATATTGATTTAACATGTATTTTAACTTTTTAAATATGTTTTGGACTACTTGCCAGCTAAGGGAGGGATGGGAGGAAGGAGGGGAAAAATTGGAACAAAAGGTTTTGCAAGGGTCAGTGTTGGAAAAATTACCCATGTATATGCTTTGTAAATTAAAAAAAAAAGATTTGATTAAAAAAAAAAAAAGGAAGTAGAACTAAAGTCAAAGAGATATCAGGGATAGGAGATAGGACACAATTCACAAAGACAATAATAATGATTAGGAGTAGAATTTCTTAGAAAAAAAGTAAGAGTGGGTAATCATTAATCTCAGACAAAATCAAAGATTCAAACAAGAGAGAAATTTACATTATATGTCAGCCATATCAGATACAGATACACACATATATTTATATACACAAACATATATATATATATATCCATGCTTAACTGCAGTCTACTTGGAATAGGTGAGGGAGATAAAAGGAGGGAAAAAATAATTCAAAAGTGCATTTCAGAGAACAAAAGAAAACCTACAAAGAATCAAAGAAAGGATGGATAGTCATAAATATTATGTTTTCTATTATCACATATGCTTTCTTGAAATGAAAATTTATTGTTATATATTTTGAATCCTCCCTAATGTTTTGCTGAGCACATGCCATTTCACACCATTTTTTGCCTTTCTTTTTCTATTTTGCTTTTTATTATTTTGTATTTAAGTTTTAAATTTAAATTTTTTTAAAAATTGAGACTTAAAAAACATCTTCAGTACTAGATGTCAGAACACATAAATAGATTCACCTAATTGTACATGTAAAAAGATTAAATGGCTATTGCTAATATTATATATTGGATAAGGTTTCTGAAAATGCTTCTACCCCAACAAAAAATTTTAACATGAAGTTCAGAATAGATTTGAAGAATAGTGTGCATATGGAAATTAAATAAAGCTACTTTTAAGATAATTTTAATGATGAAGAAAAATTTAATCAAAGTTCTAATGAGACTGGAGACTAAATAATTTGAAATATAAGAGTTTCTACTAGGTTAATTTTTATATTAACACTATGTTTGGGAATTATATTTTTATATTTAGGATTTGACATGAGATATTTTAATATGGGAGCTTATGAAAGAGTTGATCCTTTTGAACTCATGAAAAATAGACAGGTTGATTCAGCTCATCTGAAGGGAAAGAAAAAAAATTACCACATTCCACTATATTTGAAATTATACTTCAATGGGATAACTGCTTGACCTCAAACATATCTACAACTCACTTCATTTCCTTAAAACAAAACAATTGTACAGATGAAGCAGCTAGATGGCACAGTGGATAGAATGCAAGACTGAATTCAAGAAACCATTAGTTAAATTCAGCTTTAGAAATTTAGTTATGTGACCCTGGATAAGTCACAACTCCTGTGTGACTCAGTTTTCTCTCATAAAATGGCTATAATAATAGTGCATTTTACAGTATGATAATGGGGATCAAATTATATAATATTCGTAAAGCCCTCATTGAATCTTAAAGCAGAAGTGTAAAATTTGTAGACTGCAAGCAATGTGTTGTTTGTAAAACTCCTGAGTGCTGCTGAAACAGACTGTAATATAATTAGGAAATGTGTAACAAAATAAATTAAATGTAACACAGCATATCAATATGTAGCTTTGTAAGTCAACATGCAGCCACCAGAGATTGATTTTTATTTGTTTGACCACTGACTAAAGTGCTAAACAAATGTTGTATCATTATAATTCTACTGTACATTTTTTGTTTTCACATACAACTAAGTATCACTTATCTGCAATAAGTATTTGCAGATCACAATAAACATGCTATTGATAATCTTATATCACTATTAAGAATGCATTGATAGTAAAGCTGATGTAATTATTAGAATGGTGGGTTACATATCCCTAGTAGTCTGTCAGTCAAACAAACATTAAAGGCTTACTATATTCCAGACACTGGTTAAAAGAAAGGTAAAGGACAGTCCCTGATCTCAAGAAGGTCACAATTTAATAGGGAGAAAAAAAAGAGTAATAAATAGAAAACAATAGACAGAAAAAAGGCATTAGAATTTAAAAAAAAAGGATTAAGAAATTTTTTTAAATTTTGTTTTGTTTTTTGTAGAAGGTCTAATTTTAGTTGAACTTGAAGGAAGTCAGAAAAAAGAGGAAAAGTGGGCAAAGAATTCCATACATGGGGATAGGCAGTAAAAATGGAGAGACTTGAGAGAGGAAGTATCTTATTCAAGAAACAACATGTTTCTTGACTGTGTCACTAAATAAAAAATTATATTTCAGAGTGTAAGATGTAAAAAAATAACAAATATGGAATGGGAGGTTCAATTATTAAAATATGAATGCCAAACATGATTTTATATTTGATCCTAGGGATAATACAGACCAATAGGAGTTTAGTGAATGGTGTTTTAGGAAAATCAATTTGTCCTAGAGTGGGACAAGACTTGTGGCAGACAGACTAATAAGTAATCTATGACAATAACATGTTGGCAATTGTCAGATGAGAAAAGGAGAATCTAGTCAAGAGATGTTGGAAAGATAAAATTTATAGGCCTTAACAAAAGATTAGTAATGGGAAGTGAGATTAAGGAGTGGATGACAACCTATAGGTTATGAGCCATAGGGATTCAAAGGATTGTGGTATTCACAATAGTTTAGATTTGGGCATGAGTAACCCAAGGGATGTTGTCCTATTCTTTAATGAATATAATTTGTTCTTTAATACACATAGGTTATAAGAGATATTATTTTAATGGTAACTTCACTTTGAAAATTGTAGGATTGGGGTGGAGTCAAAATCAATTAATTCTGGATTGAGATCCCACAAGGAAAATCCCAAGGAACATTGTTGCCAAACTCCAAAATTACAGTCTCAAGGTAAAAATACTGCAATTTGCTGGACAAAAACAATTTAAATATCAAGGAGCAATAGTCAAGATTATCCAGGATCTGGCAGCTTCTATAATAAAGGATTAGAAGCTCTACAATATCATATTTTGGAAAGCAAAGGAACTGAAGTTACAATGAAGAACTAACTACCCAGCTAGACTCTGCATTACCTTTCAGGGAAGGTGATGGAGCTTTAATGAAATAAGAGATTTTTAATAATTTTCATTGCAAAAGCAGAACTAAACAGATTAGTTAATCCCCAACCAAAGAACTTGTGAAGCATAGAGAGGCATAGAGAGCATATTTAAAGGTTAGACTGTTTACATCTTTAGATGGAAAAACTAGATCTATGACTCTTGAGAACTATAATTGACACTGGGGCAGACAAAGGAGGGCATCACATGGACTGAGGCTATGATTGTGAATGGACTCTTATGTGATGACATTAAAGAAGACATCATGGTATGGAAAAAAAGGTCTGTACTGGGAACAGAGGAAAGGGATAGTATAATGGGAAAATTAGTCCACATTAAAAGGTGCAAAAGATCTATTACGATCAAGGGAAAGAAGGAAGGGGGGTGAGAATTGTTTGAAGCTTTATCTCATCAGTTTTGGCTTTAAGAAAGAATAATTTCATCAATTATTTGGATATAGAAATTTATCTAACCCTATAAAGAAGTAGGAGGATAAAAAGGAAAAGAAAAGGGAGGGGCAGGATAGAAGGCAGAAAGAGTAGGGTAAAAGATAAGAAAAGGGGGTGATTGAAGATAAGACAGTGGGCGGAATGGATTTAAAAACACTACTATGAGAAGATAAAGTAGTGGATGCAGTGAGTAAAAATATACAAGAGTGAGGACAGGGTGAAAAGAGGAAACAAAAGTATACACAGGAAAGAAAATAGGATGGATGAAAATATAGGTAGTCATAACTGTGAATGTGAATAGTATGAACTTTCCCATAAAATGGAAACAAATAGCAGAATGGATTAAAAAACAGAACCCTTCAATATGTTGTTTATGTGAAATAGATTTGACACAGAGGGACACATACAGAGTAAAGGTAAAACACTGGAACAGAATTTATTATGTTTCAGCTTAAGTTAAAAAAAAAAAAGAGCAGGAGTAGCAATTCTGATCTCAGATAAAGCAAAAGTTAAAATAGATCTTATTTAAAAGAGATAAGGAGGGAAAGTATATCTTGATAAAAGATACAATAGATAGGGAAGTGGTAATTATATTAAATGTGTATGCAGAAAGTAGAAGAGAAGCCACATTCATTGAGAAGATTTTAGGCCAGTTAAAAAAGAAATAGACAGCAAAACTATTTTAATGGGGGACCTCACCCTTTCCTTCTCAGAATCTGATACATCTAACCACAAAATAAATGAGAAAGAAACTAGGGAGATTAACAGGATTCTAGAAAACTTAGATATGATAGACCTTTGGAGAAAATTGAATAAAGACAGAAAGGAATACCCATTTTTTCTCAGCAGTACGTGGCACCTACACATAAACTGATCATCTATCAGGGCATAAAAACCTTACAATAAAATGCAAAAAAATAAGAAATAGTAAATGCTTCCTTTTCAAACCATAATGCAATAAAAATTATATACAATAAAGGGCCAAGGAAAGATAGACTAAAATCCATTTGGAAATTAGTTAATCTAATTCTAAAGAATGATCAAGGAAACAACAAATCAAAGAAGCAATACATAATTTCATCCAAGAAAATGACAATAATGAGAAAAGATACCAAAATCTATGGGATGCAGCCAAAGAAGTTTGTATGGGAAAATGTATATTTCTAAATAGCTATATAAATAAAATAAAGAGTAGGTCAATGAATCAAAAGAACAAATTAAAAACCCAATTAAATACCAAGTTAGAAATTTTGAAATTTAAATGAGAGATTAATAAAATAAAAACTAAGAAAACTATTGAACTGAAAAATAAACTAAGAGCTGGTTTTATTTAAAAAAAAAAACTAACAAAATACATAAACTTTTGATTAATTTGATCAGAAAAAGAAAAGAAAAAAAAAACCCAAATTGCTAGCAACAAAAATGAAAAGAGTGAACTTACCTCCAATGAAAAATAAATTAAAGCAATAAATTGGAGCTGTTTTGCTCAACTTTATGCAGCAAATCTGACAATCTAATAAAAAAATGGATGAATATTTACAAAAAAAAAAAATACATTACCCAGCTTAACAGAAGAGGAAATAAAATATTTAAATAGTCCCAATTAAAAAAAATGGACAAGTCATTAATGAACTTCTTAAGAAAAAAATTCAGGGTTGGATGGATCCACAAGTGAATACTACCAAACATTTAAAGAACAATTAATTCCAATACTATGTAATCTGTTTGGAAAAATAGGTAAAGACATAGTGCTTCCAATTTCCTCCTAAGACACAAACATGGCACTGATACTTAAACCAGGAAGAATGAAAACAGAAAAAGAAAATTACAGACCAATCTCATTAATGAATACTGATGTAAACATTTAAAATAAAGAATCAGCAAAAAGATTACATCAATTTATCAGAAGGGCCAAATGGGATTTATACCAGCAATGCAGAGCTGGTTTAATATCAGGAAAACTATTACTACAATAAATTTTTATCAGTAACAAAGCCAACAGAAATCATATGATAATCTCAATAGAAGCAGAAAAAAAACTTTTTTTCACAAAATACAGCACTCATTCCTACTAAAAACATTAGAGAACATAGGGATAAAGAGAGATGTCCTTAAAATAATAAGTTGTTTCTATTTAAAACCTACAGCAAGCTAGACACATTCCCAATAAGATCAGGGGTGAAATAAGGATGCCCATTATCACTACTATTATTCAGTATTCAAATTCAAAATTATTCAGTTCAATGCACTAGAAATGTTGGCTTTAGCAATAAGAAAAAAATAATTTAAAGGAATTGTAATAGGTAATGAAGAGATAAAACTCTTATATGATATGACATTATCATATCATCTCTTTGCAGATGATATGATAATATGCTAGAGAATCCTAGAAAATCATCCAAAAACCTATAAATTATTCACAGCTTTAGCAAAGTTGTAGGATAAATAATGAACCCACAGAAATCACCAGCATTTTCATATATGATTGACAAAGCCTATCAGGAATAGATAAAAGAGAGAAATTTCATTTAAAATTAGTGTAGACCAGCAACAAGATTATAGGATGATCAATTCTGATGTACATGGCTCTTTTCAACAATGAAATGATAAAGTCCAGTTCCAAATGGCTTTTGATAAAGAGAGCCATCAATATCCAGAGAGAGGACTGTGTGAACTGAGTATGGATTTCACAAAACAGTATTTTCGTGATTTTTGATGTTGTTTCCTTTCATTTTGTTTTCTTTCTCATTTTTTCACCTTTTGCTCTGGGTTTTCTTTACAGCACAATAGTTGTAGAGAAATGTGTGGAGGAATTTCACATGTTTAAGATATATTGGATTGTTTGCCTTCTAGGGCAAGGAGAGGGGGAAAAAGGGAGAGGAAGATTTGGAACTAAAGATTTTGCATGGGTCAATGCTGAAAAATTATCCCTGCATATATTTTGGAAATAAAATGCTTTAATAAAAAATAAAAATGTTAAAATAAATTTTAAAATTAAAATTAGTGTAGACAAAATCAAATATGTTGGGGGTCTACCTGCTAAGACAAATCAAAGAAATAATATGAACACAATTTCAAAACACTTATCACACAAAGAAAATCAGATCTAAATATCTGGCAAAATATATCAAGTGTCCACGGCTAAGTCTGAGCTAATATAATAAAAATGACAATTCTGTCTAAATTGGACAACTTGTTCAGTGCTATACCAATCAAATCTCCAAAACATTATCTCATAGAATTAGAAAATATAATAACAAAATTCATCTGGAAGAAAAAACAGTCAAGAATATCCAGGGAATTAATGAAAAAAAAAATAAAAAGAATGGTGGCTTTACAGTACCAAACTTAAAATTATATTATAATGTAGCAATCATCAAAACCATTTGGCACTGTCTAAGAAATAACATGGTGGATCAGTGGTATAGATTAGATATACCAGGCCTATGGCAATCTAGTATTTGATAAACCCCCAAGCTCCAACTTCTGGAATAAGAACTAAGTATTTGACAAAAATTGCTGAGAAAACTGGAAAATAATATGTCAGAAATTCAAAATACACCTACATCTCACACCTCATACAAAAATAAGGTCAAAATACATATATGATTTCAGCATAAAAGATGATAATATAAACAAATTGAGAGAACAAAGGATAATTTACCTATCAGATCTTTGGAGAAGGAAGGAATTTATGACCAAAGAACTAGAGGACATTATGAAAGGCAAAATGGACAACTTTGATTACATTAAATTAAAAATGTTTTGCACAAACAAAACCAAAAGATTAAAAAGGAAGGACAAAGCTGAGAAAAAATCTTTATATCCAGTATTTCTGATAAAGGTCTCATTTCTAAAATATATAAAGAACTGTTTCAAATTTATAAGATTACAAGTCATTCCCCAATTAATAAAAGGTCAAAGGATATAAACAGAAAATTTTCAGATGATGAAATTAAAGCCATTTATAGTTATGTGAAAAAACTAAATCACAATTGATTAAAGAAATGAAAATTTAAATAACTTTAAGTGCCATCTCACATCTTTCAGATTAGTTAAGATGACAGCAAAAAAAAAATATAAATGTTGGAAAGGATATGGGAAAATTAGGACACTAAAGCATTGTTGGTGGAGTTGTGAAATGATTCAACCATTATGGAGGGATTTATATCCAAGAGCTATAAAACTGTGCATACCATTTGACTTAGCAGTGCCATTACTGGATCTGGATCCCAAGAAAATCATAAAGGAGAGAAAAGGATGCACATATGCAAAAATGTTTGTAACAGCTCTTTTCATGGTAGCAAAAAACTGGAAAATTAGTGGATGCCCAGCAGTTAGAGAAGGGATGAACACGTTGTGTACCTGAAGGCAATGGAATATTATTGTTCTATAAAAATTATAAAAAGTTGATTATAGAAAAGCCTGGAAAGATATGAACTGATGCTGAGTGAAACAAGATGAACCAGCAATACATCATAAACAATAACAGCAAGAATGTGTGATGATGAACTATGAAAGGCTTCATTCTTCTCAGTGGTTCAGTGATCCAAAGCAATCCCAACAGACTTTGAATAGAAACAGTAATCTGTATCCAGAAGAAGAACTAAAGAGACTGAATGTAATTATACTATGTTTCCAAAAGAAGTAAGGAAACTAAATGTAAATATGCTCTATTTGCTTCATTTTCCTTTTTTTTTTCTCTCTCTCCCATGGTTTTTTTTTTTTTTTACTTTTGCACTGATTTTTCTCTCCCAACAAACTTCATAAAGAAATATGTATTAAAAATAAATAAACTGACCAAAAAAAGAAGAAAATTATAAGATCAAGAGTAAAGCCAAGATGGTAGAGATTAGATATGAGAAAATCAAATTATCACTCTTTGCAGATATCATATGATGGTATAACTAGAGGATCCTAGAGAATCAACTAAAAAACTACTAGAAACAATAACTTTAGCAAAGCTGCAGAATACGAAACACATCCATATAAATCATCAGAATTTTTGTCTCCAACAAAGTCCAGCATTGAGACACAAAGAAAAATTCCATTTATAATAACTGTAGATATTATAAGATGTTTGGGTGTCTACTTGTCAAGACAAAGCTAGGAACTATATGAACTCAATTATAAAACACTTTCCACACAAATAAAGTCAGATCTAAATAATTTGAAGAATATCAAGTGCTCATGGATAGTCTGAGCTAATATAATAAAAATGACAATTCTACCTAAATGAATTTACTTATTCAGTGCCGTACCAATTAAACTTCCAAGAAATTATTTTATAGAACCAGAAAAAATAACAACAAAATTCATCTGAAAGAATAAAAGAATTTCAAGGGAATTAATGAAAAAAATGTAAACTAAGGTGGCTTAGTTGTACTATACCTAAGCTATATTATAAACCAGTAGTCACTAAAACCACTTAGTACTGGTTAAGAAATAAAATAGTTGATCAAGGGAATAGTCAGGTTCATGAAACACAATGGTCAATGACTACAGTAATCTAGTGTTTGATAAACCCAAAGACTCTATCTGGTAAAAGAATTCACTGTTTCACAAAAATTGCGGGGAAATTTAGAAAATAGTATGGCAGAAATTAAACACTGAACAACACTTAATACCTTATGCCAAGGTAAGATAGAATTATGTTCATGTTTTATACATAAAGGGTGATAATATAAGCAAATTGGGAGAACATGGGATAGTATACCTCTCAGATCTGTGGAGAAGGAAGTAATTTATGTTCAGTGAAGAACTAGAGAACATTATAAAAAACAAAATGCATAATTTTGAGTGTATTAAATTAAAAAGTTTTGTACAAACTAAATCAATGTAGCCAAAATTAGAAGGGAAAAAGAAAAGTAGGGGGAAATGTTTATAACCAATCTTCTGATAAAGGCCTCATTTCTAAAATATATAGAGAATTAAGTCAGATTTATAAGAATACAAGCCATTCTCCAATTGATAAATGGTCAAAGGAACAGACAATTTTTTGATTAGCCAAGTTAAAGCTTTTCTAGTCATATTAAAAATTCTCTAAATCACTATTGATTAGAGAAATGAAATATAAGATAGCTCTGAGGTACCACTACATGCTTCTTAGAAAGGTTAAAATGACAGGAAACTAATGCTTTATTGGTAGAGTTATGAACTGATCCAACTATTTGTGAGTGCAATTTGGAATTATGCCCAAAGGACTATCAAGCTGTGCATACCAATAAACTCTTTGTACTGATCTCTATCCAAAGGAGATATATCTATAGTGGGTTGGGGAAATTTCTAACAGTTCCAAGACAGAAAAAAAAAAAAAGTGCTTATGTTAGGTTCATAGTAGAATCTCTGAAAACAACTTCACAAAATTCCTGAAGCTTAGAACAGTGTGTTCTCCACCCTGGATACAGAGCAATATTTTAAGAAAGCTAAAAGTCAAGTAATAGACTAAGAAAATGATCAGACATTAGAAAAATTTTCTGACCATAGAAAATTGCTATGGTTCCAAGGAAGATCAAAGAAGATCAAAACACATACCTGGAAAAAGGTAACAAAGTCAAAACTCCTACATCCAAACCCTCCAAGAAAAAAAATAAAAGTTGGTCTTAAGCTATGCTCAAGGAAATGCTCAAAAGGAATTTTGAAAATCCAGTGAGAGAAAGAGGAAAAATTAAGAAGAGAATTGAGAGTGGTGCAAACGGAAATACAAAAAGCTAATGAGGGGAAAAATATCTTAAAAAACAAAATTAGTCAAATGTTGAAAGGAGGTATAAAAGCTCACTAAGGGAAATGATTCCTAAGAAATTAGACAGAGCAAAAGGAAGCTACTTATTTTATGAGAAATCAAGATATAATAAGGTAAAATCAAGTAAATGAGAAAGTAGGAAAAAATGTGAACCATCTCATTGGAAAAACAATTGACCTAGAAAATTAATTCGGAAGAGATTAATTGAAAATTATTGTTCTACCTATAAGTAATGATAAAAAAAAGCCTGCACATCATTTTTCAAGAAATTATCAAGAAAAACTGCCCTGAAACCAGAGGATAAAATAGAAAATAATTCACCAATTATCTTTTAATAAAGATCCCAAAATGAAATCTCCCAGGAATATTAGAGCCAAATTCTGGAACTTCTAGATCAAGGAGAAAACATTGCAAGTATCCAGAAAGTAACAATTCAAGTATATCATGGCCATAGTCAGGATATCACAAGATTCAGCAGCTCTTACATTAAAGGACTAGAAGGCCTTGATTTTTATATTCTAGAGAGGAATGGAGCTAGAATTGCAACCATCAATCATCTTACTCAGCAGAACTGAGTATAATTCCTCAGGGGAAAAGGTAGAGATTTAATGAAATAAATAATTTTTAACCATTTATGATAAAAAAATAAAATCAAAGCTAAATGGGAAATTTGATTTTCAAATACAGGACTCAGGAGAAGCATAAGGAAAGAGAGAATATGAGTAGGATGGTCTCAGAAAAACCTGGAAAGTCCTCCTGAACTCAAACAAAATGAAAAGTACAGGGTACAAAATAATAGTAATGTTCTGGAATGTTAAGTTGTGAATGACTTCTTTTCTATTCTCAGGAGTAAAATGATCCATGACTATCCTGAATGACTTACAATGAAAAATCTCTCTGTCTGTCTCTGTGTATCTCTTTCTCTTGATATGTGTCTCTGTTTATTTTCTGTCTCTCTCTCTCTCTCTCTCTCACACACACTTTTGCTCTCCCTCTCTCTCTTCCTCTATCCCTCTCTTTTCTTCTTTTTTTTCCTATTTTTTTAAACTTTATTTATTTATTTATTTATCATCCAGAGAAAGAACTATGGAAATTAAATGGGAATCAAAGCATATTGTTTTCACCTTTTGTTGTTTTTTTTTTTCCTTTCTCTTGTTTTTTTTTCCCCCTTTGATCTGATTTTTCTTGTGCAACATGATGAGTATGAAAATATGTTTAGAAAATTGCTCATATTTAATCTATGTTGGATATGCTTCTTGTGTATGAGAGGGGGGCTCAGAGGAAGGGAGGAAGAAAAATTTGGAACACAAGATTTGCAAAGGTGAATGTTGAAAATTTGTTTGGCATATATTTGGAAAAATATATAAATATAGTTATCATGTCTGTTCCAAATCTTCTCCTCTTTAGGAAAAATAAGCTAAGCTCTTATCCACATCCTTATAAAATATGGAATTAAAGCCCTTCAGCATCATAGTTATCCTCATTTGAACATCAAAGGTAATCAGATTTCTCTTTTTCTAAGGAGTCCAGAACTGATGGAGCCCAGAACTGAACAGATCACTTTAGATGAGATATGGTAGGGATAGAGCATACTGGTATTATTACCTTCCTTTCCTTACAAGCTATATCTCCTCTTGATGTGATCTGCCATTGTATTAGATTTGGGGGACTGTTGTATCATACTGTTGACTCATTTCAAGCTTGTAGTTCTCTAAAATCTTCAATCTTCTTTAAAAGTATACATTTAGGCATCCTCCACATAATATGTGAAAAATTGATTTTGTATGTGTGTATATGTGTCCAAACACAAGAGTTTACATTTTAACCTAACAGATTCAGCCCAATGATCTAGTTCAGAGCTAGTAAAATTTGAACTGAGGGTCAAATCTGGAATAACGCTCTTTTTCTTTGATTTGCAAATGTTGTATCCCAGTTTCCCTAACTAATCCTGCCTCAGTTTCCCTAAATTGTTCTTCCTCAGTTCCTTGAATTGTTCTGCCTCAATCCCCCTGGTTGCAACCCCCCTTCCTAACCATTAGAACTGAGATAATTAGGGCTGGGAGCCCTGACTATTAGCATTCCATAGAGCCATAAGTTGCAAATACATTTACTTGGAGATATGTAAGCATATCTCTTGTTCCTAAAGGAAACTTTCTGTCTCTATCTGAATACCTCCTTCACTCCCAATTTATCAGAATTTATGGTCCTACCACCCTCCTGTCAGAACCAAATTGATGGTCCCTTCCTGGAAATTCCCGTGTTCATCAGTGTTCAGAATCCACCCCTTTCCTTTGTCTCTCCTGATTACTAGAGCCATATAAAAATCATTAGAATCTCACATTCAATGCTGAATTCTTTGAGAAGAAAGTCCAATTCAGACCTAGGTGGGGAGAAATGGATTCTGATCGCCCCCCAGACAATTTCTTCCTCTCAGAAACTCAAATAAAATATTAACTCTAATCTCTATCTTGCCTCAGTTTCTCTGGCATTTCACAAGCTGAGTATTTTTTACAAGTTGATTTATATTTACAACTTAAATTATGTAAATTATTATTAAATATAAATTAAATTTACACTTATATTTAAACATCTAAAAACTGTGAGCCATATAGTAACAAGAGACTGGCTGGATTATTTTACAGGTCTTGATTTGCCTTTTTCTGCTCTATTTCATAAAACTTGAGATAAATACAGAGCCTTTTCCTTACCCCTTCCTGTTTAGTTTAAAACATTTAAAAATAGATTCAGAAAACATACAGTAAATATATTTTCACCATTATTTGTTAAGTGTGTTGCATCTCAGGGCAAAAAGCTGCTATCCTTATATTTTTAAGTTATAATCAAAGTATGATTTTTAACAAACAATCATTTAACCTTGTTGTTCACTTCCTAAATAAACTTTTCTATTCTATATCTTTTGCCTTCAATGGACAACAATCAGGAAAACACATCCTGTACTCCATGTCCTTCTATTTCTTATATGATACTTGATTATCATTTGCAATAATTTTTAGATTTCTTTTGGCAGCTTAATTTGTGAACATATGAATCAAAGTGGGTAGTTATCATCCATTTGGTTATATCTTGGGGAATTCTCAGTTATGTCTTAAATACATACCCAGGAAGATAAAAGGACTCTCTATTATTGCTATTGGGTTGCTAAATAGCTGCCTTAGTACCCCTGAGCAGGAAATTACCAATTATTATTATTATTCCTTTTTTACCTTACTGGATGCTCTCTCACTTGAAAGCTTCTAGAAGTTAATGATATAATTCTCTGGAGGAAAAAATAGTTTCTTCTTCCTCATAACATTTACTACCACCTCTTCATGAAGTGACTCAACTATTTTTAAGATCGAATTATACAGCCCTTTTTTCCCTTCCATTTCTCTTCTCTACAATGCTCTTTTATTCTTCAGCATCTTGTTGTGAGAAAAGCCCCCTCTACTTTTCCCTATTGTTATCTCACTTCCATTTCCTTTAAAGATATGCCATTCTCTCTAACAACCTAGATATAGAAAGGTATATTTTAAGTATAATTTTGGGATATAATTAGGAGAAATTAGGAGAGAACTCTGGGGAGAAATTAGGCTATAAACATAACACAAATTTTAATAATTTATCTGCATCAGAAATACAAATATTATATATTTAAAACAAGTCATTGAGCAATTTCCTTTAGTCTACATGCTAGTCTTTTCCTTTTTTTTTTTCAATTACATAAACACCTATGGATGTTTTCATCTTAATATTAAGCAACAGCCTATTTTTTTTCCTAATGAGCAATCATCATCTTTTA
The DNA here is from genome assembly GCF_048593235.1 of Sminthopsis crassicaudata. NCBI lineage: Eukaryota > Metazoa > Chordata > Mammalia > Dasyuromorphia > Dasyuridae > Sminthopsis > Sminthopsis crassicaudata. The sequence goes on from NC_133617.1 coordinate 521,238,869, forward strand.
AAGAACAACTAGATGGTATAATGAACACAGTGTCAGGCTTAGTAAATAAAGACTCATCTTTGTGAGTTCTAATCTGGCTACAGATATTTACTAATTGTGTGACCCTTAACTTTGTCTCAGTTTCCTCATCTATAATATGAGTTAAAGAAGGAAATGGCAACAATTTCAGTATTTTTGACAAGAAAAGCCCCAAATAGAATCCCAAAAAGTCAGATACAACTGGAAAATGACTAAACAATTAACTTTTTTGAAATTTAACAACCCTATTCAATGTTTTTTAATTTCATCAATAAATTCATAGCCCCACGCTATGCCACTACAACCTTAACAATATTTTTTCCAAAATTTGTGAAATTTTTCTTTCCAAATTCAACATTCTACCTACTTCACTTGTTAAAATCACAGACAAGTCACCCACATAATTTTCTTTTTCTTATTTGATTCAAGTCATTTCATCTCCCATTCTTCTTCAAACAAATTCCTCCCACAGAGACCTGAGTCTATTTCTCTGAGTCTATTTGATTTTCCAAAATAACTTATTTTAGTTTAACATATAAGGAGAGTCTTTAAGCATTCTTTAATATTTTAAGTATTAAATATTTTCTCCATTGGATGAAGTTTGTTTTCAATAATGAACAATTGATAAATATATTACATCACATTATACTTTTATATAACTTTTAGTTAAGTATAAGGGTAAAAGTGTGGTTTAGTGTAGAATATCATCTATGATAGTCTGCCTATTCCTTTTGAGAACATCATTAATAAAACATTCCAAACATGTGTAAAAGTTCATCTATAAGTCTCTTTTAGTTTGGACTAGTCAAATCTTCATATGAAAAAGCCATGGAAGCTGTTAAGTAAGGGGGAAAAGACACTGATCTTATTTTTGTCTCATTTTATATTTGTTCCTTTTTTCCTTGCTGTTCCTCTGCACTAGAAAAATCAGATCATCAGTCAACAGATACTTATTAAGTATTTACTATTAGAGATACAAAAACAAAAAGAGAAATATTTCTTGACTACAAAGAGCTTATATTCTTTGAGAGGATCCAGTATAATTGATCATAGTCTCAGAACTTGAGGCTTCTATTTTTGTTTTGCAAAAAACATTTCACTATTTTGTAGCCTTTTCTTAATGCTATTTTTTGAAGTCAAAGGCTCAAAATACAGTGACTCATTCACCATACCATTCCTCCTTCTGGTCCTTTGGAATTTTTGCTTTTTTGAGACAGTTATTGAATGTATGAAGAGGATCCTGAAGATAAATTACTGACTGAGTCAAAGGAAAAATAATCTTGTACGTTCATTTCTTTAAATTCTCTAGGTGAATGCTGTTTGTAAAGTAGTCCTTAATCAAATCCAATCTTTTCATTTTACTAAGAAGGAAACAGTCAAAAATATGGTAAATGGCTTGTCAGGGTCACTTTAAGTAACTATTAAGTATCTGAGTTGAAATTTAAATCTAAGATTCTCTACCTCCACCTCTAGCACCCTTTCTATTAAACCATTCTGAAGTTAATCTAAAATGAATGCAAGGGAGATGTTGATGAACATAAAAGCATCTGAAGAGATGGTGAAAGATTTTGTATATAAAATCACTGAAGCATAGTTTTGAAAGAAAAAAGATATTCCAAGGGGCAGAAGTATGCTTGGTACTTTTAGAAAAGGAAGAAATTATTGCCTTGTATGTGCAAAACGGTTCCCTTCATAGATAAGCCTGTGTTTTCCTATACAAGATATTCTCAGGTACCAATCTGTTTAAAAACAAACAGCATGGTCTTTATAACTAGCTATTTCCTTTAGGATTAATCTTTTCATTAGACATTAGGTTTTGGTTTACTGAGCTTGGAATCCATATATAACTATTTTAACTTAGGGTATGCATTTCATAGATTTTTCAGTTTCAAACTCTAAAGACTAAACTAAAAAGCAGGTAATTGTTATTTGCTCTATAAACTTCCAAATAAATCTGGGGCTTGGTGCCAGAGATATAAAATTTATTTTATATATCTAATAACTTATTATATTATGTTATTTTTTCTCATAATCTCTTGAACCCATATCCTTTTACCATCATAAAGAAGCCCCTGCCTTTTCTAAAGTATTAAAGATGGAAAAGGTCTATGGATTTTAAGCTAAAGAACATGGTAATATTCAATGTTCTCTTAAGGAACAGATGGCTAAGGATATCAGCTGATCCAGCCCAAAGTAGCTGAATGGCATCCAATTGAAAATTGTCTTCATTTGGCAGAACAGCATCTGGTAGATACTAAATAACCATGAGACTATAGCTAGCAGAGCAGAATTCAGCAGATATTATGAGACTAGCAAAAAAAACCCTGCCCTACTAAGAGCAAATAATGAAACCAGCAGAACCAAGAACATTTTCATTCCTTTATGGATGTATTGTGATATACATGTTCATCTTATGTGTGCCTCTCCATGTTTATTCTTTATATATGTTTAGTTACTTATAACAGGTTGATGGTAGAACTTTTTTTAAAACTACAATATGCATTATTAAAAACTGATTTTGAAGTGTGTCTCTTCTAGCTGACTATTAAAAATAGATATGCTGATGCAAGAGCATGAACTATGGCATACAAACCAAATACCTTGAGTCTGAGATTATCAGTCTCCGTGTCACCCACTCTTCTAGTTGCATGATATGCAACTATAGATTATTTTTATAAACTTTTTATTAAGATGGGAAAATAATGATATGACTTCATAATTATAATTTTTTACAAGTCTTCATTTGATAGTGAAAATATCTGCTTCAAATAAAAATACAAAGAGACCATATATTCATTGATTTTATATCCTCTGACAGATTTCAAGATGGAAAATAGAATGAGATAGAGGAGAGTTCCACTTTAATTTGAGAAGATTTTAATTTCATTAATAGGCGAAAAAATCACTGGAGATTTTCTCTGCAATTGCAAGAGGAAGAAACTTGACCACATTTTCTACAACATTAAGAGACAGAAATCTAGATTTGTGGAAATTAACAAAGGTTATAAAATAGTATATTTTCTTTATTTAAAGACATGGATTTAAAGAGTTAATCAGTCCTTAAATATAACTAATAATTTAAATCTCCATATTTTCATTAGCTATAACTTCTATGAACAAATAAGAGTACTTTAGTCATATGATTTTTCCACTATATGGTAAACTAATTAATTATTTCCATTTTAGGTTATTATTAAGCTAAAAAATAGTAAATAGGTTGGGATAGATGAATTTAATTAAATATTGACATATTTTTTTCATTGTAAGAGTAGGACATAATTTAAAAGGTGGATCCATTTGGACTGATGGATTCATGTCTAACAGTCTTCACCTTAAATTATAAAATACTCATAGAGACAATTAAATTTCATAGAACTGACCATTAATTAATTACTTCATTTATTCAGGCATTTGTAGAGTATCTATTATGTTCTATGTCCTAGAGGTGCTATAGGAGATAAAAGATGATTTCCAATCTCTAAACTTAAAAAGTTTATAGTCATTTGGGGAGCTAAAAATCTATTTTAAAAATCCATTTAAAGCATGAATAGAATCCTAATAAGACAATAAGACTTCCATATTTACTGTGAGATCTGATAAATTCATTTCCCATAAGCATTCTGGAACAGGAGATACAAATCTGGCATCAAAATCAAGGAAACTTGGGTTCATATTCCACTTCTCACTCATTCTGGCTAGGCAAGGAAGTCATTTGACCAATCAATGCTCCAGATAATTATCTTAGATTATAAGAAGCAAAACAGGAATCAGTCTGTATAATGAGTTTTCTCAATGATGAATTCCATATAATAGCAGTATCAAATATCAGATAATTTTGTCCCTAATGACAGTTTGAGCCAAATTAAAATGAAACTGGGAAATATTAACAAAATAAGTAAAAAGTCAGTAAAACATTGATAAGCTAAGTCAATATATGGCCTAGAGGGATTTTAATATATGTATTAGTGGTCCCTGTTTCTGTTTGAGTTTGACATCACTTTCCAGTAAAACCCAAAATCCAGACTAAAACAAATTTAAAAATATATGCTGAGCAAATAATTTATACAGTGATATCCTTTATCCTTTATTCTTCAATACTTTGCATTATAAAAGAAAATCTTTTCCAAAAAGTGTAAATAAGGTTATTCGGTTCTCTGGGCAGTTATCATCTTATTCCTAGGCTATTCTTTCTTCTTTTTTTAAGATTCAGTACCTTCCTCATAGTATCATTTTCTACTAATATTAATAGTAGATTACTTAGACATCACCATATATGTTTTGATTTCTCTTTAAACATCTGGATTTTCCTATTCATCTGCCTCAGCTCCTATGACCTGTACATTATTCCCAAATCAACCTCTGCTCAAAAAGACTTTTGCTCTCATCCCAATCACAGTCTAGAACATAGAAATGATTCTATATGTCTATATCCCTTCATGGTTTTTTATCCTTCATGAACCTATTTTTTTTAAATTCTAACTTCTATCATTCAATATCCCACTGCTTTTCCATTCTATCATCCCAGTTATGGTTTCAATTTCCTATTAAAACTATAGTGTTAATAGGATAACCAATTCATCTTTACATTGCTCCCTACCCTCTAACTCTTTGGCCTTTTCTCTCTTCCCTATTTATTTTTTTCTAAACTAAATCTTAGTTATCTCCACAGCCTACCATCTTTATCCCTACCCCTCTGTTGCTAAATGAAGCTGAAGGCATACACATAACATGCTGACTGGACACATTATGAAGGAATATAATTTAATTTGTCAAAAATTACATGCCAATCCTTTTACTCTTCCCCAAATGATTCTGTCTCCCACTCCAGCATAGCACCTATTCTCAATCTTTTTTCCCCCTCAAAACACTTTTCTCCTTGGTTTCATATGAAACTGAAACTTGGAAAATTATTATCTAACTGGTTTACCTTCAGTAAAGGTCACCTCTCACCTATTCTTCCTCTAGTTGACAAAGCAAAATTCCTAAATCTCAACACATCATTCCTTTAATTGCTTCTGTTGGCTCCTTATTTTTTGTGGGATTAAAACAAATAAACAACATCTCTTCTTTAGCATTTTAAACTCTTCATAATCTTGTTCCAATTTTTGATTCAAGACTTTTTATTTCATTTCCTCTCATCAAAGTCTATTTTCCAGACAAACTGTCTCGTTTGCTGTTTCCCCATTCAAAATGTTTCATTTCTTATTTCTTAGTCTTTTCATATGTTGTCCTCTCGACCTAGAATGCTATCTCTCTTCTTTCTTTTTAGGAATTCCTTGCTTCCTTTAAGACTTACTTTATTTTTTTAAATATTATCTGAGAAGTTTTAAAACCTTTTAGTACTCTCAATTATTAATGATTTCTGAAAGAAATAAAAAGAAAGGAAAGAAGGAAGAAAGAACATGGAGAAAGGAATGAATGAACAAAGAAGTGAAGGAAGGAATTAAGGAAAGAAAGAAAGAAAAAAGAAAAATTTGCCTACATACTTTGTATATTTTTGTATAATTAATGTCCCATATCCTCTTCCCTATAGAAAAATAATCTCTTAGAGAGAAAGAATTATTTCATTTTTATTTTTGTAATCTCTGTAACTAGTGCAGTGTCTGGAACATATTATTATTGAATTAAGTTTGTAGCAGAGGTAGAATATTGTGCAATGTTGTTCAACTACCCTTAGTTACTTTTTTTCTCTATTGACTCATTGCCCAGATGGATATTCCATTAGAGTCTTTCCATATTGACTATGTGAAGTAGTATGGAAGGATCTGCAATTTTCTTAATTTTTTTTCTATTAGCTCCCAGCTTCCACCTAGAGACAGGAAGAAAGAGTTTAAGTGAGTGGCCTAAAGTCACATAGTAAATATGCTAGTATTTGAGGCCACTTTTGAACTCAGAGCTGCAGGCCTAGTGCTTAATCCACTATGCTACTTAGCATTTCTATAATGTGAATTTAGTTGATATTATAGTAGTCAAAGTGGTTTCTTATCATCTTAAAAGCTATTCAAAAAGCACAAAAACCCCAGAAGATTTCTCATTATTTTGGGGGGTGAATATATTAATTTCAAGAAAATTCATGTAAATAATTTCATTTATTTTCTAATTTTGACCAAGTTGTCTCAAAGTATAAAGAAATCTTTTTTGGCTTCATATTACCATATATATGTATATATACATATATATATACACACACAGACATAAAATAAAAAGATAGGAATAGAGAGAGAGGTTGAGAAGACATAATTATAGATGTAGATAGAGAGGTATACTTATCTAGATAGAGATAGAGGTAGAGATAGAGTAAGATATAGATTTAGGGCCAAGTCCTTAACTCTCATTCTCAGTGCCAGGCTAGATGCACAGAGATATTTTACTCTACTATTCCCTTCATTATTCTAGGGATATTCTGAGGTCATGGGGTTTCTAATACTTCCTTCACATGGTTCCCCTATTTCCACCAATGTGATTTGAGTTAATTGTCAACCATATTTAAATAACTTTTAGAAAGAATATTTACTGACCACATATAGCTAGAACTTAACAAAAAATATTCCCTTAAGCTGAGAATAAATTCTTTCTATATTGTTCCTGGAGGGAGAACACCAAAATTTAGAGATTAAAAAGGTAAAGGGTAAACTCATAGCTTCTGGTTACTGGAAGTAATAGTTTTGGTGGACATGGCTACCAAAATTTATCTTCCAAATTTTTGAAATTAACAAGATCACATGGAAGATCTTTCCTCTTCTCCCAACCTCCCAAATGCAATTTCCTCTCAAGAGAATTCATTGCTTTGATAATTCAAAAAAATTCTAATACACACACATACACATACACACACACAGAGGCAATTTTTTCTATGGAAAATTGGAAATAAAGTTTCTCTATCAATTGGAGATTGCTGAACAAGTTACATTATATTAATGTGCTATTATGCTATTATACTATAAGAAATGATGAATGAGATGGTTTCAGACAAAACTTTAGAAGATGTTGATGAACCAATACAAAATAAAGTTAGCAGAACTAAATCAGAAAGTACTAATGAAGAGCCTCATCATTCACAAGTACATCAAACCTAACTCTGACACATATTCTTAATTTAGAAAGTAATTCTGAAGAAAGAGTAAGTGAAGTAAACACAAACAATACATTGAGAAAAAAAAAAACAGAAGAAAAGATTAATTTTACATCATCTACAGGCAAATCTTTTTTTTTTTTTTTTTAATCACAAACATGCTATAAACTATATTGGAATTCCTAAAGGAAATGCAAAACTTAAAAAAAAAAAAAAGATCCTCTCAATGAAATAAGTGTCTTAGTTAAAGAATTAAAAGGAGAATTCCATTTTGAAAGATGTGAAACTTCTTAAGTAAAATACTCTTTAAAAAGTAGATTGGACTAGACAGAGATCAATGGCTCAATTAGTTTTTAGTAAATGTCCTTTGCACCTCTACTATTGCTGTTGCCTTTTATTTGGCTTTCTTTCTCCAGTTTCTTTTCCTTTCCTTCCATTAAAAATTCAGTTTTAATAGTTTATATTTGCTACAATTGTTCCATTTACCCCCTTTAAAATTTCAGTAGTTCTCACTGCTTACAGAATATGATTTAAACAATATATCTCATTATTAAGGACACTTCATGATTTATCACTGTTCTTCACTCTGATGCAGTCAAGTTAAAGCCAGTAGAAAGTTGTTTAGCATTTCAAGAAAATGCTGTCAAGAACATTTTTGGTCTAAGTTGAAGACAGTATTCTTGGTCAGATATAGCTTCAACTAGATGACTTTCATGGTTCCTTCCAACTTTGTGATCTTGTGATTGTATAATGAGTAAATAAATGTGCACTATTGGGTACTCAAAATGAACACAAATGATTTCACCTCACTGAGCCATTAAGGAAAAAAATAACTTTTCCTTTCAAAACAATTTGTTTGTTAGACATTTTCCCTTAGAAAAAAAAAATAAAATCACAGAAAATACCAAAAATGAACATCAAATATTTTACTATATAGTGGTCCAGAAAAACAAGGGAACTCTAAGTCAGACTGGACATTGTTGGGAGAACAATATACCAGAGAATAAGATCATTTGTAATGATATATATATATATATATATGTGTGTGTGTGTGTGTTTGTGTGTATTTATAAATATATACACACATATATAATTATATATAAACTGAAATGTACATGTATATTACCAAATCCAACTCATTTGAAAAACAAAGAAGTTTTTGAAATCCAAGGCAAATTTTGTCCTATCAGATGATTAAAAAAGTAAACTTACACTATTGAAAAAAAAGTCATCACTCAGCCATTTTATATACTGAGCTTAATTTATGACAATATATCTATAATTTGTTTAAATTGTATTAGTGAATATAAATTTATCAGCAAAATTGAAATGTACCTGTATATCTAATATATATATATATATATGTAATTTATTTTCTTTTTATATGTGATAGAAATCAGATTATATAAAGTAAGTAAAATCAGCACAATAAGTCCTATGATAATTTATTGGGATTTTGATAAATATTACTTTAACCAATGGTGCTATTTTATAAATTTATTTCCTTTTGTAATAACCCTTACAAGAGATTAACTGACAACAAATACCTCTGAAATATGTTCTTTCTGGCTAGAGAAGAGAGGAAATTACTATAAGATTAACTAGTAAAAGAAGGTGGAAGTTTTCACAAATGGTAAGGTAGGAGTTTAAGGATTCTCAATAAAAACAAGGAAATAATATGGCAGCAACACAATTATAGAGGAGTTCTCTAAGACCATGAGAAATGAACTTTATATTGGTACATAGAGAGATAAAAGATTTAAAAAGAAATTAATAACTGAAATAACAGAGAGAAAAACAGAAAAAACAAAAGTATGGGGTTTACCTAACCTCTGCCTTACTTGTATTTAAACATGGGATTAAAATAAATTAAAAATAAATTTAGCAGATGTTAAGTCACTTGTGACTGTGATCCTTAAATTGCCTGATATCGTCTTTTTATAAAATGTTGGTATAAAAAGACTGAGTAGGGGATATACAGCCCCTTGTTAAAAAGAAAGAGTTTTGCTAACTGTGTGAATGAACATGAATTATCTCATAACTTTTCCTATGGGCATAATTACTATGAATGTAAATCCCTTTTTTAATAAATCTGACTCATAGACATGAACAAAGGTTAAATTTTAATGACAAAATTTGAACATGAAAACTAAAAAAAACACAAGATTTTGTTACAAATATCTCTGTCTTTTCTTTCAAAGGTCCTTAAACCAATTCTAATAATGAAATCAATCATGATTTTTTCCAAAAACGATTCCCTCTTCTTGAATTTTAAATATAGGGAGAAATCAGTGAGCCAAACATTTAAATAGATATGCATTCAAGCTCTTATATTCTTTCATTCTTATTCAAAGTGACAAAATTCTAAAGTCTGTTCTAACACAATTTGCAAACTTTACGTCACATGTTTATTTCCTTTATCTTCCAGAAATAATCCATGCCTCATATTTCACACTTAATTGTAAAGTCCAATGTACCCTCATCACAATATGTTGTAGTATTTTTATAAAAACATCAATTCCCATCAATACCATATATATTCATTATTCACTGTCAACCATATAGATTTTAATCAGTTTTAAAAATTATTTCTTCACAAGTTCCTTTTCTCTCTTTTTCCAAAATACTTCTACTATTTCCACCTGAGTAAGAAAGTACTTTGGGAAATGGCTTGCTACTATAATGTAGAATATCTGAGAAAGAAATATGTATTGACTGGTGAGAAACATTTGGTGGTATGGTATTCCTCTGAAGTCTTAATTTTTATCAAATATCCTTAGTTAACAACTTTTCTGATTAAGGACTATGAAACAGGTAATTAAGTTTAAATACAATACACAATGTCAGAGGAAGAGCAGTAAGACCATTATATTTTCAGAATACTTTATGAATAAATTTATACAACATATTAATAGAGGCAACATCTTATAATGTTTACAGACCTGAGCTTACAGTCAGGAAGATTTGAACTTCAAATTCCACCTTTAATATTTTTTAGTTGTGACCATTTTCAAATCTCTTCACTACCACAGGTCTCAAGCAACTCTAATTCTTTAGAATTTAGCGAATACACACTATATTATGACTTGTTTCAGTGGAAGTACACAATATTAGAAGTTTCCCATGTTGACAAAACATAAATTCTCCTTTTAATGTAGACACAATTAAAAAAAAAAAAAAAAGATCTGATTAGTCAAATTTAAAGGAAATAACACAATGTGATTACATCAGAAAAATATGTGCTATCACTAATATTAGATATTTTTTGTGAAGTAGACTCTCTTAATCTTCACTCCTCCTCTTAAAGGAGAATCATAGACCACATCTCCTGTTTCAGATTAAATGAAATACTCTGAAGTCCTCCTAATTTTCCCCCTTCCTTTATGTAAAAAGGGAAGAATTCAACCTCTGGCACTTAGAGTCAAAATGTCAATTGCATGTTTATATCAAAAGGCAAACTTAAATGAATACTGAATGAAGTTTTAGATTCTACTTGGAAGGATGAAACATAACTTATATAATTAAAATATAGTTTTGTAATCTCCAGTGAGAATTTTTAACCTATCCATTTAGACAACAGGGGTATGGCACAATTTGTGAAGTGCAATGCTTTTCAGGAAAAAAAAAAATGACAATTTTACTAGTTATTGAGGGTAGCTAAGCACTATACAAATACGATCTCTTTTTTTTCTCATAATAACTATTGTTAACAACTGCTATCCTTATTTTACAAATAAATAAATGAAGGGAAATAAGGATAATTGATTTTTCCAGGTTCATATAGGTAGTAAATGTCTGAAAGTGGATTTGAATTCAGATTTTCCATTCCAGGTCCAGTGCTCAATCTACTGTTCCTTACAACTATTTCTATAGAAAGATTTTCTGACATGTAAACTCAAATCTTGAGTTAATTACATACTTACAGGCAATGGGAACAAACTAAGTTATTAAAAAGGAAAGAGAAAGCATTAAGCTTATAAACTAGCAATCTACCAGTTCTGATAGATAGCAAAATGCAATCCCAATTGCTGAAGACTCAGATGCCTGTCATAGACAAAGATGTAACTCTCACCAGGAAACTACCATTATTTTCTATCCTATTAAAACAATATTTGTTCTGTTTCTCAGTTTCTGGCCTTTAACTCTTCATTTGCTCCTTTCTCAACTCTCTCATATCTCACAATCTTATAGGCAAGATTTTCTCTCCAGTCTCTCCTTGTAGTTATCTCATTAATTCATGAAACTTTTCAAGAAGGGTTATACAACTAAAGAATTCACAATGTTTACTCTCTTGAGTATATAAGGTTTCAACTAGCTAAGCAACTGGTAGCTAGAGAGTAATCACAAGCATTTAGTAGAAAGAGGTTACTATTTGATAGTATTCATATTGTTTTTATAATGTGAGAATCATTCATCTTTTAACTTTGTTTGTAATTGGTAGATAACTTTATGCCTTTGACTTTGAAACATACCACATGAACTAGAGATTAGAATTAAGATCAGTTTATAAGATACTGTGGGAAAAAATCTCCTTCATGTTCTGCCTACATAGGGGATTGGCAGAATAAGGGTTAGAAGACTTCCATTATTGAAGCTGTTGACTTCTAATGAGCACACTGGGTACAGAGAAATAAAATGTTATTTAAATACAAATATAAATCATGAGACTTATGGAAAAAGGTATAAAACAATTTAAGGAAAATAAGGACTACATCTAATAGAAGGAAATAGTACACCACTAGAATATATAATTCAGTACAGCTTCAAATTAAAGACAGTGCAATATATTTAGATTTTGTTTATTATCCATGAAAATTCCATTTGGAGGAAGGAATTTGTAGCTTACATCTACAGTTAAGTGGAAATTAGATGTTAAATTTTTTCTGTTAATAGCATAATAAGTAGGTGAAAAGTATGTGAAGGATGCTGATAAGGAGGGGAGAGCATTGTTAAAATAAAAGTAGTGAAAAGATTTATAAGATGTATATCTAATTAATTATAATAAAATTAATAGTTTGAAATGTAGCTTGCCTAAGTTTTCTCATCTGTAAAATGTACTGAAAATCGAATGGCAAACCATCCCAGTATCTTTGTCAAGCAAATCTCAAATGAGATCACTAAGAGTTGGACATGATTGAAACAACTGGACAACAAAATAATATTTAACACTTTCCTAAAAGTTACCTATACTTCAAAATCCAATAGCAAGATAGCTCAAAGGAATACTTACCAACAAATAGCTGACTGTTGAGCTGCAAAAGGATATGTCCATCAACTGGGGCAGCCTGTGATTTTGGTGGAAGTTGATCCACTTGAAGTGATGCTTCTTTAATATTTCTTTCAGCTCTGACATAGTGCCACTGATTGTCATTTAGGTGAGTGGGTGATTGCACCATAACTTCAAATGGTCCATTCCCCACATCAAATGAAAATGTCACTTCAGCTGGAGCTAGAAATGGCAGAGGTGGTAATTGTTCAAATTATTTCATATAGATTTGAATTTTATATCTTAAAGCATAAGAGGACTCTAAGGCAATACATATTGTGCTATGCCTGAGTTGGGGTGCATTTAAAATGCAGGAAAAACATGCTAGGATAGAGAAATGTCACATGGCAAAGATTTTCAGAAAGTTTGTACTCAGATTTCATTAATTGCTATAGATATTCATTTATCAGTAGCATTAATATAAATAAGATTTGGTGTTTTACTTTATTGGTGATTCATTGAAATTAAAGAACTTTTGTTTCTTGTAATTTAAAGAACTTAATTCTACTTAAACACAATCTGTCAACAATTTGACACTTGCTAATGAATAGTAGGCTATAGCTATGAGAAATTTATAAAACTGACTCAGTCAAAAAAAAATCACACCAAAACACTAGCAATGCATTATTATAAAATAAATCATTTTAAAATCAGTTTTTAGTCTGAATTGAATCTAGTTTTCTTAATCAGCAACAAATGGGGATAATGAAAAATAGGTGGAGCTATGCAAGACTGAAATGATTCTCATAGAATACCAAGGATTCAATGATAAACTACTCAATTTCCTTTCTTGACTCTTAAAATCATAAGATTCTTGAGTTACAAGTATATAATTAATAAATGTTAATAGAGAACAATGTTTTTAAAATTAGATTAGCTGAAGTCCTGGCTTCTCAATAAAGTTAACTCATTAGAACATATTCTTTTGAAATTATGGGACTTACAATGTAGTTCTATCCTTATAAAGTCTTTAATCCCCAGGTTCTCTAAAAATACACCTGATGAAGCTGTAGTCTTAAAAAAAAAAGACACATCTGCACTAAGTTCTCCATGGAAGGTAGGGAAATGAAGGTATGATGTCTCAGTATTGAAGGAAGCTGAATTCCAAAATGATCCTGTTCCATCAAAGAAAAAATAAAATAGAAAAATGGAAGAAAAAAGAAAAATGAATTTAATATTCAAAACAATGTTAATTAACAATCCAAGAATTTTTACTGTTACACACATATAAAAACCACTATTTATTTTTCATTTTTTTTCCTAATTTCATGAGCCAGTCATACTGAAGAGCAAAACCAGTATGACCTTAAACCTTCTTGGACCTAAGTTACTTCAAATGGAAAGTGAAGGAATTGAACTAGATGACCTCTAAAGTTTCTCCCAATTTTAATTTTTTTTTTTATTTTGGATTCTATTGAAGACTCAACATATATAAAGATATTCAGCAAAGTTCCTTTAATACTTATAAGTTCTTTTCTTTTAATAAATTTTGAATTTTTATAAATGAAAATTATTCGCTGTCTCATCCAATTTAGCAATATCATAAGGGTTCTTTTGTAGAAAGTAGAAAACTCTCCCTTCACTATTATATATTACAAAGCATTAATAATTTAGATAAATCATACAGAATTCCATGAACTACATATAGATTAAGTGACTTATTCAAACTCACATAGATGTGGGATTTGAACCCACTGTTCTATTCTCTCTGTCATGCTAATGCTATTCCTATTTAATTAAGCTCAAGAAAGAAAACACTTGTTTGTGTCTACTTTTAAAATATAGTGAAAATAAAATTCAAAATAGGAAGGAGCCATTCTCATCACTCATATTGATATTATGGGACTTAAAAAAAAGATTCATGTATTATTAACTGACACCAATGAACTCCAGGAAGGGATCATTTAAGACTATGAAAAATTGCATGAAATATAATGTTAATTTTTATTGCTATATATGTGTAAAGAGATACATAAATACTTTTCTTATTTTCACTTACCCATATATTAATTTTTATTTCTGGCTATTTGTGGATGGTCTATTGATAAAATATTGTGGGTAGCTCTCCATTTTATCTTTAAGTTGTGTTATAAAGGCATATGTAAAGCACTATGATAAAATGTAATACAGTATCATGAAATGACAGGAGTGACATTAGACTTGAGATGCAGCTGATTGATGAGGAGCATTAGTGAAGTAATGAACTGTGGCTCTATATATTCTTTAAGGAAGTAATATTTCCACTAGGAAATTCTGCAGGCATCAATTATAAATACAGCTATTTTAAGCAATTTGTTCCATATACATTCATGATCCATGATATAATCCTTCTACTTAAAGAACTTTACCTGGAGAAACAAATGTATATTTTATAAAATAAAAAGTGATATCAAAATGATTATTCATTTTATTATGAGAAAACAGAATTAAGATCAATGTCCAAATTCTGTTACTTTAATTTCTTAAAAGTTCTTTATTAGATGCCAGTTTACATGACTTGTGACTATTTCAGTTTCTTAATTTATTTGACTTTGAACTTGATTTAAAAGATTTGGTTCCTCTTTTATTTTTCTATATATCAAACAATCAATTAATCCATAATTATTTATTAATCTACTACTTGATATATATTGTACTAGATGATGGGGCTACAAAGACAGAAAAGAAAATAATCCCTTCTATCCAGAAACATTCATTATATTGGTAGGATAAGTGTATAAATAAATATGTTAGGATTACTAAGTGAGAACTCAGGTTGTCTGGACAGTGATAAGGTGAGTTCTCACCTAGTAATCCTAACAATATAGAAGATAAATTGGAGAGGAAAGGATTTTGCAGCAGGAAAATCTATTAGGATACTATTGAAATGGTTCAGTATAGGCACTGAAATGGTCCTCTGTTGTTCATGCAACTTAAAGAGGAAACAAATACAAGTATATTGCAGAGTTGCTAGTGATAACATTTGGTAACTGATTGGACATGTGAGTAACAGATAATGATTTAATAAACTCTCACTAATAATGATTTAATAATGAGATTGAGAGGCCTGTATGAAATCCACTGTGAAATATCCATTCAGCAATTGGAGATGTAG
Source organism: Sminthopsis crassicaudata (assembly GCF_048593235.1). NCBI lineage: Eukaryota > Metazoa > Chordata > Mammalia > Dasyuromorphia > Dasyuridae > Sminthopsis > Sminthopsis crassicaudata. The sequence continues at coordinate 521,254,319 of NC_133617.1, forward strand.
AACTGAATTTTAGGAGAAAGATGAAGATTGGGTACATGACAGTGAAAGATTAATGATTTTTTTTTAAGGGATGGTTATAGGGACAACCTCCTGAATATCCCAAGAAGGAATTGGGTAAAAAGTACATGGTCTTGGGGAGGACTGAGGTAGAACCTTCATCAGATAAAGCAGTAAAGGAAGGACAAGCAAGAGGGTTTGAGATGTAGAGAAGGAAGTTCATTGTGATGAACAAATTTTTGAAGAAATATAAGAAGAGGATTTTGCTTTTATTTGGTCATTTCAGACTCTTCATCATCCTATTTGGTATTTTTGGCAATGATACTGGAGTAGTTTGCCATTTTTTCTCCAGCTCATTTTACAGATGAGGAATTTGAGGTAAACAAGGCTTCAGAATTAGAAAGTACCTGAGGCTAGATTTGAGCTCATATCTTTCTTACTCCAGGTCCAATGCTTTGTCTACTGAGCCACCTAGATGCTTATAAGATGAGGTACTTGGCTAAAAGCATTAACAGATAAAATGAGATAGTAATGTCAAACTAAATAGAAATAAGGGCCACTAATCTGTACATTAAGATGTACATGTAAACTTCACATTCATTTAGTACCAAAATATGTTATCTATGTCTTATTGTACTTTTATTTATTTTATTAAATATTTACTATCTATAGTTTAGATGTGATGGGCCACAAGTTACCTGAGAGCTGTATGTTTTACACTCTGGTAAAAGAAGCCTGAGAAAAGATAAGAAAGTGTGGAATGGTCTCTCATGAGTGGTACAAAGAATAATTAGAGAGTAGCAAAATAATTGTTTCATTGAGGTAATGATTTCTTTAAGATTAGAGAGCATCACTTTCCAATGGACCCATTAAATTCAGTTGCATACTTTTCTATAGTTCCCTTTGAGTAGGAATGGAGAGATCAGGAAGAGGGAATAAACCAGGTATAGAGATCAGAAGCCTAGTGAATATAGGGAGAATAAGTTTCTTACCAGGAAGGGGCTATGGCTATAGACTCATACATCCTGGATTTATGTCCTAAGAGAAATCTCATCCTAAAGAAGTTGGTTATTTTATAGTTTATATTTATTTATTTATTTATTTATTTATTTATTTATTTATTTATTTATTTATTTATTTATTTTAAAAAAATATTCTCTAGAATTTACTTTTTTAAACTGTGGGTAACAACCTGATACAGAGCCTTGTAACTAAATGTGGGTGTCAAAAATTATGATTTATTATAAGTAAATGTTTGATATCTGTACCTATTTCATATGACTATATATCTGGAATCATGTAAATTTTCTCAAGTCAAAAGGGGTCATGCGTAGATAAATTTAAGAATCTCTGCTCTACACCATTACATCCCTAACACAGTGTCTTAGGAAATTTTTTCATAAAGCATCCATTTGAATCATAATCTAGTATCTTCCCAAAAATAATCAGAATCACTTATATTTAATGAAAAATAAATAGTATATAGAATAACTACTTATTTCTAAATAGAAAAAGAAAAGAAATGTTTAAAACACAAATGATTCATAGTGATCATTGACAAATCAAATTACGAAGCAGTAAACCAACATACAATATATTCTTCCCAATGGTTGATACTTAAAATATTAAAAACATGAACCAATTTTTGAGACTACTGTAGTAATTTATTTTTCATCTTGTTTCTGTACTGTCTGAACAATTTATTCAAAGACTCTCTCTTCTGAACAGCCAAAGCATAGCTTGGGCTCATTCATCATCTTATATGAGTTGTTTCAGAGATCACCTCCTGCTTAGAAAGCAACTCCTGGATCCAGGAGCTCTACACTTCTTAAACCCATGTGACTCTTATCAAGACTAGAAAAACATACATCTTAGGATCACTATTCAAAGACTTAGACAAAAAGAAAGACAAAACAGAAAAGATAGCCAGATACTTGAGGTTTAGTGTTTGACAGCACACATTTTTGCTATCATGTGCCATGCTATAGCAAATGATATGGCCTGATATAACATGATTGCTGTCAGAAGGAGAAGATACTTCTATCCTCTGGACAGAAGTCTGAGGAAAGGTTTGAAGATTCCTCATTTTTTGGACAGATAGGGGAGTGACTACAAAAGAAGTTCCCTCTTATTTTAAAATGCACTGTGTGCAAGTTTTTCCTTCTCAATGACTAAAATATTTAATGTTGCTTTCTCCTATATTTGACAATAATGTATAGATTATGGTATTAATAAGAAAATTATATCATCAAAGTACATGTCCAAAATGACCAATTTGGGATATTACATCATCCCAAAGTACATATCCTTCAATTCTAATCCAAAGCATATATCTCTTTAGAAATGAGTTGAATAGGGGGTTCATCAGATCAGCCAAGAATATCACAATCAACTGCATTACACACTCATTCCAGTTAAATGTCTGCATTTACAGTGGTTACTTTGAATACCAAATATATATGTTCCCACTTTAATTTCCGGAAAATGTCTTTGAGAATCTCAGAAAACCATTATTTGCTAATACCTTAGACTAATGATTTCTTTTTTTAAAATAATATTTTATTTTTTCCAATTATATATAAAGATAATTTTTATCTTTATTTAAAAAATAATTGAGTTTTAAATTGTCTCCCTACTTTCCTGTGCTCCCTTCCCTAGGATGTTAAACAATTAGAGGTTACATATATGTAATCATATAAAACATATTTCCATATAAGACTAATGAATTTCAACAAAGTGTATTCAACACTATTATTAATTGTCACTTCAGGGTTACATAAAGAATAGCATGAGTCCATTCAGTTAAATTCTTAGGCAACCTTCTAATATTTGTGAATACCCAGACCAATCTAATGGATCTGTAGATTATATTGTCCTTAAATACAAAGTTAAATGAATAATAAAAATAACATTTTATATAGTTCTCATGAAATAAAATAATTTATCAAAAAATATGGAAGAGAAGAGCAAAAATGAGATTTCATTTTGTAAGGAAAGGTGATTGATTGATTCTATAATAAGCTTTCAAAATATGGGAAACTCCTTTAATGATAATTAGGAAACTAGGATCAATTAGAAGTCAAAAATTTTGCCCTCAGGTAAGAAACTGAGACTTTCAGTGTGAAAATTTCTCCCTTAGCACGAGCAACCTATTCATTCCCAAATAAAGGCACTTTTTTTTTTTTTTTCTTTAATGGATCTCTGTCAAATCATGTGGCCTTCTAAATAGTGGTCCAAAAATAATAAATGATAGAAGCAACATGTTAGTTCAAATAGCATATGGAGTGAACCCCAAATAAAAATGGAGCTGAAGTAGATTAGAAGAGTAGGTCATAGGATTTGAGAGGATTTGAAGAATTGGGAGATTAGCATTTTGAGAGGATATCAACATATATGTGGAAATCTTAAATAAATGTAGAAAATGAGTTGGAAAGAAAAAGTACTAAAACCCTAGAGAAACAAGGGGAAATGTCATATAAGATGATAGATAACATCTATTAGGATCTTGATTGAAGTTGCAGGGGGGAGTAAGGAGTAATTTAACTTATCCCATAAGAATAATAAGTTAGTGAAGAAAATTTCAGCCAGTGCTAGAAAGGGTGACTCTGAATAGCATAATTTTTGGAGGGAGGGGAGAGTAGGTGGATAAAGAGATATGAGGGTAAGTATATATAACTAATTTAAGAAGAAGAGAATTAAAAATGAAAGAAAGTTATAATGCTTCGTTATATAATATGTACGGAAATCTCTTTCCTTAGATTTTAACTTGTATTTATGATATGTGAAAGTTTCAATGGATATTTAGATAAATTGCTTTTGACCTTATTGTAAAAATTTTCAGGAATATAATGGACTATGAATTTCAAATACAAAACATCTTTCTCAATTTTCTTTTCCTTTTAGGAAAGTGTCCTTTGGGATTATATTATATTATTTGAGTAAAAAAAAAAAAGACAGTAATATTTACTACATAATGTTAATAGATGCAACATCTCAAAATTACTATATAGAACATTTACTTTCTCTGAGGTTATACAAGAGATTGATAAGAGATTTACTCATAATTCCTTCAATTAATATATTGATATATTGATTATAAAAGAAAGCACCACAAAATACAGGGCTATATATTGTTGAAAATAGTTTTAAGGATACTTAATTTCCACTGCCACTATATCTATGGGATGATAAGCAAGTCACTTTGTTCTTTTGACTTAATTTATAACATTCATTTTCCCTATCTTCTTCTGACAGAAGCATTTTGAATGATGTAATATTAAACATGAGATATATTTAGAAGTGGAAATTTTGTAACATTAAAACTTCATTGATATTAAGGAATTATGAGAACAAGATTGAGAGCTGCAAGAAAGCTTGAGGATAGATAAGAAATGAGATCATCTCATTTCTTTATATTATATTTGAGGGAATGGAGGCCTGAAGAAGTCATGATTTGACAAAAGTCACACAGGTGATAAGTTACAGAGCCAAGATTCAACCCCAGATCTCCTCACCCCCCACTCACTGACAAATCTGAATTGATGAAACAAATGAATTGCAATTTTTTTCTAAAATAATGAAGTTTTATTGACACTTTATATACAGAAGAAACTAATCTTAAAACTTCTCACAGAAAAGTAAGGGACTTGTCTAAGTGAATAGATTCATATTTAGCCAAGTGATTGTATGCAAATCAGTTTTTTGAAAGTATTTAATAGTGCTAAAAATAATCTATCTCCTTAAAGAATTTTAATTTTTAAATCCTGTTTAAACTATCTATTTAGCAAACTCTTCTTTTACAGATAGTGTAAAATGGAAATCTTTTAGCCTGCCACCATAGGTTCAGGATAGAATCTCAATGATGATGTTTTTGCATAATAAAGCATTATTCATAGATGGCATTAGCATAGCATTTTAAAGTTTGCAAAGCACTTTATAAGTAATTACTTATTTATCTTCATATGAATTCTGCAAAGAATGATATTATTTCTTGCACTTTAAAGGAAAGGAAGCTGATACAGACTAAAAATTCAATGGCTTGCTGTTGATCAACTAGCTACAATTATTTGGGATCACAAAGCAACTCAGATTCTATTCTCCCCAAATATTATATAATAATGATGATGAAGGTGGCGATGATGATATTATTGACAGAATTTATGAAATGCTTGTTTATTTGCAAACAAATATTACAACTAGACATAGGTAACAATATTTAACTGCTCTCTCAAAAATTGCTAATGATCTTCCAACTGTCAAATAAAATGTTTTTATAGTCCTCATGTGTCTAGATTTCTCCATAGATCTAGTGTACATTGTTAGATTCTGATACAAGTCAAGCTAAATAACTAGATGAATTCTCCACTGTTCTGTTTTATGTTGCCTTCTGTTATCCCTTTGTTACTACTTCACTGAATCTCATCAACTTCCACTTATTCAATTATCATTAATTAATCAATTAGTTTATAAATGCACTGCTAAATCTCAAATCTACTTAACCAGCCCTACCTTCTCTTCAGACCTTCAGTATTGAATTTCCTGACTTTCAGACATCAGACAACTGAATATGCAGTAGAAATCTTAAATGTAAACATTAAATATGTGCAAAAAGAATTCATTATCTTTTCCCCAAATACTCCACCTTTGCAAAGTTCCCCAATGCTCTTGATGGTATTGTTATCCTCCATTCTCTCAGGCTCTATCCCTAACTTCTCACTTTTTAATCCTCTCCCATATCCAATCTTTTGCCAACACCTGTCAAATTTACCTTTGAATTAAATCTTATAATTTTCCTTTCTCTCCTATGATTAATACTGTCACCACTCTATGATAGGACCATACCACTTGAAGCCTTGAAGGCTACTTCAATATCTTGCTAGTTGGTCTGCTTGCCTCAAAGTCACTCCCAACTCAAATCCATCCTCCATTCAGATGCCAAAATGCAAGTCTGACTATTTCACTCTCTATGCTCAGTTTACTCCAGTGAGTCCCTTCTCACCTACAGGGTGAAATAAAAAAATCTTGTCTTTTAAAACTGTTCATAACCTATCCTCCACTCCAAATTTCTCTGTCTTCTTATACTTTGCATCTCTTCAGGTACTCTTTAGCTAGAGGACAGCAAGTCACTTAATCTTGTCTGCTTCAGTTTTCATATAAAATGAGTTGAGAAGGAAATGGCAAAACAGTCCAGTATTTTTACCAAGAAAATTCTAAATGGGCTCATGAAAACAATAAATACATGAATTCAATCTAATGACAGTGGTCTTCTAGTTCTTTGATGAACAGCATTTTCTTTATGAGAAGTATCTTCATATATAAAACATAATAATATTAATAATATCCAGAAGAAGTGTTTCTCTGAAAATCACATCTAGGCATTAGTTTGAAAATTAATAAAGTTTTTCACAGATTTTTTAAAAAATAGCAAACACTAAAACCAAATCTGGCATGATATATAGAAGGGGTTATCCCTCTTACAACAGAACCAAATGAAATCTTTCCATATTACAAAAATATCTCATGAGGTTTCTTAGAGGAAGGGATATTCATGAATGCTTTATTCTCATATTTGTTTCTAGGTTCATACATAAATATTTAGATACTATATTATTAAATAATAAATAAATGTATATACATTCAACATGATCATCCAAATGGATACTCTCTGGGTTCCAATTCATATTTACATAAATCCTTTACTTCATTAATACTACTCCTGCCTGATTACTTTTATCTTGACAAAAAAAACAATCTATGTCATTAAGAGAACTAGAGGAAATGAACTTCTGAAGAAAAGTACTCAACTGTGTCCTAATCCACCAAAATTAAATAAATAAATAAAGAATGAATGAATGTAAAATAAATAAAAGGAATAATAGTTTAAAGGGCATATATTTAGGGCTAGAACACCCCTAAGAGGACATTTAGTCAACCTCTTCATTTTGCAGAAGAAGAAACTGTGATTCATAGAGGCTAAATGAAATAGACTAATAAATGAAAATTAAAAGGGAACAGAAATTTGAAATAATTATTTTAATTTTATGCAAATTTAAACATTTTTATAGCTACATGTTGACAGCACATGCATTCTTTCATCAGTATAGAAACAAATGAAGTTAATACTAAGGTAAAAAGAATTGAGTAGATGGCAGACATTGCTAACCATTACTTATGTCACATATTACTATAATTTTAAAAATTAAGTGAATATATATATACATATTTCATATATATATATGAAAACTCTTTAATCTCTATGTTGCCTCAGTTTCACTGGCATTACAATATTATATATTACAAAATTGATTCACTCATTAAATCAAACAATAATTTTTGTATGCCAGATACATAAAAACATTAAAGGGTCCATTCTAAGTTGCTTATTGTTGTGACATCATCATTATTGCCAATGCTTCTATTTTCTTACTATATGTCAGGCATTATGTTAAGTGTTTTGCACTTATCTCCTAAGATATAATTACATATTTCATTTTATTATAGCCATTTTAAAGTCTTTGTAGAGTAATGGTTAGAGAGTTGACCTCAAAACTCAGAAGATCTGGGTTTGTGTTCTTCTGACATATTTAGTGCATTATTCCAACGAGGTTATTTAATTTCTCTGTGATCTAGGAAACTCTCCAAGACTACAAGCAGTAGGGGAGAAGGCCACCTGCAGGGTGGAGAGTTATAAGTGAGATTTTCACAAAAATAAAATAAGTTCATTTCCTACTTCCTTTACTGCCAAACCCTGAAATTATAACAATCATAATTAAAATTATATTCATCCCTTTCATTTATTTTCCTTTAGATTTTTATGTCAAAAGTTGGCAAGAAATGTGTTTTCTGGGATTTCACTGTTCATCATAAAGCCTCTAGATTTATTTCATCCAAGTGTGCATTCCTGAATATTTTTTGGAATAAAAACTTGATTCAAATTTAAATATTTCAAATCTAAAATAGGTGTTGTAAAATTTGAAACCTTGAATGTTTTATAGTGTCTTTTCATAAGCATTTTCAGTTTGAATAGTTCAATTCTTATTTTCTTAATTATTCAATTTTGAAAATCATATCATTAGAGTGAATATTTGTTTTAAATAATTTTTAAAATTTTTTTTTACCTTTCAATAACCAAGGCTTCATTATATATAGTGAAGTTCAAGTTTTGGTGTTAGCAAACTGAACAAAAGTTAACATTGTCCAAGTGTTAAAATATGGAAGAGAGTTTATATGCTATAAGCAAGTGATCTTTCAATTCCTAGAAAAAATAATTTATATGAATTTTTAAAGTATAGTACATATATTACATACACACACACACATACACACACACACACACACACACATATAGTACATATAGTTTGTTGTTGTTTAGTCATTTCAGTTGTGTCCAAACTCTGCATCTGAATTTTGGACTTTTTAATGGAGAGATTTGCCATTAACTTCTCTAACTCATTTTACAGATGAAAAACTGAGACAAATAGGATTAAATAACTGAAGCTTGAACTGAACTTGTGAAGATGAGCTTCTCAGTGTCCTATCCTTTGTACTACTAAAAATAAAGGCTTGATCACAAATTAATCAAGAAAAACTCTTTTTGCTGCCACTCTTCCTCTTTGCCCTCCTCCTCTTCTCATACTCCTTCATCTTTTCCCTTTTTTCTCTTCCTTTTCCTTCTCATATTCATGGATCTATTTTTTCCCATAAGTTTAACATTTTAACAATATTTCTAACAAACATTTTGATAATGAAAAAAATTATATGCTTAACACATTTTCAAATGACAAAAATGAAATATAAATAATATAATCAATGATAAAGTTAGAATCCAAGAGATCCCAATGACATAGAATGCAGAAGCAACTACAAAAAGATACAAAAATTGTACCATATGCTTGGATTCAAAATATAGTTTTCACAAAGGAAAGTTGTATGAGTTTATGCATAGTTCACAGGAAAAAATATATGAAAGGATTCTAATTTTATTTTTAGTGAAGACTACATCATGGTAGCTAAAAAAGCTAATGTTGATGTTGGCTATAGTAAGAAAGAAATAGTGTACAGAATGAGGAAAGAATATAACAACCTTAATTTATCTGGAAGGGTATATTCTAAGAGTATCCTGGTCTATTTAAATTACTTAGAAATTCACAAATGGGCTACACATTACTAATGAAAACAAAAGAGTTACCACAGTACATGTTAACCCATACATGGAAATCTTAAAACCTCACACTAGACACAAAGGAAGTTGTAAAGTCAGTTGGAGCTGGATGAAAGGGAAGCCAGTAAATCCATCTACCAAGAAAATTTCCAGATCTAAGTTGTGATTGTCTTTAGGTCATAATATGAAACTAAATTAAAGAGCTCCAGATTCTTAATTTGTTTTACTCAAGTTACTTACTTCATGTTTCTTTGAGTTGTTTCATACTTCATGAATAAATTTTTAAAGATATATTTAGTTATATTTGGTTTATATTTAGAGGAAAATAGATACTTTATATTCTTGAAAAATAATAGTGAGAGCACAGAGAATTAGTCTTAAAAGTCAGGAAAATAAGTTCAAGTTAAGTCTTTGATATGCAATAACTGAGTGACCATAATCAATTTGCAACTTCTTTTTCTCATAACTCTTTAAGACTGTTAATTATTGATAAATTGTGAATTTGCATTGGTTAAGGCAGTTTCTAAAACCAGAAGTTCATTATGAGATATATGGCGAGGGTCATATTGTGATGATTAGTCATCAATTTTCTTGGGTTGCTGAAAATAATAAAATCATATCTGATTCATATTCAGAATATCAGAACTCCATGCTCTACATTTTACATAAAAATATTTCTATTACATAGGTTTTTTAAACTCTTACTGAGTATTATATCCTTATCTTTTTCTTTTGTGACACATTTCTTCCACCTCAGAATTTCAAATCATCTAATGTGGCTATGCTACAATTATTAGATTAAGTTGCCAGCCATTTTTTCCAGATCTTAAATCCTATCATGTTGCCTTTTTAAAGAAAATGAGGATATGAGAGGAAATACACCTGCCTGAGGATCAATACAATTCATTCCTCATCTTGGATTGATTATGTATTCTTCTAGAGAACAATTGTTTGTTTGTTTTTTTAATTTTTCTTTTCTTTTTCTCATCAGATAACTACAGAGATAGTTCTAGCTAACACTAGACAAGATTTGCTGCTTCCCTTCCATCCCTTCACCTACCTCTTATCTATTCAAACACAATTTATATAATCATTCTATCTGTCTTGTTAAATATACTATAACAATGAAATAAGGTTATTATGGTTTCCATTCATAATTTGCTGATAGATGCACATTTCTTTTCAATTCTTTGTAGAAATATCTATTCTCTCACTGGTGTATCAGCAATGAAAATATTCTTCTGGCATTAAAATTATAATTATATTTCCATCCCAATCTGAATAAAAATTGATTTATAGTACACATATTGACAGTTCAATATAAGGGGTAGGAAGAAAATAATATGAGCATTCATATCATGCCTAAAACATATCAGCAACTATTCTAAAAGCACTATATCATTTGGTTTCTCACAACAATCCTGTATCTTGAAATTGATAGAAATTAAGTGACTTATTCAGGGTCACACACATAGTAAGTGTCTGAGGCCAGATTTGTACTCACATCTTCCTGACTCCAAAACTGCCTCAATATATGTTACCAATTATACCATTATGTGACAATGGCAAATCTAAAAATCAGTGCTTTATTGACTTCCCTTTCCTTTACAGAAAAAGGCATTTCCACCTTAGATATTCTCTACATCACTGAAATTTAGACTTAAACCATACTCAGATGAGACCTGCATTTACCAAATGACATAACCTCTAAAGGACTATTAGACTAATTAAAAATTTTGGAGTAGCTGTATTGTTAGCTCTTTATTTTATTGTGTACTGTTTTGAGCTTCTCAAGGTTTTAGGTGGACAACAATGTGACTGTTATTATTATCAGAGACTAAATTGGAAGATATTGCATCACATTTCAGATTTTGCCATACTCTTTTTAGTGAACATTTATGATTCAGTGGTCATTTCAGTTCTATCCACATATCCAACATGTATTCAGTTGATTTGGCCCCTTAGCCACTCAATTTTACTTCAGCTTATCCCTCCCTGCTGTCTAATATACAGATATTTACTATTTTTTTTCACTGGCAGATTTACTCATCAGTAGTAGTCACATAGATACTATTATGTGCTTCATCTGTATAATGTGAAAGAAGAAAAATATGGATATACTAAATTTGTTCAAGTACTACAGCATTCTAGCATCAGGCAAGCCTTAAAAATGTAGAAAAATGGAATGATGGAATAAGTCATTTTTTCAAAGCCTCCAAATAATGGTAGCATAATTTAAAGAGATATATTCACTGTTATTATTTCACTGACTACTTTGTTCCTATATCAGAGAGCCCAGATTCAAGAATTATAAAATATGTGATTCTCTGCTTCTAAATATTTAGCATGATAGACATACTAGATCTGTCAGAATATTAAAATAATTTGATCCCTTCTTTAAATTAAGGGAACACTATTCAGAAAAGCAAGCACTAGCTTAGCTATTACATTTTCATCAGCTATAGTAGCTTTGTTTCTATCTACTACCATATGTCAGTAACAGAAACAGGGCTGAAAGGAAGATTAGTTTGTCATCTTGCTTCAGGCAAGTGCGTACCTCCCATATGTATCTCTGACAGATGAAACTAACTCAATTTTAAAAACCACATAGTTTCTTAGCAACTCATTTTTAACATTCTTTTTATATGTAGAATCTTTAAATTTAAATATATTACTCTCCATGGTCTACTGTCATTGACTCTGTCCTCAGGGTTGCATGAATGACATCTGATCATCACATTGATGAATAATAAAGTCACTTCTCTGCCTCTACCAAGTGTAGTTTAGATAATATCCAACTTAAAAACAAACACATGTAAAAATTATTTTCTCAGCTTTCAACCATTTATTTATTTAGTCAAGCACCTTGATTACTTTAATGTTTCCTTCCTCTGTATTTTCCATGCTTTTTTGGAATGTGAAGACAGGAGCAAAATAGTGTTTAATCTTTTCTCAAAATAATGACAAGGTTTGTATGTTAACTATTCCTATTTCTGATAAACCTATCTCTTTCATGTTTTTTTTAAAAGAAAATACATTTGTTTTATATTGCTTATAGCTCTGCAAACAAGCTTACAAAATAGAAATATATAGATTTAACTTTTCCTACAGATTAACACTTTACTCATAGACTAAAATAAAACCAAGTTCAATATAAAATGTTACATCTTATATAATTAAAATGATTACTATAGTCATTTGGAAGGCACGCATTTCTAGAGAGCCACATCATTTAAGTAGTTTTTTCTAGGTTTCTTCCATTTTGAATTTAACTTTGAGAGGAGAAAAATGTTGAAAATCAACTTCTGAATGAGAATTTGTGTTTGCTTTATTCACTATTAAAAAGAGATATTCACCCCCAACCAAAAATTAAACTCGAAATACAAAAATTAAAAGGAGAAATCAATAAAATTGAAAGTAAAAAAACTATTAAATTAATAAATAAAACCAAGAGTTGGTTTTATGAAAAAGCCAATAAAATAGATAAACCTTTGGTAAATTTGATCAAAAAAAAGAAAGAGGAAAATCAAATTGATAGTCTTACAAATGAAAAGGGGGATCTTTCCACCAATGAAGAGGAAATTAGAGAAATAATAAGGAGTTACTTTGCCCAACTTTATGCCAATAAATTTGATAACTTAAGTGAAATGGATGACTTTCTCCAAAAATATAGGCTCCCTAGATTAACAGAGGAGGAGATAAATTGCTTAAATAGTCCCATTTCAGAAAAAGAAATAGAACAAGCTATTAATCAACTCCCCAGGAAAAAATCCCCAGGGCCAGATGGATTCACATGTGAATTCTACCAAACATTTAAAGAACAATTAGCCCCAATGTTATATAAATTATTTGAAAAAATAGGGGATGAAGGAGTCCTACCAAACTCCTTTTATGACACAGACATGGTACTGATACCTAAACCTGGTAGATCGAAAACTGAGAAAGAAAATTATAGACCAATCTCCTTAATGAATATTGATGCTAAAATCTTAAATAAGATATTAGCAAAAAGACTTCAGAAAATCATCTCCAAGATAATACACTATGATCAAGTAGGATTTATTCCAGGAATGCAGGGCTGGTTTAATATTAGGAAAACTATTAATATAATTGACCATATTAATAATCAAATTAATAAGAACCATATGATCATCTCAATAGATGCAGAAAAAGCATTTGACAAAATCCAACATCCATTCCTAATAAAAACTCTTGAGAGTATAGGAATAAATGGATTATTCCTTAGAATAATCAGGAGTATATATTTAAGACCGTCAGTAAGCATAATATGCAATAGAAATAAACTGCAACCTTTCCCAGTAAGATCAGGAGTGAAACAAGGTTGCCCACTATCACCATTACTATTCAATATAGTACTAGAAACGCTAGCCTCGGCAATAAGAGCCGAGAAAGAGATTCAAGGAATTAGAGTAGGAAATGAGGAAATCAAACTATCACTTTTTGCAGATGACATGATGGTATACTTAGAGAACCCCAAAGACTCTGCTAAAAAGCTACTAGAAATAATTCAAAATTTCAGCAAAGTGGCAGGATACAAAATAAATCCACATAAATCCTCGGCATTTTTATATATCACTAACAAAATGCAACAGCAAGAGATACAAAGAGAAATTCCATTCCAAACAAATGTTGAGAGTATAAAATATTTGGGAATCCATCTACCAAAGAAAAGTCAGGAATTATATGAGAAAAATTACAAAACACTTGCCACAAAAATAAAGTCAGATTTAAATAATTGGAAAGACATTCAGTGCTCTTGGATAGGCCGAGCGAATATAATAAAGATGACAATACTCCCCAAACTAATCTATTTATTTAGTGCTATACCAATCAGACTCCCAAGAAACTATTTTAATGACCTAGAAAAAATAACAACAAAATTCATATGGAAGAATAAAAGGTCAAGAATTGCAAGGGAACTAATGAAAAAAAACTCAGAGGAAGGTGGTCTAAGTGTACCTGATCTAAAGCTATATTATATAGCAGCAGTCACCAAAACCATTTGGTATTGGCTACGAAATAGACCGGTAGATCAGTGGAACAGATTAGATACAAAGGACAAAAAAGGATACATCTATAGCAATCTAATCTTTGACAAACCCAAAGATTCCAACATTAGGGATAAAAATTCATTATTCGGAAAAAACTGTTGGGAAAACTGGAAATTAGTATGGCAGAAATTAGATATGGATCCACACTTAACACCATATACCAAGATAAGATCAAAATGGGTCCATGATTTAGGCATAAAGAGGGAGATAATAAATAGATTAGAGGAACAGAGGATAATCTACCTCTCAGACTTGTGGAGGAAGAAGGAATTTATGACCAGAGGAGAACTAGAGATCATTATTGATCACAAAATAGAAGATTTTGATTACATCAAACTAAAAAGTTTCTGTACAAATAATACTAATGCAAACAAGATTAGAAGGGAAGTAACAAATTGGGAAAATATTTTTAAAAACAAAGGTTCTGACAAAGGTCTCATTTCCAAAATATATAGAGAACTGACCCAAATTTATAAGAAACCGAACCATTCTCCAATTGATAAATGGTCAAAGGATATGAACAGACAATTCTCAGAGGAAGAAATTGAAACTATATCCACTCACATGAAAGAGTGTTCCAAATCACTACTGATCAGAGAAATGCAAATTAAGACCACTCTGAGATACCACTACACACCTGTCAGATTGGCTAAGATGACAGGAACAAATAATGACAAATGTTGGAGGGGATGTGGGAAAACTGGGACACTAATACATTGCTGGTGGAGTTGTGAAAGAATCCAGCCATTCTGGAGAGCAATCTGGAATTATGCCCAAAAAGTTATCAAACTGTGCATACCCTTTGACCCAGCAGCGCTACTACTGGGATTATATCCCAAAGAAATACTAAAGAGCGGAAAGAGACATATATGTGCCAAAATGTTTGTGGCAGCCCTTTTTGTTGTAGCTAGAAACTGGAGGATGAATGGATGTCCATCAGTTGGAGAATGGTTGGGTAAATTGTGGTATATGAAGGTTATGGAATATTATTGCTCGGTAAGAAATGACCAGCAGGAGGAATATAGAGAGGCCTGGAGAGACTTAAATCAACTGATGCTGAGTGAAATGAGCAGAACCAGAAGATCACTGTACACTTCAACAACAATGCTGTATGAGGATGTATTCTGATGGAAGTGGAAATCTTCAACATAAAGAAGATCCAACTCACTTCCAGTTGATCAATGATGGACAGAGGTAGCTGCACCCAGAGAAGAAACACTGGGAGGGGAATGAAAATTGTTAGCACTAATATCTGTCTGCCCAGGTTGCATGTACCTTCGGATTCTAATGTTTATAGTGCAACAAGAAAGTGATATTCGCACACATGTATTGTACCTAGACTATATTGTAACACATGTAAAATGTATGGTATTGCCTGTCGTCGGGGGGAGGGAATAGAGGGAGGGGGGGTAAATTGGAAAAATGAATACAAGGGATAATATTATAAAATATATATATATATATATATATATATAATAAAAAAAAAATTAAAAGAAAAAAAAAAAAAAAAAAAAAAAAAAAAAAAAAAAAAAGAGATATTCAGGGGCAGCTAGGTGGCGCAGTGGATAGAGAACCAGCCTTGAATTAAGGAGGACCCGAGTTCAAATCTGGTTTCAGACACTTGAGACTTCCTAACTGTGTGACCCTGGACAAGTCACTTAACCCCAGCCTCAAAAAAAAGAAAAAAAAGAAATGAGATATTCACACTGAGTCATTTATCATATTAGCTGAAATTGGAAATTATGAGTATTAAGAATTGTTAGAGCAAATTGATATAGAAATTCATAATTAATTTGATAATTTCAATATTAATTTCCAAATTTAATTCCAATACTAACAGTTGGGAAAATGATGTTTGTCTCTGCAAAAAATTTCAGAAGCCTTCATATGTGGAAAAATAAAGTTTAATAATTAAGGTTAGCTGGTTTGAATCATAACCATAAGCATTGGAATTCATGGTTATCAATATTTTTCTTAATATTTGATCAGGGTCAAAATGGCAGCACAGGACCCATTATATTACAAACACTGAGTATTTTTGAATGAATTAAGAGAACATTACTATAAGCTTAAGTAAATATAAATATAATTCTTTAATATTATTCAAGCAAACTCCTAAGCAATTGTATTTCTATTCCATTACTATGCTACATAATTTGCTCTCCTGAGTTATTTATTATATTAAAGGTAAGTCTCAAGGATAGGTACCTAGTTGTATATACAATATTGAAGATATATAACCATGAAGAAAAAAAAAACAAGCAAAAAAAAATCTTTTTGTCAATACTTACTATCACCTCGACAAAGCAATGGCCCCAGTTTATAAGCCGCTTCAGAATTTGGTCGGTCTGTATCTGTAATTACTATTTGAGTTACTGGCAGATGTTCTTTATAGGAAAGGAATCCAGTGTCATTAGCCCTGAAAAATAGAAAACACAGCAAATCATTCTTAAATTAACCTCATTGACATTCATGTCATAGAAAAAAAAAAAAAAAAGAAGAAAAAAAAAAAACTATTTTTCTTGTACTCTTAAAAATCAAGATGTGAACTTGCTCACATATACCAATAAAAGATCGACCATTGCTCATCTGAAAGCTTGTAAACATGATCATATTTTTAATTAGGGTATTTAAGAGCACAAAGCCTATTTTTCATCTAAATTACTACATAGTAGTAAGTAGGCAGGCCTAGAAGTGTGGTCATCTATTCAAGTGTGAGATTACATTTTTGACCTAATTAATTAGCTAACTGCTTTCTAGAGTTAGTCACTGTACAGTTATTATTCAATATTTATGCATGCATAAATTGCTTTACTTATTGCCTTACTGAAAAATCACCTCATTGACTTAAAAAGCATTTTAATTCCAGCTATTTGATGAATTTATTTTGTGATTTTTTTCAGCATTTCATTTCTCATTGACCTAAAAAGAAGAGAAAAAAAAAAAACAGCATAAAGCTCCTTCAAGTTCCTGTTATAGCATTAACTAGTTAAATTATTTAATAACCTTAGATTAACAGCTCTGTGCTATGTTTCCTAGGTTAAAAAGTGAGAGGCTTTGATTAGATGATCTCCAAGTTCCTTTCCAGCACTAAAATTCCAGTATTCTCTGACTAGAGAACAATGAGAAATAAAATACAATTTGATGAAATGCTGAAATCATCTTACATGAACAATTATGGCTTGATCATAAAAAATGGATAGTTCAAAGAAATAAAATAAATGTGAATCAGGTAGAAAAGTTACTTGTACAAATCCAAGTTACATTTTTCTTTGCCAAATATAGTTCTACTTAGACATATTTTAAATAATTCACTTCATCAGTTTGGATCTGGCAAAAAAAAAAGATAACTGGATAAGGTTTTAAAATACTTGCCATGGTTCAGCTTTTAATTATTTGTATGACAATGGTTGAGTCATTTGACAGAATTACAGACTGAATCTCACATTTGTAATGGATTTCAGAAGTCATCAATGAAAGTTATGGATATAGAGGAACATCCTTTACAATATGCTTATCTCTTCTTTACCTTTTTATTGTTTTACAAAATAAAGAAAAATGCAAAATACAATAGAAGAGTTTTAAGGTTCCTTCTATCTCTAAATTTCTTTGTTCAGTTATTCAGTCATGTCTGACTCTTTATGATACTATTTGATTATTTCTTGGCAAAGATACTTGACTAGTTTAACAGTTTCTTTTCTGGCTCATTTTACAGATGAGGAAACGGAAAACAATCAGGGTAAAGTAATTTGCCCAGGGTTGCTCAGCTGTTAAGGGTCTGAGGCTAGATGTGATTCTGAAGACAGGTCATCCTACCTGAAGGCTCTATTTACTATGCCACCCGCTGCCCATGCATTTTATCAGGGTAGTACCTAAATTGTCAGTATAACAAAGCCACTTATCTTTGTAAATATACAACAATGAATATGAATGCATAAATATTTGATTATTCCAGTTCTGTTATGTTATCTAAATCCAGATGTCAGAGAAAAATATTTTACAAAATCACATTCAACATGATCCCCACCTTCCCCTACTCTGATACTTTATATTATAATCATAGCATTCTCAATTCCAGTTCACTTTACATTAGTATGAAACTGAACTGGAGTTGAGGTTGCTATGCTAAAAATTCAAGATTATATAGTTCTTTCAGGTTTACCTGTCACTTTTCTTGTAAATCATTGGGCTTATGTGATATATAAGTATTTTTATTCTCATTAAAAAAAAAATACAGATAGGAATGGTGATCAATCAGAGTTCTCAGAAAAGCTATGGCCAATTCTTTGGACACTGAAATTTTTTGTAGAATGTTGACTAAAATGAATCATATCATATAGATATTATAAGTGACTGATAAAGGACTTAGACCTATATCTGCTTATATCAAGTTCAAGACTATCACATCATGCCTCTAAAAAGGTACAATATTTGGCAGATTTTAAAGACAAATTCAAAGACTTTGGATATTGCTATGGTGATAAACCTTATGCTTGATATTCTAAGACCAGACTGGTTACATTCAAGGGAAAAAACTCAGAATCATAAAGCTAGTCAGCGGACAACAATTTAACTTTTTTTGCCAGTCACAGTAACTTCTATCAATCAATAGTTGTATTTCAAGGGAGTACATAAAATGATAAAATAACTGATCTTTGTAGTACTTAAGTATAAAATGAAAATAAACTTTTCAAAATTGTCTATCTATTCTATAAGATCCTATTAAATTTATATAATAACATATAGCAGGTGATATGAATATATACAATTGTGTAGACATGTATATAAACTCAGATATAGGTATGCACATATATATCCATGTGCAAAAGTTTGGATATGTACATATTCTGTGTATTTTGTGTGACAATAAAACATATGTATGTTTTTGTGTGTGTATATATATGTATGTATGTGTGTATATCTATGTATATGCATATACCTATTTGCATATAGATATACACACATATATATGTATGTATATATACACATATATTTTTGTGTATGTCTATGTGTACATGTATACAAATATACATACATATGCATATACCTATTTGTACATAAACTCATATTGTATACATCTATGTGTGTATGCATAAATATATTAAATCATATATTGGCATCTATAGACATATACATCCATAAAAGCTTGTTGGAGTTGTTGAATCATTCCATTATGTCCTACTCTCCATGATCCCATTTGATGTTGCTTTGGAATATATTTCATGGGTTTACTTTGAGATAGTTCATTTATTTAATTACTTTATAATTAGTAATATTAATTTTTCATGTTCTTTGAACAAAGAGCTAATACAATGAAGTGATATTGATATATATATATATATATATATATATATATATGAATGACTGGGACATATACTTATCTAAATAGGTATATGTATACATAATATAAATACACTCATACACATCTATATGCAGATATAGAAATATCCTTGAACTTTCTTTTGAAACACCTGAAAACATTACTGTGAAGGTAATAAATCTATCATTAAATTTGAAGCTTTATAAATGTACAGAGAGTACTAAAAATTAAAATGTGTGATCAAGACCATAAATCACTCGTCTTTCTACTTATAGCTCCATTTTTGGAAACTTCCTAATTAACTTACATGAATCTACTTTCACCCCACAGCTTCTTCCCTAATATTCCATTTCCTAATATTCACTAAATATTTCCTAAAATTCACTAAATAAAAGCAACAATCTATAAGCAGCTGGGACACTTGTATTATCAATTCTGTAAGAGCTGGCTAAAATTTTTGTCAAACAAATGATACAGTAATTATCTCTGTTGTTTTTTTTCCCCCAATGAAGTGACGTAAAATTTTCTAATAGCTGTCACTTTTATGATGACCATCTTGGATCTGATATGAAATGGTTTTATATGAATATATAAAACATAAACAAATAATTTTAATTTTTTGAAGAAGCTAAGAAAATTCTGTTATAAAAATGGAAAGGGAAAAAGATTATTTTAAATATTTATTTTGACATTCATTTTAGGTAATATTTGTGATATTCTGGAATAATATATTTAATTGGAACCCTAATTATACCAATCTGCTTTATTATATTTTTGTCCATTTCATGAAGATTTGATCACTATTTATTGTTGTTTGTGCCTTAGAAAAGGCACAAGATGAGTTTGAGAATACTAAAACAAGGAATCCTGAAGGAGAAGAGAAGTAAAATATACACATCTATACACACTTGTATGCATGCACAAAGCACCAAAAAAATTCTAAAACAGAAACAGGAGATTATATAAGTTCATAAGATGAAAGTATTGCATTACACGTTTTTTGATGAGAGTACCCTGCTGACACTCTTCTGAAATCAGGAAAAAGAAAAAAAAGAAGGCCTCAGTTTAGTCCTTCTTGGCAGTTTTTTTAGTGATTATGGACAAAAGACAAAGAAGTAAACATGGACAAGTAGCAATCTTCATCATTGTAGGGAACTCCTGAGCTGACAAGATCACAGGTTCATTTGAGTTCAGCCATTGAAGTCAGGAAATTTACTAACTTTGTGATGATCCTATGCAAGTAACATGATTTCTATGTTCCTAGTGTTCCCAACTGTACAATGGGGATAATAGAATCTACCTAAGATTATTATTATAAGTCTATCTGATTTGTTCTAAGTTGACCTACATAAATAATATAATTTAAAATTTTTAATATTTTGGGTTTTATTTTTCCATATAATCAATTTTTCAGTGATTGGCTTGATGTCTTTTAGGACCCATGTGACAAGTAAAGAGCTTCTGTTCCAAAATCATAACTTCCCTTTTTATTAATGATAGGCTATAGTTAAAGAGTTCCTCTTTATTTCCCTTAAATCTCATGCTACTTTAAAAATAATCTTCAACTTACACTAAACAAATCTCAGTTTTGCATTGAATTTTGCTGAAGGTTAATACTGTTAAATAGAAACTCCTAATAAAAATTGTCATATCATCTGTATTTGTTCCCAAAGTGTAAAACTGCAAAGCAATTTTAATACTGTGGATTTCCTTTATTTCTATATTCCTGTGTCAGATTTCCATATTTTAGATATTTTTGTCATGGCCTCTGACTTTAATTACAAACATATTAATTAGAATAGAGCAAAATCCTATTATTAAAAAAAATGGATAAGACCCAGGGGGTCATTTTATTTCTGTCTGTAGGTCATTTAATTTGTGTCTGTGTGTTTTCTTTTAAAATAGAAATATATTCATTTAAAACAAAACTCAGTTGTTTAAGAAAAATACTTCAGGATAAGGATTTGGAAATGATGAATTCAGACAGTTCAGAAAAAGATGTGTGAGAAATATAGAACAAAATAAGCTCAAATATATGCAATAATGTAAATAAAAATATCATTAAAATGCGTTCTTTTAATGGGGTGCTGATGAGATTATGAAACATATCTCCTTACTAGAGTAACTATGAGAACAGAATGTTGGATACATTGTCAGATGAGGTCATCTTATCCAATGTTGTTTAATTGTTTTTCTTTCTGACAAGGGAATATTCAGTCTTGATTGTGATCTAAAGTAAAATCATCAATTAAATATATTTTCAAAACATATTCTCAGAGCTGTAAAGACATTTTCGACTGTTGAAATTTCCTTTTGTTTAATATTCTGATTGCTGGTTCTAATGACTGTCAGGTTTCACTGTCTACATTCAGAGCTTCTTGGAATCTTTGGATACATATCAGGACACATCTCTATTTTCACTTATTTTTGAGTTTCTTTATAACCCTATGCATTTTATTGCATGAACCTAAAATTTTGTTCTGTGAAAGGGTTCATAAGTTATTTCAAAGTAACAAAGAAATGTATCACACAAGAAAGGCCAAGGATATGTTCATCTTCTCAGCCCTGAAAATAAATAACATTAGGAATACTGATTCTGATTTTTTTTCTATTCTTCAGCAGTGCCCATTCTGGTCCAAGACCATAAGAAGAAGTCTTAGCAATGTCTTGGACCCTAGAGATAACCCTATAGCTATTTCTTCCCAATCAATATTAAGGACATTTATTACATAATTAGTAGCTGAGTTCCTTGTCCCAAGTGGGACCAAACCTTTCAATTCCTTCTCTGCATGGAGGAAGATCTCAAGAAAATGAGACTTGTTCTTTACTTTCAAATGTTTGTAATGTACTTTAAACATAATTCAGGATGTCTGTAGAGGTGAATTCATGTTGTCTTACAGTTTACACTGGCTATCTCTTGCCTTTATTTCTAAATCCAGTTTCTTTTCAAGTTCCCTGACTAGTAGTAAAAAGTGAAGTCTTAGCAGGCAGAAATGGCTCTACGCTAGAAGAGAAGAATTGGAGTGGGTAGAGATCCTGGAAGGTTCAACCTAAAAATTCTTACTTGCCTGACATTGTAGGAAGACATAAAATAACTGCTACATATGAAAAGTAACTATTGCAGGAAAAATAAAAACTTCATATTTCAAAATCAAAATTTGAACAGTAGAAAGTTACTGAGATACAGAAATTGGTTGCCAATGCCTGAGTGGGTGTCTTGACAGAACACCCTAAGTTTGTTTCATTGTGTAAAACTGACATTCTATTTAAGATAGTATTACTCAAAAGAAAGGATTTTACTATGTTGAGAATGCAAATCAAGAGAAAGAATATGTGCATTGAGACAAGTAATTAATTTTTATCATAGATATGAGATTTTGTCGAAAAGTGATTTTTTTATGCATGAAAACAACAACAACAACAACAAAAAAAACATGTCATTGAATTCAAGTTTGGTTGTGTGGGTGATAATGTGGTAGGTAAAAAATAGCATGGCTTACTGAATAGAATGTTGGATATGGAATCAGAAAAACATGGATTTAAAATCTGTCTGGGATACTTGCTAGCAGTATTATTTACTTAACTTCTAAAAGCCTCACTTTTCTCATCTATGAAATGAATGTATGAATAACTATAGTATCTACCTAACAGGAACATTATGAAGATCAAATAAGATAATGAATTACAAGGCTTTTCAAATCTCAAAACAATGTCTTTTTTAAAAGAAGGAACAAATATTGGGAAAATGGATCCAGATATTTAAAATGTTCCCAAAATGTAAAAGGGAAACATAAAAATATACATGAGTAATCTATTCCTTTAAACTCTAAATAATTTACAGTTCAACATCTCCATTTTCAATCCTAACAAATAGAAAACTGCAGAGGAATTTTTAAAAATCAACTTTTAAGCATTAATAAGTTAAAGCTTCATTAAGATTTTGGGGACACTGAGGATGTGGATATAAACATATATGTGAATAATACCTGCATATATGTATATCTTTACATATATTCACATGTATGTATATGTATATATATATATATTTCATTATATCAAAACTATGCATGATAGAAAATTCATTATTTGATATTGACAAAATGATGTGAATTGTTTAACATTTGTTTCAACTTATATTATTTTTAATCAAGAATTATACTTTGAATTTTTTAAACTAACAGAGGTATGCAAATTATTTATGTTAAGTAATAATTTTGATATGGTTTTATATTGGGACTGCCAGAGTCAACTTAGAACATTTGATGTTGACCATGAAGAAACAAATTAAACTACTTTCTCTGTCTTTAATTAGTTTTGTAAATTGGGTATGGAATTTATTCCACATTTTATATATATATGTAGGTTATATTGTACTTTTTCATTATTCTTTTAATTCTGTGGGTTTTTGAAATCACTATTACTTTTAGCTTTCTGCCACTCAGAGGTCAATCTAAGTCTAGGTAGCAGCAGCTTAGAATACCAACAAAACAAGGAGGTCAGTTGCATTCCACCTAGATAGCTAAAGGATTTTATTTGTTAGTTTTTTGGGCAACTAGACATTCAGTACTTAAAATGTTGGGCTTGGAGTCAGGAAGGCCTGAGTTCAAATATGACCTTTACATACAAGTTGTCACTATTAATGTCTCTGTCTTGATTTACTAGAGAAGAAAATAGCAATATCTAATATTTTTGACCAAGAATCCAGAGGACAGTATGATTCCTGAGGTCATGAAGAGTCATGACTGAACAACAACAACATAATTTTTAGTAGCATACTTAAATGACTCTTAGAAATATTGCCTGCTGGTACTTGCTGGAGTATGGAAGTCAACATTTCAAGAATCATTCAAGCACATAGTAAGTTGTAGTGAAATTCAAAGTATGGTTGAAAATGGAAAAAAAAGACATGCAAATGCTGACAAACCATTCCTGGAATGCAACCTTATTAATTCTCAGAAAAATCAATTATTATCAGAGATCTGTCAGCTGGAACTGTTAATTTTGGTGCTTCTAAAGAAACCAAACCAAATCAAAATGGGCTTCTTGTATTTGAAAGACTAGTGAGAAGATTTTTAAAATAAAATGAAAATAACTGTTAACCACTGATGCTAAGCAAAGATATTTGTCACAGGAAAGACAAATATTTTTGTTAAAGAAAATTCATATTTTCATTCAAAACTGTATCAAAATCATACAAAAAGAATTACAGATGAACTCATGAGACATGGGCATCACCATCAGAATATGAGACATCTATCAAAAAATATGTCAGAGATTTATTTTCTTTCAGTGGCACTAGAAGACTTGTACCCACAGAAAGAAATTTGAGTGATATATATATATGGAATAAAAGAGAGAAGGAGAGAGACAGACAGACAGACAGACACAGAGAAAGAGGAGAAAGAGAGATGGAGAGACAGAGACAGAGACATGCTGAGAGAAAAAAATGATCTGGAACTGCCAAAAATCCCAAACAAAGAAGGAATACTTCAAGATCGCCCTAAACCATGCCACATATCATTGTGGCATTAAGCTTTATAAATAGATATAAACATTAAAAATATTTAATACTATTAATTTAATAATAATAAATATAAAGCTTTATAAATATTTAAGAAGTAGAAATAAATGTTTTTCAATGGTAAATTCTGGGAATTTGCCTAATTTAGACCCTGATGAAAACATAAAGAGTATTATCAAATCTAAAATTAGAGAAAAGGCTGATTATCAAAAGTACATTTAATACTTGATATAATTACATTTTTGTTTCAAAGCAAATTAAAGAATATATGATACAAATTTTGTGGCTTTAATAGCAAATTGGTTAGAACAAATGAATGCTACAAAGAGAAAATATTTCATATTTAAAGTTTTTAATGTAAAAATACTATAAGAAAGAAATCAACATATTTGATTATCTTATTTTATCTTAGTGAATATGCATACCACTATAGTCTGTTTTATTGAATGTAATGGCTTTTTCATATTATACACACAAATTTTAAAAAAATATTCTTTTTTAAACATAAAAGTGTATTTTGTATAATAAAATCATAGAGAAATCACCATTCATTCCGATCAGCATCACAGTTGCAGTAATATTGAGAATCAATGCAATTCCCCTGCAGTCCACAAGTACACTTTTGAACATCAGGCAAGGAACCTCCCCAGTAAGTCTGTGTTTCATTGGTTCTTCCAACCCACCAACTTAATGGTATTCCATCTAAAAGACAAATAGAAAAGGATCAATTATCCATTTATGAGAAACTTTTATCTCTAAGCTCTCTTCTTTGCATAATCTTTTTTCTGACTCACTTAATAGTATCAATTAATTTAACATATATATTAAACACAAATGAAACACATAAACAATATATATATATTTATATTTATATTTATTTATTTACTTTGATATAGTATTGGTTATATATAAACACATGGATACTTTTAAAGTAATTCTATCTTACATATTAAAGCAAGATATTTCTTTAAGAATAATATCCAAAACTGAATATGGATTACACCATTGTATTTTCACCTTTGTTGTTCTTTTTTGTTTGCTTTTTGTTTTGTTTCTCATTATTTTCCTTTTCTCATTTTTCATGTATAGCATGATGAATATGGAAACATGTATAGAAGAACTGCACTGCACATGTTTAACATATATTGGATAACTTTCTGTCTAAGGCAGGAATTCAGGGAAAGGAGGGAGAAAAAACTTGGAACACAAGGTTTTGCAAGAGTGAATGTTGAAAACTATTTTTGCATACATTTTAAAAATAAAAATCTATTATTAAAAAAGAATAATACCCAAGTTAATTTTTAAAATATTTCATTACCAAAGATTAAATGATTGTCTCAGTTTCATACTTTCATTGGAAAATGAATTAATCATTCTTAACTTAGTTAGGCATGATATTAGAATAATTTATCTTGAATGAAATTCTGATGTGATTTCTTTAAAAATAGATTTAAAAAAAAAAAGGAGATTCTGTTAAAACTTAAAGCAGGATAATCGATACAATAATGCAAAAATCTATTGATTACTATGGAATATCCACTGAGAAAATTAAATGTT
Organism: Sminthopsis crassicaudata; assembly: GCF_048593235.1. Classification (NCBI taxonomy): domain Eukaryota; kingdom Metazoa; phylum Chordata; class Mammalia; order Dasyuromorphia; family Dasyuridae; genus Sminthopsis; species Sminthopsis crassicaudata. The sequence continues at coordinate 521,280,946 of NC_133617.1, forward strand.
TATATCTAGTAATTTTTCTTATGTATATTCCTAAAAATGTTGTTTTTTTTCCACATTAACATCTATTTTTGAGAAATGTAAAAAATTTCAGGAGAATATTTTTCATATTAAAGGATATGATTATTGGGTAAAGTAAAGGCATTAATTGATCCTTTACTTGACTGAAGTAAATCTTATTCACTTCATAGCACTGAGAGCATAGTATCCAGGATTAGGGGGATGGTGATGCTCCATTATTTGTCCTTCAGATTACATTAACATATATTGTCAACAGTTTGAAAGCCATATTATAGAAAGGAAATAATAACCTACAGAATGATTAAGAACTATTACTAAGATTGTGAGGGCTGTCAAGAATCATAAGAGAATGAAATAAGATGAGTAAGAAATATTATTCTTCCTAGATCTAAACAGGGATAGAAGGAATGAATGGGAGGAAAAGATCATCAGAAATCTTATGAAAGAGCTGTTTTGAAGGAAGCTAGAGATTCTAAGAGTCAGGGATGAAGAAAGAATGCATTCCAGGTTTGAGGTGTGGGCACAGAGTCTGCAAAGTGTGGGATGAAAATGGAGCAATGGTATTAAATTATATATATTTATATATTATATATGTTTATTATATTATATTATATATCATATATGTTTATAATTATATATATATATATTATATATATATATGAGGTTATTATATAACCTCATAGATGAGAGTTTAAATCTAGAGTGTGCTCCACTAGGGAAAAATTACATATTTATTTGTTTGTTTCCTTTTAAATCTTATAAATTTTGTTTTATGCATTTAAAAATATTGTAGCAGTCCACTTATTTCTCAAGACTATCAAAGCAGTCCCACATAACCACACAAAAAATTAAAAATTCCTGGTTTAAACTCTTTGTTTGAACTTAGAAGTTTGAGAACGTTAAATCTGCATGAGTAAAGCTTTCATAATGATAATAGTTGATCAAAAATTAAATGGGCAGCTTTGAGAGGTAGTAAGCATTGGCTATTGTAAGTGGTTACAAGACATACTGTAGCTGTGACTCATCAGAAAATGTGAAACTAAATGACTTTTGATGTACTTTTTAGATCAAGTATCCTATGGGTCTAAACAATAATATCTGGTATTTATATAGTGCATTACAGCTTGCAAAGTCCTGTATGCAATTTCAAATTTCCACAACAACCCTGTGAGTATGGTATTACATATATCATTAGATAATAAAACTAAATCTCAATGAAGTTAGTTGCTTTTCCCATAGAAATGTACATAACAACAGAGGTAGGATTAAAATTCATATTGTTCCTGATGACGCCTAATATCTTATCCATTGCACCATCTTGCTGTAATAAACAAAATTTTTCAGAGCCTATTACCAAGATTCTGTTCACCCCTATCACTCAACATTTTATCTACTTTTCAGAGTCTTTACAATTAAGTGATAAAAGCTCTATAGTACTGCACATTAAGACTAACAATCTTCCTAACTTAGCAGAATGGGAAATTCACATAATATTCAGCGAAGGATAATGAGGATCATGAAGGCAATTTATCTTTGAAGGAGTGAAGGCTTGAAAGGTGAAAATGAAGTCATACAAGGTCAAGCTATGGGGCAATTAGATCTTTTCACTCTTCACAGATGTTTGGACATTTTCATGTGTTCATTCAAACTCAGGAATTGTCATTCTCAGATCCCCACTGAGAGTCTGGAATGTATCCCAGCTTCTTCTTCTTTTTTTTTTTTTTTTTTTTTAAGTACAGCCACTATCGTTTATTATAACTCAGTGTAAGATAAGACTTCTGCTATGCTGACAATCTTTTAGCTCATAAACATAACATTTTCATTCATTACCAGACAACTGCCAGTCCAGCAGGGTGCCTCAAAAAGCACCAAATTCTGTTCTGGGAAGAATGGATATAATGGCTTTAATAGCTGTTATTGGCAGTATCTTGAGTAGACCCCCTCCTCAAACCCTAGGGTAGGTAATGGGAAATATTGAAAATACTTAATAGATACTCTGCAAAATACCACTTAAAATTAATTATCCTAACATGATGTTTTTCTAGTTAAAAATGAAGCACATCGTTATAACTTAATGCACAACTCTGTTTTTTGTCTGTTGTGCCCAAATTTTCTATAAAGTAGGAACCATGAAAATTGCCTAGAGCATTTTGAATGATATCATGTACCATCTGGTTCCATTCATAATGTCCAGAATATTGGAAGGAACTTTGAGAATATATAAGAAACTCAGGGAAAAGAATTATCTGGAAAAATGCAACCAATATGTAAGAAAAAGGTAAAAGTGACTATAGATGTTTATAAGTAGAACAAACAACGCTTGGGGAAAGGTTGGAGTGACTCTGAGGATAGCATTTCAGTATTAAGAGTGTGAGGCTAAATTAAATGCCTGATCATGATCAAATCATTCTGTAAAATCATAGAATGGTAGATGAAGGAACCACAGATAATACTCCCTTATTTTATAAATGAGAAATTTGAAGCATTTTACCCTACCCAAGATCACATACTCAGAGAGTATCAGTCAGAGAAAAACCTGTGTTCTTTATATACCGGTCTATGGCAAATATGAATTGCACATAGTTAAAAATAGTTTTTTTTTTCCTTTTCTTTTGAGTAAAACGTATATAACATATGTTCTCTCTTCAAAACACTCCAATACTGTGTTCAATCTAGTCTCCCTCATTAGATTGTGAGATATTTGAGGGCTAGGTTTGGATTTTATTGTTCCTTTATTGTATCCCAACATCTAACAAAGTGCCAAGAACATAACAAATACTCAAGAAGAGTATTGAAGAATTGAAGAGTTAATTGATTTACTTAAATAAATACTTATGTCTTAAAATTATAAAATTGTTCATAATACCTCTTTGAATAGTTTGGATTCTAAGAATATCACTTGAAGAAAGAATCTAGTAGAACCTTAAAGGGTGTTATGAAAATAATGATACTTTAAGACTTTGCTGATAACCACCACTTTAAGACTTTTCTTCCTTATATATTCTATGTGACAATATAATAGATTGAGTTGTAAAGTCCAAGTTCTGTGTGTATGTATGCATATGCATTTAGTTGCATTTTATATGAAATAGTCATAAATAAGATTTAAGCAATTACATACTGAGCTCTTTATTCTATCTACTATAGTCAAAAACCATCAAACAATACTTCAGATTTTCATTATTTTGCAAGGTATTGTAGAAATGGCAACTTAGTAACAGAAGACTGAAAGAGAATCAATTCACAGAAGAACTTGGTCAATATAAAGAATTTAAACCAGTACAGAATGCTACATAAAGTTTCTCCCCAGACTTGAGAGACCTGACAAACAGAACCTTTTTTTTTTAGTAAATATTATACTACTTGACATAGATAAATCTCTAAGACCTGTTTCTAAATCCAGGCTTTGTAACTGATTAACTGTGTCCTTGAATAAAATAATAAAACTTCCTGGGACTTAGCTTCCTCAGATATAAAATGAGAAAATTAAAAGTAAATTTGTCTCCAATGTCTAACACTCCCCAAATCTATAAATTTTCAAAGATTATATTTAAAATTTTCATCCAAAGAAATTGGAATGCATGGCAATGCATAATATATAGTTCAATTCAACAAATTTTTATTATGCATCTATTATTTACAAGGCATCATGCTAGGTACTGGATATACAAAAACAAAAACAAAACACTAAAAAAATCCTGTCATTAGTAACTTGTATTTCACTGGGATTGGGGTGAGGTGGCAAAATAACATATCTACTAGTTTGAGGTTGGATGAGATCAAGAGCTATTGGAATGGTCTTATGAAGAAAATGATAAAAACTCAGCATAAAACAGATACTCTAGAAGGCAAAAATAAAGAGGGAGTATAATCCAGATATGAGGGGCAGTCAGTGCATAGGCATGTAGACCAGAGATGGAACACTATGAACAAGTTAAAAAAAAAATAAGTAGGTCAATTAAACTGGAACATAAAGAGCAAAAAGGAATTGATGTGTATGTAATAGGCCTGTACAGAGGAACCAGATTGTAAAAGAGAGCTTCGTGACAAACATGAAAAACAAAAAAAAAGAAAGTTTTTTTTTTCATTAAAGAAAATAGAAAATTATTATACAGTGAGTTAATATATGTACTTAACAGAATCAAGCCTGTACCTAAGGAGTAGTATTTTTATAAGATGAAAACACAAAAGCATGTATTAAGTACTTACTATGTGCAAAACACTATTGAAAGGCTGGGAACAAAAACAAAAACAAAATGAAACATAAAAACAATCATGTTCTCAAGAAACCTAAATTATAATGTGGGAGGGGAGATAACACAGATTGGAAGGCTTAGCTACTAGATGTATGGAAAAGTCCAGTAATACTTATAGTCTTCATATAGAACCAGGTAGACCAGAGATCCAAGTGAACAGTAATCCAGTTTGGCTGAAGTAAAAAGGGGAGTTAAGATTGATGAACATAAACTCTTCCTTAAACTCATTCAAATGATAAAAGGGGTAGAAAGAGGAGAAGGGAAAGAAATAAAGAATATATCAATGCAGGGCAAGGGAATTTACTATTTCTCATAAGGCTAAGTAACAAGAATTTATTATTTATTATATGCCAGGCAATATATTAAGCCTGGATATAAAATACAAACAAAAGTCAACCAGACTTCAAGGAAGCTAAAAAGTAGGGGGAGAAAGTGGAAGTGCTGCTGAAATTTGTAGCAAAGGGACATGGTGTAAAGAAAGTCAGAAATTTAGTTTATTTGCTACTTTAATTCCTGAAAGCCAATGGGAAAAACAAAGCAGAAGATTGTTTCATTGTGAGAGGTCTATAAGGTTATAAGGTCTCAGAAGCTGAGGGAGATTTCAGGGTGAAACTAGAGCTAAGGCATCAAGTAAAAGTTCAGAAAGTCAACATTATATGCAGAAGAGGAATCATAATTAAGATGTGAGAAGATCATACAAAGAAAGAAAGAAGTGAGAGGTGAATTTCACTTTTATAAAAACCAGGCAAAGTGAGGTTGAACATTCAGAAATACAAATTGGCATGAAAAACATAAATTCAACAGGGAAACAAAAAGGAAGTGTGGTGAGGAAAATTTAAGATGGGGAATAATACTTGGATGAAATAATCACAAGGGAAAAAATGCTGATCCTAAAAATGTATTAAATATAAAAAGTTGAAAAAAATGAAGAATAAATAGTGCTTTGTAGAGAACTGGAACTCTGAAAAGGTATATTTGAATCTAAGACAGCAGAGCACTTAAGGCTAATTACCTAATCAATGAGAGATAATGGTTCTATAAGCATGTATTTAGATGATAAGGTGATGTGATGGTTCTCCTCATGATTGGTGTTTGCTGACTGTGGTGTGGTGAGATAATCAGAGGCAAGGATTGGAGGACTTGGGGAGAGAAGTGAGAGTATCTGCCATAGCATACTGAGGAGAGAGGACTTCAGGCTTCAGACCCCAGAGTCCAGGATTCATCTTTGGCAAGCCGCATGGCAGCTTGCCTGCCTTCTTCACTTCTTCTTTTAAAGACCAAGGACTTTGACTAATCCTGACTGACTGATCCTGAGGCCTTCTAGAGAGCTAGCCGAGACGTTATAATGCTTCTCAGTGGTAGAATGATTGAACAAATTGTCATATATGAATAAAATTCGGGGATTATGATATGCAGAATAATGTAAGAAGAATTGGGGAAATGATTTATACAGGACAACAATATTGTGAAGAAAAATAATTCTGAAACAATAACTCTGATCAAAGCAATGACCTATCATGTCTGCAGGAAACTTCAGGATGAAGTATGTTACCTGATAGAGAGGTGATGGCTTAGTGTAGATAGTGTAGAAAGTGACGTACATTTGGACAAGACTCCTGTATACATATAAAAAATAAAAATAAAAGGACTTTTTTCCCCCAACTTTTTCTTTCTTTTTCTTGCTTTTTAGTTGGAAATGGAATGAAGAAGTAAAGGTGGGGAAAATGAATTTTTATAAAAGGACTCTATTTGAACATCTGCATAAAAGAGAAAAAAAAGAAATACAGAAGGAAGCAGATGGCAGCATGGTTTTGAAATTTATGTATGGCATTTATTATATTTTTAAAAGCAGGAATGATTAACTAGACATTCATTTCATGTAGATGGAAATTACCTTTATTTGTTAAGAATAAAAAAAATTAAATCTGCAGAAAGATCAAGAAGAATCAAGACTGAGGAAAATGTATTGGATTTGATGATTAAGACCCCACAGGTAAATGTGAAGAAATCCTTTTCAGTTGAGTGATGAAGCACAAAACCATATTATAAGAGATTGAGAAATAAGAGGAAAAGAAGCAATAAGTGTAGAAAATTTTGGAGTGCATGTATATGTGTGTATGTATGTATGTGTATGTGTGTATGTATTTCAGCATGAATTTGATCATAAAAAAAGAGGAGAGATATACAGCAACATTTTGAGAGGATGTTGAAGTCATGCAATGTCCTTTTTCTCTTTTTTCCTTCATTTTATTATGCTCTATAGTAGCATAATATGTTCATTATTACATAGTATGTACATAAGCAGCATAGAAGAAGTTAGCAGACATAAAGATAGAGGAAAGAGAACAAAATACAAAATAGTCTTCATTCCTATTGGTCCTTTTTTTTTCCCCCTTCACTAGTGTAGCAACATTTTGGAAAAGGAGTCTTGAGAGATTAAGACTCAAAGAGTTTTTTTTACCTTCTATAAACATAAATTTAACCAGTGGGAATGTTAATCTGATTTTTTTTTTGGCCAAAGCCAATAAATTGATAAAAAAAAAATAAAATAAAATCACAGTGAATAATTTCCAAAATGATTTATATCCTGGTTGCAAATGAAATCAGAAGATGTAGTCATTCTTAAATGGAAGGATCAGTTGTAAATTGTTCTCATAGAGAAAGCATCAGGAAAACACTAATTCTTCAGACCACTGTTCATCTTGCCTTGTGTTATTTATAATGAACATAAGCAATGAAAGAGGAAGTGGGAAGAGGTGGTGAAAAATACATTGGAAAATACAGCTTGGGATGAAAACATGAAAAAATGTTGTTGAATACTAAGAAGTTTCATGCCTATATATCATAAACACTAACTTGAAGATGAAAATAGGAAGGTGCTGGGCATGAAGAAATCTGAATGACATCAGAAAAAATAATGAAATTGAATATATTTGAACAGACAGGAAATTCATGTCTGCAAATGTGGGAGTAATGTCAAATTCGATTGTTTGTGTACAGGCAAATTATCACTGATTTTAAAAAAGTTGAAATCAGTCCAAATTGTATAAAGAGGTAAGCATGAGAGTAAACTGAAATTATAAGTTTCAACTCAAGCAATTGGATAAAATTAAAAACAGAGAAGGGAAATCAGTTTTGATCATTATTTGTTAAAGGGATTTGGTTAATTAAAAACAAAACAGACAAACAAACAAAAAAAAAACAACACACACACAACTGCCCAAATTTGTGTCTATCATGGACTAGAGAAGCAAACCATTTCAGTATCTTTAAAAGAAAATCCCAAATGAAGTCATGAAGAGTTGAACAGAACTAGAAAAATGATTAAACAACAACAACCACAGACAATGAAGTAATATCAATACTAAATATGTATGTACTAAATGGCATAGCACTCAATTCTTAAAGAAAAAGTTAAATGAGTTATAAGAGGAAATTAATAGTAAACTATAATAAAGGAGACCTCAACCAATGCAATCAAAATTAGAAATAAAGCTGCTGGCAAATGCTTTTTACAACCAATGTTTCTGATAAAGTTTCATTTCTAAAATATATAAAGAACTCAGTCAAATTTATAAGAATATAAGTCATAAGCCAATTGATAAATAGTCAAAGGATATGAACAATTTTCAAATGAAGAAATAAAAACCATCTATAGTCATATGAAAAAGTTAAATCACTATGATTAGAGAAATGCAAGTTAAAACTACTCTAAGGTATCATCTCACACTTACAGATTGGCTAACATGACGGGAACACATAATGATAAATGTTAAAGGGGATGTGAGAAAACTGGGACACTGATATATTATTGGAGTCATGAAATGATCCAACCATTCTGGAAAGGAATTTTGAACTATGCCCAAAGGGCTATAAAACTAATAATATAAACCAAACTATAAAGTATAAACTTTATAAAGGTATAAACCAATGCCATCTACATCTAGAGATGGATTATGAAGACAATATAAATCAACACATGCTATGTTCACTTTTTTTCTTCTTCTTCTATTTTTGTTTTCTCTTATGATTTTTCTCTCCTAACACGATTTATCAGGAAATATGTAAAAAGTTAAATGTACAGGTATAACAGAAAGAGTTATTTTTTATGTGTAACTGGGGGAAATAAAAATTAAAAAACAGTGAATATTTCCCCTCCCACCAAAAAACCCACAACAAAATCGATCTGATAATGTTTAAGAAGAAGAGTGATGGATCAAAGGAATAAATTAGGAACACAGGACAGAATAGTAAATGACCATAGTGATCTAGTGTTGAACCAACATAAAGATCCAAGGTTTGGGGACAAGAAATCATTATTTGACAGAAAACTGCTGGGAAAACTAGAAAGCAGTTTGCCAGAAACTATAAACCAATAACATAAACTAAAATATAAAGTATAACTCTTATAAAAGTATTAACCTACAAGATCTGACATTGTATACAGAAATAAGGTCAAACTGGATACATGATTTAGACATAAAGGATAATACCATAAGCAAATTTCCATGGTAAATGATTTTTAAAGTAATTCTCAAGATATGAGAAACATATTTGCCCTCCTTGTCAAGAGATTTAAAAGTTCACTATCCTCAACTATATCCTTTCCAACTTTATAGGTAGTTGCAAAAAGGAAATTTTTAAATTCTAGAACACTATTATTAAATGCCACTAATAATTGGAGGAGGAATGAGCACATAGACTAGAAGGAATTTAGAAGTAAGAAAATATCAGGAAATTAAAAGGAATGAAAAAGTAGGGTGGAGGTTATCAAGGTATGAGATTTTTGCTCAGGGACAAGGAAATAAGGATGAAGTACTAAAGATAAGTGTGTTAGGAGCTATTATGAGAGTGAGAAAGGCCATAAGGTCTAGGAATTATAAAGAAGGAAGAGTGATAAACAGGGTCTGCTTGTGGTTGTTATTGCTGTTGTGGTTATTTCCATGTTCCTTCAAACTATATTTCTCTTTCACCTATGTGTTTTGTCTCTGAAAGGGCAAGAAATAATTGCTGCAAGAAAATGAGTTAGGGAAAATAATATGTGGTAGCAAGGATTGAGAACACAGTTAGATAAAGTTTCCTCCCCATATCATTCTTTCTTTTTTCCCATGCCGGTCACATCACCATACAACCCACTTTTTTTTAATGAAAAAAAAAAGTAAACACCAGAAGGTTAGGGAAGTAAGACTATCCTGATTGTTGTATTTAGGGAATGAAAGAATCTATAAAAATCAAGAGAACAGAATGAAGGAGAATGAAATCCCCAGATGCAGCAAGAAGGAGAAATAACATGTGAGAGCAGTGCTGATAAAATAACATTTCATTTTAAGGTGTGTATGTGTATATTGATTATATATGGTCATATATGGTCATATTTAATCAAAAACATTTTAATCATCTTTTCACAGAAAACATAAATGATGTTTTTGCTTTTGTATTTTCAACATGAATGATCAGTTTGTTAGCTAGAAGTTATAGTCAGTATCATTATATCACCCTGTATTGACATGAGAAATATCTGGTACACAGTAGGGATTTAATAAATGTTAACGGGTTGATTGTGTTAGAATGGAAGAAAAGAGGAAAACAAGTCTTTACTTTTGAGTTTAGTCCAAATTTAGGCAAAATTAAAAAGAACCAAAATCTTAAATATTTCTGTTTCCTAGAGAAATACTCTTATTAATTCTATAATACATCCTGCCCAATATAAAATTATAAAATAGATGAAATTTTTCTTTGGTGCTCCTTAATGACTTATTTTTGTGTCTTATCTCTTCTTGTCATGTTATGTCTCCAGTGTGACCTTTCAACACCCATGGTACATTGACCTAATAGAATGTGCTCCCAGAAAAGGATTTTTGTATTTGTCATTTAATACTTCTATGTATATTCCTTCTCTCATGAATGAACAAAATAAAAGTAATATTTTTTTATTGTTGAATTAAAAATTTCCCCTGTATTAAAGAATTTCAAACATCACAGCAAAGTGGCAGAGGCATCTTATTTTTTGGAAAACTTCTAAGAACATCTGAAGTAAGGCCATGTATATGCAGCTTTTATTCTGTGTAATTATAGGAATACATATTACTATGTATTTCTTTACAAATTTTTGCAAAGGTTAAATTTGAGTATTAGGGCACTATAATTGGCTTTTTTATAATAGGGGGGCCTTGGACAATCTGAAGGGGCCCATGGTAGAGTCCCAGGTTGGCTTCCTGCTTGAGTTTCAGCCAGGGTTAGAATTTGAATAGAATTCAATGGGTTTTTAAATAAGGAGGAAACTGTGCTTGGGGTGGTGTTCCTTCCCTGAGGCAGAGTCCAAGGAGATTTTAAGAGTTTTGGGGTTTCCTCACCATTTTATTATTAAATTAACTTTCTTCTTTCACTAAATTGGTATTTTCTTCCTCTCATCACCTAAATAGGAAAGTTTTCCTATTAGCATTTCCTTCATGTAGAGAAGAATAAGAAAACCCAGAAATGTTACTGAATTTACAGGTAAATAGCTCTTAAGCAGCAGGGAATAGTATTGAAGTTTTTCCTTTCTTATTCCTAGCATTCTCTCAGTAACACAATGATAATATAATTAATACATTGATTGTCTCCAGAAATTTGAATTGATCAAAATTGAGTAAGGGGAGAGATTTATTGAAATGAAAAATTTTCTGTCCTAAGTATAAATAATTCAATAAATATATTTATGTTCCTTTTATGTAGATATTCAAAAAGGTATGGGATATAAAAGATACCTGGATCACTCTAAGAAACCAGCAGGACTCTAGTTTCCCTAAAGAGCCAAGGAAAATTCAATTATTCCTTCTAAGTTATTAACTCACTTTAAGAGGTATTTCAAAACAGGAAGGGAATGTTTATTTCAGTAGGTTAATTGTTTGAAAGAACTAAGTAATTTTCCAAATATACCACTGGGAAAATTGGATATTAAATATTAAAGGACATTATGTCACTTTTTAGAAATGTAAAACAAATGTTTTAGACATAATTTTCTTGGTGCTCATAATATTCCCCTGTGATGATTTGGGGAAGTTCAAGAAACTAACACTAAATTTTAAATGTTTTCTCCATTTGATTATGAACTCTGTAAGTACCTAGTTCCTAGTTTACTAAAAAGAAATGAGTCAGGCATGAGAGTACTGAGTACTGCATGGCTAATTTAAAGATGTCAACAGAAAATACTCAGAAGTGGGAAGAAGGGAATGATGCCAAAGATCAACCTTGGTTCTTAAATATTAGTTCCAGAGACTAATTGTAAAAACAATAAACACAAAACAACAAAAGAAAGTCCGATTTATGACTGACAAACTTTGCTTAGACTGTGAGAAAGGAAGCTTTTATGTATAGTTATTTGATGGGATAATATTGAGAGAACAATTAAGATTAGAAAGAACCTCATAAAGCATTGACCTTGGTCTTCCTTCCTGAGCAAGGGACTCCATAACTTCCACAATGAGACCTGTTTGCTAAGTAAACAAGAATCTTGTGAATTAAATAGTACCATGCCACAACCTTAGAGGAATTAAAATCCATAACAGCTAGTTGAATAAAGCACATTATGCAACATAATAAGATTCTTCAGCTTTACTCACCTCTCTTATTTAAAAGCCTGGACTTTTTGCAATGATAAGCAAGCTCCTGTTCACAATGTTCAGCATGGTTAATTGTAGCCTGGAGCTGTTCTGTATTGGCAGTATACTTAAAAAACACAGTATGAGGATTTTCTCTATTGGAACTTTTTACTCTGGTGAGGTCTGAGCTGTTGTGCTGTATTATAGTCCATGCAGTATCTGAAAGAATACAGAAATAAAGAGAGAGAAAACAAAGGCATCATTCTGCTGAAAAGATTAAAAAATAAAATAAAAACCATCTTGTTATGAAGCAAGTTCATTGACCTGTCTAATCATCAGACGTGTACTAGTTAAAATGTAAAGGAATAAGCACATAATAGTAGTCCTACTAAGATAAATACTAAGATAGCATTATATTCAATAAGACAGTTTATAGCAAAAATATTAAGCTAGAATTGGAGAATAAATAACTAATTTTTCTAGGATAAAAATGGAAACTACAAAATCCTAATAAATTGCTTTTCTTTACTTTTGTATTTCTTCAAACTATTTGCAAATCATAGCCAACTGTTTACAATTATTCATTTACTTTTCAATATTTCCCTCTCTACATATTTATTTATTCTCCATAGTCTTCATTCAAAATTCTTTTTAAAAACCTACATAGGTTAGGAATAATTAAAGAAGCCATCCAATAGTGTTATATCTTGCACAGCACAATTGTCCTGGCCTGGCTTAGTGATACATACCATAATTACTGTTTCTGGGGAATCTGAGTCTAGTGAATTAGTTGAGTTCAGGGGTTCTGAGCTATAAAAGGGATAAGACCAATTGCATGACTCTAGTACATCTGACACTAACATGCTAGGAAGCACCCATTATTTTGAATAAAGAAGGGTGAATTGGTCCAGTTCAGAAATGGCAAACTCCCATGCCACTCAAGTGGGAGATATACTGATAGTGACCTTTATATTTTCAATCTATGAAAGAGAGACTCAATCTAAGAGAGTGCAAGAGAGAGAAAGAGAAATAAAGACAGAGAGGAAGGGGGATAGGAGAGAAAGAGATTCTGTTCTTTTATGCTTGGATTGCACATATTTATAGATCAACAATCCTACCAATAAAATGACACAAAGAAACAGAAGTTACTTTTAATTTTGTACATCTGGACATTATGGATGATAATCATAGTGATAATACCAGATGGCATCATTTATAAAATATTTCCATTTTACTCATTGACTTCATTTATTACATTAAATACAATTATATAATACTTAGGATGGGGGAAGGAGTGTTTGGGGGGAGGATCACTTTGAATTTTTATGTATTCCAACATTAAACTATCAAAATATGCTGGAATTTGTTATGTCCCTTCACACTATTTTTCTCTTTTATTTCACACATGGCATTAAGTCACTCTATGGTGGGGTGTCAAATTCCTGAAAAATGAATCAAATAGAATGGTTCACTTACATAAAGCAGGGATTTTCAAATTAGAGGAGTAAGGATTGTCTTTAATGGGCTGCTAAAGTAAACTTGTCAGGAAGATATGAGTTCAAATTCGGTTTCAAGCATGTACTATGTATAATTTCATTTGATCATAACAACTCTGGAAAGTAAATGTTATGATTTTCCCCATATTTTAGATAAGGTAATAATGGTTTTGAAATATTAAATAACATGCCCAGGGATACATAGCTAATAAATTTATGAAGATCTATTTGAATTTATGTCTTCCTTACTTAAAGTTAGACTCAAAGCATTTACTTGCCCACCTAGCTGCATCTAGAAAGCTTTGCCTAAGAGAAGTGAAATTATTTTCCTACTGCACATAGCCAGAATAAAACAAAACAAAACAAAACAAAAAAACAAAAAAACAACAACAACAACAAAAAAAAAACACCTAGATCTTCTAACTCTAAATCTAGGAGGTTTTCTACTATATTAAACTTCACTTTATGAACTTAAGGCCTTTTTGATGGCCTGCTATTGTCACCACTGTGTGAATTTTATAAATACTCTTGGGACCTCTTCTTTTTTTTCCTTATGGGTCCAATTATCATTGCTTGGGCACTCCTGAATAGAGGTCCAGGAAAAAAACAAAACAAAACAAAAAAAAACACTCTGTGACTGATCTTGGTTCAGAATTGGTGGAAATAAATTTGGGTTAAAATGCTTCTTGAGTACTCTATAAATAGGTAGATAGCTATAGAAAGATCCTCCACGCAAAATGTGAATGAAAGTGAGCAAAGCAGTACTGAAATCAATGAAGAAAAAAAAAAAAATAAAGATTTTCAGATGCTTTAGTCTACTATATTCACCCTAGAAAGCTGAAAGTGTTTCCATAGCAAATTTAAATAGTTCAGGTTCTTATTGTCATCATATTTGAATTGATTTTATTTTGAAATTTTGTGAAAATTATTTAAATTATACTTATTATTTTTGCCCATTGCCTAATCTATATTCATCTTCCGTGTTCCTTCTATCAAAGGAATGAAGTATAAAGGGAACCTTGTAAAGTACTGAATTAGGATCTGAAGCTGATCAATTATAATGTCATTTTTTTGTCATCTAGTTCCCTGCTTTGCAGCACATGGAAGAAAAATGATGCACCTGAATAGTTCATATTGGCTGGTGGTCAGTATGATAGATTTACAGTCATGCATGGTTAAAATGTAATAATAGAAAACTTTCTCAAGGAAAGAGAAGGAAAAGGTTGAGTAGACAGCTGTAAGAATACTTTTCTGAAGGTCAGAATAATAAACTGGACACAATCTTTCACTTCCACCTGTATATACACAGTAAAATCCATTTCTATCATATACTCCTATTATATGACTATTTCAAAGCCCCAGGCAAGGGCACATAAAATTACTTTATTCTGTTCTAATATTTCTGTGCTTTTTAGTATCATATAATCTTAGAGAAAGAAAGATTTTAGAGACCATCTAATGCAATGCTCTCATTTTATATATAATGGTACTAAGGTCTAGAGAAAACAAGTGTAAAAAAAGAATATAATTCATCTAGTGTTAATTAATCATGAAATACTAGAGAAAGAGACTATAAATCATTATATCTCTGTCTTTATTAAGTCTGCGGTTATGTAGAATTGATGTCAGAGTTTAAAACATGACATTTGACCCTTCTGGTCCCCTAGAGATTGTTTTAATGGCCTTTAAACAATGGTACTATTGCTTTTAGCCATTGGCAAAAACCATGGATTGGTTAAATAGATATGTCATAACAAGACAAACTAACAGAAAGTCACATTTTGATTATTTTGAGCAGTTTGTGTAAACATGATCTAGATTTTCAGTTTGAATTTCCCCATATACACAGTTCAGGGAATAGCTTTTACCTTGTAAGATACATTAAATGTGGAAGAAGAATTACTTAAAGAAAAAAGTACCCTACCTATGTTGAAATCGCAACCAATTAAAATATGGCTAAGAACAAATAAGTAAAGGGGAATTCTGAGTAGACAAAATGCATTTGAGGGTTAAAAAAAATCTATGCCTTTTCTTGCATATGTTTTATACAGAAGAATTGATCCTGTACTCACTCAGAATTGACTTCATTTAAAATAAACTTCTAACAATCTTGGCTAACTGGTGTCTAAGATCAGACCCAGAAGCAGCACGCTATGATGGAGAAATATTGCTAGAGCCAGTAACATTGATAATACCCACAAATGAAGAATGACAATAAAAGAAGAAACAAAAATGTTTAAATGATACATGAGTTAAAAGAAAAAAGAGATTACAGTTTAGAATAAAATATATCAAGGGAAATATCCCTATGTAAGAAAAAATCATGAGAACATAATTATGATGTGGTACAATGTAAGAATAATTTATGTTTATAATGTTATCATCAGATTATCAAAGAAAATTAACTATTTTCACTAAATGCAATTGGGAAAAAACAGGATACTACTTGCATGTTAGAAATATTTCTAGCATGACTTTTATCATTAAATTCATTTTGAATTGTAAAATTGTAAAAATGAAATAACAAAATTATAAATGATTATCAAATAAAGAAATTTCAGAGTTCATGTGCATGGAAGTATAACTTTTATTGGTGACAGCAAGTTCTTGAAAGAGTAGGCCTTGAAGATAAAACATATCCTTTGACCCTGTGAAATTGAGTTGTGCTACAGTTCTCTTTTAATGTCCTGACCCAGTTTCCCTAATTGTCCTATTCAGTTACTCTGGCTCAGATTATAATTATTCCCTCTTAATGTTATAATAAAGGTCTTGTATCTTAGACTTTAGGCTATAGTCATTCCCTCTTAATGTTTGATAAAAGTCTTTATCCATTTTAGACTTCATTAGAACATCAAGAGCCTATCCAGTACTTTCCTCCATTATGTCATCCTAGGTGCCTGCCTGCATTATGTCTTGCTCATCCTCCCCCCATTAGGTCATCCCCATCCAGGTACCTCCCCCATTATGTCATCTGTCTTATAACCCTATAAAAATTCTTGTGTCTGACATTCACTGCTGGAATCTTTGAGATGATAATCTTATTCAGCCCTGGGACCAAACTATGCATCCATTTGGTCCCAGTAAATCTCTCCCATTTAATAAATTCTATATTGAATACTCTCTAATCTCTATCTTGCTCAGTTTCTCCAGCATTACAGTTGAATGTAAAAAATATCAAAGATTATTCATGTCTAAATATGTTAGATTTAGTTATTTGAAATATTCTGTCCTAAGGATATTTTCATTTCAAGATGAAAGCAGAAAAATGAGAAATTATTCTTCATTTTGATCCCAAAATGAAATATCTTAAATAATGCAGTATAGACACATTTATTCATAGAACCTACATAATTTTCTTGAATTAAAATGATGGCTTAGATAACTCAATTTAAGCAGAATGTAGAATATTTTGGGCACAAATCAATATGCATTTAATAGCATAACATTTATTAAGTTATAAAAGGATTTTTAGAGACTTCTGAAAAGATGTCCAAATGCAAGGACAAGATTATTGATTTGAAAATTATCCCTATGAAAAAAACTATTAGAACAAAAGGAATTTAAGAAAGTAAATAGACTACAGAAATGAGTAGGTTAAAAGAGGCTGCTAATAAAATGAAGAAGTACTATGGAACAAAAAAGGTTTGAAGAAAAATATTCCAAAAATGGAAGCTATTATTTGAGAATTATAATTAGAACAAAAGAAACAAAAATGAGATAACAATTGGAATCTTTAGAGTACCTAAAAAGACAAAGAAAATAAGGAATATTTTTAAAGAAAAAAAAAGAAATTTGATTGCTTATAATAGACTTATTCTTGAAAAACTAGTGTATATGTTAGAAAGAAGAATGGTAAAGATAGAGAAAATGTAGATTTTAATAAATATAAGGGCAAACTTCAAATATAGCAAAATTAAAAGAAAATCGAACTTTTCAATTCATCAATTTGCTTATTTCCCATGACCTACTCCAAGATCTTATTGTTACCAATGAATAATACTTGTTCCTCAGCATCACTCTATCCTTTAGTTCTTTATTAGTACATCACCTCTTCACTTGATATATTGCCCTCTCTTTCTTATTTTGACCCTTTGATCAACAAGATAAACTCTACTTTATCCTCTTTATTTAAGGCCTTACTTCCTTATTCTATCATCAGTCTTGTCCTTTGAAACCTTATCCTTGAATTATTCCCACAACTCATTGATTCTTATTGTTTAATTCATGCTTATTACCATATCCAGGTCTTCTATGATATTACACACTGGCTATCACTTATTCTATCATTTTTTTTTTGTAGCTCAACTTCTTTTAAAAGATGTATCTATAATTAAAGCCTCCATTTCCTTTCTTCTTACACTTTTTTATAATTCTGTATTCTGACTTTAAATCTTATCATTCAATTGAAATTGCTCTCTACAAAATCAGCAATGATAAATTGACAAATCTATTTTTTTTTCAATCTTAATCCTTTTAAGCTTTCAATAATATTAATCACCAACCTCCATTGAAACTCTCTTCCCTTTAGGTTTTCTTGGAATTATTTTTTCCTGGTTCTCTTCCTATTTGTCTGACTTCTTATTATCAGTGTTTTTTTTTTTTTTTTTTGCTAGATTTTAATGCAAATCACATTCAATAACCTGGTGTATTCCCCAAGTTTCTTTCTTAGGTCTTCTTTTTTACTCTATACTAACTTGCTTAGTGATTTCATCCATTCTCATAGATTCATTGATCATATCTATGCAAATTATTTTCAGGTCTATTTACACAATTTTAACATTAGTCCTAACCTCCAGTCCCATATCTACAACTACCTATTGGAAATTTTGAATTGCATGTCCTATATTCATCTTAAATTCATCATGTCCAGTATAAACTCATTATCTATCTCCTATTCCTCTCTTAATTTTTTTTTAAACTTTCTGCAGGGCAAAAGTGGAAAGAACTATTCCTGAAGAGCAAGTGCTAATACACAGGAATGGATATTGGAAAGGAATAGATATGATGGGGGGAAAGGGAAGAACCCCAGCTCCAAGGGAAGACTAGAGCTTCTGACATGTAATTTAAACTTCCAAGACACTCAAAATTATTCAATTTTAGACAAAGAATTGATATTAAATTAATAGGAGACTATGTTGTTATCTATAGGGGAAGGCAGTGGGGTAATGTGGACTGCTGAAATTAGAGTATTTTCTAAGTTTTTTAAGAAGAAAGAAATAATTTGGGAGATTCAGAAAACTTAATTAGCTTGGCCACATCAAGAAAAACACTGTAATGGTAGGAGATAATATCTGGTCTATGGGTCAGATAAACCTTTGCATATATCAAGTATGTGATCTTAGGCAGTATGAATCAGAGAAGTTTTCACCAGTTTACACTTCTGCATTATTGTCATGCATACTGCCACCTGCTTAGTTACCCACTCTGAAAACCTAAGGATCATCATCATCTTCTTGTTTTTATTCATCCTATATATCTAACTGACTTGGCAATACATTGGACATAAGTTTGTGTGTGCATGTGCATGTATGCAAATATGTATACAAACCTATTGGCATATATAGACATATATATGCATATATATATATGCAGACATAGATTAGATAGATAAATAGATGGAGGGATGGCTGGATTGAGAAATGGAGATAATTTGATAGATAGATTGATCCTCTGACATAGTCCACACCCTAGATCTTGCACTTGATTTCTATCATTTCAATATATTCTATTTGGTCACCCGTCCTTAAAAAAATTTTCCATATAGTCTATTCCACACTTAGCTTTAAAAGTAATCTTTCTGAAATTAAAGGAATTCGAGTAGGTAATGAGGAAACCAAATTATCGTTCTTTGTTGATGACAAGATGGTATACTTAGAGAACCCCAGAGATTCTACTAAAAATTAGAAATAATCCACACCTTTAGCAAAGTTGCAGGATACAAAATAAACTCACATAAATCATCAACATTCTTATAAATCATTAACAACATTGAACACTTAGAGTTACGAAGAGAATACCTACCAATAGTATAAAATATTTAGGAATCTATCTGCCAAGGGAAAATCAGGAATTATATGAACAAAACTAAAAACATTTTCCACACAAAGTCAGACCTAACCAATTGGAAAAAAAATATCAAATGCTCTTGGATAGGGCAAGCAAATATAATAAAGATGACAATACTACTTAAACTAATCTATTTATTTAGTGCTATACCAAACTCCCCAAAAGCCATTTTAATGACCTAGAATAAATAACAACAAAGTTCATATGGAAAAACAAAAGGTCAAGAATTTCAAGGGAATTAATGAAAAAGAAAAAAAAAAAATCAAATGAAGGTGGCCTAGCTGTACCAGACCTAAAACTATATTATAAAGCATCAGTTACCAAAACCATTTGGTATTGACTAAGAAATAGACTAGTTGATCAATAGAATAGGTTAGGAAACAAATGACCTAAGTTCAAAAATCATTTGTGTCATTTTTAATCTGTTAACTTGGGCAATTCATCTGATTTCATTGGGTACCTTTGTATCGCCTATAAAAAATTGTGATGAAGTACTTTTGGAGGTCTTCACTAATATACTTTTTTACTTTTCAACCAGAACCAAATTGTTTGGATAATTCATTCATTATAATAATTTCAGATATGACAATTTAATTTCTCAGTCTTAATTTCTGATTATTTTTCAAAATTACCTTAAGGATCTGGACTTTCTATTACACCAAATCAATTTTGTTATCATTTGGTTTGCCTTCATAAATTAACACACTGGCAATTTGATGGGTGTTATCGGCCAGAACTCTGAAACAAGGATTCAGTCAGTGGAATTTATGAGACAATGGTTATCTAGTTTAGCATGGTGTTTAATAGTTCTCTAAGTTTAGTATGAATGATTTAATCTTACAATAAATATGGTTTCCTAGTGATATAATGATTGATTTATACTCAGTGTAGAGCATATATGCTGAGACAAACTCAGGCAAAGGAGGCAGAGATAGATTCATTCCATTTCCCACCTTTGTGATGTCTGGAGGCTAAAGCAAAAGCCCTTGTATTCAGACTAAGAGCTAGAGAGAACAAAAGGACAGGAGGTAGGAGCTCAAGCTCTGGGAGCCAAGCAGAGACAGATTCATTCCATCCTCCACCTTTGTGATGGCTGGAGGCTGAAGCAAAAGCCCTTGGACTCAGATTCAAAACTCAAAGACAAGAGGACTGGAGTTTGGAGCTTAAGCTCTGGGAGCCAAGGACAGAGAGATTTATTTCCATCTTCATCAGCCTTGTGGTGGCTGTCCTGTCCTGCATTTTCTCCACTGAAACCAAGTGCCCTCTGAAAACCAAGAGAAAGCTAGCTGAGCACCAGGCAAAGGAGGAATAAAGACTTTTGGATTTTTTTGTTTTGCTTTTTTTGTTTTTGTTTTTCCTGAGGCTGGGGTGAAGTGACTTGCCCAAGATCACACAGCTAGGAAATGTTACATGTCTGAGAACAGATTTGAACTCGGGTCCTCCTGAATTCAAGGCCTCTATCCACTGAGCCACCTCGCTACCCCCAAGACTTTTGGATTTTAATATTTGGCTATTCTTGTGGTGATTAATCTGCTGAAAGTAAAGCTGCCCAGAGACCTCCAGAAAACCCAAAAAGAACACTACAGATTGGACTATTACTATTTGCAAAAGAACATGGTTAATATTGTCATTTTATTACTTTTATATAGCCAACCAGGAGCAAAATAATTCCTATAACTATTCACATATTCTACTATCTATAAAGGCCACTTTATGGTTCTATTTATGTGATTTGAGTGTGTTATAGTAGATTAGCTTCCAGACATTTTGTGCTTTCTTTTAATTATTTTGAAGGTGAATAGCAGGCTGTGTTTCACTGACTTGCCTAGAAAGAGACGACTTGATGAGCTAAATGAGTAGTGTAAAAAAATTTAGGCAGTATGTTAAAGATAATTCTGTATTTAAAATTCTATAAATGTTTCAATGGTTTAAGAATAAAAGAGATGATTTCCCCATCTGGAAAGAAGTGAGAGACAGAATGTTAAAGAGAAGTGACTTTTTAGGTAGTATAGATGTTTCAGAATAAATTCAGTAAAAATGGTATTGTAGCACTCTGAGTTATCATAGAAAGCATTTGTTTTACTCTGTTTACTCTATGTTTTCAACATAGGATTATATAATTGTGCATCCTTTTTCTTTTGTGACCCAAATTCATGTGTAAATTATGTAGTTACTATTTCTAAATTTTCTTTATTATATGTTGAGATACCACTTTTTCCCCTTTTTTGCCTCATCATGAGTATTTGAGGGCTCAAAAACTATAGTGGTGAATCTGAGTAAGTATATCCCCTTGGAAAAAAAAAAGGGATTTACTCTTGTCATATACTGATACTTGTTTAAGAATTTGAATGTATCAATATAAAGGTAGGATGCAATGAATTAACCAGATTAGAGTGAGTTAATTATAAAAGTCAATGCTAGCAGAAGTCCATGAAAGTGAAATAGAAGACTTGAGGCTGTTTTTATAGACTAATTCACAGATATTTTATGAATTTGTATTTTTATTATCATTGTTGTTATGATTACTTAAAACTGATAAGAGACACCTGGGCTAAAGCCCTTGGCTCCCGACAATTTTGGTGGATTAATTTTATGTTCTGCTACTTTGTTGAAGCTATGAATCATCTCAATTATTTTCTTTGGGGTTTTAAAAGCAAAACATAGTATCATTTCCAAAGGAAGAATTTTTTTCTTCTCTTATGAATGTTTATGCCTTATTTTTTCCTATTGCTATCACTAACATTTCTAAAACTCATAAAATAAATCACTATTCTTATTTTGCCCATATATGTCTTAGAAAATCTTTTAGTAGTCTTCTTTGCAAAGAAGACTTTTAGTTGTATATGTGTAAATGTTTCTACTTATGTATAGATGGTTATCGTATAAGAAAGACCCAACTTTGTCTATGCTATTTAATGTGTTTAACATAAATAAGCACTACATTTGGTTATAGTCTCACTATCCCCCACATTTATCAATATTAGTCACTTATCTTTTTCTTTTAAGGATATTAATTAACTTAATTGTTTTCTTAGTACTAAATCACTCTTGCATCATCAATATATATCCAATTATGTCTTGTAATTTTTATGGATATGTTGTTGGAATTTTATTTGGTATTTTGTTATCAATATCATTAATGACATTTATCTACTAAACTTTTTGAGACTTTATGAGAAGAAACCCTTTATTTAGATATTCAGATCATATTCACAATGCAAATCTGACAGATTTTTATTCTCACATTGGGAAAATATCTTGTATAGCATAAGTATCAATAGCTTTTTAGACAATTGAAAATATCAACCAGCAAATCAATCTAGACTAGTTCCCCCTATGCCACCCTTAATAGTACCTTTGTGATTTATCCAATATCACTTTTTTGTGATTCAATTCTTCAAAATCTTCACATGTTTATTTGAGTAATTATTTAATGTTTGAGGGTCATAAGTCATTTCTTTTAAATTTTTAGTTTTTATAATATTTAACAGTAAATTTAGGTAATCCTAGAAAATTCTATTATTTTACCTTTAAAAATAATTCTGGTTGGTTTCTTTGTTTCAAATCTCTCTCCACTTCAAACCATTCTTCACTCACTTGTGAAATTGCTATTCCTGAAGTGCAGATCTGACCATATATTCAATGAACTTTAATGTCTCCCTATTACCTCCAAGATCACATAATAAATCTTGTTTGTCTTCTAAAGTATTCATTATAACTTATCCTTTCCTACCTTTCTAATACTCATACCTATTCAAACTCCAAATACTGTACACTAGTCTCGTTTCTCTTACAAAATCCTTCATTTCTAGGTAGACTCAAGGTGGCGGAGAGTAGACAAGTCTTTGTGGGAGCTCTTCCTGGCTTCCCTCAGATCAACAACTGACCAAGCCTCTGAGCATGTTCTAGAATATGAATATTTGGAATATAACAAATTTTCAGTAGAAGATATTTTGGAAGAACTTCAGGAAAAGTCTGTTTCAATTGGGCATACTGGGGGGTCAAGTGCAGGCACAACTCAGGGATCCAAGATGAAGTGACCTTCCAAATGCTGGGGGGATCTAGGAGGAGGCTCTTAGCCAAAACACAGCAGCATTGGCTACTCTGTTCTGGTTCAGAAGCCATTGGATCAGCAGACTAGCTGTGAGATATACAACACAATTATAAAAGGCAAAAATTACAAAAATCACAAAGGTGAACTTCTGGATTACTGAATAACAAAGGACTTTGACACACCCACTCAACACAAGAAGAAAGCCAGTAACACACCCCCCAGGACAACAAGAAGTCACTGTTGCCTATAGAGGAAGATTGGGATATTCTCCCCTTTGCCCTAAGAGCAGACATCAACATTTAAATGAGCAAAAAAAAGCAAAGAGAGCTCTGACCATTGATAGTGTTTATGGAGACAGAGAAGAACAGACTTCAAACCCTGAGGAACTAAAAGCAAAACATCTCCAGATGAAACCTAAAAGGGTGACATGAGTTTGTCTCCATAACATAAGGATCTCTACAAACAAAAAGTCTTAAATGAGAATTAGAAGAAAAATGGGAAAAGGAAATGAGAACTTTGAAGGAGAGTTTGGAAAAGGAAACACAGAAATTGTCTGAAGAAATTTAGCATCACTATTAATCAGAGAAATACAAGTTAAGAAAACTTTGAGGTACCACTACACATCTATCAGATTAAGATGACAGGAAAATATAATGATGAATATTGGAGGGGATGTGGAAACTTGGAAATTAATATATTGTTGGTTGAGTTGTAAAGTTCTTCAGAGCACTTTGGAACCATGCCCAAAGGGCTATAAAACTGTTCATACCCTTTGATCTAGCAGTGTTTCTATTGAGCTCGTATATACTAAAAAGATCTTAAAGAAGGAAAAGGGACATGTTTGTCCACATGTGCAAAATGTTTGTGGCAGCCCTTTTTGTAGTGGCAAGAAACTGGAAACTGAATGGATGCCCATCAGTTAGAGAATAGCTGAATAAGTTATGGTATATGAATGCTATGGAATATTATTGTTCTATAAGAAATGATCAACAAGATGATTTCACAGAGGCCTGGAAAGACTTACATGAACTGATGCTAAGTCAAGTAAGTGGAGCCAGCATTTGCAATAGCAAGATTTTACAATGATGAATTCTGATGGATGTGGCTCTTTTCAACAAGATGATTCAGGCCAGTTCCAATGGTCTTGTGATGAAGACAGCCATCTACTTCCAGAAAGAGGACTGTGTATTTTGACTTTTTGTTGCTGTTTGCATACATTTAGTTTTCTTTCTCATTTTTCTCCTTTTTGATCTGATTTTTCTTGTGCAGCCTAATTGTAGAAATATGTACAGAAGATTTGTACATGTTTAACATATAATGGATTACTTGTCATCCAGGGGAGGGAGTGGGAAGAAGAAAGAGAAAAATGTGGAACACAAGGTTTAAAAGTAAAAAGATTTATAAAAAATTTATTTCATTTCTTATCTGTATTCTTTCTTGATGTCTCTATGACTGAGATTATTTGCTTCTTCATCTGTGATCCCTGGTTTCCTTTAAATGTGCTAAAAATCTCACCTACTACAAGAAATTTATGCCCAAATCTCTTAATCCCAGTGTCCTCCTTGAGATTTTATCCAATTTATTCTCTCTCTCTCTCTGTATATATATATATATATATATATATATATATACACACACACATATATATATATATAGTTTATATATGGTAGTTGTCTCGTTAATATTTTGCAAATATTTATTGTCTTAATGGATTATTCTTTGGCCAACTCATTATTCAGAGTGTCCTCCTTTTAGGAGTCTTTTCTTTTTCCATTTATTCATAATTTCTCTAGACCCCAGGACATGGTTTATTTTTTAAAGGTAATCTTTTTTAGAGTCATATGCATAATTGTTAATATTCTATTTTTAGAAGCTATAATAAGATTTTCCATTCTAATTTTTCTAATATTTTGTTCAGTGTCATAGTTTCCAAATATTTTTTCCATGAGTTTTATCTAGCTCTAAAAGTAACTTTACTAACTCTTACACATTTTTATTTTCTATTTATTTTTTCAATTTAGTCAGCTTTTCCTTTAAGAAATCTCCCTCTTCCATCCCCCAATTTTTGTAATTGTAGTTTTGTAATTGCCACAAAATACCTTTGAAGAAGAAATCCTTTAAAATTATTTTGTTCTACTAAATCAATTTTAAAATATAATCAAAAAAACAATAAGCACAACTGAATATTGTCTAAAATTTGTTTATCAGTATACTCTAATCCATCTTATCCCTTTATGTCACTGTACTTGCATAAATGGAAAGTAGATATATAGGCATTAGTCTTCTTTTGTTTGTTGTTGTTGTTGAGGCAATTGTGATTAAGTGACTTGCCCAGGGTCACACATTTAGAAAGTGTTTAGTGTCTAAGGCTGGATTAAACTCAGATATTCCTAATTTCAAGGCCTGTGTTCTATTCATAGTGCCATCTAGCTATCCCCTTTTTTGTGTTTTTCTTAGTTTCATGTAATCAAAGAATTAATTATCAACCAACTATCGAGTGTACTTAAGATTTTTGTGATGTTTAATTAATATAGTCCTCAAAAAGCAGATTTGTTCTTTAGTCAATGCCATCCTCAAAACCTTTCCAATATGGCGAATCTTATAACGTCCTGGCATAGTTTTTTGTTTTATTGTTTCTTTATTTGTTTGTTTATTTTCTTCCTGAGCAATTGTGATTGTGACTTCCCTAGAGTCACACAGCTATAAAGTGTTAAGTTTCTGAGACCAGGTTTGAACTCAGGTCCTCCTGACTTCAGGACTGTTGCTTTATCCACTAGGTCTCACACAAATTAAATTATCAGAAATAGCAAATGATAGGAAATCTTAGTATTAGATAGCTCTTGGAATCCAGATTCATCATCAGTGAACTTGTGGGGGGAAATTATTATCATGAAAACAATTTGGAATCATTCAAAAAAGACATTAAATTTCTTATACATTTGATCTGGGCACCTCACTGTTTGAACCATATTACAAAGAGGAAGTTGACAGTTAATTTTTTAAAGAACCCCAAAAGGTCTATATATACAGAATCATGAGCAATTATATGACATAATAATGTGCTCTGGAGTTGGGAGGACCCAAGTTCAAATCCAACTCAGATACTTCCTAGGTATATGATATTGGGCAAGTCTCTTAATCTGTTTGCCTCATTCCTCATCTGTGAAATGAACTGTTGAAAGAAATGGCAAATACCATGCCAGTATATTTGCCAAGAATACCCCAAATGAGATCACAGAGAGTTGGACATGACTGAAATGATTCACCAATAACAAGATGGGGAACTGCAAAACTATTAAAGCAACATTTGTGATAGCAAAAAGCTGGAAAGAAAGCATGTACCAATGACTGAGAGATTAATTAAAATATAGCACAAGAACATAACAAAATATTACAGGCAAGTATGGAATGAGAAAGAGAAATCAGAGAATAAACAATGAATCCATTTGCATAAAGTTTAAAAGAGTGTAAGCAGAACTAAAAGATGAATATGTAAAATGAGCAGTTAAAATGTAAACATCCAAATTAAATGAACAATTTATTACCAAATTCATTATAAGTTAAAATAGTGTTCTTCCCTTTCTGTTAGCAATCAGTAAATTATATGTTTTATACATCGAACATTCACTCTATTGAAAAATTTCTTTATTGATTAATTATTTTCATAGAGGATAGGAGACTTGGTTTTAATGTTTGTGGGCAACTATCTACTGTGTAGATGAAGTTGAATTTATTCTTAAATGATAAAAACCTTTAAAATATATTTAGAATAAAATAAGCCTCTGACCCAGGTAGTATTTTTGATATCCAATAATAAAAACTGATTAAAACAAACATTTTTCAAAACTCAATTAATTTATAAAGATGATAATAAATTTTCATTTTACAGTAAGATCTGATGTTCATTTTCTTTAAATGCAGTTACATATATTTAACATGTATAAGACTGCCTGCCATCTGGGGGAGGGAGTTGGGGGAGGAAGGGAAAAAATCTGAACAGAAGTAAGTGCAAGGGATAATGTTATAAAAAATTACCCATGCATATGTACTGTCAAAAAAAAAAGTTATAATTATAAAATAAAATAAAAATTAAATTTAAAAAAATAAATAAATAAATGCAGTTACAGAGTTTGTACTATTTTTAAGGCTAAATTCTGTGATGTTGAAGTTTGACATGTCTCAGATTCAGCTAAAACTTTAAGACCTGTTATTGCTTCTCTCTGATATTCCAACTTATTTTAAATCTGAAACTAGCCAAGTAGCTTTCTTTCTGTGTGGTAAGAAATGTAAGAAAACAGGTGGCTGGTTATAAAAGAAAACAGACATTTTACACATCAGTTAAAACAACACAAAATTTTAAAAGGAGGCACATCTGCTCTACTTATCCTATTATCCCCAAAAGGAAGAAAGGAAGAAAAAAAGATACCATCAAAGAAATAAATGGTGTTAGTATAAATGGTGCAGCTATCATTTATGATATAGAAAATGACTTGAAAGAAAGGGCAAAATCAACTTCTTCATGGTCATGGTCACATTAAAAGACATGCTTTTTTGTCAAAAATAAAAATAAAATAACCTAAAAAACTATCCTGGAAGAAATATCCTGGAAGCTGACAACATTGATTATGGTGAAAAGGGGGGAATATGACTCATAAAGAAATTGGAAAGTAAACATTCATAGAAGATTTAACATGTCACATTTTGTCTTTAGATAAAGAACTGATCAAGGATATTCACTCACTATGTTGAATAGAGGCTGACTGATGAAAATATCAGCATTTGCTCTGAGATACACATGGATAAACCGGCTACTACATTTTGCCTTTGAGGATCATAGTGAGATTTTTAGAAGCTGAATTAATTTTACTCATGTATATATATATATATATATATATATATATATATATATATATATATATATATATATATATATATATATATATATATATGTGTGTGTGTGTGTGTGCATATTTATGTCTATATATTGATATATATATGGGAATGAGTATATGTATATATACACACAGAGAGACAGAGAAAGAGAAGAGACAAAAAGATTGCAAAAAGAGAGAAACAAAAAGAGATACAGAGAGAGAGAGAGAGAGAGAGAGAGAGAAAGAGAAAGAGAAGGCAATAAATCATCGTAGCTATAAAATGTGCCTTTGAGTCAGATAGTATGAAATAATGAAAAGATAATTGTCTCCAGAATCAGGAGATATGGGTTCATATCATACCTTTGTTTCATGTTTTACAATCACAAAAAGTCATTTGATTTTTCTGTGTTTTCAGTCATATCATTATGACTGGAGATTATATATTGATATTGATAGGCAAGAGTGGAATGAGTTTCACATCAGGATTTTCACTCAATGAAAAATTTGAAAGCTTAATTATAATGTACAAGCAACATATCCTACATATAATATTTCCCTTACACCTTCCCTATCATAGAACAAAATATTTTACTTTTTTTATATGCTGAATTGAAATAACTCTCAAGAAGGTGCACTTTGCATTCCCAATCATAGTAAATCAAATAATATTGGGGAGAGTAGTCTCCTTTGGATCATTTCTGAGTCTTTAAGAAATCTTCCAGTGATTTTCTTTTAAAAATAATACATTTTTGATAATATTAATATTTTATAGGATTATTTATAGAATATGAACTAGAAATAATTCTAAAGTTTATCTGAATTCAAAGTTATTATTTTTAAGATGAAAACATTGAGACTTTCTATATGAGATGTATTAATTGCCCAATGCCATATGAGTAGTAAGCATTAAAGATGTTACTGTAACTCAGAAACTTCTATTCAAAGAAACGACAATTTAAGGACAAAAGATCTCCCAAAATAATGTTTGTTTGCTGTAATTTTGTTAAATTAATTGTTGTGTGAGTTCATGTGAATATTGGTTATAAAATCTGTTGACTTTGGAAACAAAAATAAACAAAAAAGCCAAAAAAAAAAAAAAAACCCAAAAAACAAAACCAAGTCCTTTCTTCATTCTCCCTCAACGTCATAAAAAAAGAATAAGGAAATAAAAGGAGGCAATTAAATAGTATATTTATGTAATTGTACACTTTAAAACTAAGAGTTTATTTTTTGTTGAAAAAATTCTGAAAGAAAAGTTTATTAATAGTAATTTTCAGTTATGCATAATTTTATTTCGTAGACATCTTATGAGGTCTCTATAATTTTGTTCTATGATCTTAGCCATATCAGAAGTTTCACTCAACACTAAATTACTTTTTGATACTTTTAATAAATCCAATATTATGTCAGTTTTATTAACTTTGATTGGCATTCACAAAGGGATGCCTGCTTACTAAAGGAAAAAATAAACAATTTTAATACTTTCACTTGCTTGTAATGTGATCTAAGTATATCTGTCAATGCTCTTCCTTCTTTGGATGGGGAAATATTCTAACTTATAAAGGAAATATTCTAACTAAATATAATTTGTTCAGTATTACATCAGATAATAACATCAAATGTACAGAGTTGTGATAAATTTAAATTGCTATATCCTAGAACCTCAATAAATGACATGCATTTGTCCATCTTTTAACAGTCCTCATTCTATTTTAAAAGTTTTTCTTTTTCCTTAAGATTCTAATTGTAATAAATTTTATATTCTCACTTTAAAAAAAATCATTGTTAGTAGACAAGATGGCAGAGAGTAGACAGGTCTCTATCTAAGCATCTACTGGCATCCCTCAGATCAACCCCAGACCAAGCCTCTGAATTTGTTTTGGAGTGACAGAACCTACAAAGTTTTGATCTGTAACAAATTTTCAGCAGAAGAATATTGGAAGAACTTCAGAAAAGATCTGTTTAATTCAATCTGGAGAAGGGGGGTGGGGCAGCTGGCCTACTGCAGTGTAGGGACCCAGAGCTGTGGACAAGGAACCCAGAGCTATGGACAAGGAACCTACTGGAGACTCTTAGGTGAAATACAGCAGAGTTAGTTACTCTAGCCTGGTTACAAGCCAGTGGATCATCATATAAGTTGTGAGATATCCAATGCAAATAAAAAAGGCAAATAGTGAGCCTCTGTACCCCAGAATAATGCCAGACATGCCCATGCTCACCTAACACAAGAAGGAAATCAGCAGCACTGGCTCAGGTCAACTACTGTCACCCATAGAGGAAGCTTGGGACACTCTCCCCTTTGCCCTAAGAGCAGACCTCAACCTTTAAGCAATAAAAAGCAAAAAAGAATTTTGGCCATCGATAGCTTTAAAGGAGAAAGAGAAGAACAGATATGTCTCAAACCCTGAGAATCTTCAGATATGCAGCATGATAATTTGAAAATATGTAAGAAAGAATTGTACATGTTTAACATATATTGGATTACTTGCCATGTAGGTGAGAGTGAAGGAGGAAGGGAAGGGAAAAAATTGAAACACAAGATTTTTCAAGGGTGAATGGTGAAAACAATCCATGCCTATGTTTTGAAAATAAAAAGCTTCAATTAAAAAAATTATTTTAAATGCATATGCAATTATGCACACTATATGAGCAATCATCTTGAAAGCTTTTCTCTTCCTAAGAAGTCTTTGTTTTAATTATTGGTTTGGTGGTGTACTTCTGCAACTGTTTAAAAGTTCTTTTTAGTTCTTATGACTATTGCAACATTTGAATAAAATTTCTACCATCCTGTTCAAAATACCATAATCATTTCTAAAATGAAATTATTATATTACAGATTTCTTGGATAGTGTTTTTGTTCTTTTTATATGGTTCCCATGTTTCATTAAATTGGGGGAGGGTTCAGTTTATTTTCTAAATCTGTTATTGTCTTGTTTAAAGCTCTCAAAGTGTGTATTAAGAGCATAATGTAAGTGTCCAGTGTTTCTTCCCATTCAGTTTTGATTTCAGAATACCCATAAATATCCTAAATCATTAAGTCATAGTCTTCTCTTGATTCTTTTATGCTTTTATGCTTAAAATATTTTGCTTAAATTCAAGATATTGTATATGTTTCATCTTTGGTTTAATGTGAGTTCTAAATTTTAGCACAATACCTCTGAATAACCAAGCTTAAAGCTCCTATTTTAAGATTTTATATTTTGTAATTCCAAATATATATTTTGATACTGCTGAAATTAAAAAAGTTATTTAATGCCTTTATTTATGTTTGTTTATTGAATGGAGCCATTTATCTTGATGTCATTTATATTCATCAAATGACTAATTAAATACTTTAGTTTCAATTTTTCTTTAATTTGTAAATCACCTTAATTAGGACAGAAGACGATAGATTTAAGGGTAGTAGAAGACCCATAATGTTTCATAACTATCTCCTAAAAAAATGTTTGTACCACTTCTTTTTTACATTATTTTGTTTTCAGTGTGTTATAAATAAATAGCAGTTTTTGTCCATTTTTCAAATAATCTAATATTTTCATTACACTTGAGTATATTTTATATATGTTAACTTTACAAAAAGTTTCTTGGGCAGTCTATGAAATTATTCCCAAATTAATAAGAAGTTATTCTTTTATGCCTTTGGATATCTCTTTATTTTTTTTTCTTTAGTATCTCTGACATCCTATTTGTGAAAAAAGTATCAATTGAAAATTGGCTATTCATTTCTCCTAAATAATATTCAGTTATATATATATATATATATATATATATATATATATATATATATATATGGAAATATTTTTCAGAAAAATGTTTCAAAGATTTTTCCCTAGTTAACTATTTCCTTTATAATTTTACTTTTACTGGATTTGTTTGTATGAATTTTTTTTTAATTTGATAGAAACAAAATTATTCCTGTATTTCCTTCAAAATCATTTGTATTTCTTATTTGGTCATGAACTTTTCTTCTACTCATAAATTTGATAGGTGATTTTTTTCCCCACATTTCTGTAATTTGTTTATGAAGTGACCTTTTTATTTAGGCCATTTATTCTGGTATAAAGTCAAAAGACAAGAATAATTTCTTTTTCTCCCTAATTCTGGGATGGGTGGTAGTGGTGCTGTTTTGTCTCTGGTCTTTTGAGAACTGTTCATGTTTTTGCTCTTTTTTAAAAATAAAAATTTCCAAATTCAAAGCGAATGAATCCTCAAATAATTATTATTATTATTTTTTTATATTCTCTCCAGCAAAGAATATAATCCATTATCATGAACCATTAGCCCTAAAGAAATTTCCCTTCCTGGAGTTTTGATGGATAAATTTATTCTGCTTCTCCTAGTGACTTCTGATTCACTTTAGGTTATTGATTTTCCTGCTTATAAATTTGAATTGGCTTATATATAATATCACAAGGAGCCTCCAAAACATTTTTGTGATCTCCAATGGGAATCACTTTTGAAGGTATTTTAACCTCCAACTGAAGCAGTATGTATCTCCTGTCTATGTCATTCTACAGACATTTATCTAACTTCTTCCTACTAGCTAAACAACAAAGACTTGGTTTTGTTAAAATGAAAAAAAAAATGGAGATACAAATAAGATGATAGAACAAGAAGAAATAGGCCAGTCCATATCTCCCCACAAATGCTCCAGCAATGATCTAAAAAGAATGCTAGATTAGTAATGAATAGGAAACAGAAGAAGAAAGCTTCAGTGGGTCATCTTTTTAGTCCTAGATCACAAATTTGACTATAGACAAGAAATTAAGGGAGGAACCTTATAACTAGTGACTGGAATCATGTATTCTGTGCTCAAGTATCTGAATTATGGAACATTCAGAACTGGTTCAGTCCTGGCCCAAGCCAACAACAAGGTATTAACCCTCAAGAGGTCTAAAGAAGAACTTGGATTTGGCTATTAGCCAGTACTAACAGTTCAAGACCTCCTTCAGAAAAGGTTCAATTAGAAAAGTTGATATAATTAGTTCACCAAAAGAGAAAATAAGAGCAGAAGTATGAAGAGATTTCAGAGGACACAGGATTCTCAAGACATGGAACTCTGAAAGAAAAATGTCTAGATTTCATAGAATTAGAAGGCAAATTGAAATAGAAGAATATACCATTTACCTCTTGAAAGAGACTGCAAAATGAAATCTGAGAACACCATAGCCAAAATCCATAGCTTAAAGATCAAATAATAAGCACTGCAAGCTCTTATAAAGTCTAGGTACCAAAAAAATCAAAATCATGATCACATAAAATTTATAAGCAACCCCTTCAAAGGGGTAATATAGACTATAATATTCCCCAAAGCAAAAGAAAAAGCTTACAATCAAGACTACTCTAAATATATTTCTTCAGGAGGAGAAAAAAAAATGATGTATTCCTTAAGTAAAGCTTGGAGCTAATTGAAACTTTGAATTTACATACATAGAAGTAAAGAACGATATATATATTTTTTAAATGTAAACTTCATTTGTTCAAATCCCTGCAAGTTACTTATGTGTTTTCTTTCTTGTTTAGTTTAAGTCATTTTCTCTTCTCCCTGGCTTTCTATAACTAGTCACTGTCCTCCCCCAAGCTTCTACATAGAAACCAGAAATAGATATCAAAGGATACCTTTGAAAGGATAAAAGGAAATCTTTCTAAAGACCAAACATCAAAAGATACAGACATTTTCCAAAAATAGAAATACAATCCATTAACCATATGAATGGTTGTAACAACTATTACAGAATATTAACAGAAATTTTAACTAAATATTAACAGAAATATTAACTAAACTAAAATATATCTTCTGTTCTATCCAATTTGATAAATTAGCAAATATTTTTCATTGGAATCTTTAATTTTGGAAAAATTATAATGATAGTTTTTTTTTTTTTTTCTAATAAGCTGGTAATAAACATATGAATTCTATTCCTCCCCTCCCATTCTGGAATTTGGAAAAGGAAAGAAAAAAGAAAAAAAAAAAAGAAAGAAAGAAAAACCATAAATTCCCATACCCTTTTACCCATTATCAAAATATATACCAAAGATGCATTAGACAGAAAAGTTGGCTCCATATTTACCAAAGTAGTCACATCAGCAATTTTTTTTCTGAATATAGTAGCAAAAAAATTGGAAGCTTATTTACTGAGTAATGAATATATAAATGTGATACATGATGTTACTGTAACATAAAAAGTAAAAACAGGAGGAATTCAAAGAAACATGGGAAGCTAATTTGTAGTGATTCTAAGTAAGAATACCTTCAAAAAAGAAACCCCACCATATGTAATTAACATAACAATTTTAAAAAATTAAAATGAAACTAAATATTGTATAAATAAAAATGACTAATCTTGGCTCCAAAGAAAATATTAGGACATCCACATCTCTTCTTTCACCAACTATTATAGGTTAGAGATTGTGGATGTCAACTGTGTCATATGCTCTCAGACACATAATATGTATATTAGTTTTTCTTATATATTTGTTTCTTTTCTTTGTTAATAGAGAATGCTCACTAAATATGAAAAAGAAGAGAATCATTTTTAAAAGAGGGGGGATTGATAAAAAAACAAAAGGCATAAATGAGACATAAAAGAAATTAAAAGAAAATAAGAGGGAATTCTTTATTGAAATGATTAAATTGAAAAAAAGGGTTGGCATTGGTTCTTTTCTTTTCCTTTAAATTGTTATGATAATTATATATGGGGGGGTTGGGAGGGTGGAGGGAATTCTTATTTCACTCAGAATCACTACATACTAGCCTTCCCATGTTTCTCTGAATTTCTCCTGTTTTTTAATGACATTATGATGTAAACTGTGCCTTCTTTAACATTTGGGGGGCCCTGCTGTAAACTGTGCTTCCTTTTTTGGGGGAAGAGATGGAAAGCAACCTTTGGGGGAAGGGTGCTCCTGAATCTCAAATCCTCTTGTCCTCTGGGTGGGGCCATACCCATTCAGGAGGGAAACTCCCAGATAAGTAATCTCATTTAATTGGAAATCTGGGCCTGAGGCATAGCCAAGGCTGACTATTGAGTTGAAGATTAGTCTCTCAAAATGCTCCCCAACTCAGGCCAGAACAAACCCAATAAAACCAAAGGCCTGTCAATCCATCCCTGCTTATTCCTAATCATAAATTTGCCAGCTAAAGAAAGCTGTCTTCTTAGCATAGTTTTCTTAGTGTAAATAAACCCATTCTTGCCACAAACTTCCCACCTGTATGCCATTGTGGTTAGGAGATTTCTCAATCCTCAATTCTCATACCTCAACAATTACACTAAAATTTCTATTATATTTTATTTAATGAAAAAGAAAATGTGTGTGTTGGATCTTTAAGCAATGTATTTTCCCTAGCTCTAAGCTTTGTGATCTTCATTTGAATAGAAGGTCCCAGAGCTTCTGGAGACATTTACTGCTTCCTAGCCAGACTCATTTCTTTGTCTGCAGCCCACAGATTTTCAGGTGGCTTTGTATTTTCCCTCATGTCTTGTCAATATTCTTTGCGAATCTGGATTTACCATTTTTTCCCTCACTCCTGTATTATCAGCCCTACACTTTTGTCTTTTTCTTTCTTTTGTGTTGCTTTGTGATCTATTTGATGTAACATTTCTGAATTCAAGTTTATGGGAAGCTGGTGTTCTCAGCACAATGGACAAAAGGCAGATTGAATATATTGCAGGATTCTGCTTTTTTCAGCATTCCTTTGCAAAAGTAAGGTCAATCTCAAATCTATAAGCAACTCAAATGTAAAATAGGTATGTAGAGTCAATCCCCCATAGTGAAGATGAACTCATTTATAGTATAATGAAGAAATATTTTAATGTAACTTATCACTGGAGTCTGAAAAATGAGAACATGTAAATTTATGGCTAATAAGAGATAATATCATTATGTAAAAAAACAAATAAAACCAAATTTTAAATGTATAAAAAATATAATCTAGTATCACATGCCAAACTAAGTATTGACTTTCCCCTATTCACTTAATTATATTTGTTCAAGAAGAAGAGTGGGTTGAGAGAGAGTAAAACAAAAATATTTTGTAATGAGTTCTATTGAAAAATAATTAATGTGAGCCTAAAAATACTAAAATCTGTCTTTCATGAATTTTCATGGATTCAAAAAAAGCACAACTCAGGGATAAACTAGTTGTGTGATCCTGGACAAGTCACTTCAATCTCTAACATAATGAATGGGTTTGAACTCAATGATCCTTTCCAATTTAAGAGAGATCTGCAAATCTTAGCAAGTTTACAGATAGAATAATTTCTTTGTTTCTGTATGCATTGCAAAATGGAGAAAAAAACAAAAAACAAAATAAATATGACAATTCTATTCATAGAACCATTGTTTGAGATCTAGAAGAGACCAGAGAAGTCATTTTGTCAAATTCCTTCATTTTTATGCAACTCTTGCCTTACTCAAAGATATGACTATAGAAATTCCCAACTGGGTTAGTGACTGCTTGCTGATCAAGAAGACATTCCAGAGTTTTTTGGACCTAAGAGCCTTTTACGTGACATATGACATGAGAGAATTGTCAGATGCCCCAGAGATTAAACTTGATAATGCTGATGTGGCCATAAATTGCCAACAAAGCAATTTTATCATGACTAAGGGTGCAGCTAGGGAATCTGGAAATATTTAGACAACAATGTAAAGAAAGAATTGGAGATTCATTGCTGAGCAAGTCATAAGCTAAGGGAATCAGAGAATCAGAGATGGTGACTGATGGCTTGAAACAGTAAGAGAAATTAATCCATTTAACAACTTCTTATTCTCCAACCCCCCCCCCTTCACTCAAAAACAAGTTCTCCCTTTACCAATAAAAACCCCTAATTTCTTGTTCCTTTCCCCTGCTTTCCACAAAGTATAGACTATCAACAAAGGAAGGAATTTTGAATTTTTAAACTTTACATTTTTAACTATAATCTTGAAAGAATTGAATAATAGAATTGTTTCCAGAAGTAAATAGATAGTTTTTATACTATCTACTATACTATACTAAAAGTTTTAGGTGATTATTGTTGTGATCTTTTTCATGCTAAAAATATTGTAAATATCCATCCATATCTTGGTCTTATTATTTATTTCATTTTTAAATTGTATATTAAATATATTTTTAATCTCTGGAGACTAAAGAATTATATTGAGACTAGAAAGATGATAACATGGTTAATAATAGACAAAAGCAGTGTTGTGTAAAAAAGCAAAATTAAATAATAAATATATAACATTATAATTTAGTATCACATGCTTCAAACTAATTGGTGACTTTCCCCTACTTATTGGATGATTTTTTTTTTTTTATGAGCAAGATTGGGTTTTGGAGAGAATAAAATAAAGATATTTTCCCAATTTATGTAATGTCTTACTTTGTTATTCCTTTGTCCTATTCTTCTACTCATATAAGACACAATCAACTGAATGGAGTCAAAAGATTTAAGCCAGCATATCAGTTCAATATTTTTCCCATTGTTTCCCCTGATGTTTTAACAACTTTTTTTTTCTAACTCTTTTTCATTTCTTGATGATATTTCTTTATACTGACAATACTACCTAAACTAATCTATTTATTTAGTGCTATACCAATCAGACTCCCACAAAAGTATTTTAATGACCTAGAAAAAATAACAACAAAATTCATCTGGAAGAAAAAAAGGTCAAGGCTTTCAAGGGAACCAATGAAAAAAAATCAAATTAAGGTGGCTTAGCTATACCAGATCTAAAACTATATTATAAAGCAGTGGTTACCAAAACCATTTGGTATTGGCTAAGAAATAGACTGGTTGATCATTGGAAAAGGTTAGGTTCAAAGGAAAAAACAGCCAATAACTTTGATAATCTAGTGTTTGACAAACCCAAAGAACCCAGCTTTTTGGATTAAAATTTACTGTTTGACACAAATTGCTGGGAAAATTGGAAATTAGTATGGCAAAAACTAAGCATTGACCCACACTTAACACTGTACACAAAGATAAGATCAAAATGGTTTCATGATCTAGGCATAAAGAATGAGATTATAAATAAATTAAAAGAACATAGGATAGTTTACCTCTCAGACCTGTGGAGGAGGAAGGAATTTGTGACCAAAGAAGAATTAGAGATCATTATTGATCACAAAATAGAAAATTTTGATTATATCAAATTGAAAAGCTTTTGTACAAACAAAACTAATTCAGGCAAGATTAGAAGGGAAACAATAAACTGGGAAAGCATTTTTACAGTCAAAGTTGCTGATAAAGGCCTCATTTCCAAACTATATAGAGAATTAACTCTAATTTATAAGAAATCAAGCCATTCTCCAATTGATAAATGGTCAAAGGACAGACAATTTTCAGATGAAGAAATTGAAACTATATCTAGCCATATGAAAAGATGCTCTGTCATAATTAATCAGAGAAATGCAAATTAATACAATTCTGAAATACCACTACACACCTGTCAGGTTGGTTAGAATGACAGAAAAGATAATGCTGAGTGTTGGAGAGGATGTGGGAAAACTGGGACACTGATACATTGTTGGTGGAATTGTGAATATATCTAGCTATTCTGGAGAGTGATTTGGAACTATGCTCAAAAAGTTATTAAACAGTGCATACCCTTTGATACAGCAGTGTTACTACTGGGCTTATAACTCAAAGAGATCTTAAAGAAGGGAAAGGGACCTGTATGTGCCAAAATGTTTGTGGCAGCCCTTTTTGTAGTGGCTAGAAACTGAAAACTGAGTGGATGCCTCTCAATCAAGAATGGCTGAATAAATTGTGGTATATGAATGTTATTGTTTTATAAGAAACGACCAGCAGGATGATTTCAGAAAGGCCTGGAGAGCCTTATAAATTTACTTATGAATCATGAACTGATTCTAAGTGAAATGAGCAGGACCAGGAGATAATTATATACTTCAACAACAATACTATATGATGATCAATTCTGACGGATGTGACTCTCTTTACCAATGAGAAGAACCAAACCAGTTCCATTTGTTGCATAATGAATAGAACCAGCTACACCCAGTGAAAGAACTCTGGGAATTGAGTGTGAACCACTACATAGCATTTCCAATCCCTCTGTTTTTTTTCTTTTGCATTTCTGATTTCCTTCACAGGTTAATTGTACATTATTTCAAAGACCAATTCTTCTTGTGCAACAAAATAACTGTATGTATATGTATATATGTATATGTACACATATGTATATGTATATATATATATATATATATATATATATGTTTCATTTAACATAAACTTTAATATATTTAACATGTATTGGGGAAGGGGGTGGGGAGGAGGGGAAAATTAGAACAAAAAGGTTTTGCAATTTTCAAATCTGAAAAATTACCCATGCATATATTTTATAAATAAAAAGCTATAAAAAAGATATTTCTTTATACTTTCCTTTTTACCCACATAGATTATTCTTTCTATCTTTTTATAATATATAAAAATGAGATAATTAATTGAATTAGTCTCTCCATGATTAATATATTTACCTTTATTTGAAGTGTTTTTTTTAACATCAAATTATTAGTAATGCTTTAAGGATTTCTCATATACTTTTTTGTTTTTTTGCTACAAACCTATCCATTTCTCTCCCCACCTCTCACTATGATTAGATTCAGATATACAAGATGTATCTCTTGTAATTTCACCTTGAATTCTATTCCTTCATTCTCTTTTCTGACTTCCCATAATTGTAGAATAACCAGTGTTTTCTAAAATAATATTTCTTAATATTTTCAAATATTTCTCATGTCTATTTGCTTTATTGGTTGTATTCAAATGTTCTCTTTGGAATTTTTATTATTTTGAACATTATGGTGTTGAAAATTTCTTATTTGTGTTGTTTGGAGACATATAATTACTAATTATCTCCATATTTTGTCTTCAATGACAGTAGCTTTCTTTTAATATTTTTTTCTTAAAATGTTTTCTGTAACTTACTATTTTCCCCCAAAATCTACAATGTCATCTTTCTTTAAAATGATTCTTTCTAAATATGGTAGCTCATGCCTGTAAATCTTGCTATAAGGGAAGGCTGAAGCTTATGAATTCTTCGGGCTCAAGAATGCTCAATTGAAATGGAGCTCAGAGAAATTCATTCTTACTGATGTCTCCAACTAAACCTAGTATCATAAAATGTAGATGTGAGGAGCGCCTATCTGCCTAAGAAGGAGTGAACCAGCCTAAATTGGAAATAGAGTAGGTCAAAGCTTCTGAGCCTTGGTCTGAGATTAGGTTCTGAGTCATACTTCCATACTAAGTAATATGAAAACACAGTCTCAAAAAAAAAAAAAAAAAAAAAAAAAAAAAGATTCTGCATTAATTTATTTTGTTCTAATATGCAAATAACATTATTTTAAAATTTTAAAATTCACACTATTTTCTTTTTGTGAAAATTCTGACTTCTGAGAATTATTCTCTTTTTTATTCTGATTTTATTGTTCCTTGGGCTTTCTGATTTCTTGTTGTTCTGTGATCTCTTAGGTTTCTATAATTGTTCCTTTTCAGGTACTTACTCTTGACTCAATTTTCTTCATAATACAACCTTTGCTAATTGTAATTTGGTCTTTCAGTGAAATTTTATTTATATTTACTTTTGATTTTTAAGATCCTTTCTGTTTTATCTATTTGTGCACAGAACTTTTACTGAGTTTTTTTTTTTTTTCTCTTGATAATTGATCATTTTTGTTGAAGTACAGCCAGTAATACTCCTCTTAATACACTAGTGCTAGAGAACCCTGAAGCTGGGATAAAGGGCTCTTTCAACCTCCATGGGGGGAATATCTAAAGATTCAAGTAACTTTAAGGTATACTACTAATTTACTCTAGGACCTTTCCTTGAGGCTTTTAATTATCAGTGTCCAACACTTCTAGCAGAATGGGAATATGGTAGAAATGTTTGTCAAGCCTCATTGCACATATGGAGGTCCCCTCTCCAGTCAAAGGACTCTACATGAGATATGAGTTGTGCTCACTTCCAGTGATGTCTGGGGATAGGGGTGAGGAAGAAAGACATTCAGTAAGTATCTTTAGTATTAAAGTTACAATAAATCATAAGAACCTTGTTGGTGATCTTTTGTCTTCTTATATTAAGGGTTCAGCTCTAATTCTCTACATGTTAGCATAACAGGTTTATTTAAGGGTTGAGGTTGCAAACAACAAATCTGTCTCTTGCTGTTTACATCCTCTTTCCTCAAAAAGAAAAGATTTTCCTTATGTCTTCAGGCAAACTAAATTGTCTATTTTCTGGTCTTTCTTTACATAGAACTTTGTTTTTTTCTTTACTGGTTTGATATTCATCTAGTGTATGCCCAGATTATTTGAAATAGTGTTTGTTTGTTGTTGTTGTTTGTTTGTTTGTTTGTTTGTTTGTTTTTGTAACTGCTTCCAGTTGGCCTTCTGCAAAGTTGAGCTGTTTTTAATTGATTGCATAGCTAGGGCTTCTTGTATCTTCTTTAGTCTTTCTTTTTGCTTTTTTTCTATCTGTAAGACCAGGGTAATTCTTTTCCTGTTTCCAGGGAGAGAACCAAGTACGGGGGGAAGAGCTTAGGTATCTTTGTACTCATTCTATTACATTCTAAATTCTGAAAATGGAATCTTTAATCATGGGAATTTCAAAAGCTGAGAGTATGAGTTCATGATATTCTAGTTTTGAGGAATCCAGGATACATCTAGTGATTCTGAGCTTGAGAGGACCCGTGCAATACAGAAATTATGTTAAATTATGAACTAAACATAATCCCCCAGTTCCCATAGATTGAGGTGGCATAGAGAAGGTATTGAGGAGTAATGTATTGAGTCATTATGCTAAATTTTACAGAGTTCTTTGTGTTTATGTGCGAATTAAATATCTCCATTAAAGTTATTTATCCAATGTCAAGTGATTAAATAGAACTGGGATCCTAGTCACTAATATCTTAACAAAAGGGAAGAACACAGCTAGTGGATGCTTAAGATGAAAGCAGAAAAAAATACCCCATGAGTTCTGAAAGGACCCTAGACCCCTGAGATATTGTTGTTGTTGTTTTGTTTTTTTGCTTTTCTATCTCTACTTAGTTTTGATCATGTATATGTCCAGCAAGTCTATATTTGGGGCAGAAGAATGCTGTTATCGTTATCTGGGGAAAAGACTTCACTATTCATTTTCCTCTCATTAGGATGTTCTTTTAAGGCTTGTAATACTTCTGAGATGGCAGACTGATGCTTTCTGTACCTGAAGAAACAATTTAAGACCATTCTGCAAAAATACCAGCTATTCCTAATATGCAAGTGCACTACCAAATTGTCAAAAACAATTTTCTATTACCTTCATGCCTTAGTATATATAATTTATCAATCCTCATTCCAAAACAATTGGAAACTTCTAAGGGCCAATTTTATTCAGGGACTATGAGAGAGAGAGACAGAGGGACAAAGAGAAACAGAAGGAAAATCTGCAAATGATTTTATGCAAAAAGACAGGATGTATAATAAAGGCTATCTCTCAATTTTAGCTACAGTAATTCCATACAGTAGAATTATATGCCACACTTAATCAACCAGGGGATGGTATGAACCTGACTAAGTAAATTTCCTCATTTTTCATGACTTAGAGGTCTACAAGACTCTCTAATTGTCAAATTCTACAATGAAAGCTCTGAATAAAAAGGACTATCTCAATTTAGTCCATGAGAGTTTCCATATAGATGAAGCCAATAATATCCTTAAGATTATACCATAGGTGCTCATTTTTCATGCTCTTTATCTTTTCCCTAGAAACAAGATTTTATCCCCTGCAATAAAAATCCATGTTGTAGTTGTCATTTTATCAGGGCTTTCATTATTCAAACCCAGGTCTTTTACAGGCTTACTCCCACCCCTTTGTTGAGAGTCTGAAGAATCCTTTTTGTTTATGTATGGACTAGATAGCAGAATATTTCAAAATCACTGTCTCATACAACCTCTTTCCCTGTCTGTACTTCTAACTAAATTAGCCTTCCAATAAAATATTGATTCACTCAGAGGGCATCATGAGATTTAGTCAGCAAAGTATTAATTCATCTTT
This sequence comes from Sminthopsis crassicaudata, assembly GCF_048593235.1. Lineage (NCBI taxonomy): Eukaryota > Metazoa > Chordata > Mammalia > Dasyuromorphia > Dasyuridae > Sminthopsis > Sminthopsis crassicaudata. Next base: position 521,324,326 of record NC_133617.1, read on the forward strand.
TATTCCACTCTTCTTCTTATTCTTTACATTGTCCTTAAAGTTTTAATCTCATGTCCCTTCTCCGTCAAGAAATCATCTTTTCTTTCTTTTACCCCTCAGTTTAATGTCTTTTTAAAGTGATTATATTTAAAAACATGAAAGAAATTGTCCCATTAGTATTTTTGGTGATAGTTTGGCAGATTTAGGTTATTTGTATTTCTGTTATATGTGCAAATCAACTATCCTTGGTTATATCTGCATTTTTAATTTAAGGGCTTTTTTTTTTTTTTTTTTTTTTTTGCAGTAATCTTTCTTTAGATCAGAGTTTATTTTAAGAAATAATATATAATAAAGATAAATAAAATAAGATATTTTATCTTGTATTGCAGATCAAAAGACTTTGCTTTTTTGGAATATCCAATCCTGTTAGTGTTTTCTATTTTCTTTTGGCTATAGTGTAATCCTAGATTATTTGAATTGATGTTCATTAATGTTTAAAAATCTTTCCTTTGGAAAAGTTGCTTATTATTGAAGCTGTATCTCCAATATTTAACATGATTTCTTGTACACAGTAGGCACTTAATAAATATTTGTTAAGTTGACTTCTGTCTTTCTTCCCCCACTCCTACTTTAAAAAATAAAATAAAAAACAACACGCACACATAATTGTCTGTCTTTTAAAATTCTGCACCTCCAGGATATTCTTTTTCATTGGAAAAACTTAATTTATTTTCCTTAAACAGTACAATACTTTTTATAATGTGCTCTGGCATGTTGAATTTTTATTTAAATTTTTTAAGTCCCTGATTTTTTATGATTCTTACAAGGTACTAAGACAGTGGAATTGATAGAGACAATAATTATCTAATTTAGCATGGTTCTGTATGATTGATCTAATCCTACAAGATGTTATGGGCCAGAACTTGAAACAAGGTACTAAGTGGAATTGAGGAGACAATGGTTAAATCTAATTTAGCATTGATTTAATCCTACAACAAATAATGGTTTCCTAGTTTTGTAATGATTGGAGTATGCTCAGTGTACATCATATAAGCAAGAAGCTCTCAGGGCCAGACCCATAAGCCCACTCTCAGAGGCAGAGTCAGATTCATTCCATCTTCTATCTTTGTGCTGCCGGGAGAGATTCAGAGGGAGTTAGAGGCAGAAGCTGGCAGATGCAAAAGACTACAGGTAAGATCCGGAAGACCTCCAGAAACTAGCAGAGCCCCAAGTGAAGGAGAAAAGATTTTGGAAGAGACAATAAAGGATTTGGACTTTAACCCCTGGCTGAATTTGAGGTGATTATTGAACTGAACTGAAACTAAGGCTGCCTCCAGAAGCTCCCCAAGAAACCTGCTCCCAGAGAACATTACACTTTAGAGAAGAATATTACACTGATTGATTTATCTATTTCTAACATAGATTTTTAAATGGGTTTTACCTTTGGAAATTGAGTCCTTTACTTTTTTTGAGTTCACAGTTGCTATCTCTGGTTTCAGTTCTCACTCTTTGATATCCGCACCTCCCATTTCTCCGAAATGAGTGCTGCAACAATCCTGAATATCAGTGTTCTCAGTCCCCTCTCAGTAGAGTAAAGTAAAATTCTAATTACTGAAACTGAGTACCAAAATCTAGTCCCATATGATTTTTTTTTTCTTTTTGGACTCTGCACTGAGTCTTCCACAAACCTCTTCCAGTTGTTTGCTCTTTTCATTGCATGATTGGGAAAAATCAGTATTTTCCACTTCTGGGATGTAAGTCAAATAACTGATATGGATGAAATAGGTGGGGATCCCTATAGACAAATGTTGAAGCACAATCACACAGAATAATTTGAGGTGGCTGTACTTGGCACAGAGAGTGGGTTTGAAAATTTGGAAACTGAGTGAAGGCTGAAAGTAGTACAATTGCTTAGTGCTATTTCTTGACATTTATACTTTGTTCTTTCTGTCTGCTAATTTTGAAAATCCAATATTTGAAACTAGAATATTTGTGAGGTTTTGGAGATTTATGTTTGACAGAAGTAATTTATAGTAGATAACTATATTGTCACTTTCCAAGTTATATGATCCAGGACATATCAATTTTACAGATAGTCATATTTCAATTTCAAATATAGTTCATATAACTAAGACTAAGTTAACACATATTACAGATTTATTATCTCACTGTCTGGAGTATCTTCTTCATGGAGCCTTTCCTAATCCTTTCACCTTATCTTATATTTAAATAATTTGCATGAATTTATCCTTCAATTTGTTCTCTCTATGCTTATTATATATTTCTTTTTCTCCTATTAAAAATAAACTTCTTGAAAATATGAATTGTTTCACCCTTTGCAATTCTATCACAAGTATTTAGCATATGGCCTGGAGCATAGGGGCACATAATAGTGTTTATTCATTAATTTATTTTTCTGCCAATAGTTGCAAGCTAAATATTTCCATAAGTGTAGTGAGATAAAAAATATATATAATTCCAAAGTCCTTTAATAATTATGTGATTTGGGAACATCATTTTCTTTCTTTGGGTCTCAGTGTCATCATCTTTAAAATGAGAGAACTCATCTTAAATGAAAGAACTTTAAAATGAAATAAAACTATAAGTTTTCTTCCTGTCCTATTATTCTGCAAATACAAAGCTGAAGGCTAAAATCCAGTTTTAAAAATTTTATAATTTCAGAATGTCATCTTGGTACAATGGACAGAGCACTTATTTGGAATCAGAAGTTTATGACTTTATTTTTTAGCTAATACCAATTGGCATCCACAGGGCTGGCCAGCCAACCTAGTTGAAGTAGCAACACAATCTACAGGAGATACAGGATCCATCTTTTGGCAGTATTACCACCATTCTGACCATCATTCCCACTCAGCTACCTTGAGATAGCTCAAGGCTCACAATTCAAAAGAGTCTTGGGACTAGCAATGCTTCCAGCACAAAGCACACAGCCATGATTGTAGGAAGCAATTCCAGGGCAGATGCATTCGGGCAACGGTTTCAGTAGTACAAAAGTTGCGTTTTCTAAAGGCCCCCCCCCCAAAAAAAAAGTTCTTGCCACTGAAGTCCTTGGCATAGTGAAATGATTCAACATTAGAAACTGATATGGTTTCATCAAAAGAAATTGTATTTTAAAAAGATACATTAGCATCTGCCTTGCTGAAATATTTTAAGGACCATGGAATTATATCATTTAAGTTTAAACTAAAAAATGTCTCCCCCCTTAGAATGTGAGTTCTTTCAATTTGGAACTATACCCAAAGGGCTATAAAGTTGTGCATACTCTTTGATCCATCAGTACCATTACTGTATCTGTCTCCCAAGGAGAGCATAATGTAGAGAAAAGGGTTCACATGTGCAAAAATGTCTGTAGTAGCTCTTTGTGGCAGCAAGGAATTAGAAATTGAGTGGTATAAGTGAGTAAGTTGTGGTATTCTAATGTAATGAAATACTATTGTTCTATAAGAAATGATGAGCAATTTCTCAAAAAGTTATCTATGCTCAAAAAGTTATCAAACTGTACATACCCTTTGATCCTCAAAATCTTACAAAAATAAATGCTGAAAACTATCTTTGCATCTAATTGGGAAAAAATAAAATACTATTAAGGGGGGATTTTTTTTTAAATAAAAAAAATAAAAAAACTGAACTCTGAGAAAAGAAACTGTTCTACTTTTTTCCTATTTGTATTCACAGCACTAAGAACAATGCTTTTCCACACAGTAAGCATGTAATGATGTTTCTTTATTGTCATTTATTCATTCATTCATGGTCAGGCATGTGATTTAATCTCTCTCAGCACCCTTTCAACAAAGCAAGGAAAATAATGCCACCTACCTCAAAGTATTTCTGTGTGGATCAAATGAGATTATACATGCAATGTACTTTATAACTCTTAAAAGAGTATATAAATATTATTCTCATTACTATTATGGTATAGATACAATAGTATTCCAATTTGATTTTTTAAAATTATCTGACCCAATTTTTATTCTGCAACCTACTTCCTTTTTCTTAGTGCTACAATAAAACTAAAGAATCTATTTTTAATATCACCTAGCATATTAATCAAGTCTCAAACAGAATAAACATCATGTTTGATAAATTATGATTCAGAGTATAATGAACAGGCACACAAATAGAACAATGTTCAAAGGAAGCTTATTAACTCACCTGTCATATTGCAGTATACAAGAAAAGGTCCCAGGGGCCCACTTCCATCTGAATCGATATAGTAAAAACCAGAAGTATTCCCTTTGTGCTTATAGGCTTCACAGGACTGCTCATAGATGGCTGTAAAAGAACAACATTCATTACAAAAGGAATAGAATCTGTTAACATTTTTAACTGCTGCAAAAAAACATTACAAATTTTGATCTACTTTGTGTATCATATATTGTCAAATGAAAGGAAAAATCAACATACAATGGAAACATAAATTTTCTTTTTTTTCCATTAATATATACAGAATTATATGTAATTGGAATGGAGAAAATCATAGTGGAATTATATTTTCATGATATGTAATTCTATTTTTCTTTCTATCTATCTGGCTATCAAAGGAGAATGTATATAAAAAGGCACACTGATGCCTTTTCACATTATGAGGAAATACAGTGTCAGTATTTAAAGGGTGATCCTGCCCAAAGAATATGGTGATAGATATTTTTACATAATTGCAATGCCATGTTTTGTTGCATTAATCAAGCTTCTTCTTTAAAGTTTAAATGTGTTTCGGAAGAAAAGGAGACAACTCAATAAATAAAATGCTGAAAACCAGAAATCTAAATTCTATACAGAATGAGACTCTGTTAAAACTCATTTTATGGGATTTCTAAATTACACGTGATAATTAAGCAATAAATACTTTCTCTATTATGGTTATGTAATATTAAATTGTGCATCTAAATTGCATTAGTTTAATGCTCAAATCAAAAAGTAATTATACTTCACACTTACTTAAAACAATTTAAAGATGAAAAGTATTTTATATTTAAAAGGAACATACTTAAATAGCAACTTTTATCATTAAAACGTTTAAAAATTGTGTTTATAAATATTCACTTATGTATTCTACAAATGAAACTTTAAGATAATTTGAATTCAGAACACCAGAAGAAATTTTTATATGAAATGTGCTTCTACATGGTATTTTAATTCATTACTGAATGTTTTGTCTTATACAAGCAGTAGGATTAATAGACAAGTACAACATCCTTTATTAAACTTCACTAACTAACTTAAACAAAGCAATAGCAAGGTAACCTAGTTTGCATGCTGCATATCTTATGTACCACCCCTTTCATATATGAGCATTTTATTTGTCAAAAGACGCATACAAAGACCATTTATGTAATGAAAACTGATAAAATCAACTTCATAAGAAATAAAGTTTCTCAGATAAAATGCTAAGGAAAGACACAATTATCTGAAGATAATTAAAAAGTTCTACCAGAAGGTGAAAAATATACAGATAGGACCTATTTAAAAGCAACAATGACAGGTACAAATGGTCTATCATCTCAAGTAAATGTGATTTTTCAACATTTAAAGTTTGTAATTAATAAAGAATAATAAGTCACATGATTATTCTATGGGAAAATTATATAAGGATCATGACAAAGATGGAATTGTTGAGTTTCATATCAAATGTTACACTGCTTATAAGGAAAAAAGATTTAAGGTTAAATTAGTCACTATAGTAAATTGAAAGCTGTAGAATAATAGATTACAAGGTCATAGAGGCAGGAAGGACACTACCAGAAGAAAAGTGAAGCAGGTGAGTTAATTGTTTGGGCTTATTGTTCATTAGCACATCTATTATAAACTATGCAAGGGAAACTTTTTTGGATCTATTTGTGTTGCATTCAATTGCCCTTTCTGGTTTGAGGACAATTAGAGGAAGAAAGACAGGTTTTGCATTCTTTTTCTTAAAGAGTTAACTGGAAAAAGTAGTATATGTTGCTATTTAAGAACTGGATGTTCAAAGGCTATATAATCTTATCATCAGCTATAATTTGATAGTGAAATGCACCTCAAAGTCCCAGAAGAGTTTGAAAATTCTGTCTTTAGAGAAATACTTACAATTCTCAGCACTTAGAGAAGACTGTCTATGTACTAAACGTATGTGGAACAGAGAGTAGCAGAACGGCTTTGCCTATCAGTAGAACTATGGGAACCAGAACGGGGACAAATAGCAGAGAAACAGTTTTGCCCAACAGGTAACACATGTAATAAAAAAGTTATCTAAGGAAACAAATGATACCAAGGATGCTATCCAGATGAATGAGTTATAACGTTAGCTTATGAATTTCCCTTACTTATATGTCTTCCTGCTAGGTTTCTGACTATCCATTCGCATTTAAGGATACTATATGCTTTAGTGAGGGAGAGTGTGACTCAGATTTATGGGCTTTCTAATGAGTAAATGTTATGATCATTCCTGCCTTTGCCTTCTATTTTAAGATAATGCAATCTTCCTTGTTTTGCATTATTGTTAAGTAAAAGCTTAATAATTTAAAGTCAATGGTGTAATAATAGTTGATTTTGTGAAAAACATGCCAGTGGAGAATCAGTGGTCACAGTGGTGAACAGTTCGAGTATACCCCTCCTTTACACAAACACACGTTACTCCCTGGGACCCAGAAAAAGAGGTCAAGTTGTTGCCATATGATGATGATAATGGCTAGCTCCATTATGAGGGGGGGAAATATTGATGTAAAGAAAAAAACAAATGAAGACTTCTAGAGAGAGATAAGGATAACAAATTTTCATCACTTGATACTCTGTTTATAGTCTACAACTCAACTTCATCTCCAAGGTATTAGGTATAATGTTGGGAGTGAAGGCATTCCTAGTGTTCATCATACTTTCCAGTATAACTCTGATTCCCTTCCAAAATACTTCCCACTTAATAGTCAGCATGATACTGTTGACACTTACACATAAAACTTTCTTAATGATATGCCAAAAGTAGGAATAATCATTACACTTACTATCCATCTTGTGAATGAAATTATGCAAGGTCAGAGGGAAACCATTCCAATAAAAAAGAATATTGATTTCTCTAAAGAGACTAATATAGACCCTATGGGAAACTCACTAATCAATGTAAATTCAAAATGAGATGTTCTGAATATAGAAGAAAGACTGGCGTGAAGAAGAAGAAAATAAAAGCATGCTACACTTGTATGAAAATAGTGTCAAGCACACTTCAGGATAAAGTGCAATAACAGGAAAACTTAAGTCAAGGGAAAATGTGGTTTTTTTCCAAACTATATTAGGAGAAAAACTAAACTTAAAGAAGGGATGAAATTTTTTACATTATATCTCGGATAATGATAACTGGAAAAAAAAAAGAGAGAGAGAAAGCAGAATTGCCCGATTCTTATTTCTATTTACTCTATTAAAAAAAAAATAGGATAACCTTTATTTTGGGAAATGACAGAATAAATATAACTAAAAGGAACTTGATACTTAAGTAAGAAAATAATAATTTCCTTTGGAATTTCATTTCCTTTGATGAAATCAAGACACCTGATCCAGATGAACTATTTTCTTGAATCCTGATATCTGAAATAACTTACAATTCTGATTTGATAAGCTGTTATAAGTGACATTTGAAAGATCATAGAAAATGGGAAAACCACTACAAGTTTGAAAAAGGGTAAATGTACCAATTTTCAAAAAAAAAAATTGAAGAGAACAAATTTTGAAAACTATATACTAGTGAATGTAACTTTAATACCAAGGAAAATAATCAAAAGATGATTTTTTAAATTGTTGCTGAACAGTTAGAAAGGAAAGTGATATGTACAAAGAGTCAGCAGTTTATGAGAGGTCATGCCAGCCCTATTTAATTTCCATTTTTTATAGGGCTAGAAAACTAGAAGGTGAGGAGAAAGATATATATATATATATATATATATATATATATATATATATATATATATATACCACCCTTAGTTTTTAGCAAAGATTTAGTTAAAGCACACACACACATTTCTAGAATTTGAAGAATAGTGCAACCAGATGGCTTCAGAACAATTTAATGGCCACACTCAGAGCAGTTTTTTAGTACCCATATTCTTGCACTTGCCTAGATGTTCAAACTTTTTTGTATTGTTCTGGACTAAATAAAAAAGCTTAAAATACTTCCCTTTGGTTTAATTTATGGTTGCTTTATAAAGTATCCTTTTATATATTTCCCAGGGAATTTCTTCAGGGAGCTATAACTTTTCTTTTCTTTTTTTTTTTTTTTTTCTTTTTCCCCCCTGAGGCAATTTAGGTAAAGTGAATTGCCTAGGGTCATACAGCTAGGAAATGTTGAGTGTCTGAAGTCATATTTGAACTCAGGCTCTCCTAACTTCAAGGCCTGTGCTCTATCCACTGTACCACCTAGCTTCCCCTGAGCTATAACTTTTCAAATGGTCATCTTTACTGATTTATTATATTTTCCTCTTCCTAACTTCTCCCAAATCAATTTTATTTTCATTATAAATTTCAACCCCATTATTTATCCCTTTTCATTCAAGCAATACCCTTGTTTTGTCTTCACTTTTCTTCTTCACCATCTTGATCCTATTTTTGATAAATTCAGCCATATTCTTGAGTCTCTTTTCCCCTTGTCCTATTTTCCTTCCCAAATATATACCTCTGTTAATACAATTGTTTTTTGTTTTATTACTATGTATATCCTACTGAACCTGGCTGGGGGACTACACATTTACTGAATCAATTCCATATCCATATTAATTCTACAATAATCTCCTCATGGTGATCCTTTTATTCTGCCCTTTTGACCTTCATTTCAAAAAATAATTATTCCAAAATATCTTAATTCTTTATAAGCTTCTAACATTGATTCTTCCCTGGATATTTCACTGGAGTAACTTATTACTTATTCTAGTATGAAACCAGAAGCCATGTACTATGAGAATGCTCTTCTACTCTAGTCCATACCTCAAAACCCTTTTAAAGAATAACATATATTATTCTTTGTTCTAGTCTCTGATGAAAACTCAACATTTCTGCATGCAGAGCTTTCTTGTATAATCATTCTCATCTTTCCTTTCTCCCTCTTTATCTTTCTCTGTCTCTGTCTCTGTTTCTCCCTCCTTCTCCCTCTCCCAATTCTCTTCTTCACTCTCTCTTGCTCTTCCTATCCTTCTTCCTTTCTCCCACCTCTCCCTTCTTTCCTCCTTCCTTCTTTCCCTCCCTCCTTCTCTCTCTCCCTTCTTTCTCTCTCCCCCTCTTCCACAATTCCTCTTCTCTCCCCGCCCTTTTCAAATTCTTATATCCAGGAGTTTTCATTGCTTTTTTAATAAATTTCATATGTACAATCATCCAGTAATCTCAAAGTAATCTTTTACTTTATTTTCTCCTACATTTCCTCATAGATAATCTATTTCCAAATCTTAATGATTGCATTTCTACTACATATTTCATCTTTCTGCTCTTCTTTATTCCTGTAGTCACTGCTTTACTTAAAGTGTTCATCACTCCTTACCTGGATGACTGCAATAGATTTTAACTGGTTTCTCTTCTTCAATCTTCCCCTTGTATAATTTATCTTTTTTTCAGTTACCAAACTAATATTCCCTAGAACCTTAAACATATGTCTGACCAAGGTACTTACTGCATAAGAATCTTTGCTAAATTTTTATGAGGTTGATATTTGTGGTACTTTTACTCTTTTCTCCCCTTAAAATTTGGTTAGAAGGGAAAACTCCGTAGGTGAGAAAAAATAGTAGCAGCACATAAATAAAAATGAATGTGATAATTTTTAAAAAGGCAACATAAAACTCTTTTTTCTTTTTTAAAATTTATTTAGAATTTTTTTCACAGTATATATGCATGAGTAATTTTTTAATAATATTATCCCTTGTATTCATTTTTCCAAATTATCCCCCCTCCTTCCATTCCCTCCCCCCCCCAATGACAGAAGAGAAACCAGTTAAATGGTTAGGTCTCTTTGTCATATATTTTCAATAGTATAATAGAGTTAATTCAATTTGGGCCACTAATTATGATCTACATTTATGCTCCCACATTTTTTCCATAGGATCACAGAATTTAATAACAGAAAGGGGGCTTGGAGTTTCTATTAAACAAGTCCTTCATTTTATAGACTAGGAAATTAAAGTTCAGTGGCTAGTTGTGATGCCCTAGGTTTCAAGCAATATTCATTTGCAATTTTATTTAGATCACGGTTACAATAATCAACATTTATTGAAGACTTTATGAAAAAAATAATGCACAAGATAATGTAAAAGGAGAAATGCATGCTTAAAAGAAAACCTAAAGACAATAAACACTTTAAGTTTTGAGTAAAAAGAAAAGATAACTTGAAATATTGAGTCAAGGCCCTTAACAAAAGAGATAGTACTTAAATCCTTCCTTGAAAGACAGAGAAGGAAGTATAGAGGAGAAAAAATACTTGTTAATAAAAAAAGTTTAGCTTAGAAAAAGAAATGATGAGAATTAAATCAATAGAGAGAATGAGGGAGGACAGTTAAGGTAAGAGGAAGAATATTGAATCTGATATGAAAATGAATTAATAGTTTAAAGGAATATATATAAAGAGGGCTGAGTAAATGACTATGTCTAAATCCAAATATCTTTCACACATAGTGCATTGAACGAAATGAAATAAAAAACAGAAGAAGGAAAGGAATTCTCAAAGGGATTACAGATAAAACTAGACTGGTAAGGGGAAAAAACCTTATTGTCAAACACATGAGTTAAAAAAACGAGAAGAAATCTTCAAAAGGAAAAGAGAAATAACTGTATTCTCTAAAAAGTAAATGAAGCAAGTGTAACGATTACAATTGGTTAAGTGTTATGTGTGGCCAAGAAGTTTAATAATATTGATTTACTGAAAATTCAATCATGTAAATTAGAGATCTTAAAGAACATAAAAAGAAAAATAAGTGAATTGGCTGTTTATAAAAATGAGTAAAAAGCAAAATAAAAGAGTGTATCATATCTCAAAGAAAAGGGCAGATGCAAAGGTAGAAGAAAATATGGAGCAAGATCAAAAGACAAGAAAACTGGGAAAAACAAGCAGGTGACCTTGAACACAGAGCATAGAATTATTGTTTTAATGATTGCTAGCCTCACTAATCCATCCATTCCCAAATTTGGGACTATGCCCAAAAAGCTATAAAACTGTGCATATCCTTTGAGCCAACAGTGCCGTTACTGGGTCTACATCCCAAAGGAATCATAAAAGAGTGGGAAGAACCATACAAAAATGTTTATAGCAGCCCTTTTTGTGATGGCAAAGAATTAGAAAATGAGTGGATGCCCATCAAGTGAGGAGTGATTGTTCTAGAAGAAATGATGACCAAGCTGGAAAGATTTACATGAACTGATGCTGAATAAAGCAACCAGAACCAGGCAAACAATGTACACAGCAACAGCAAGACCATGTGATGATTAACTATGATAGATGGTTCTTTTTATCAATGCAGTGATTCAAAACAATTCCAATAAACTTTTGATGGAAAAGCCATCTCATCTGCACTCAGAGAGAGAGAACTATGGATCAAAAGACATTATTTTCATGTTTTTTTTTTTCTTCTGGTTTTTAATCTAGTTTTTCCTTTTATTTTGATTTTTCTTTCCTAACATGATTCATATATAAATATGTAAAAATTAAATGTACATGTACAACCTAAAAATAATTCAAAAAATAAAAATATTAGATGATCTAGAGAAAAGATAAAATAAAATAAATCTGCTACACACACACACACACACACACACACACACACACACACACACAAAACTATCCTTCCAGAAAATGTAATGAAATATGTCAGAATGCCAAGAAATCAAAAGAAAATGGCAAAAAAAAAATGTAAACAAAGAACAAGTTGCAAAACAGTAGAATTCACTAGTTGCCAAAAGACAGATTGAGTTTTACTCTGAAATATAGACACCGAGTTCAATTTTGCAATATAAATTTTAAAAGTTCAGCAAGTTGCCAGGAATAAGCAAACATTTTTAAAGAACACCAATTTATATAAATCAGGATTTTTCAATAATAACTATAAAAAAAGAAAGCATCATCAAAAAAAAGAAAAACAAAAACAAAAACATGTGTAATACATCCAATTGCTTTACAGATGTATTGCCATATTATATTACCAAAGAAATATTTTAAAGAATCAGAAAAAATATAACAGAATTCATATTGAGAAACAGAAGAATAACAGACAGATCATAGAAGAAATAATTTATTAAAGATAGAAAAGAAGTGGGCTTTACATCATCGAGTCAAACTAAATTACAGATCAATAATTATCAGAACTATGTGACTGGGGGGGAAAGGAAAAGACAATCAACTGAAGAGACTAAATAAATAAGCCTTAGCAATTAAGGCAAATAACAATGTAGAGTCTGATAAATATAAGCACACAAATTCATGGACAAGGTCTCTATTCAATTAATACTATAGGAAAACCTTGAAAATCATTTTGGAGAAAATAAATTTTCTATAAAAGTACTTATATAACTTTCATAAAAAAGATAAAGCACATACAATGTGCAGTTTAGATGATATTAATTTGCATTCCTCTCTTGAAGGCACTGAGGTAAGATTTACTGTCATAGGAAAAGGGGAAAGGTGCCTTAACCATTCTCTAAGTGGTTTCCTTGTTCTCCTTTATTAAGAATGACCTCTTTCTCATTGTATGTTATAATAGCACTGTGCATTTTTTTTGCTACTAAATGTAGGCTATGTGATCTGGGGGAATGAGCAAAAGATGTGTCAGAAAAACTGTATTCAAATACAACTCTGATACTACTAGATGTTGTAACAACTGGCAAGTTCTTTTATGTATCAATTTCTGTATCCTAAATATATCCATTTATACATATATATATATATATATATATATATATATCCATTAATAATAATGCCAACATTTTTTAAAAAAGAGAGAAATATGTTTTGTAAACCTTTAAGGATCATATAAATGAAACTGTTATAAACTATGATCTTCAATGTCAATATCTCTCTATGATTCCATTAAGTTAATGTATAAGATGTCAATGTTAATACATACATCAGTTACCTCAGAGTGCTTGCAAGAATGAGGACTAAAAAAAGTCTGAAATTTAACTTAGTTGAATCCCTTCAATTAACAAATGAGGAAATAGAGATCTAGAGGTGTTAAATAAATTGCCTACAATTACACAAATGATCAAAATATTAGAACAAATATTTAAAATTAATGATAATCATATTTATATAAGTAGCACATATTTACATATCCCTCTAGTTTACACATATTGTCTCACTTCATCCTAATAATTTTATATGGTAAATGTAATTATCATGTGAAAGGAACCCAAAGGTAAAAAATATTGACTTGCATGAGTCATAAGAAGTAGCTCTTCTGACTCCAAATATTGTAATTTTTCTATTATATCTGGCCTTTTTTTATTGCGAGAAAATTTTCTTAGATTCTTAAGAACAATAAAAAAGTTGAATATATTAGATAGACAGACAGTCAAACAGACAGATAAGATAGATAAATACATAGAGATATAGGTAGATAGACAGATTTAAGGAGAGATTTAAACCTAAGAATCAATGATTCCTATTTGGAAGAGTAGTATTGTGAAAAATCCTTCCACTAACATAGATGAAGAATTTAAAGATTTAGATCTTTCCTTGGTGTAATGAAGATATTTAATGACTTGCCCATAGTGAATAAAACTAGCATTTGTCTAAATCAAGAAATGAACCCAAGTTTTCCTGTCTCCAAAATGGATTCTATTTACTATGACAATGCAGTTAACTACATCAAACCAACCAACCAACAGATAAGTAAACAAACAAAAAATCACTAGTTCTTAGCATTCGTGTTCAAATCCTATTTAATAGTCTTTATATAGTCAGTTATCTCCCTTGTCCTCAGTTTTCTTATTTGCAAAATGATGGGGTTGGATTGAATGGACTCTGGAGTCTTCTAGGGCTATTCTACTGTGTAAAAGTTATTGGCATATACTAAATGAGCTTTAAACTTACATAGATAGATAGAGATAAATATGTGATTTTGCCCTTTTTGTTTGTAAACTCCTTGAGTTCAGATATTAAATCTTATATATTATTACATTTCCAATGTAGCCACAGATCATAGATTCAGAACTGTAAAGTACCTCATTTCATTTAGTCCACCCTTTAACTTATGGACTGATACTCACTTAAATGACTTACTTAAGGACATATAGGTATTACATAGCAAAATGTTTAATGAAAGAAAGAATGACTAAATGAATGAAAAGTATGATATGAAAAAAATGAAGGTAAGAATTGAATGGCATGTATCAAACAAAAGCATATGGATATGCACAAACACATTCTTTAAAACATAAACAATTATCACAACATTATGTAGAAGGGAACAATACAAAAAACAATAGTGATAACCATAGCAATTGGGACACCAACAGGCAAAAGCAAATATATTTGACTTACAGTAATGACAAGTAGCTCCCATGTAACCAGTATTTGTACAGTTGCAATAGAAACTGTTCCATGATTGTGAGCATTCACCACCATGTTCACAATAATTAGGTAAACACCTAAAAGGAGAAGCCAATATAATTACTATCTTCCCATATTCAGTAATCAAAATTAAACTGGCTTTATTGACTACGACTATTTTAATGCGAGTAAAAGGGAGACAAAAACAGCATAACCAGTGAAATTAAACACGACTAATAATCTTTGGGCCTCTCACTAAGATTGCCTTATCATACTGTCACTCTACATATTAATAAAGTCATCAAAATTTGATTATTTTTATGTATTTTTGAGAGTTGCACTTTCTTCTCTTGCTATCAGAGGATCCTTTCCATAAGTGGCACAAAATTAATTGGATATATGACCAGGAATATCAATTGCCCAAAGAATAGAATACTGCTTTGTTATGTTAAATGTGTATATAAATGATATTCTTTTATCAATTACCACATGATTTGAAGGAAAAGAATAAGATCACTCATATAATTCCATATACTGGAGAAGGATTTTGAATGACCAATTAATTCATACCCTTAGATAAATGATTAGGGTCATACTTAGTCCAAATCATATTGATGATATGTACCAGAGAATACTAGCATCTATGAAAATTTAGGAGAGAAATTTTAGACAGCATTTCTAACTCTTTAGCTTCCCCTCTTAATGAAGTAAAAGCAGTGAAAAGTGCTGACTACAATTAAACCAGTTAAACTGATGTGATGAAAATCTATTATACTTTGAATGACCTCCAAAGATGGAGATTCTTCTATTTCCTAAGATAAAAAGGTTACTTTAGGTTGGGCTTCAAACTACTGTCATATATTTTTCTTTTTTATATATTTCTAATCAATAATAGGTTAACAGGAGGAATGAGGCTAGAACAAATAAGCTTTAAAAAATGAGAACTCAGTAAATAATCAAATGGACAGTCATAATGTTATTATGCAGACCTTGAAAATGATTTAAACAAATTGCATTAGTGCATCTGAGGACAGTTTAAAATTTTAACCTTTTATCTCGCTTAAGTACCTGTGATATATATATATATATATATATATATATATATATATATATATATATATATATATATATATATGTATGTATTTTTACTTTATATTGTTCCAAAACTACAAGCTGGAATAAATGTATTTACATCATTATTCAGAGTTTGAATTTGAATTTTATAAATTAGAAATAAAGCCAGTGAAGATATATGTCTTTATGTACTTATGTATTTCCTATATGTAAGTAATAATTCTATTGACATACTAAATGTTAGATTTGACAATAATAAATAGCTAGTATTTATATTAGCTTAAGGTGTGCAAAGTAAGTATCTCATTTATTCTCATAAAACTCTTGATAGGAAGGCATCAGGATTATTCTTATCTTACAGATAAGGAAATTGAGGCAAAGGTTTAAAATACTTGCTCAGCATCAGCAGATAGTGTTTGAGGGTATATTTGAACTCAGGACTTCTGGAGACAATGTCTAGTACTTTATTCACTACGACACCAAGCTTGGCTACTTGTTCTCAGAATAGATATATTTCCAAATGCATCTATATCTATGTATTCATATCCTTCATCTATATCATTGCACATAATATGACTAATTTGCCTTTTTTCTCCTGTCTTCCAAATGCTTTTCATCCTGGTTTTCATTGTGAATAGAGAAAGGGACTTTTATCCACAAATCTCAAATGATTCAAATTATCTTCACTCACATTGATTCTTTCTTCATTCTAATTTGTCTTTCTAATGTTTTCCACAAAATGAAACACTTAGGTGAAATGAATGAAAATTAAACTACAGTAGAGTCCTACAAATCATCACATTAGAAGACAATTAAAAGTACAATTTAACCTAACAAAACTTTAAAATCTTCCTTTTTAAAATAATGAACAGAAGGAGAGGGAGGAGGAAGAAGGGTATACAAAACCAATACAAAAAGGAATGATATGAATCTATATGACATGTCAAAAATGCTAAGGACATTAAGTTTATTATGGTGTTCAAAGAAAAATGGATTTCTTAATGACATTTGAAAGAAGATAGTGAAGAAGGATAGAAGACAACTGAATGAAATAATAATAATAAGTGGCATGATAATAATGGATAGCATTTATTTGGCATTTTAAAGTTTGCAAAGGACTTTATATACTATAATTCATTTGATTTTCACAACAGGTTTGTAATTATCCCTATTTTGCAGATAAGGAAACAGATTCAGTGGTAACCTGATCATTATTTAGGTCATAAGAGCCTGAGTCAAGATATAAACTCAGGTGTCCCTGACTCCAAATCTGGCATCCTATTCACTAGGACTTAGATGCCTGAAGATGAGACAGAGAAAACCAACACTCAATTTCTAAATTGATTGCTTAACAAATAAAATAATTCTCAAAAATTCTTTAAAAAAGAAAAGGTACAACAAGCACAGGTATGAGGAAAGCTAAGCTTAGGATAACAGAGTAAATAATAGGAAAATACTTGCCTATTTTTTTTTTTTTTTTTTTTTTTTTTTTTTTTTTTTTTTTTTTTTTTTTTTAACTCTCAAAAATAAAGTTAATTTATTTTATTTTAAATCTTTATTAATACATTTTATTTTATCTTTGTTTTAATTTTCAAATATACACCCCCTTCTCTATCCAGAAGGCTATCCTTTATAACAATGATTTTTTTTTTTTTCTGAGGCAGTTGGGATTAAGTGAATTCACTAAGAAAAGTCTTTTTCAGGCCTGGCACTCTATCCACTGATAGCTTCCCTACTGATTTCATATATATATATATATATATTTATATATATATATAAATAATATCAAATTTGATATATATATCAAATAAATGTCAAATTTGAACTCAGGTCCTACTGACTTCAGGACTGGTGCTCTGTCTACTGTACCAACTAGCTGCCTCAACAATGAATTTTTTTTTTTTTTTTTTTTATTATATATATATATATATATTTTATAATATTATCCCTTGTATTCATTTTTCCAATTTACCCCCCCTCCCTCTATTCCCTCCCCCCGACGACAGGCAATACCATATATTTTACATGTGTTACAATATAGTCTAGGTACAATACATGTGTGCGAATATCACTTTCTTGTTGCACAATAAACATTAGAATCCGAAGGTACATGCAACCTGGGCAGACAGATATTAGTGCTAACAATTTTCATTCCCCTCCCAGTGTTTCTTCTCTGGGTGCAGCTACCTCTGTCCATCATTGATCAACTGGAAGTGAGTTGGATCTTCTTTATGTTGATGATTTCCACTTCCATCAGAATACATCCTCATACAGCATTGTTGTTGAAGTGTACAGTGATCTTCTGGTTCTGCTCATTTCACTCAGCATCAGTTGATTTAAGTCTCTCCAGGCCTCTCTATATTCCTCCTGCTGGTCATTTCTTACCGAGCAATAATATTCCATAACCTTCATATACCACAATTTACCCAACCATTCTCCAACTGATGGACATCCATTCATCCTCCAGTTTCTAGCTACAACAAAAAGAGCTGCCACAAACATTTTGGCACATATATGTCTCTTTCCGCTCTTTAGTATTTCTTTGGGATATAATCCCAGTAGTAGCGCTGCTGGGTCAAAGGGTATGCACAGTTTGATAACTTTTTGGGCATAATTCCAGATTGCTCTCCAGAATGGCTGGATTCTTTCACAACTCCACCAGCAATGTATTAGTGTCCCAGTTTCCCCACATCCCCTCCAACATTTGTCATTATTTGTTCCTGTCATCTTAGCCAATCTGACAGGTGTGTAGTGGTATCTCAGAGTGGTCTTAATTTGCATTTCTCTGATCAGTAGTGATTTGGAACACTCTTTCATGTGAGTGGATATAGTTTCAATTTCTTCCTCTGAGAATTGTCTGTTCATATCCTTTGACCATTTATCAATTGGAGAATGGTTCGGTTTCTTATAAATTTGGGTCAGTTCTCTATATATTTTGGAAATGAGACCTTTGTCAGAACCTTTGTTTTTAAAAATATTTTCCCAATTTGTTACTTCCCTTCTAATCTTGTTTGCATTAGTATTATTTGTACAGAAACTTTTTAGTTTGATGTAATCAAAATCTTCTATTTTGTGATCAATAATGATCTCTAGTTCTCCTCTGGTCATAAATTCCTTCCTCCTCCACAAGTCTGAGAGGTAGATTATCCTCTGTTCCTCTAATCTATTTATTATCTCCCTCTTTATGCCTAAATCATGGACCCATTTTGATCTTATCTTGGTATATGGTGTTAAGTGTGGATCCATATCTAATTTCTGCCATACTAATTTCCAGTTTTCCCAACAGTTTTTTCCGAATAATGAATTTTTATCCCTAATGTTGGAATCTTTGGGTTTGTCAAAGATTAGATTGCTATAGATGTACCCTTTTTTGTCCTTTGTATCTAATCTGTTCCACTGATCTACCGGTCTATTTCGTAGCCAATACCAAATGGTTTTGGTGACTGCTGCTATATAATATAGCTTTAGATCAGGTACACTTAGACCACCTTCCTCTGAGTTTTTTTTCATTAGTTCCCTTGCAATTCTTGACCTTTTATTCTTCCATATGAATTTTGTTGTTATTTTTTCTAGGTCATTAAAATAGTTTCTTGGGAGTCTGATTGGTATAGCACTAAATAAATAGATTAGTTTGGGGAGTATTGTCATCTTTATTATATTCGCTCGGCCTATCCAAGAGCACTGAATGTCTTTCCAATTATTTAAATCTGATTTTATTTTTGTGGCAAGTGTTTTGTAATTTTTCTCATATAATTCCTGACTTTTCTTTGGTAGATGGATTCCCAAATATTTTATACTCTCAACATTTGTTTGGAATGGAATTTCTCTTTGTATCTCTTGCTGTTGCATTTTGTTAGTGATATATAAAAATGCCGAGGATTTATGTGGATTTATTTTGTATCCTGCCACTTTGCTGAAATTTTGAATTATTTCTAGTAGTTTTTTAGCAGAGTCTTTGGGGTTCTCTAAGTATACCATCATGTCATCTGCAAAAAGTGATAGTTTGATTTCCTCATTTCCTACTCTAATTCCTTGAATCTCTTTCTCGGCTCTTATTGCCGAGGCTAGCGTTTCTAGTACTATATTGAATAGTAATGGTGATAGTGGGCAACCTTGTTTCACTCCTGATCTTACTGGGAAAGGTTGCAGTTTATTTCTATTGCATATTATGCTTACTGACGGTCTTAAATATATACTCCTGATTATTCTAAGGAATAATCCATTTATTCCTATACTCTCAAGAGTTTTTAGTAGGAATGGATGTTGGATTTTGTCAAATGCTTTTTCTGCATCTATTGAGATGATCATATGGTTCTTATTAATTTGATTATTAATATGGTCAATTATATTAATAGTTTTCCTAATATTAAACCAGCCCTGCATTCCTGGAATAAATCCTACTTGATCATAGTGTATTATCTTGGAGATGATTTTCTGAAGTCTTTTTGCTAATATCTTATTTAAGATTTTAGCATCAATATTCATTAAGGAGATTGGTCTATAATTTTCTTTCTCAGTTTTCGATCTACCAGGTTTAGGTATCAGTACCATGTCTGTGTCATAAAAGGAGTTTGGTAGGACTCCTTCATCCCCTATTTTTTCAAATAATTTATATAACATTGGGGCTAATTGTTCTTTAAATGTTTGGTAGAATTCACATGTGAATCCATCTGGCCCTGGGGATTTTTTCCTGGGGAGTTGATTAATAGCTTGTTCTATTTCTTTTTCTGAAATGGGACTATTTAAGCAATTTATCTCCTCCTCTGTTAATCTAGGGAGCCTATATTTTTGGAGAAAGTCATCCATTTCACTTAAGTTATCAAATTTATTGGCATAAAGTTGGGCAAAGTAACTCCTTATTATTTCTCTAATTTCCTCTTCATTGGTGGAAAGATCCCCCTTTTCATTTGTAAGACTATCAATTTGATTTTCCTCTTTCTTTTTTTTGATCAAATTTACCAAAGGTTTATCTATTTTATTGGCTTTTTCATAAAACCAACTCTTGGTTTTATTTATTAATTCAATAGTTTTTTTACTTTCAATTTTATTGATTTCTCCTTTTAATTTTTGTATTTCGAGTTTAATTTTTGGTTGGGGGTTTATAATTTGGTCTTTTTCTAGCCTTTTAAGTTGTAAGCCCAATTCGTTAATCTTCTCTTTCTCAATTTTCTTCAAATAAGCCTCTAAAGATATAAAATTTCCCCTTATTACTGCTTTAGCTGCATCCCAAAGATTTTGATATGATGTCTCATCATTATCATTATCTTGGGTGAAATTGTTAATTGTTTCTATAATTTGCTCTTTCACCCAGTCATTCTTTAAGATGAGATTATTCAGTTTCCAATTACTTTTTGGTCTATTTACCCCTAACTTTTTACTGAATGTAGCTTTTATTGCATTGTGATCTGAGAAGAAGGCATTTATTATTTCTGCCTTCCTACATTTAATTTTGAGATCTTTATGTCCTAATATATGGTCAATTTTTGTATAGGATCCATGAACTGCTGAGAAGAAAGTATATTCCTTCCTATTGCCATTCAGTTTTCTCCAAAGGTCTATCATACCTAGTTTTTCTAATGTTCTATTTACTTTTTTAATTTCTTTCTTGTTTGTTTTGTGGTTTGATTTGTCTAAATCTGAGAGTGCTAGGTTGAGATCTCCCACTATTATAGTTTTACTGTCTATTTCTTCTTGCAGTTCTCTTAACTTTTCCTTTAGAAAGTTAGATGCTATACCACTTGGTGCATATATGTTTAATATTGATATGGCTTCATTATTTATGCTACCTTTCAGCAGGATATAGTTTCCTTCCTTATCTTTTTTAACGAGATCTACTTCTGCTTTTGCTTGATCTGAGATAAGGATAGCTACCCCTGCTTTTTTGGCTTTACCTGAAGCATAATAAGCTCTGTTCCAACCTTTTACCTTTACTCTGTATGTATCTCCCTGCTTTAAGTGTGTTTCCTGTAGACAACATATTGTAGGGTTCTGCTTTTTGATCCAATCTGCTATCCGTCTCCGTTTGATGGGATCGTTCATCCCATTTACATTTACAGTTAAAATTACTAATTCTGTATTTCCTGCCATCGTATTATCCCCAGATTATACTTTTTTCCCTTGACCCCCCTGATCCCCCTCCCCGATATTTAATTTACAAACCCCCCTTGTGACGCGCAACCCTCCCTCTTTTTTTTTTTTAGGATCCCTCCCCCCTCCCTCCAAGTCCCTTCACTTATTCTCCTTTTCCTTTCCCCTTTTCCTCTCCCCCCTTTTAATGAGGTGAGAGAAAATTCTCTGAAAAACAGATATGTTAATTATTTACTCTTTGAGCCTCTTCTGATGAGAGTAAGATTCACACAATGATTCTCCCCCTCACTAAGTTCCCTCAGATATGGTGTATTTTCTATGTCTCTTCCTGGGATGTAGTTTCCCTCTTTTTATCACTCCTTCCCCTTTTTCTGAACCGACCTCCTTCCCTTTACCACACCCCCCTTTTTTTCTTTTATATCAGTAAAATCAAATTATCCTTGAGTATTTTTTATATACCCACAACAAAGTTACAGTTCTCAAGGGTTCTGTGTACCTTTTTCTGTTTCTCTTCAGTCTTGTGGATGTAGATCAAATTTTTTGTTTAAGTCTGGTTTTTTTCTTAGAAACATATAGAATTCCTCTGTTTCATTGAATGACCATCTTCTTCCATGGAAAAAGATGCTAAACTTAGCTGGGTAGTTCATTCTTGGTTGCAGTCCTTGATCTTTTGCCTTTCGGAATATCAGGTTCCAGGCCCTTCTATCTTTTAATGTGGAGGCAGCCAGATCTTGGGTGACCCTTATTGTGGCACCTTGGTATTTAAATTGTTTTTTTCTAGCTGCTTGCAGGATTTTCTCCTTTGTGTGGTAATTCTGCAGCTTAGCCACAATATTCCGTGGTGTTCTTTTTTTAGGGTCTATTTCAGAAGGAGTTCGATGAATTCTTTCCACATCTACTTTCCCTTCTGTTTCTATTATCTCTGGACAGTTCTCTTTGATAATTTCCTGTAAAATAGAATCTAGGCTCTTTTTTTGGTCATAGTTTTCTGGAAGTCCAATAATCCGCAGATTATCTCTCCTAGATCTATTTTCCAGGTCTATAGATTTTCCCAGTAAGTATTTGACGTTGTTCTCCAGCTTCTCATTTTTTTTGTTTTGTTTGACTGATTCTTGGGTTCTCTGTGAATCATTCATTTCTATTTGTTCCATCCTGACTTTTAAGGAGTTATTTTCTTCTTTCACAGTTTTTAGTTCTTTTTGTAAATGCCCAATTTCGTTTTTAAATGAATTATTTTGCTCTATTGAATTTTTTTCCATTTCCCTAATTTTTTTTTTTTGAGAATTATTTTCTTTTTCCAATTCAGAAATTCTATTTTCTTGAGACTTTTTTATCTTTTCCAATTCAGAAATCCTACTTTCCTGTGTTTTTTTAACCTTTTCTAATTC
This sequence comes from Sminthopsis crassicaudata, assembly GCF_048593235.1. Lineage (NCBI taxonomy): Eukaryota > Metazoa > Chordata > Mammalia > Dasyuromorphia > Dasyuridae > Sminthopsis > Sminthopsis crassicaudata. Next base: position 521,347,354 of record NC_133617.1, read on the forward strand.
ACTAATTTTGTTTCCCTGCATCTCCTGTGAATTCTTTATTTTTTCCAACTCCAATTTCAGGACGTTGTTACTCTCTATCATAACTTCTCTTTCCTTTCCCCATTTTTCTTCGATCTCCCTCAATTTCTTAAGAGCTTCTTCTAGGAGAGAGTTATGTGATGGGGGGCAGGAATCGTTCCCCTTTAGGTTGTTATCTTCTGAATCTTTGCTGTTAACTTCCTCGGGGTTGGATACCCGCTCTTTCTCTGTATAGAAAGAATCTATAGTTTTTCTAGCTTTTTTGCTCATACTTAAAAAATGTTTTGGGGTCTGTCCCTGGGGTAGGAAATTATTTACTTCTTTACCAGCTTCCTCCCAGACGGGATGGATGCAGCGGCCCCTGCGCCCGCGCTAAGAGAGAGCTCTGGGAGAGAGTTCCCCACCCCCTCCCTGGAAGCGCCTCAGAGGTGATTAGCACTGCTGTGCTTCGAGGGCGTAGAATAGTGAAGACAGCAAGAAGCTCAGCCTATGTGTCCGGGTGGGGAGTGGACGTCTGCAGCAGGTGACGTGAGAAGCCCCTGCGCTCAAACTGGAAGTGTCTGCCAGAAACCGCGGTCCCTAGTTCAAAGGTTCCGCTTCTCTGGGACTTCCTGGAGCTGAGTTCCACTCCCTCCAGCTAAGCTAGGCAGTGTGTGTTGCCTTGGGCCGTATCCACCCACTTGTCAGTCTCTTAACTATTCTCAGGAGGTAGCTGAGGCCACACCCCCTGGTGCAGAGTCTGCCGAGTCACCCCCAGGGTGGGGGGTGGGGGGGGAAATCTAATCTGAGTTTTAAAATATTTTGGCTTTCTCTTCTGAACTGCTAAATAATTAGCAGAGAAGAGCTAACAGCCTGTGCCAGATTCCTTTACCTCAGTGGCTTCTCTGATCCCAGAGCCCCTCCCAGCGCAATGGGCGCAGTGTGCCCCTACCCCACCGTCTGTGCTGGTCTTTCTTATTCCTCCCCTGAGAACTGACCTTTCCTGTTGAAACTCCAGATTCTCTTCAGCTGGTAAGTCGTGCTTCCAGTCCTTGTGGTATCTGTCAGTCCTGAGCTAATTTTGAGACTTAATTTATCTAATTGGTTGTGAGGGAGTGAGGACGTTCACTGAGTAGTGTGTTTCCTCTCCGCCATCTTGGCTCCGCCCCCCAACAATCAATACTTGCCTATTTTGAGTAAGTTTAAATATGAAGAAGATTATTATGTAATAAACAAAGGAAAATAAATCCACAAATATGATTGCTGATGCACTTTAAATATTAAAAAATAATATTAATGATAAAATATGCTCAGTGAATTAGTGTAGTGAATAGAGACTGACCCTGGAATTGGGAGGCCCTGAATTCAGATCTTGTCTGAGACTCTTAACAACTTTGGGCAAGTCACTTCAACCCTTGATTGCCTCACAAAATAATAACAATAATGAAATTATGAAGGATAGAAAAAGGATACCAAATGGTTATAGAGGGATGTTTCATTCTGACTTTCAAAGTGCTATTTCTGACACATAATAGTTTAATCTCTTAAAGCCTCAAGCAAATCACTATGGCTATCAGTATTAGATAAACTGGGCATTTGTATTACATTGGGAGTTTCCTACATAGATAAAATTCACAGGTCTGACATTCTTTATTTCCCATCCAAAAAGCAGTACAAGATGATGGGAATCATGGAGGGCAACCACCATTCACTTTTGTAACATTATTTGATAACACTATTGAAGATAGTATATGTAATCACTAATATGATTCATCGTTTTATATTAATTACAATAGTTTTTATTTATAAAAATAAATAATATGTTATTACAATATATAATATAATAAATAATAATAATAAAAATAAATAATAGCCTTTTTTTTGTTGTTTTACAAAATGCTTTCTTTAAAACCACCATAAAAATAATTGCTATAAATACTGTTGTTTGTATTTTATGGAGAGTAAGATTGAGACTCCTGTTATGTGACTTTTGAGTAGCTACACTGCTATTTTTTGCCACATCTGTGACTCAAACTCAAGTTGTTTTATTGAGGACAATAATCCAAGCCTTCCTCATAAGTGCTAAAGGATTTATATTATGTATTATAAGAAAGTTGGTACATTTAGTACCTCTCTTCTGAATTCCAAATGCACTTCTTAAATTGTTACTGGGGGTGGCATGAGCCATAAAAATTGATAAAGAGAAGTTTTAGTTTCAGTTTTCTCTATAAAGGAGAATAGTGTTTAAAGGTTTAAATAGTTTAACATTTTAAACTGACGAACACAGTTGTTAACAAGAGTTCATATCAAAGATAAGTGAAAGAATAATAAGAAAGCAACTAAAAGGAACTCATTAAAGAAGTCCTATACTATTCTAAGGTTTATTGTAATCACCATATCATCCTAAAACATGAGTATGTAGAAAAAATAGCTGTCTATAAGGGACCCAACTTCAACTATTTCAAAAGTATGTGTTCCAAAAGATACCTGTGAACATATTCTTTATTTGTTTTTGATAAGAGGATTAAAGTCCCTCTTTTGTTGCATCTTTCAATGTGTTTTGCATTTATTAAAATATATTTTAATTGTAATTATAATTATAAAGACAAGTACCACATTTTTACACAGTTGATATTATTTATGTGTATATATTACTTTAAATTTTTTTTCCCTCTCTTCATCAATATATGTAAAAAAATCATTGATGAAAGTTTATTCCACATATTTTTACTAAGGATACATTTTAATGTGGTCTAAGAATCCTCATTATACTACTCATTACTTAAGTAATGTTAATTTCTACATTTCAACTCATTAAGTTTCAGTTTTCTCACCTGTAAAATGAGATACTGGACTAATTGGTTTGAGTATCTAGCTTAATTCTGAATTACTATGAAAACAGTGCATTATCTTTTAAGTAGTATTGGCTATCTTCTGTGTATATTTGGTTAGGGTTGTTACATCCAATTTATCTTCTTAACTGTCATTTACAATTTCCTTTATAGTATATTTAACACAGTGTAGATGGAGAATTATGATCACTCCATTATCAAATTAATGAGTCTGTAGCTATTAAAAAAGTCAGTTCCATTTCAATTCTATTTGTTCTAATTTCATGAATCCTCTTACAGTATTCTGTCTCAGTTCTGCCTCATGCCAAGATTTCTAGAAGCTTGTTTTCCCTTCTAACCCTTTTGGTGTTGGATTTTTTTGTTTTGTTTTGTTTTGTTTTTTGTTTTTGCTAATAATATTTCTAATCCTCTTGTTTTTCTTTGTAATGGTTTGCAAATAAAGTTTGTTCTCTTAACTGTTCTAGCCTCTAACTATAATTTTTCTTGGCTTGGCATTGAAATTCTATTTAGTGATTGAATAAATTTCTTACCTTTTTTGGTTAGCCTTTCTTTTAATTGTTTAAATTAATTAATCTTCCACATAAAATAATAGCAAGGAACATTTACATAGCACTTACTACGTGACAAGTAAATGCTAAATGCTCTACAAGCATGATCTTATTTGTTCTTCACAACAGCCTGGGGAGATGTTATTATTCCCATTGCACTGAGGAGGAAACTAAGGCAAACATAGGTTAATATGTTGTCTGGGGTCACTCAACTAGTGTCTGAGGATGGATTTGAAGTCAGGGTCTCTCTAATTCCAGGTCTAATTACTGTATCACCTAGCTGCCCTGAAAATAATTATTAATAATTGCTAATAATTGTCCATTTTTTTTATTTCTAAGAGTCAACTAGACTCTTTAAACAGAGTAGCTCTTGTGGTTCCCTGGGGAATCATAGTATGATTCTGTGGAGTTCATGATCCAATACAAAAAATGTGTTATTAACCTATTGCAAGGTAAGAAGATGGATAACATTTCACCTCATTGTGATTGCTAGTCATGGCCTATTTCTCTAAAGCCAATATCTTATCCAATATCTCTCCTTTCTTGTTGGGCTTTCTCTCCTCAGAGTAGATATATTTTAATAACAGTTCACCCATCTCACAGTTCAAATGCCTCTGGAAATTTAATTACCCTCCCCACATAACACTCATAACTTTATAAAATTTGTCTGGCCTCAGACAGTTATGTGATCTGGGTAAGTCACTAAACCCTGTTTGCTTCTGGGAAGAAGTTTTTCCCAAATCACCTCTTGAATATGGGAATTGTCCCTGAATGATGAAGTTAACTCTGTGCTCTATGGCTATTACAATAAAAGCATTTCCTCCTTTTTATTATGTGTGGGTTAAAGTAAGTCACACAGATTGAGCAAGCAGAGATGGGTTATAACAGCATTACATCATCTTGTACCTATAACCCACCAAATTTCTAAAATTCCCTATAATTTTTTTCTGGCACTCTCCCTAGCCCACTTAGCTATAACTTTATCCCATATATTAAACTAATTACCAAATTTTGTAATTTTTATATCATATATTTGTCCCTCTCTTTCTAATCACAAGGCCAACACCTAATTCAACCCATAATCCTGTAATATTATGACACACTAGTTCCATCAAAAGATTGGGAGCTACTGACTTGCCATTACTCACTTGCATCTATCCTCCACATGACTTTTTTTATGAAATAAAATTAGACTATATTTTGCCTTTAATTATTTAGTGTACATTGCCACTGATGCTTGAGACCTGGAAAAGACTTTAGCTTAAAAAGGCCAAAGTCTCCCACTTTAAAAGGTCAAAAGGGCTATTACTACTTTGATCTAGTTTTGCCACTGAACAGCAATATTGGAGGAGATAGGCTGATGATTCTGTACTCTTTTGCCTTACTTAAATTCAATTCACTTGCAAGTCAAGACATCATCTTCCTTATATTACTGGTCCTCTTCAAGAATGAAGGATGAACACCTTCACACAATTGTCAAAATGATTATCCTAAAGTTCAACAGTAAATATTTCTCCCTCAATCAATAAACTTCAGTAACTCCCTATTAATTCTTGGATTGATTATTTCATTTGTAACATTCTTTTTTAGCTTTCAAATTTTTGTATAAGCTTTATAATGTGCATAAAAATAAGTAGAGTAGTATGTGAATAATATGATGATAATGACATTATAATATAATAATATATAAACAAGCACAAAGTTACATGATCAAAAATGGTTTTGTTTATAGCTTTTCATTAAAAAGAGACCACTGGATTAATTAAATTTGTTTTGTAACCGATTGATGTATAAATAATTTCTTCTCTATTATTTTTTCTGATATGATGGAGATTGTTGCCCTTTGAGATTTTGAATAACTAAAAAAAGACAATTCCAAAATGAATTACCTATTTGTTAATAGCCATTTTCCATTCATTAAGATATAATCAATTTTATTTTTGTTTATGTGATGCCATTTAATTCCCTTCACACCCAGATACTTGTGATAACACTACATAGACATAAGACTTCCAAAGAATTAGGTAGTTAGGAGTACAGTGGTTCGAGCACTGGGTTTAGAATCAGGAAGACATCTTCCTGAATTCACATCTGGCTTCAGACAATTATGTGACTTAGATAAGTCACTGAACTCTGCTAAAATTCTTTACCTGTAAAATGAGCTGAGAAGGAAATGGCAAACCATTCTACTATCTTTGCCAAGAAAACCCACAAATATGGTCACAATTCAAGCCTTTATTGCTTCATTTGTTAATTCCATTTAATTTTTTTTTTCATCAGACTCCCCTATGTCTACATTTATATTCCAATAACAAAATATAAATTTTGAGAATATCTTAAGTTTTTCTGCAATACATATTAACATGTAGGTTGTAACTACGATAGTGTACTTGCATATTATATTGAACATGGATCTTGTAAGGCAAATGATAATGACAGATCCTGTGAACTTGTGTTTCTTCTTCTGATGAATGAGATTAAATCAGCTCTCACAATTACTTTTTTCTCCTTCCCTGGAAAAATCTGTGAGCCATCTTTGCTTTTAGTTGAAGCTTATGTATATTTCATCTCTATTAATAACTTTAAGGTCAATATGGAAATTGTTTACTTTGTCCAGTAGTCTATATACTGATTATTGGATAAATATCTCAAAAATGTCATTAAATACACCCACTTTCCTTTTTTCATTTTTCTTCAACTATTGCTGCAGAAATAGAATATGGCCACAAAGAGCTGAAATAATTTTTTGTATTTTTATCTATTTTGTGAGTCTCCTAGATCAAATAATTTTTTTATAAATAGCCTTTTGCAATGTTAGGTCTTTCTATAGTAGACAGTCTATAGTCAAAATCATATTTGAAACTCTTTGAACTTGTTAAAGGAGCAGCTAAGTGGTGCAACGAATGAAAAACTTGTACCTAGTTAAAATCTAGTCTCAGACATTTACTAGCTGTGTCACTCACAGCTAGCTTACTTATGCAAGTTACTTAATCTATTTTCATCAATAAAATGAGGTTTCCTCCACTGTAAAATGATCTGGAATCCCCAAAAGGGGTCATAAGGAGTGACTGAAACATGACAAACAACTGAAGAAGTGCTTATCAGAACCTATTAGAGTTTTTGCTATACCTACATTGATCTCAAGAATTCAGGATTACATTATGTCTAAACCTTGATGAGTCATGGAAATTGTACATTTTTCTCTTAAACAGTAACGGATTCTACACTTATCTTTCTACTCATGTGCTCTCGTGACAATTGGATAACCGGATTTTCCTTTTGTACCTTTGTGGAATCACTTAGTCTTGTAACTAATGGGACAGATTGCTTGACAAAATACATGCTCCCATTCAAATGGATTATGGGGAGGAGAAGAAGAGAAACCTTCTGAGGTTATACATGCAGAATTGTAAATTAGGAAGCAAAAGCTGGGAAAAGAGCCATGATTAGATGTAGTCACCTATATATAGGTAGATTAAACATAAGTCATGCAAAACCAGAAGGTATTCAGCATTAACTGAATACTAACACACACACACACACACACACACACACACACACACACACACACACACACACACACCCTCCACTGCAGATCCCAATGCAATGATTTTTCATTTCATGTCTCTATTTCAGCTCTCTATTTCCCTCTTTCTGGGGCATGGGGGTAGATCAGAAACTGAAGTGTTTTCCCTTGGGTAAAAGAAAAGTCTGTTTCTTTAAAGTGTGTTGAACTTTCATTATTTATATCATTACTTTGTCTCTTAAGACAGAAATTATCATAGATTTTTAACTACAGGCATTGCTAAGAATATGCACTGAGAATGCAGCTAAAATAAGAAAATTAGAAGACTAGAGTGTGTATGTGTGTGTGTGTGTAACTCTTCTTGCCAGAACAGCAGCACAAAATCACATTATTGATAGACATTTATATGTGTTAAATCTAATAATTAATTAGATAATACACAATATTTATAATTATTGACTAAATTAGCTCTTTCAAGTTTCAATTTTTCTTTCAAATGAAATGCATATCAATTTCTGAGATCATTACACTACAATCATGTACCTAAGAATACTTAACATTGATTCTTGTAGAAAATATATCATTTTAAAATAATCTATTTATGTATGAATATATATGAGTATATGAGCATATATATATACACAAATTTAAATGTTAACAAAATGATTTGTAACTTGCTTGCCTTTAATTTTATCAAAGTTAAAAATCTTTAACATGCAAGTTAAGTAGGGCAACTTTAATTGACTTAACATAAAGGTATGTTATAGTATTTGATATCCCCAAAATCTTAATGTAGTTGTAAGCTTTAACAGATTATAGCAGTGCTTTGAACTTTGAAACATCTTGTTATTTACCTTTGTTGACTGAATTTTTCATATGCATACAAATGTATTTTTAAAAAGTAATAGTATACTGTGTTGGTGTTTTTTTCTCACTATTATTCCTTTTTTTTTTAAAAAATGAACTTAATTTTCATAAAAGTTTGAGTGTTTTCATTTAAAATATTTCAAAATTATACTGTTTAACATAACAACATTGGAAAATAACCTAACTTTGAATTCACCTTTGTGTTTTGTCCCCAAATCTTTTTATTTGGCTCCTAACATTTGTCTAAGGTAGCTATACTTTTCATTTTCATGAAAATCTTATTATTATAGGAAGCATGGCATGAAAGTAGGAGAATGAGGAGAAATAATAATTGGGTGCTGAGATTTCATGTTAGCATAGTATAACAACAGTTATTCCCATATTATTAATTATCTTTAATGGAAATGAAATGGCAATCATACCCTTTTAGGAACTTGAATAAATATGACCTTTATATAAACTATTAATTCTCATAGAGTGAGGATAATATATAAACTTGCAAAAGGTAAAATATCAATAAACACACTATATTTCCCCCAAAAAAACTACTTAAATGCAGTTTTAGAGAGCCTTGTTTCCTAAATTGTTGACATTTTTAATACTATACTAAGTATTAACAAAATGCCATTATAATTACAATAGTATTATTCATAATTCATTTTATATTTACTTTGTGGAATGTCATCAATGTTTGGGATTCTTTTATTTATTTTTAAAATCCAACTGAAGTCTTATTTTCTTATTTTTGATATTCATCACTATTGCATTTTAAATAACAAATGAAAACAAATATTTGCATTTCTTTCCATTAAATTATTTTATCTACCCTCAAATACTTAAAAAGAACTATTGCAAAATAAAGACATAAGACTGCTTTTACCTGTCTATTAGGCCACATAAGTCTATCTGAAGGTCACTGAAATTCCCAAAGATGCTCTGTTGTACTGAAATCAGATCCACAACTTTGTTGCTAATGGAAATCTGTCTCATACATCCCTGAAAACCACCAAAAGGATTTTTACATTCGTAGTCAGAGCTGGTATTAGGACAACCTGAATACAAAAAAAGGAAAAATCATTATAGTAGTAATAGTAGTAATAGTAGCAGTAGTAGCAGTAGTAGCAGTAGTTGTAGTAGTAGTAGTAGTAGTAGTAGTAGTAATAGTAATAGTAGTAGTAGTAGTATGTTGTTGTTGTTGCTGTTGTTTCTGCTGCTGTAGTAAGTTAGAAATCAACACCATTAGTTCATGATTTATGTTTTCTATTTTATACTCCTTTTGAATATTCTTTGTAGGAAATAAAGAGTTGTTTCAACACTATAAAAATCAGGAAAAAATACAATCAATGAAAAATAAATGGGGATGTAATATACAAGGCTGGTGCTATAGAATAAAAGGATTATTGCAGTCAAGCATTTCTAACAAATACTTTATGAAAAACAAAACAAAACGGGCCAAGTAGCTTGGCCTGAAATGCAAATATTAATGAGTTATTATTAATACTCAAACAGAATCATTATGTTCTTCCCCAACACCCCACATTATTCTCTGATTTTCTTCCAGATCAATGTTCCCAAAGTATACACAATTTTATTCAAAGAATTCTTAGGAGAAAATAATTTTATAAACTATAAAACATTATACTAAATTTTATTGCTATTATTGTGTTATTAACCACCATTTATTTATTTAATAATGTATTAAACATTGAGTGCTAAGAACTAGAAAGACAAATGCAAAAAATGAAAAGCCTCTGCCCTCAAGGAGCTTACATGCTCTTAAAGAGAAATAACATTAATGTCTCTCTGTCTCTGTCTGTCTCTCTCTCTCTCTCTTTCTCTCTCCCTTTTGCAAACCATTCAGAATATTTTGATGTGATTTTGTGCTTTCTTTCTGCTTCATCAGGTGTAAATAGATTTTATTTTTTCTTGCAATATTTGTTCATGGATGGACTCATTTCACTGTGGTGGTCATAATCTCTATATTATTGATATTTTCACTGCATTTTTAAGCTATGTGAATTTGGATTGGAAGGTGGAGAAAATGGAGATTAGTAGACCAAATACAAAGCTATTGAAGAAACAAGGTTATCCACTATCACCATTACTATTCAATATTTTATTAGAAATGTTAATTTTGGCAACAAGTGAAGAAAAAGAGATGAAAGTGATGCTGTTTGAGTGATCCAGATTAGTGGCTATAAGAGAATTGTTAAGAATCCTCTTTAAATCGGCAGCAGGTTTTAGGAGGGAAAGAATTCACTCATTCCCAAATTATTAGTTGCAAAATGGAAGTTTATTGTTAGATAGAAATCAGTTTACCAAGAGATTGACTTCTATAGTGGCAGATCTATGGAAAATGGAGTTTTGCGCTGAGAATGCAGTTCTCAGTGAACAGAAGGTCCTGGCAACAAAGGGAACTACCAAGGTCCACCTGCAAAGACTTTAGTTGATGGAAGCTATTATATTGAGTGTCTTGGTGGGGGCTGGGAGAGCCCAAGCAGATCAGACCCAGTGGGGGCTAGTGGGTAGAGTCCCAAATTGGCTCATCTATAAGCTGAGTTTCAGCTTGAGCTGGAATTTGAATAAAATTGAATAAAAGATCTTTAATTGAATAGGGTTGGAATTCTTTTGCTCAGAATCAGCCCCACCTAGATAACAGAATGAAACTGTTTGTCTTGTTTCCCTTGGGCAGGGTTCCTCACTGAGGCAGAGTTGAAGGAAATTTTCTCCTTCAAGGATTTTTAGAGTTTTGGGGTCCCTTCTTCAAAAGGAATGAGAAAACCAAATTTTCACTCTTTGCAGATGATATGATGGCATTATTAGAAATCCCTAGAGAATCAACTAAAAAACTATTAGAAACAATTAAAACTTTAGCAAATTTGCAGGACACAAAATAAATCCACATAAGACATCAGCATTTTTAGATATTACCAATAAAGTTCAGCAGCAAGAGATACAAAGGGAAATTTCATTTAAAATAACTGTCAATAGTATAAAATATTTGGGAAGCTATCTGCCAAGAGAAAGTCAGGAACTATAAGAACACAACTACAAAATACTTTCCACACAAATAAAGTCATATCTAATCAATTTGAAAAATATCAAATGCTCATGGATAGGCCAACCCAATATATTAAAAATAACAATACTACCTAAATTAATCTAATTATTTAGTTCCATACCAATCAAACTCCCAAGAAATTATTTAACAGATCTAGAAAAAAATAATAACAAAGTTCCTCTGGAAGAACAAAAAGTCAAGAATTTCAAGGAATTAATAAAAAAAAAAATGCCAATGAAGGTGGCCAAGCTGTACCAGACCTAAAATTATTATAAAACAGCAGTCATCAAAACTTTTTGGTACTGGTAAGCAATACAATAGTTGATCAGTGAAAAAGGTTAAGTTCACAGGACAAAATAGTCAATGACTATTGCAATCTAGTGTTTGACAAACCCAAATATCCCAGCTTTTGGGATAAAAACTCACTATTTAACAAAAACTGCTGGGAAAATTGGAAATTAGTATGGCAAAAACTAGGCATTGACCCACACCTAACACCACATACCAAGATAAGGTCTAATTGGGTTCATGATTTAGACAAAAAATGTGATATTATGAGCAAATTAAAACAACAACAACAACAACAACAAAGGATAGTTTATCTCTCAGATCTTAAAAAAGGAATTTGTAGACAAAGAAGAACTGGAACTCATTATTGAATACCAAATACATAATTTTAATTATATTAAGTTAAAAAGTTTTGGTACAAACAAAACTAATGTGTACAAGATTATAAGGGAAGAAATAAATTAGGAAAATATTTTTACATTTAAGTGTTCTGATAAAGGCATCATTTCTAAATTATAAGAGAATTGACTCAAATTTATATGAATTCAGGCTATTGTACAATTGAGAAATGGTCAAAGAATATGAACAGACAATTTTCAAATAAAGAAAATGAAACCATTTTTAGTCGTATGGAAAGGTGCTTTAAATCACTTTTGATCAGAGAAATGCAAATTAAGACAACTCTGAGGCACCACTATATACCTCTCAGATTGGCTAAGATGACAGGGAAAGATAATGACAAATGTTGGAAGGGATGTGGGAAAACTGGGACGCTAATACATTGTTGGTGGAGTTGTGAATGTATCCAGCCATTCTGGAGAGCAGTTTAGAACTATGCTAAAAAGGTTATCAAACTAAACTGTGCATAGCCTTTGATCCAACATTGTTTCTGATGAGAATTAGATAAGGAGTATCTAAATGAAATTAGGTTTAATTGAGGTCTAATGGCAGGTTTGGGATACAGGGAGTCAAATAGAGTTCCCCTGCAGCCCCTTTGGATTCAGTTCAAGAATACAGAGTTAAATGAGGTCTAGTAGTGGTGCAAGGAATTTACAGACCCAAAAACCTAGATTGATAAAAGAGGTTTATTGTTGGGTTTGGAAGTAAGGTTAAAAGGTAGAAAGATACCAGAGCCAGGGCTGGCACCGATGGGCAGAAATCCTTGACATAGCCATGTTTGGGACTTCTGCAAAGAGTGGACTCCAGTTTTCCCCCTTTTATAATGGGGGGCTTTTGGTAATCTTACGGGACTCAAGGGTAGAGTCCCAGGTTGACCTCTGGCCTAAGCTTCAGCCAAGGTTAGAATTTGAATAGAATTCAATGGGTTTTTAGATAAGAAGGAAGCTGTTTGTGCTTGGGATGGGGGTTGGGAAATCTGAGCAGATCATTAGAATATGGGCTGGGACAGCCCAAGTTAGCTCAGATCCAGTGGGTGCTGGGAAAGCCGGGATATCTCCCATTGGAATTCATGGGGGTTGGGAATTAGAAAGGAATCTTAACCTACATCATTTCTTCTGGGCTTATATTGCAAAGAGAACTTAAAAGAGGAACCTATATGTGCAAAAATGTTTGTGGCATCCCTTTTTGTAGTGGCAAGAAACTGAAAACTGATTGGATGTCCATCAATTAGAAAATGTCTGGATAAGTTATAGTATATGAATGTTATGGAATATTATTGTTCTATAAGAAATGATCAGCAGAATACTTTTTAGAGAGACTTGGACAGGATGTGAAATGACAAAATCAGGATTTCACTGTCCGTGGCAATGACAAGATTATATGATGATCAATTCTGATGGATTTGTTTCTTCTCACCAATGAGACAATTCAGTCCAGTACCAATAATTTTGGGATGATGTGAACCATCTACACCCAGAGAGAGGACTGTAGGGACTGAGCATGAATCACAACATAGCGTTTTCACTTCTTTTGTTGTTGTTTGCTTGAATTTTATTTTCTTTCTCATTTTTTTTCCCATATTGATATGATTGTTCTTGTGCAACAAGACAATTGTATAAATACATATGCCTATATTAAATTTACATATATTTTTACCATGCTTCACATGTATTGGATTACTTGCCATCTATGAGAGAGAGTAGGGGGCAGGGGGAAATTGGAACGCAAATTTTTGCAGTGGTCAGTAGTGAAAATTATCTTTGCATATGTTTTGGAAATAAAAAGCTTTAATAAAAAGAAAAGAAAAGAAAGCTATTGGAATAGTTCAGGACAGAGGTGATTAGAGTCACACTAGGATGGTGTTTATGTGACTCAAAATAAGGGAGCAGATTGGAGATAATATGTAGCCAAAAATGACATGATTTGGAAAATGATTTGATAAGTGGGAGAAGTGGATGATGAAAAAGATGGTGCTGCCTTCAATAGAAATAGGACTGTTATAAAGATATAATGAGGGTTTTTTTGAATGAAACATAAATTAGTATTACTTTGGCCATTTTGAATTTGAGAAGTCTCTAGAATGAACAGTTAGAATTGTCCAAGAAACCGTACATAACCTCAGCATGGATTTCTGGAACATGCACCTATGATATTGGTTAATAATATTTATTTATTTATTTATTTGTTTTCTGAGGCTGGGGTTAAGTGACTAGCCCAGGGTCACACAGCTAGGAAGTGTTAAGTGTCTGAGACCAAATTTGAACTCAGGTCCTCCTGAATTCAGGGCTGGTGCTCTATCCACTGGGCCACCTAGCTGCCCCTGTTAATAATATTTTTAAAAAATTCAAAAATTATATCATGAAATAAACCTTTGTAATACTATATTTCATTCATTCTTTGTATTAGGAAGGGAAATGAATAATTTCAAAGAAATATAATTGCATGTAAACACAATGTACCTCATTTATTTTGAATTTAATAATATTTAAGTTGTTGGATCAATTTATTACATGGCCAATTTCTAAATCTTTCTTTTCTGCATTTCTTTTTTCAAATTATTTAAATAATATAAAATTGCATTTATTTATTTATAGTTTTCAGTTAATGTTCAATATTTTTTATCAAAGGGAAATAAATATTTATGGAATGTTTGGGAAAATACTATGGAGAAAACTATGAAGACAGCTCAAGGATTTTGGTATTTTCATTAGTTTCTCATTAATGTCATATGACTGTCAATCACTATTACAATCAATAGGAATAAAAATAAGAATTCAGTATTCAGCATTTTCTTAACTCCAGTACAATCTGTGACAATATCTGATATGATAAAGCTGAGAAATTCCCATCATTAGTTTTACAATAGCACATCTTTTCTAGTGCTTTATAGCTTTGTATCTTTGTATTTCCTGAATCACATTCTTAATACAAATGGAAATTTTCATTCATATTTAAAATTAGTAGGCATACGGCAGTATTGTACACTAACCTAATAAATTTTTTTAAAAGCTTCAATTCCCATAATATAGACAAACGCTGAAGACTCTCATTACTCATTTTCCTACTTTATAAGGTTATATGCAAATAGTTGTGAAGTTTCAAGTTCACCTTGGAAGTATGGCATAAATTTCTAAGGAAATATCTATAGTAAATTGCATATTTTTTACTAGAACTCAAAAATCAATAAAGAATAGTAATTTAATAAGAGATAGAGATATTTTCTATTATATGATGTAGGGTAAATAGCAAAGAAATTATTTACTTAGTTCATTTCTCTTTCTCCAGATGGTATTTCATTTAAATTATCCTAGAGCAAAAAGATTATGCCTATTACATACAAAACAAAAATAAATAAAGGACCTGCCAGTAAAAGCGAAGAGAATTTCAGAAAGGAAATGTCAAATCAGAAATATACATTGTGCTTATTTCTTTCAAACTCAATAAACTAAGGATCAAGAAAGCTAAGAGAGCTTCAGTGCAGGGATTGAAAATCTAGCCCATGGGTAACTCTTAAGGTATATAATTAATGAAATAAAATACCAAGGAATTTTTCTATACTAAACCCATTTAAAGAGTAGGCTTTAAGGCATGGATTTTTTTCCCTAGGATTTTGGATAGAATAAGTCTGTTAGAAAGAATGCATTGCTATTAAGAAAATCTAAAGAGTTAAGAACCCCCTGAGGGGACTAGATAACTTAGATTGTCTTCCTAGAAAAGGAACACAGAAGAATGACAATCTAGTATATTATCATGGTTTTACTAGTCTGTGCAAGATTCATGAATGGAGAATGCCATGGTGTAGATCTATGTTATAATTATATCTAAATGAAAGTTTCCATTTAAAGGAAATTTAATAGCAAATGATAATTATTCTCAAAAGAATGCAAAATTATTCTACATATTTTGTGTGTGGAAAATTCATTATTCTGGGAAGAGTGAAAACTCAATAAAAACCCTTTCCTGTAATATTAAAAAGTTTTCCTACTTCAGAGTATGGTGATTTTTCATAAAGATAAAATTATCCAAGAGGCCAACAGATTGGTAACTCAGTTTGTGACATGCTATTTCATGCTAAAATGGATATAATGATGATAGGAGACATCTGGCATTCTTAAAGAATGCCTTTCACCTCAGATGCCTCTTGGAGAATTTCAATAGTTAATGGAAAGGTCACTTAATCTTTTAGGACCTTAGTTTCCTCATTTGTAAAACAAGAAACTTGAATTCAATTACCTCTAAAGATCCACAAACTTGTCAAAGAAATACTACAAAAATATCTGAAATTGCATCAATGTAGATTTTCTCTTCACTGAATTAAAGAACACTCCCACTTAAAAGTCAGCTTAGTAGGCAATCTTTATTACTTTGAATTCAAATAATCATTTTCTAGTAACCACACTTTTGGAGATGAGACTCAGGGTCTGTGGCTAGTTTGGCTTTTCAATAACATAATCTGTCACCAAGAAATATCTTTGAATGTCTTACTACTTTGATAGAACTATGCTAAGATTATACTGTTTTAGAATAGACTGTGATCCCAGGATCATCCTCCAAAACATGATAAATTATCAGGTTAAGAATTCAGTGAAGAATAAATTATTATTATTATTTTTTTAATATAAAAGTGATAGGGGTTGAGGTCCCTTTAAGATTTCCTTTCTGATTCCCCAACCCCCACAGTTTCTTCATTATCTGAAAAGCCTGCCAGAACTTGGGGCACTGCCCACAAGCTCCTTTTAGGTATAAAAGAGCCAAGCTGGAGCTCTCTCTTTGCAGGAGCCCTTCTCCCAAACATGGTATCCTTCCAGCCATGTAAGGGTTCCTGCCCACCCAGCGGCCACCTTTGGCCCTGCCGTCTTTCTAACTGAACTTTACTTCCAAATTTCTACAATAAACCTTTTATTTATCAATCTAGGTTTTCGGGTCTGTAAATTCATTTACAGGGGACACTGTGCCTCATGGGATTATCTTACTATCTTTGCACCGACCAGCGGGGTTCCCCCTTTCCTATCTCTCATCAAAAGGAAACATGTAATTTGACTGAAACTCTGTTATTTAAATATCACTTTGATCAGTCTGTTTACATCAAGGGAGTACAATAAGAGAATCGTTCAAATAATCCACTTTTCTCTAGAAAGACAATAGATAATCCATCATTAGAGGAAAAGAAAATGTAGTAAATTTAACTGTTTTATTTACTATGGAAAAACAAAGCAAAACAAAACAAACAACTACTTTTTTAGGAACATATAATAATATTGACATTAATTAAAATGAAGCAGATTATAGAATATTTCTCTAGTGTAAGAAATCATTAATAAAATGAATATAGAAAAAACATGAAAACAATTGCAATCATTTCTGTTTGGGCAATAAACCCTGAGGATCTTCCACTCCCAGATTCTTATATTTATTTAGTTAGTTTTTGTTTTGTTTTGGTTTGGTTTTTGACTAAATGAAAGAGGTCATTCTTTGCCTCAATTGTTACCTAATTTTAATAACCAAATGGGTTGGCCTAGCACTGAGACTTGTTAAAAATCTTACTTTAAAAAGACCTAGGTCTCCCATTGCATCCAGGGTCATCTCTTGTCCTTCTAAACTATATCTGGGTACTTGATCTAGATGACTCAAAGAGAAAGTGACCTTGCTCTCCCTCCCTCACTTAAATCCAGTTCAAAATGATCCTCTTTTAGGAAAAAAAACACCTAATATATGATATCCAAACTATCCCTGTTTAAGCATTTCTCATAATTCTTCTATATGTGCTAAAAACCAAGTTTGGAACAATTTAATCTATCTCTAGTTGCAAAAACCTTTAAATGTCATAATATGGCATGATTTGAAAGCATAGGCAATTTCCTAAAACTTGGTATCTATGATTTACTCTTATTATCTAGTATTTAGTATCGTGGAAACCGACCTCTACTGAAGCACATGGGTTCAAATCACTCAAATCAAGTCCTTTTCCTGATTCCATGAATCCTGTAACTCTACAAAAAGGAACCCCAGTAGAAAACATTATTTCTTTTCTTCCTTTTATTGGGGATTTATTTGAAGAAATGTATCAGCCTACATATGCCTTGATGTCTTGAGGAAGTCTTGGTGACTGGTGGCAACATATGTGTCTTCTAACTAAAATCTGGACTCCTATACCATGGAAGGAATGTATGGGACCTTTCATAGGTCAATTCTTCCACATTCAGGAAAGTATTGTTATGTTCAGTAAAAATCAAGAATATAAAAATAATAGACTTACTTTTACTTTATATGGTTAAGAAATTTGGAGAAAAGTCAGTTAATCTAAGGCTTATAGTCAACTAATGATGTCCCAAAAGATACAGAAAATTGCTTTAGCTAAGGTTGAAGAAACAGAAACTAACAGAGGTAACAGGCCACCAAGTGGGGATTTTGATTCAGTTGTTCTAAACTGGTTCCTATAGAGTCTCCATGGACCAAATTTGTGATTTGTCTCAGAATCTAGGTTGCTTAGATAAGTGAATGGGGATCTACTACTATTACTACTACTATAACAAAATACTCGTACTAATAGTAGTACTAGTAGTAGTACTATTAGTACTAATAGTAGTACTATTAGTACTACTACTATTACTACCAACACCATGATTTATATGGGATTTGAAGGTTTGCAAAGTACTTTACAAATATTGTCTCATTTGATCATTACAACAAAGTTAAAATACATTATATTTTATTAGATTATTTCCATTTTACAGATGAGGAAACTGAGGTTAAGTGACCTCTTTAAGATCATACAGCTTCTAATTATTTGGGGAAAAATTTTTTTGAACTCATGTCTTTCTGACTCCAAGTCCATTGCTCTATCTACTGAGCCATCTAGAAGAAGACTGACTGAATCAACAAATGTTTCCTGACATTCTTGCCTCACTATAATCCAGTCAGTCAGTAAATAAATATTTGATCCTTTCCAGCCTTATTCCTTAAAAAGAAAGTTTTCATAGCACCTCATAAACATTTAGGCCATAATAAACATATATGAATGGCACTGGCAGCATGATACCTTGTGCATGTAATTTGGAGTAAGAGAATAATGGTTGAAAGGGGAGGATATATGAGGGAAAGTCCCATGTTGAATGAAGTATGCTGAGTAAGTGTGTATAGAAGGGAGGAGTGAATAATAAGAACTTAAAAAGTTAATTGGAGATAGAGTATGAAGTTTTATTATGGCAAAGAAGTTTTTATTTGGTATTTAGTTCCTGTAGTGGAACAGTAAACAGAGATATGGACCTGCAACCATGAACTATAATCAAATTTGGCTTCAAAGTCTGACTCTGTGTGACTCTGGACAAGTCATTTAGCCTGTGTTTACCTCAGTTTCCTCATCTGTAAAATGGGGATGTTAATAATATATTATACCTTCCAAGATTTCTGTGAGGATTCAATGAAAGAATAATTGCAAAGTGCTTAGCTCACTATCTGGCAATTAATAAGAATGATAAGAATAGTTATTTTTGTTCATTCCTTCAATCTTGTCCAACTTTTCATGACTCCATGGACCATAGCACATTGGGACCTTCTATTGTTTACTATCTTTCAAAGTCTGTCCAAGCTCATGGTATACATGTTAGCTATTATTATTTTTTGAGATGAGTTTATTTTACTTAACATCTGTGCTTCAGAAAAATCACTTTAACAATTGTGTGAATGATGAATTAAAAGGGGAGACATTTGAGACAAGGGGACCAATTGGGAAGCTATTATAATAGTGTAGGTGAGAGGTAATAAGAGCCTAACATAGAATGATGACTGCATAAATGGATAAAAGGAGTTTAATTTGAAAGAATGTGAAGGTAGAGATGAGAACTAGTATTTGATTGGATATATGGGATTAGTGAAAATGTGAATTTAGGGGATTAGAAAAAAGTTATTAATGTTCAACAAAATAGCGAAATTTAGAAGAATGAACACATTTGGTGAGAATAAAAGGTCATTTTGGACATATCAAATTTGAGATGTTATAGGAGATGCAGCTTAAATTATCCAAAAGGAAGTTGGTGATGAGGGACTTATAATTTGGAGAGGAAATGTTAGATCTGGGAGTTATTAGCCTAGAAATGATAAATCCCTGTGATTGAGTATGGTCACCAAAAGTTAGACCATAAAAAGAAAATACAAGAATGTAAAGGACTGAAACTTGGGATAGGACTAGATTTAGAGGATATGAATGTTAACCCAGCTAAAGGGACTGAAAAGAAGTAGTACTTCAAATGACCCTGACAAGTTACAAGGAACATCTATGGGCCTATCTGAATAATAACTCAAGAATCCCAACAATCATTCAGTGAAACAGCTGATACCTCGGTTTAGGCCATACTAGCTCCTACAATTAGTTATCCTTGGAAAATAATGCAAAAGTTCTCATAGCTCCATGCCTTCTACAAAATAAGCTTCTATCAGACTCCTTCAGACTTCTTTAAATGTGGAACCTAATGTATAAAATATACAAGAATCAACCTGGGATTTGAGTAGAGTGTTCTGTACTCTTAATAAATATTCTTTCTGGGAAACCAAAGCTAAAAATATGAAAAGAATTCTCCTCTGCTTTCTCATGATCAAAAGACTGAAGAAACTTTGGAAATTTTCAGGCATTACATTGTCAAGATATTAGAAGTCACCCTGTTTTTCAGAACTAAGTCTTAGCAAACAAGCTGTGCCCTGAGCTTGACATACATAATTCTTTGCACTCAGCCTCTGGATGATCTCAGTCACAGCAAAATCCCAGAATTGTTTCATACAATTATTGTATTGCTTTGACCAGCACCGGATTTTCCCTAAGATTGGACAAGCAATAACTGTACCCATGTTATAAAAGCCTGTTATGAATCAAACTTGTCACAATTGTTGCTGTTAGAGATTTGGCCATACTAAAGCAAGTCCCCCATTGAGGGCAGAGAGCACCTGTGTCCTTGTTTGCAAGACATTTCCCTCTCTTTGAAATTAAACTTCTCTTTGATTCCTGACTTTTCTATCTCTATCCTGCTCTATTTGACCCTGGCCATTCACAGAGACCAGGTAAGTCCTGTTGACAACAAGCTGACCCCAAAGATCTTGAGAAAAAGAAAATAAGACACAGGATTATAAAGCCAATAACAGGAAAATATTTAGTCAGTGGATTTTCCAAGCTATCTCAAATAGAGAACATTTGCAACTTAGTGGAGAAGATGACCTACTGATTCTTACATATTCTTACATAGGCATTATTAATAGGTGAGTTTCTCCATTCTCTTTCCCTTTTTACTCTGCTCCAGTTGTTATCAGATATGATAAGACCATTTGTCATTCAGTTCTTTTCAGTCCTGTCTGATTCTCCATGGTTCCACTAAGGTTTTTCTTGGCAAAGATATTGGAATCGGGACAGCTAGATGCTGCAGTAGATAGAACACTGGTCCTAAAGTCAAGCAGGCCTGAGTTCAAATCCAGGTTCAGACACTTAAAACTTACTAGCTGTGTGATCCTAGACAAGTCACTTAACCCCACTTGCCTAAATAAACAAACAAAAAAATTGAAATACTTTGCCATTTTCTTTTTCAATTCATTTAAGTTCATCCTCATTTACATGAGGAAACTGGGGCCAACATGATTAAATGACTTGCCTAGTATCCCATAACTAGTAAGTATCTGAGACCACATTTGAACTCAGGTCTATTTGATTTTAGGTCCCATGCTTTATCAATTGCACCATCTAATTGCCCATACCTAATAACAAAAGGATATCCATACTCTTTCTGAATAATAACTCTTTTTTTTTTCCTTTTAAAAATGGGATCATTATAAGGACTGATGGCCAGGAGTAATGTATGGTAAGATTTAGATCCACCAATACTAAGAGAATTCATGATATTCAAAGGTATCTTTCTTATATGATATTAAAATCAAAACTTGCAGCATTAATCATTAAGTCACAGCTCCTCTAGCTTTTGTCAAAACTGCATCCTAACCCCTTGGTTCTTCTGTTTCCTCCATTAGCAATCACTTTCAAGGATTCCTAGCCACAATTTTGTCCTGGACTTCCTTCCAGGAAGTGTTGTTTCTATCATTAGAAGTCCAGGCATGAAATGCTAACCATATCAGGAATAACAGGTGTGAAAATCTGGCATGTAAAATATATGGGAATGGGACAAACCAGAAGTGTGAGAATAGTTCTTTTTTTCTATAATAAAGGAGAATAGGATGAAATAAGTCTTGAAGGGTAGGTGATAGTCAAATGAGGGAATGTCATAAATGTCAGGCGAAGCAGTTTGTATTTGATTAAGTAGACAGTGGAGAGCCACTGAAGAAAGTTTTTGAACCGGGAGACAATTTGATTAGGAAGAATGTCATATACTTTAGCAAGATTACTTTTACAACTGAACTAGATCAAAGAAAAGAGAATGCATAGGCAGGGGGAGCATGTAAGAAGCTATTACAATAATCTTGGAGAGAGGGGAGTAGAGTCTGAACTAGAGTGGTAGTCAAAGGAATGGAAATGAGACAGATTTGATCATATACAGATACAGACCTTCAAAAGGGAACTGTATATGATACCACTGTATATAGCACAGTATCTGGTATATTGTGAGTGGTGTTGAAGAGAAGAGGTTTGTTTCTCAAAAGGATATTGAGATCTTGGGCTGGTGTCAAGAGGTATCTCAGAAGATTTTGTAGGTTTAAAGATCATCTTCAAAATTCCACATGGGATTTTAGCAATTAACAAGGGGAAAGACAAGACGGAAGTTGGCTGGCAGAACTCACAAGCAATGGGGAAAAGACACCAGTAAGGAAGAAAACTACAGGGCAAGATCTTAATGAACCCTCAGGGCCATAAGGCAGGCTAAATTCCTTATAAAAAAAAAGGACTTCAGCAGGGGATTATGCCATTGAGTGACAGACTAGCCCTCAGGAGTTAAGGTGCTAACAGACATTAGCAAAGAAATGAGATACAGGTAGATTCTTTTATAAGGGAAAATAACCTTGAGGGTTGATATCAAAACATGGCCTTCCAATTGGACATAGTAACTATGAGATTATAATGATTTTTGTCAGTTTGAGGAAATCAGCTAGGAATTCAAACTAGGTCCTCAACTAGGGCAGACTGTAATAAAGGCCTACTTAAGATAACAAAAGGGTTAATTATAATTCAAAAGTCCACTTATAATCCTATTAGTGCTCCTAGCTACCCACCTAGTTACCAAGGACCAAAGACTCAATCATTGGCAAATAAATATTGATTGATTGACACACTGTGCATTATTCCATTATTTTACTAGGAAGGATCCATTTGTGTTTTGTTGCCTGAAATGCAGAATGTTAATATTTATTATAGAGGTGGATTTTTTTTTTATTACAATTCATTAAATAATTTTAAAATGTATAAATTTGCTAGCTTTCCAACAAATTGTCAATCCTTTAATTAAATTATCCAATTTGATTAATTGTTAATCATTTGATTAATTATTAATCATCTAATTAAAAATATGAACAATTAATTTTTGACTTAGGCCCCCATGATACTATGGAGTAATATGGCCTTGACATGACATTTTCTTCTTTTTTGTTTTTTAAATTTTGGTGAGGCAATTTGGATTAAGTGACTTGCCCAGGGTCACACAGCTAATAAATTCATTTTTTTTGTTGTTGTTCATTTATTCATTTTTGATTTACATTCAGTCTCCTTAGTTCTTTTTTTGGATGCAGATGGAATTTTCTTCTAAAGGACCAGGCCTAAATGAAGGAGCAGGTCAATTCTCCTAAAGATCCCATAGCTGTGAATCATAATACTTGAAAGAATTGCAAAGCAGCCTTCTCAGATGTTCCTTGTGGATTGGGAATGAAATAAATTGGAGGCAGAGGGAAGAGGAGAGGGGTCAGAAAATGCAACTGCCTCTCATTCTCCTTGTATCATTATCCTCCTGTCACATGAAGAGATCCATACTAAAAGTCTGAGTTAGACCTCCAGCAGCCACTGACAGGTGGCTCCTGTATCACAACATTTTCTGTCCAAATGTTATGGGGATAGTTTTGGATCATTGAACCACTGAGAAGAACCAAGTCTTGCATAGTTGATCTTTGCACATTCTTGCTGTTATTTTGTACAATGTATTCCTATTCTGCTTGTTTCACTCAGCATCAGTTCATGTAAATCTTTCCAGGTTGTTTTATAATCAGTTTGCCAATCATTTTTTATAGAACAATAATATTCCATTACCTTCATATAACACAACTTATTCAGCCATTCCCCAAGTTTATGGACATCTACTCATTTTTCAGTCTTTGCTACTACAGAAAGAACTGCTAAAAACATTTTTGCACATGTGAGTGCTTTTCCCTCCTTTATGATAGCCCTTTGGGCATAGTTCCAGATTGCTCTCTAGAATGGTTGGATCATTTCACAACTCCACTGATGATTCATTAGTGTCCCGGTTTTCCCGTATTACCTTCAACATTTATCATTATCTTTTCCTGTCATCTTAGCCAATCTGAGAGATATGAGGTGGTATTTCAGAGTTGTTTTAATTTACATTTCTCCAATCAATAGTGATTTAGAGCATTTTTTCATATAAGTAGAGATGGCTTTAATTTCATCATGTGAAAATGATGTCCTTTGACCATTTATCAATTGTGGAATGACTTGTATTCTTATAAATTTGACAAAGTCTTTTATATATTTTAGAAATGATGCCATTATCAGAAACACTGGCTGTAAAGATTTTTTTTTTTCCCAGCTTTGTATTTCACTCTTAATTTTGTTTCTGTTAGTTTTGTTTGTGCAAAAGTGTTTTAATTTAATATAATCAAAGTGGTCCATTTTATCTTTCCTAATGCTTTTAATTTCTTCTGTGGTCATAAATTCCTTTCTTCTCCAAAGATCTGATAGGTAAATTATTCCATGCTCTTCTAATTTGTTTATGGTATCATCTTTTATTCTCAAATCATGTACCCATTTAGACCTTATTTTGGTATTGGTTATGAGATGTAGGTCTATGCTGAGTTTCTGACATATTATTTGCCATTTTTCCAAACTACTTTTGTCAAATAGAGTTCTTTTATAGAAGCTGAAATTTAATAGTTTATCAAATACTAGATTGCTATGGGCCTTGATTATTATATTATATGTACCTAAACTATTCCACTGATCCACAGTC
Source organism: Sminthopsis crassicaudata (assembly GCF_048593235.1). Lineage (NCBI taxonomy): Eukaryota > Metazoa > Chordata > Mammalia > Dasyuromorphia > Dasyuridae > Sminthopsis > Sminthopsis crassicaudata. The sequence goes on from NC_133617.1 coordinate 521,372,052, forward strand.
TAGTTCTTAGCCAGTATAAAATTATTTTGATGACTTCTGCTTTATAATATAGTTTTAAATTTAGTGTTGCTAAGCCACCATTCTTTGTATTTTTTTTCATTTATTCCCTTGATATTTTTGACTTTTCTTCCAGATTAATTTTATTATTATTATTTTTTTATTTCTATAAAATGATTTTTGGCAGTTTAATTGATATGGCACTGAATAAATAGACCAATTGAGGCCAAATTGTCATTTTTATTACATTACCTCAGCCTACCCATAAGTAACTGATATTTTCCAAATTGTTTAGATTTGGCTTTATTTGTGTGAAAAGTGTTTTGTTATTTTGTTCATATAGTTCTTGGGTTTGTCTTGGCAGTTAGACTCTCAAGCATTTATTTTGTCTACAGCAATTTTTAATTGAGTTTCTCTTTCTATCTCTTACTCATGGACTTTGTCAGTAATAGATAGGAATTCTGATGATTTGGGTGAGTTTATTTTATACCTGCAACTTTGCTAAAGCTAAGTTTTTGGATGATTTTCTAGGATTCTCTAAATATATCATCATATCATCTGTAAAGAGTGATAGTTTATTTTCTCATTGCCTATCCTAATTCTTTAAATTTCTTTTTTTTTTTTTTTTCTTCTAATTGCTAAGGCCAACACTTCTAGTACAATATTAAATAGAAGTGGTGATGATGGGCATCCTTGTTTCACCCTGATCTTATTGGAAATGCATCCAGTTTCTCTCCATTACAAATAATGCTTGCTGTTGGTTTTAAATAAATACTGCTCATTATATTAAGGAAAGTTCCCTTTATTCCTATGCCCTCTAGTGTTTTTAGTAGGAATGGGTGTTGTATTTTATCAAAAACTTTTTCTGCATCTATTGAGATTATCATATGATTTCTGTTGGTTTTGTTAGTAATATGGTCTATTACAATAAGTTTTCCTGGCATTGAACCAGTGCTGCATTCCTAGAGTAAATCTCACTTGATCATTGTGTATTATACTGCTGATAAGTTGCTGTAATCTCTTTGCTATTATTTTATTTAATACTTTTACGTTAATATTCATTAGAGAGATTGGTCTTAATTTTCTTTCTCTGTTTTGGCTCTTCATTGCCATATTTGTATCATAGAGGTTACTTGTCAGTACTCATTCTTTACCTATTTTTCCAAATAGTTTACATAATATTGGAATTAATTGTTCTTTAAATATTTAGTAGAATTCATTCACTTGTGAATCCATCTGGCCCTGGAGATTTTTTTCTTAGGGAGTTCATTAATGATTTTGTTGAATTTCCTTTTCTACAATGAGACTATTTAAGTAATTTATCTCCTCTTCGGTAAACTTGGGCAATTTATACGTTTGTAAATATTCATCCATTTTGGTTAGATTGTTAGAATTCCTGCCATATAGTTGATCAAAATAGCTTCTAATTATTGTTTTAATTTTTGTCATTGTGGTAAGTTCACTTTTTTCATTTTTGATGCTGGTGATTTGTTTGTTTTTTTTTTCCTTTTTTCTTTTTTCTAATCAGATTAACCAAAAATTATCTATTTTGTTGATTTTCTCATATAATACTGATAAAATACTGACAACTAACTCTTTGTTTTATTTATTAGTTCAATAGTTTTCTTAGTTTCAATTTTATTAATCTCTCCTTTGTGTTTAAGAATTTCTAATTTGATATTTAATTGGGGGGGGTTAATTTGTTCTTTTTCTAGCTTTTTAGTAGCATGCCCAATTCATTGATCTTCTCATTCTCTTTTTTATTCATGTAGCTATTTAATCTGTATCTCAAAGGACCCACATATGCAAAAATGTTTGTAACAGCACTTTATGCAGTAGCAAGGAACTCAAAACTGAATGGATGTCCATCAGTTGAGAAATGGTTGAATAAATTATAGTAGATGAATATAATGGAATATTATTGATATGATAAGAAAATGCTAGAAAAACATCCAAAAACCTACTAAAAAAATTAGCAAAGTTTCAGCATAAAAAATACATAAGTCAGCAGCATTTCTATATATGACTGACAAAGCTCATCAGTAAGATATAGAAAGAGGGAAAGTCACTGAACCTTGTTTGCCTCAGTTTCTTTGTCTGTAAAATAAGCTGGAGAATGAAATGGCAAACCACTCCAATATCTTTGCCAAGAAAACCCAAATGGTGTCACAAAAAATCAGATGCAATTAAACAATTGAACCAAAGCAACAATATGCCCTTTCTATATGTCAGTGCCTGAAACAATACTCAGTCCATATGCTATTCCTTTGGCTTATATTCTACACGATTTTTCTTTATGCTCAATCATTTAGATTCCCATATTGGAAATGTTGTTACACTTTGTCTCATTTTTTAAATAATAGCTTTTTATTTCTCAAAATATATGCAATGATAGTTTTCAACATTCATCCTTACAAAATATTGTGTTCCAAATTTTTTTCCCCTCAATCCCCTCTTCCCTCACGCCTCTAGATAGCAAGTAATCCAATATAGGTTAAACATGTACAATTCTTCTAAACATATTTCTATATTAGCCATGTTGGCACAAGAAAAATCATATCAAAAAGCAAAAAGGAAAAATGAGAGAAAAAAAAAACAAGCAAGCAAACAGCAACAATAATTAAAAAAGGGTAAAATACTGTTGTGATCCATATTCAGTCCCCATAGTCCTTGTCTGTATGCAGATGTCTCTCTCATTCACAAATCTATGGGAATTGCCCTGAATCATCTCATTGTTGAAAAGAGCGAAGCCCATCACATTTAATCATCATACAACCTTTTTGTGGCTATATATAATGTTCTTTTGTTTCTACTCATTTCACTTAGCATCAGTTCAAGTAAATCTCTCCAGGACTTTCTGAAATCATCCTGCTAATTGTTTCTTATACAAAAATATTATATTCAAGGTCCTTTGTGTTTGCAAAGGATAGTTTTGTCTGTTTTTTTTTTTTTTTTTCTAGGAAAAACCTGGTTTCTCAGGTTTGCCTTTGAGAGATAGGACATGCGGTTTCCCCATTGAACTGCATCTCTAGTGAGCCAGGACTAAGGGTTTTAGTTGCTGATTTACTGTGATTAAGATCTTCTTACTTCCTTTGCCAGAATATATCTGATGGACTCATCATCCTTTTCACCCTAGTGAGACTGAACTTTCTTGAAATTATTTTGGTTTATTTTGAGCTGGAGAGTGATTTCATTCTATCAGACTGTTCAGTCGTGGTTTTATGAGGTTTTCAAGGAAAAGTAGGAGAGCTCGGGTAGCTTCCTGTCTTTACACTGCCATCTTGCCTCTACCACCCAAAAGTGAGCTAAAAAGTTTTATGTTAAGTAGACTAAGGCCAAAGTTGAAATCTGATCCTCCTAACCAGTGCTTTAATCTACTACAACATCTTGCTGCCTCCCTCCTTTGTTTTTCTAGTGAATATGTCATTATATATTTTTTGGAATTATACTTAAGAAATAAGAAAAATTGATAATTCATAAGAGCAAATTGGTATGGGAATATATAAGATTTGTTGTTTAAAGAAAGAAATTAAGAGCAGTGTACTATAATTAATTATTTTCTTAAAACCTGTTTTGGAAATTTAAAAGACTAGGCAGCCTGTAATTTCTGGGTGGTCTTTGTAAACTGAGTTACTACCACAATAGTTCAAAAGTAATTTTCAGGAACAACCAAGCAAAAAAGAAATTAAAAAGTACTTTCCTCCTCCAAAATACCAAAATGATTAGTGAATAGATTTTCTTTATTTTGACAATTTTTAAAATTTTGCATTTAGGGTAAGAAAAAACTTTCCATTTTAATCCCTTAATATTCAGTAATTATTTACTCTCCAAAAGATTCCTTTTTCAAACTTAAATATAACTTATACTAGCTCGTTTTTTCTGAAAAACTCACTCAATACTACAGTGTTTACTTTACTGCTGTCCAAAGCACCTAGTAGAATACTAGAGGCTAACAGCCTAGCCTGGCCTGTCAATCCCTGTATTCCTTGAAAGCTGAAATAGGCAGTTAACTTAAAACTAATGGTCTGCTGGATATGGTACTTCTCTTCTGAGTTAGGAAGTGAGGAACCAATAAGAACACTAATGATATTAGAGATATTACTATAAAAATACCCTTTTGCTGTACTAATGTTAGCACATAAAATTAGAAAGGAAAATTAAAAAAAAAAAAAACAAATGAAGAGTCTTTATTGTCATGAATAAAAGTGAATTTGAATAAGGTCATCTGGTAGACATTCATTTTAGGCTCTTTTTGTAATTTTTGTCATATCACCATTTCTGTTAATTGCAAAAAGAGTTTATTATGTGCACAGAAAGAATAAAAATGAACATTTTTTTCTTTAGTAGAAGTCATTTAAATGATTATCTCAAAATGTTGTAAAGATGAGACTGTTCAATTTCCCATATATTCTGGCCATTTCACTCACCTCCAAAATAATAGATGTCTCCTGAATAAATCTGCATTGGCAGCACAAAATGCAGAACTGAAGTCACATCATTATCTATCATTATACTCAGGTGATTTCTTTTAGCAGATAAGGAAATTGAATGCCATTGCCCATTATTTAATTCAACTCCTAGGAGGAAAATGAAATCAGTTACAAAGAAATGTTTATAAACGATGAATCACAATAAGTCCTTCAAAACAATGTGATTCCCTTCACTCAGTACCTCAGATAAGTATAGCATTAACATCCAGAGAAAGGAGTGGGAGGATAGGATTCAGATTGAAAGAAAGAAACTGAGCCAAGTGGGAAATCATAGCATTCTCTGAGTAAATAGGAAACATTACTTTCTTCCATTTGTCAGGCCTCAGTAGAGAAGGAGAAAACAAACAAACTCTCTGAACAAACCCAAACAATTCTGGATAGCTGTAATATTATACTTGTCTAGGAGATAAAAAATTTACTATCAGAATTTCTAAAGAATGCCCTTTTAAAAGGAAGGAAAAAAAATGTCAATCTAACGTACAATATTAGGATATATTAAAATCCCAGGGTTTAGCAAATACAATGTTTATTCTTAAACTGGTGTAGTCATTTCTTATAAAAATGTTAGAAAATTATAGTTTTCCCAAAAGTTGAACTTTTCAATTATCCTCTGTCACTGTTTTTATTTTAGCAATCCATTGGCACCATTAAAACCAAAGTGAATAAATTTGAATTCAATTTATTTCAGTTCAGCAAAAAAGATAATTTTGTGTCTCCTATATGCAAGATTCTATACTAGGTGCTCTGGCTCCTAAATAAACAAATAAACTAACAATCACAAAGCAATAAAAGAATGAATGAATGATTGAATATCTTACCCTCAAGGAATTTACATTCTACTGGGAAACATAGCATGTACAAAACATATTTTAAAGGTGGGGTAAGAATATGAAGGGCCTCCAAGTGGCACAGTTCTTAGGCTGAACTCAGGAAGATCCAAAGTGCAAGTCCAAACTCAGAAATATACTTGTTGAGTGATCCTAGGCAAGTCACTTAACCCTCTTTGCCAAAATTTCTTTGTTTGCAAAATGAGTTGAAGAAGCAAATAGCAAACTAATACATCTTTGACAAGAAAACTCCAAATGGGATCAAAAATAGTTGCGCATGACTGAACAACCACAAAGCAGAGTGATAAGCGCTAGATAATTCAGTGGCTAATGGGCTGGGCCTGGTATCAGAAAGACCTGAATTCAAAATTGGCCTCAGATACTTAAACAATTTTTGTGACCCTAGGCAAATCACTTAACCCCTATTTATTTTAATCTACTGAAGGAAATGACAAATCACTCTAGCATTATTACCAAGAAAATCAAATGGACATTATTGACATGCTGTAGTCTATAGTCACAAGGAGTCAGACACAACTGAATAACAAAAAGTAGAATGATAAGTGCACTTTAGAAAGAATGTGATCTATGTTTTGATCACATTCTAGCCTAGTTTAGAGCAATTGAGTGTAGATTAAGCACTAGGTCAAAGTTTGCCAAAGTGAATTGTATGATTAACTCCTACTTTTACTATTCAAAAACAATGTCTCTCATGGCACAGAAAACACACCATCTTTTTATACAAATACAAAGGATTCTCAGTTCTCTGTAGCCCACTTAAGCTTCTTCAATAATGGTGGAAGATTGGTGAAAAGGAGAGCAAAGGATGCTATAAATCACACAGATTTTATAATGTCAATAAACTTTTGGTTATTGTTGCTTTAAATGTGAACTCTCTCCCCAGTGAGCAAATGAAAATAATAGTCAAAAAGATAAAACAAATCAATCTTGGCTTTCTCTCTATAAACAAAACAGAAAAAGAAAGGAAGGAAGGAAGGAAGGAAGGAAGGAAGGAAGGAAGGAAGGAAGGAAGGAAGGAAGGAAGGAAGGAAGGAAGGAAGGAAGGAAGGAAGGAAGGAAGGAAGGAAGGAAGGAAGGAAGGAAGGAAGGAAGGAAGGAAGGAAGGAAGAAAAACAAAAAAAGAAAGATATATAGATATAGATAGATATATTTTCATCTAATCTTCACAACCATTCCAAAAGATATCCCTTTTTCACAGCTGAGGTTGTTTGGGCTTGATTTTGTTCTTGAAGAAGTCCATGACATCAGGAAGGTGATGCCATGATTTGCAAGTGAATTGAATTTATGTGATAAGGACCCTACAAAGTAATCCAGCCTCAGGATGACTGGAGATGGCCCTTGAAATTCTGGAGATTTTTCCCCATTTCTCAGTTTGTCTGAAGCAATACCAATTCAGTGATTAAGACTTACTAGGAAATGAAATAAATAAAGAGGCCCTTCTTTGCAATCTAGGGGACTAAAGCTGACAAGTTGCCTAGGATCACACATCTACTAGGTGTTAGATAATTGAATTCAGCTTGTTCTGATTCTATAAATATATAAAATAAGCATACAAACCAAACATTTATTAATACTAAATCTTATTTTCATGACCCCAAATTCAGTTGGGGGCAAGAAATTAAGATTTATTATTCATAATTCAGTTATACAACCCCATCTGGAGTCATGATCCACAGTTTAAGAAACTTTACTCTAAATCTTCTTATTTCTGAATAGGGTTATATTGATTGCATTGAGCCCCAGAGCACAGTTAAGCCTCCTAAAACAAATCTATAACCATTCTAGAGTTTAGTCTACACATCCACATAGGAAAGACCAATAGAATGAATCTCTTGCTAAAATTATGACTTTCATTTGGTAAATAACCAATTGAGCTTATTCATTAATATTTATATCTAGGACATATGGTACAAATGACTTTGGCATAGTCAATATGCAATATTTGCTGAATTAGTATATAAAATAATTCTCTTAAATATTTTCTTATCAGTTAAAAATGAGTGAACATTCAGTATTATATGACTCAAAGATCAAATTTCAGAAGAGTAGAAGAGATACCCAATAGAAATGAAATATCAAAAACTCTCTGATCCAATCTTTAACTTTCATTTTTCCAGTTATTAAATAAGTATTAGGCTATCGCCCAACTCTACCTTTCAACAAGACTACAATATTTATAATTCATTTATGTTTTTTAAACCCTTTGATGAGACATGCTCAATACAAAATAAATCTCAATCTGGAATTCTTAAACTTGCATCAACAAAAGATAAAAAAGAAAATTTCGAAGGTCTAACATTGTTTTGATTTGTGAGAAGTATTGAAGAAGAGATGCAAATTAACACAGAGAGAATTTCAATGAGCTATTTCAACAACCTGTGATTTTGTCAGTGTGGGAGTTCTAGCTACTCACAGAGATCATGATATTTCTATAATTTAGTCTTTGTAAGCTACCAGATTCTTTGAGAAGTCAAGACTTGCCCATGGTCAGAGATCTAATAAGTGTCAAGAATAGGAATTCAACCCATTTCTTCCTATCCTGGAGTATTATATATTCACCAGGATGCCATAATTCCTTTTTTAAAGTTACTTCCACCAAAGAATTTTCTAATAGTGAAAGAAAAGTTAACTCCATATTATAATAACTATTAAAAAGACATTATGCAATTTCCTCTTTTTAATTTTTTTTTTAAATAGGATAGTTTAGTTGTCTCTGAAGAGAAGAAAAGGCTTCAAAAGTATTTCAATATGTTTCCAGGTTGGTGATTTGGTTAAAAGGTATTTTTACAGTAAAATTCTTCCCTAGTCTATCTCTGTATTTGTCTCTGTCTCTGTTTCTCCTCCCTGCTCTTCTTTCTCTCTTCTTTTCTTCCTCCTCCCTCTTTCTCTATTTCTGTCTCTGTCTCCCACTGTCTCTGTTTCTCTGTGTCTCTCTCTGTTTGTCTCTCTGTTTCTCTCTTTCTCATTCTCTTTTTCTCTTCCTGCATTTTTTATTCAGATTTTTTTTTTCCAATTTATTATTTTTTTTTTAATTTTTTTTATTATATATATATATATATATTTTATAATATTATCCCTTGTATTCATTTTTCCAAATTACCCCCCCTCCCTTATTCCCTCCCCCCGACGACAGGCAATACCATACATTTTACATGTGTTACAATATAGTCTAAGTACAATACATGTGTGTGAATATCATTTTCTTGTTGCACAATAAACATTAGAGTCCGAAGGTACATGCAACCTGGGCAGACAGATATTAGTGCTAACAATTTACATTCCCCTCCCAGTGTTTCTTCTCTGGGTGTATCTACCTCTGTCCATCATTGATCAACTGGAAGTGAGTTGGATCTTCTTTATGTTGAAGATTTCCACTTCCATCAGAATACATCCTCATACAGTATTGTTGTTGAAGTGTACAGCGATCTTCTGGTTCTGCTCATTTCACTCAGCATCAGTTGATTTAAGTCTCTCCAGGCCTCTCTGTATTCCTCCTGCTGGTCATTTCTTACCGAGCAATAATATTCCATAACTTTCATATACCACAATTTACCCAACCATTCTCCAACTGATGGACATCCATTCATCTTCCAGTTTCTAGCTACAACAAAAAGAGCTGCCACAAACATTTTGGCACATATATGTCTCTTTCCGCTCTTTAGTATTTCTTTGGGATATAATCCCAGTAGTAGCGCTGCTGGGTCAAAGGGTATGCACAGTTTGATAACTTTTTGGGCATAATTCCAGATTGCTCTCCAGAATGGCTGGATTCTTTCACAACTCCACCAGCAATGTATTAGTGTCCCAATTTCCCCACATCCCCTCCAACATTTGTCATTATTTGTTCCTGTCATCTTAGCCAATCTGACAGGTGTGTAGTGGTATCTCAGAGTGGTCTTAATTTGCATTTCTCTGATCAGTAGTGATTTGGAACACTCTTTCATGTGAGTGGATATAGTTTCAATTTCTTCCTCTGAGAATTGTCTGTTCATATCCTTTGACCATTTATCAATTGGAGAATGGTTTGGTTTCTTATAAATTATGGTCAGTTCTCTATATATTTTGGAAATGAGACCTTTGTCAGAACCTTTGTTTTTAAAAATATTTTCCCAATTTGTTACTTCCCTTCTAATCTTGTTTGCATTAGTATTATTTGTACAGAACCTTTTTAGTTTGATGTAATCAAAATCTTCTATTTTGTGATCAATAATGATCTCTAGTTCTCCTCTGGTCATAAATTCCTTCCTCCTCCACAAGTCTGAGAGGTAGATTATCCTCTGTTCCTCTAATCTATTTATTATCTCCCTCTTTATGCCTAAATCATGGACCCATTTTGATCTTATCTTGGTATATGGTGTTAAGTGTGGATCCATATCTAATTTCTGCCATACTAATTTCCAGTTTTCCCAACAGTTTTTTCCGAATAATGAATTTTTATCCCTAATGTTGGAATCTTTGGGTTTGTCAAAGATTAGATTGCTATAGATGTACCCTTTTTTGTCCTTTGTATCTAATCTGTTCCACTGATCTACCGGTCTATTTCTTAGCCAATACCAAATGGTTTTGGTGACTGCTGCTATATAATATAGCTTTAGATCAGGTACACTTAGACCACCTTCCTCTGAGTTTTTTTTCATTAGTTCCCTTGCAATTCTTGACCTTTTATTCTTCCATATGAATTTTGTTGTTATTTTTTCTAGGTCATTAAAATAGTTTCTTGGGAGTCTGATTGGTATAGCACTAAATAAATAGATTAGTTTGGGGAGTATTGTCATCTTTATTATATTCGCTCGGCCTATCCAAGAGCACTGAATGTCTTTCCAATTATTTAAATCTGATTTTATTTTTGTGGCAAGTGTTTTGTAATTTTTCTCATATAATTCCTGACTTTTCTTTGGTAGATGGATTTCCAAATATTTTATACTCTCAACATTTGTTTGGAATGGAATTTCTCTTTGTATCTCTTGCTGTTGCATTTTGTTAGTGATATATAAAAATGCCGAGGATTTATGTGGATTTATTTTGTATCCTGCCACTTTGCTGAAATTTTGAATTATTTCTAGTAGCTTTTTAGCAGAGTCTTTGGGGTTCTCTAAGTATACCATCATGTCATCTGCAAAAAGTGATAGTTTAATTTCCTCATTTCCTACTCTAATTCCTTGAATCTCTTTCTCGGCTCTTATTGCCGAGGCTAGCGTTTCTAGTACTATATTGAATAGTAATGGTGATAGTGGGCAACCTTGTTTCACTCCTGATCTTACTGGGAAAGGTTGCAGTTTATTTCTATTGCATATTATGCTTACTGACGGTCTTAAATATATACTCCTGATTATTCTAAGGAATAATCCATTTATTCCTATACTCTCAAGAGTTTTTAGTAGGAATGGATGTTGGATTTTGTCAAATGCTTTTTCTGCATCTATTGAGATGATCATATGGTTCTTATTAATTTGATTATTAATATGGTCAATTATATTAATAGTTTTCCTAATATTAAACCAGCCCTGCATTCCTGGAATAAATCCTACTTGATCATAGTGTATTATCTTGGAGATGATTTTCTGAAGTCTTTTTGCTAATATCTTATTTAAGATTTTAGCATCAATATTCATTAAGGAGATTGGTCTATAATTTTCTTTCTCAGTTTTCGATCTACCAGGTTTAGGTATCAGTACCATGTCTGTGTCATAAAAGGAATTTGGTAGGACTCCTTCATCCCCTATTTTTTCAAATAATTTATATAACATTGGGGCTAATTGTTCTTTAAATGTTTGGTAGAATTCACATGTGAATCCATCTGGCCCTGGGGATTTTTTCCTGGGGAGTTGATTAATAGCTTGTTCTATTTCTTTTTCTGAAATGGGACTATTTAAGCAATTTATCTCCTCCTCTGTTAATCTAGGGAGCCTATATTTTTGGAGGAAGTCATCCATTTCACTTAAGTTATCAAATTTATTGGCATAAAGTTGGGCAAAGTAACTCCTTATTATTTCTCTAATTTCCTCTTCATTGGTGGAAAGATCCCCCTTTTCATTTGTAAGACTATCAATTTGATTTTCCTCTTTCTTTTTTTTGATCAAATTTACCAAAGGTTTATCTATTTTATTGGCTTTTTCATAAAACCAACTCTTGGTTTTATTTATTAATTCAATAGTTTTTTTACTTTCAATTTTATTGATTTCTCCTTTTAATTTTTGTATTTCGAGTTTAATTTTTGGTTGGGGGTTTATAATTTGGTCTTTTTCTAGCCTTTTAAGTTGTAAGCCCAATTCGTTAATCTTCTCTTTCTCAATTTTCTTCAAATAAGCCTCTAAAGATATAAAATTTCCCCTTATTACCGCTTTAGCTGCATCCCAAAGATTTTGATATGATGTCTCATCATTATCATTATCTTGGGTGAAATTGTTAATTGTTTCTATAATTTGCTCTTTCACCCAGTCATTCTTTAAGATGAGATTATTCAGTTTCCAATTACTTTTTGGTCTATTTACCCCTAACTTTTTACTGAATGTAGCTTTTATTGCATTGTGATCTGAGAAGAAGGCATTTATTATTTCTGCCTTCCTACATTTAATTTTGAGATCTTTATGTCCTAGTATATGGTCAATTTTTGTATAGGATCCATGAACTGCTGAGAAGAAAGTATATTCCTTCCTATTGCCATTCAGTTTTCTCCAAAGGTCTATCATACCTAGTTTTTCTAATGTTCTATTTACTTTTTTAATTTCTTTCTTGTTTGTTTTGTGGTTTGATTTGTCTAAATCTGAGAGTGCAAGGTTGAGATCTCCCACTATTATAGTTTTACTGTCTATTTCTTCTTGCAGTTCTCTTAACTTTTCCTTTAGAAAGTTAGATGCTATACCACTTGGTGCATATATGTTTAGTATTGATATGGCTTCATTATTTATGCTACCTTTCAGCAGGATATAGTTTCCTTCCTTATCTTTTTTAACAGAGATCTACTTCTGCTTTTGCTTGATCTGAGATAAGGATAGCTACCCCTGCTTTTTTGGCTTTACCTGAAGCATAATAGGCTCTGTTCCAACCTTTTACCTTTACTCTGTATGTATCTCCCTGCTTTAAGTGTGTTTCCTGTAGGCAACATATTGTAGGGTTCTGCTTTTTGATCCAATCTACTATCCGTCTCCGTTTGATGGGATCGTTCATCCCATTTACATTTACAGTTAAAATTACTAATTCTGTATTTCCTGCCATCGTATTATCCCCAGATTATGCTTTTTTCCCTTGACCCCCCTGATCCCCCTCCCCGATATTTAATTTACAGACCCCCCTTGTGACGCGCAACCCTCCCTCTTTTTTTTTTTTTTTTTTTTTTTTTTTTTAGGATCCTCCCCCCTCCCTCCAAGTCCCTTCACTTATTCCCCTTTTCCTTTTCCCTTTTCCTCTCCCCCCTTTTAATGAGGTGAGAGAAAATTCTCTGAAAAACAAATATGTTAATTATTTACTCTTGAGCCTCTTCTGATGAGAGTAAGATTCACACAATGATTCTCCCCCTCACTAAGTTCCCTCAGATATGGTGTATTTTCTATGTCTCTTCCTGGGATGTAGTTTCCTCTTTTTATCACTCCTTCCCCTTTTTCTGAACCGACCTCCTTCCCTTTACTACACCCCCCTTTTTTTCTTTTATATCAGTAAAATCAAATTATCCTTGAGTATTTTTTATATACCCACAACAGAGTTACAGTTCTCAAGGGTTCTGTGTACCTTTTTCTGTTTCTCTTCAGTCTTGTGGATGTAGATCAAATTTTTTGTTTAAGTCTGGTTTTTTTCTTAGAAACATATAGAATTCCTCTGTTTCATTGAATGACCATCTTCTTCCGTGGAAAAAGATGCTAAACTTAGCTGGGTAGTTCATTCTTGGTTGCAGTCCTTGATCTTTTGCCTTACGGAATATCAGGTTCCAGGCCCTTCTATCTTTTAATGTGGAGGCAGCCAGATCTTGGGTGACCCTTATTGTGGCACCTTGGTATTTAAATTGTTTTTTTCTAGCTGCTTGCAGGATTTTCTCCTTTGTGTGGTAATTCTGCAGCTTAGCCACAATATTCCGTGGTGTTCTTTTTTTAGGGTCTATTTCAGAAGGAGTTCGATGAATTCTTTCCACATCTACTTTCCCTTCTGTTTCTATTATCTCTGGACAGTTCTCTTTGATAATTTCCTGTAAAATAGAATCTAGGCCCTTTTTTTGGTCATAGTTTTCTGGAAGTCCAATAATCCGCAGATTATCTCTCCTAGATCTATTTTCCAGGTCTATAGATTTTCCCAGTAAGTATTTGACGTTGTTCTCCAGCTTCTCATTTTTTTTGTTTTGTTTGACTGATTCTTGGGTTCTCTGTGAATCATTCATTTCTATTTGTTCCATCCTGACTTTTAGGAGTTATTTTCTTCTTCACAGTTTTAGTTCTTTTTGTAAATGCCCAATTTCGTTTTTAAATGAATTATTTTGCTCTATTGAATTTTTTTCCATTTCCCTAATTTTTTTTTTTTGAGAATTATTTTCTTTTTCCAATTCAGAAATTCTATTTTCTTGAGACTTTTTTATCTTTTCCAATTCAGAAATCCTACTTTCTGTGTTTTTTTAACCTTTTCTAATTCACTAATTTTGTTTCCCTGCATCTCCTGTGAATTCTTTATTTTTTCCAACTCCAATTTCAGGACGTTGTTATTCTCTATCATAACTTCCCTTTCCTTGCCCCATTTTTCTTCGATCTCCCTCAATTTCTTAAGAGCTTCTTCTAGGAGAGAGTTATGTGATGGGGGGCAGGAATCGTTCCCCTTTAGGTTGTTATCTTCTGAATCTTTGCTGTTAACTTCCTCGGGGTTGGGTACCCGCTCTTTCTCTGTATAGAAGGAATCTATAGTTTTTCTATCTTTTTTGCTCATACTTAAAAAATGTTTTGGGGTCTGTCCCTGGGGTAGGAAATTATTTACTTCTTTACCAGCTTCCTCCCAGACCGGATGGATGCAGCGGCCCCTGCGCCCGCGCTAAGAGAGAGCTCTGGGAGAGAGTTCCCCACCCCCTCCCTGGAAGTGCCTCAGAGGTGATTAGCACTGCTGTGCTTTGAGGGCGTAGAATAGTGAAGACAGCAAGAAGCTCAGCCTATGTGTCAGGGTGGGGAGTGGGTGTCTGCAGCAGGTGACGTGAGAAGCCCCTGCGCTCAAACTGGAAGTGTCTGCCAGAAACCGCGGTCCCTAGTTCAAAGGTTCCGCTTCTCTGGGACTTCCTGGAGCTGAGTTCCACTCCCTCCAGCTAAGCTAGGCCGTGTGTGTTGCCTTGGGCCGTATCCACCCACTTGTCAGTCTCTTAACTATTCTCAGGAGGTAGCTGAGGCCACACCCCCTGGTGCCTGAGTCACCCCCAGGGTGGTGGTGGGGGGGGGGGAATCTAATCTGAGTTTTAAAATATTTTGGCTTTCTCTTCTGAACTGCTAAATAATTAGCAGAGAAGAGCTAACAGCCTGTGCCAGATTCCTTTACCTCAGTGGCTTCTCTGATCCCAGAGCCCCTCCCAGCGCAATGGGCGCAGTGTGCCCCTACCCCACCGTCTGTGCTGGTCTTTCTTATTCCTCCCCTGAGAACTGACCTTTCCTGTTGAAACTCCAGATTCTCTTCAGCTGGTAAGTCGTGCTTCCAGTCCTTGTGGTATCTGTCAGTCCTGAGCTAATTTTGAGACTTAATTTATCTAATTGGTTGTGAGGGAGTGAGGATGTTCACTGAGTAGTGTGTTTCTTCTCCGCCATCTTGGCTCCGCCTTATTCAGATTTTTCAATTGCTATGGGTAGCTATAAGCTAGACCATGAATGCTAATGAATTTTTAAGCTACAATTTACCAGAAAAAAAAAAAAAAACCAAAAAACTGTCAATATTGTAATGCTAGCTAAATTAAGTAGAAATTATTGTCACAAGCATCCTGCTATGGAATAGCTCATAAGAGTTGCATGTATGTCTGTGTGCATATCTGTCCAGTAAAAAAAAAAAAAATATATATATATATATATATATATATATATATATATATATATATATATATATATATATATACATATATATTCAAAGGACATTAGAATATGCTTCAATGAATATAATAAAAGACAAATTGTGACCTGGAACAAGAGTAAAAAACATTATGAAGTTCACATATGATTAGAAATTAAATTAAGAAATAAAGGAACAAGTAAAATATTGATAAAAAATATTGTGTGGGGCAAAAGGGAAGAAAAGAGGATGAATTGAAAAAGAAGCTCCTACTGTACTAGGTAGATGTTCTGTGAAGAATTCTTAGGAAAATATCAAAAAGAGTAGCGCAGAATGAAAAGACATGGAAGATTTATAGCCTGCATTGATTACTGGGGAGTATGCAGAATCCACATTTGTGAAATGATAGATAAATCAAAATATTGTGTTCAAAGTAAAAGCCTACAGGAGGAAAAACTAGCTTTGTGCAATGAGTATATCAATATGAATCAGTAAAACTTCTGTAGCTCAAGCTTTTTTGAGAAGAGTCACTCCTGTGCTTTGAGAAAAGACACATACACATAGGCAAAACTCCAGTAGCTGGAAACAATATCTATTATTAATTATATACAATTATTTTATAAAATCTACTTATAAAGCTCTCTACCAGGACAACATTGATGATAATAATACTCCAAATGAACTTACATGAACCTTAAATCGGCAGTCAATAAATAAGTTACTCAAAAATATGTGTAATCACAAGTGTCTCTAAGTTCTTTCCTTAATGCATATGATAATCCATCTATTACTGCCTATAAAGTGATGATTTTTGTGCATGTTTTACACTAGCATCCAATATATTGACATTATTATGATGATCATGGCAATTTTAGTGGTATAAATGGAATCCCTTATTCTTGTCACATAATTGGCCATATTTTCTATTACACAATTCTTTCATATGTTATAGTCTTCTTATAACTACCATGCAGACTTCAATTTACTTCTAAGTGATACACATTTTTTAAAAGTTTTTCAAAGCTAGTTGCATAATTTTTTCCACCTTTGATCAGTAGCACATGGCAAGGAGGAAAATGCTAAGAGTAATCTAAGATTCAGACTTAGCATGAAGTTTGATCAGCAAAATGATCAGAGGGTTAGAAACTCAAGATGAGGACAGAATTAGATTAGTTCAACAATGGTTCAAGATTGAGGAAAAAAGGCTAGTGCAGAGAGGATAGTCTAAGAAAGAACTGAGGGATAAAGGGATAAGAAATCACATTGCACTTGAGGAATACAGCATAGTAAGGGAAGGCAGAGGGAAAAGAAAAAAAAAAACACAGTAGATTATGGTCAGATAGGGAGATTTTGGAATTCTTAAGGATTAAGGTGGTACATTTGTGTGTGACAGTAAAATCAAGAGTATGGTCATTTTTGTGTGATTGAGGTAGGGGGGAGGTTAACACATATATATTGAAATGTAAACTATACTTTTCATCTACTTGATATTTTCTGTGTAAATGAACATGCCAAATTACTTTGAATAATTAGAAACCTCTTTGAAGAAGTTCTCCATTGTTTTAGGGCTCATTGTAATCAGAACAATGCCATATGTATATAGAAGAATCTAAAAGACATTTGCATCCACAGGGATTCTCTTTTTGACATGAACTCTATGATTTATTTCTTCCAACAAAGTAGCAAAAAACCTTTGGTAAGCATATATTTCCCTGTTTTACATCTCATCAGATTTATGATCAGAAAGTCATTGAATAAGTTTATTTCTAATGCTATGAATCACAAGGAATCTTCAATAATTTTGGTGAACTTATGAGATCCAGCCAGAAAACACACTATCCTATCAAATCAATTTTTTTTCATAATAAACAGTCAATAAACAAAATGAAAACTTATATTTTCTACCTGTTTCAGTTTATTTTCAATTGGTATGAAGTCCATTGCTGAGTATTGCTTGAATATTATGTTTTATTAAAACTCTACCTGAGAAGACCTTTGATTTATGCATAGCTTGATCTCATAAAAGTGTTTATTTGGATGAATAAATTAGCATATAGATCAGCCATTACTAATGTTCTTTTAGTCTTCTTTTGTCAATATTAAGATCCAATTTTTTCTTTTTCCATGAATTTGGAATCGACTTCAAACATCTTTTACATCATTTTTTTGTGATACTTCCAGACAGATCTTAATATATATTTGGTTCATTTTGGCTCTTTTTCTTATCTTTGTTCCCTTTGATGTCATTACTCTCTCTTCTATAAACTAATCTGAGATTGCAAAAGTGTGGTACTATAACTGTCCCTTGATGAAGAAAATAGTTTATAAAATTATTTCTGAAATTTTTTTTTTAATTTTTCTTGTTTGCATTTCTCTAATCTTTTTTCACTATTGAATGTCCTTGGGATGACTTTGTGTTTAGTTGATAATCTTGCCAACATTTCTTAAAACAGATTTTGTCTTCCATTTCTTCCCTTTGCTTTTTGACATTATAGTGCTCATACCTATCCATGATTGTTCTTTGTAATTCTAATCTGATATTGCCTTTGGCAGCTATCTCTGACAAGTAAGTCAGATGTTTGCTGACTAAGTCCTTTCCATGCTCTTTTGGTCTCCTTGATTTTGCACTTAATTTACAATGATTAAACTTCAGAATAGAATTATTATAGTCAGTGTTGATATCATTTATTTTGCTTTTTTAATTTTAATTTTTTAATTTTTAATTATTTGTTTAAAATTTCAAGGTTAAGTATGTCAATAGTAAGGCATATGTGTTTTTTCCTTATTCCTATTTAAAAAACAAAAAACAAAAAAACCTTGATGAGTTGATGTTCTGACTATATATAGATAGCTGACTCAAGGAAAACTCCCACATAAATAACAAGTCTATTCCTGCCTGCTAATTCCATTAAAAAAAATAATAATAAGAAGAAGAGTGGTTTATGATGAGAAAATTGAACAACAAAAAAAGCATAATTATTATTCAGGGCTAATTCTACTAAAAAGTAAACTATAGAGTAAACCATATAATTTTGTTTGACAGTATCAAGAGATCAGTCTCATATACAACATCTCCATTAACCAGACAAGGTTCTAGAAAATTCCTTTTATGAGTCACTTATTTGAAGCAAGGCATCTGGTATCCAGGGAAACCTAGCATCATAGGGGCAATATCTTAACCTCTTTCCCGGAGCAACTTAAGCTATTGTTTTCCCTAAATTATTTAAAGCATCCTAGAAACTTGATTAATTCAGGAAATTAAAGTCTCAGGCTGTTGCCATCATTTCTTGAAAACTTGAGGACCAAAAAAAAAAAATCCATGAGATGCCCCAGGCATCTTCTCTGATGTTTCAGGTGTGATAAACAATAGACAATTCAATCAATGGAATTTACACAGATAAATCTACTTTGAAGTATCCACAATGCATGTCTTTTTTCCCTCCTTTGACTGAATACATCTCCTTTATTTAAGCTATATGCTTATATATGCTAAATGACCTAAAAGCATCTTATTCTTTTTCAATATCAAACATAAACTATCAGGGGACTGATTGGCCTGAGTTAAGGTCAATCCACAGCTATTGGTATAATCTGTCAGGATTGAAATAGAATAATCTCATTGAAATGGGGAGTGGGCAGAAAAGACCTTCATACAACTTTCTTAGAGTGCTTTTAAATAGGAAGTGTAGCTATGGGGCACCATGAGATGTCCCCTTAAACCTTGGAAGATTAGAGAGTAAAATGTGGCCACTTATCAATACAAAATGGATATGAATATACTCTGTACCCTTAAGAACTTTATCTTGATTACAACTGTTGCAAAATATCTTTTGAGGCTATCAGCTGGACCTTCTGACGCTATTAGTTTAAACTGAGTTTCCTCCATGTTCTATTAGATTTTTTCAGAGCTCAAGTTATCATCAGAGCAGTGAGGAGGGATGGAATTTTAAGGAATTGAAAGACATTTTCCCCTCATGAGAAAAGGATAAATTTAGAAAAATAAGAGTAAGACTTTGGCCTTACTGAGTTGGATATCTTTGAATTGAAAATGGTAATAATTATCCAATTGTCTCAGGAGAAATTTAAAGAAGACCCTTCCCTAATTCAAGGGAGTCTGAAGAGGGAAAGAACTTTTGGATTTGAATGAATTATTGGTAATAATCAATGCAACTGAACAAGCACTCTTCAATCCTTTAAATTGCATATGTCAAAGAGGTGTAACCATCTAAGAGGAAGCATGAGCAACCTCAATAATGAAATTCTCAGACATTTTTTAACAACTATGTTGAAGGACCTACTTTAGTTTTTCTTTTCTTTAATTTTAATGATTTTATTGAGTATTTGAAAGGGCAGTCTGAACTCTTGCCATATGTACTTTTTTTTTTTTTTTTTTTTTATGATTCTTTGGAGCAAGCTAGTAGGGAAACACTTGAAAGGTCAATGTTTAATTCTCCTGAGGAGACATTTTTGGAATTGTGAAATAGTTAACTATACAAATCATATCCTAGTTAATGTGATAAGGATAAGGACAGACAAGATTGATGAATCATTTAAAAAACTTTCCACTCTCTCCACAGGTTTATTAAACTTCCAATAAGGGGTCCTTGCATTCCTCAACCTTGGCTAAAATTGTTACTGCTTATAAATGGCAAACAGAGTACATTACTGGCCTTGGTAGTCTCTAAATTTACTTTTGTTGATGATGATTTTTTTTTTTTTGGTTTGTTTGCTTTTCCAGATCATAGGTGGCTGATCTGAATTAAGCATTCCAGTTCTGGCAGATAACTTAGTGAATTTGAGACAGCAGGTCTCCTTTATCCTTTGGTTTTGGTCATCTTGCAGCAAGGAGATTTTGCTGCAAGGAGAGCATGATCACTTAGAATCCTAAGAGGTTCTAAAAGCTATCTCATGTGTCAATTCTTTACCTTATCAATATGGTAGACAGGCTAGAGACAGGACCTCTCTGGCCTTTAGTTACTGGCCCCAGTATGAGAAGGTAGAGCCAGGTCTCAACAATGGTTACACACCATCAATTCCCTTATTTTAGAGGATAAGAAGGAAGCAGCAGGGGAATTCCACAATACTCTGCATTGGGGTTGAGGAAGGAGAGGAAGAGGCAAAATCAGGTCTTGGCAGGGAATAGTACATAATATTCACTCCAAAGTAGGGAAGCAATGTTCACCCCCTTAACATCATGGTGGTATGTGTGGTACAATTGAATCTGAGCAAAGTGGGATATATGAAGCTCCATAAATAGGAGTCCAATAACTTCCAGACAATATTCCAGCATAAGGCAGCAGAATTCCAGTGGACAACTGTCATGTTCTAGAATAGAGAGGTAGGAGTCGATACTGGAAGAATGGGAAACAGACAAAGATAATGTATTCACCAATAATAACCTGTGAGCAGTGGGCCCAGACCCACATTTGAATGGCAGGAGTCATGAGTCTCACCAGAAGTAGATGAGGGTTCCTTAATGGAAGCTGACAACAGAGCTGGACCTAGCCCATTCCCAAAATAGGGAATACATCCCAAAGGAAGCAATAACTTTGTGGCAGAAAAGTGTGTACTGACAAGTTTGGTGGCAAAAGCCAGATCAACTATAAGCATATTGTTTCCTATAATGTAGAACTGAATAGACATTCCATATCATTGGTAGTACAATGCCAAGTGACCAATGTAATCTTCTAAGAAAGATTTGAACAACAAAATTTTGAATTATTATCAGGAGGTAGCTTATTTTTCAGCAACAGGAACATGAAAATATCTATCCAGTCCCTACAGAAGAAGAGAAAGAAGTTTTTTAGAGTTCTCTTAATATAATAAGTATTTTGTATCTCTCCTGTCATAGGGCTCCTGGAAATCATTTCTTCCTGACCTGTGATAAGGCTCAATGACCATGCAAAATGTCTCATCACCTTTGCTATTTCTGGTGTTGAGAAAACCACTGGGAAAATAATAATATGATATCACCCACCACATGGACATCATCATTTAAACCTAGGACTCATCTGTTCCTAGGACTCTTCTATATTTAGTCACTCATTTGAGGAGCCATTACATTATTAGATTTGGTTTTGCTATGGTTGTTTCAATTTTTTTTCTCTTTTCTTTAATGTTACCTCTATGAATCTTCTTGAATACCAGAGGTCAGAGTTGACCAGTATCATTCCTAAAGCAATTTAAATGGTAAAATTTCCTCTTGAAGGGTAGTTTCAAACTAGAACAGAAACATCTCTTTCCATTCATATTGATTAGAAAACTACAAAGTAATATTTTCTCTATTATGCTGTTTTTAAAAATTTATTTTGTTAAACATTTCCCAGTTACATTTTAATGTAGCTCAGGCCACATTTGGGAGTTTTAGAGTTATGAGTTTTAAACCTTTATTTAGAACATCTTATGGACCATTCCACCAAGATGTGAAACATAGTGTGAAATAATAAGATTTATCCTTCCTTCATGAAAATTAGGTTAATATTAATTAAAAGGTTGTGAAACAAAACCTGAAACTTGATTAGCTTAAAGAATATAAGATTCAGGCTACTGATGTCACTTCCTGATCTTATGAGTACAAAAAATCAAGAAGGAACTACATATGTTCTCTTTATTGTTTGGCTGATAGAAAATAATGAGCACCCAAGGCAAGGAAATTTATAAGAAATATGTGTCCTCAGCGTATATCATTCATAAACACATTCTTCTGCTACAGGTAATTCTTTTGCTAACTTTCAAATGACCTTTAAATGTCTTGTTCCTTTTGAATATCAAACATAAATGACCAAGGAACTGGCCTGAGTAAAGATCAGACCAGAATACTTGGTTAAAATGAAACTCTTTATCACATAAAAATCAGATAACTTGACACAGGAATATTTAGTGAAAGAAGCAGGAAGAATTCAAGTCATACTAAGATATGAAGTTACTTTATATTGTGTACTATACAGTCCTGAAATATGACTAAAGGAATAAGTATTACAAATTTTTAA
This sequence comes from Sminthopsis crassicaudata, assembly GCF_048593235.1. Lineage (NCBI taxonomy): Eukaryota > Metazoa > Chordata > Mammalia > Dasyuromorphia > Dasyuridae > Sminthopsis > Sminthopsis crassicaudata. The sequence continues at coordinate 521,394,369 of NC_133617.1, forward strand.
TTATTAAACTATTGGATGTCACCTGATTTTTGATAGTTCTGAAATCTGCAAAGGTGGACAGTTAAGAGAGTAGAATGGAATTCCATGGAATTTCATTTCATGGAATGAAAGCTGATTGCATTTTAAAATTTGATGTACTATTTCAAGAATTATTTAGAATTACATTTCACAAAACTACATTTTTCATTAGGAAATTTAGATTAGATGGTTTATAGATTTATTGAAATTACAACTTAATTCAAGTTCAGCACTCAACACATTTCAACTTTTGATTCCTTGAGTTTTAAAAAGTGTGGATTTTAAATGAATAGTACATTGCTCATTTCTGTCTCTATTATTTAAAAAAAGAAAAGTAAGTTATCCTTGATCTTTAAAAAATATTGCTCATTTCTGTCTCTATTATTTGAAAAAAGAAAAGAAAAGTAACATCCTTCATCTTTAAAAATATTTTGCTTATTATGGATAAGCGCCTCATTTTTTTTTTTTAAGATAATGGCAATGAATTCCATTCACTGGTCAGAAGTAACATTCTCTGGTCAAAATAATCTGATTCTCTGATTTAATTACCAAATATTGTACATGTGAAACCTAGGTCAAAAGTGTTTGTCTATTGGGTAATAAACCTGCCCAATCATACATAACTTAATTAGTCAGTTTCTTATTATGGAATTTACTTTCTCCAGTGATTCTAAAAGCAACATTTCAAAAGCTCGTTGTGATTTTATTCAGAAATATCCTTCCTAGAGAGGAAACAGAAGTTTATCCTCTTAAGTATAGTTACTTTCTGTATTTATATAGATATATTCAGTGAATTATTTTCAACCCTTTATGTCATCTATGAATATAAATACATTAAATCATATGGTGCCCATGATAATTTCTGCATTTAAACATAATTATTATGACTTCAAAATCATTGGGAGTGTTTTGTACATTCTTATACTTTTCAGTTAATCTGTCAAAAATACATGCCAATAAACTGTTTAGAAATGACACTACCTTCATAGAGCCTGTTAGACTGACATTGCACGAAAGCAATTTCATTAACATGTTTATAATTGGGCTATGATTGATACTGCTATTGAAGAAGTCAAATACATCACAATAAGCTGTACATCAATGACATACTTTCTATGAAATTAACATTTTCAAATGATGGTCTCAGGAAACCTATTAATAATTAAAATGAATCTGCTTTGATTTATTCCTTTTTCAGACATACTTTTGCAAGTTTCTCACAGCATTAACATGCCATAAGTAGATATTACATAGTAGTTGTCATTAAAATTTAATGCAATATTCATATTTTTAAATTTGAACTTTTAACTTTCAGTCATATATAAAGGAGAAATATTGAAATAAGGAGAGTCAAAGTTTTAAATTCTTTTCTTTGTACTATTGTTCATATTTTGTCTTTTTTAAGTCCAGAAATTTTACCATTTTGTGTAAAAGGCTATTACAATATTTACTGAGCAAATAGCAGGGTTGTGACCTTCAAATCACATTATAAATATAAATTTAAAATTTAAATAATCAATAACTTTTTAGTGACCTCTATTCTACTATCTTTATTATTTGGATGTCATTCAAAATATGCAAAATCCTTGTAACACCCCCATTTATGAAAAGTAAGAGTATTTTAAGAACTGGGGGCCTAAAAGAACACACTTACTCAATAAATTGACCAAAACTGAACATCAATGCCAGACTCTGTCATTGACTTAAGAAATTATCTGAAAGTCAAAAGTGAAAACATAAAATCAATGTATTTCTTTTGTTCTCCTCTGTTCTACCCATATACACATCTATCCAGAAGCATTTAACATTTAGAAGGATGAAAGCTAAAAGGGACTGAGAGGGACTACTTCATTTTTCTCTTTGTATTCTCAATGGCAAGAAAATTACAGTGCTTGGCAATACATATTTGTTGAATTTTTTAACTGAACTGGATATTAAATGATCAATATTTATTAAATCTTTAATGTGTGCTGGGAGTATTTATTTTAAGTCCTGACTTAAGTTTTAGTCTTGTGCACATAAAAAAGTTATCTCTATTCTTTTCTCCCTTCAATGTGAATATAATTAATCATGAAATTCAGAACCAGGGAGGATAATAATTAGAATAGTTGGAATTCTGCCTTTTAGGCCCTTTTTAGCCTGAATCTATGGTTCCATGATATATTCTCAAAGATCTTATTAAGAAAATGCCAGAGGATTACAATAAGAAATCTTCAATTATAAAATGATAATTATTTTGAGTATTTTATTAATACAAAGATTCTTTCATTGATTAAGTCACAAATTGGCTAATCCAATTATTATTTATTAAATTCATATTATGATCAAGAAAACTGGGTAGGCCTTTTTGGAGACACAAAAGCAAGATGATAAATAAAAGCCACGTAATCTGGCACAAAATATTTAAAGTATATTTATTACCTGCTGTTATGTCACTTTGTTGTTTTCCTAATTTGAAGAGATTCAGCTTAATTTTTCCATCACGAAGATAGAGGAGGAGACTTCCAGAATACTGATGAAAGTTACTGGATAGCAGAAGTCCCATTTTGTTCCAAGTGCGAAATTGAAAACTCACAGATAATTCATCCTGTCCAGAGGAACCATGTAGTGCTAGGTAGCTGCCAGAGCCCAAAAAAGTGACTGGAACCATTTGTGGTTGCGAACAAGAAAATGACACATTTCCCTAAGAACAAAATAAAGGGATATAGTAGTCAGATTCCACAATGGCATTTTTTGTCCTAGGGATACATTTTTAATATCAATATTTAATTGAGGTTTTTTAAAATGTCATCATTTCTCAATGGATTTCTTTCTCCTCAACTTGCTATCCCTCCCTGAATGCTGACAAAAATAAAATATATAGCTAAGTAACCAAATTGACTCATTGGCCTTATCTGACAACATATTACTAGCTTTGCAAATATTTGGAGTTCTTTCTTGTTGGTACTAATATCTATATGGTTCCTGACATGAATCTTAAGGAACTCTATTAAATTACAGTGACATACTTAACTATCCTTACCATTCTAACCTGTCCTAATTATTCTAAAAAGTTCTTTTTCCATTTTCCATTTTCCATATGAAGTCCTGATTTTCTTATTTCCAACTTTTAGTTAAGACTATTACATTCTATTTCCCAAGTTAAGTAAATGACAGTATTTATATGCATAGCAACAGCTATATCCCATATACATACATGCACATTTATATAAATATACAATCCTATACATATATGTATATAGTAATATAAAATATCTACAAAATAGATATTGAGCTTATAAAAATATAAAACTATGTGTATATATATATTATATGTACATGCATATGTATACACATACTATATGAAGGTGCTTGTATCTATATTATATGCATATATTAGTATACATATGTGCATTTGCATAATAGATATTTAGCTCAAGATTTATTTAAAATATGCGTTTTGATCCATGACAGAGTACCTTTTACATCTTCATTAAATGGCTTTCTAAAATTTAATGTGTAAATCTTATCTTGTCAAACCAATTTTAATTGCACCAGGATAATTCTTTATTAAGAAGAAAACATGATCATGTTTCCTATTCTTAAACAAACAAAAGCCCTCATTTGATGCTATCAAAAGATTATCAATAGTACAAATTATATTGAAATGAAGATTTACTTTTTTCCACCAATTCATGTTTACTGTCTTCTTGAAATCTATCCACAGATACCCCTAATATTCCTATTCTCTTTCTATGTCTCTGTGTCTGTCCTTCTCTGTACCTCCCCCACCCTATATCTCTCAGTCTGGCTTCCTTCAAGACTTAGTTCACCTTCAATAGGAGGTTTTTGTAAGATTGTCTCCCTTTTCATCTTTCCTATCCTCGTTGCTAGTGCTGTTATTCCTTTTATTTTTAAATTTATCCCCATTATATGTAAAAACATTTCTTAACATTTGTTTATTTTTTTTTAAGTTTTGAGTTGCAAATTATATCCTTTGCTCCATTCTCTTATCCCTTCTTAAGAAAATATATCACTATCAGTTCTGTATAGAGTCCTTATTTACAAGTTGTCTTCCCCATTAGAACATGATGTCCTTAAGGGATTATTTTTGCCTTTCTTTGTATCTTCAGAGTTTAGCTCACTGTCTTGTACTTACTAACATTCTAGACAAATATTTATTGATTGACTTTTTCTCCTCCTAAATTAAAAATTGGAGAAGCCTTTGGAATGTGAATAATATGCAATTTAACATATTTTACAAACTTATAAATTGTTTTATAATTTTTTCTACATAGGTTCCCAAAAGAGCTATCATATAAATTTCCTTTTTTTCCCCTTCTCTCCCAGTTCCCCAACTCTAGATGAAGCTACCATTAGACACAAATAGTTATGTATGTATAAACTTTTTCTGTATATGCTTCTATTCATCAGTTCTTTTACTGAATGAAGATAGCATTTTTTCTTTATATGTTCCTTATAGTTAATTTGGATATTTATAATAATAATAATGCTCTAAATCATTATTGATTTGAGAAATGCAAATTAAAATAATCTTGAGATACAATTTTATATCTACCAAATTGGCTAACATGATTTTGTGAAAGCAACAAATATTGGAGAGGATATAAGAACATTGGAATATCAATTCATTGCTGGTGAAGTTGTTAATTAATCTGTGTCGTAAAAAAGTTTGGAATTACCATTCAAAATAATTGTCGATAGTATAAAATATTTAGGATCTATCTATCAAGGGAAAGGCAGGAACTACATAACACAACTACAAAACACTTTCCACACAAATAAAGCCAGATCTACTCAGTTGAAACAATATCAAGTGCACATGGGTAGGCCAACCTGTTATGTTAAAAATGACAATTCTACCTAAATTAATCTACTTATATAGTGCCATACCAATTAAATTCCCAAGAAATTATTTTATAGACCTAGAAAAAATAAAAACAAAAGTCATCTGAAAGAACAAAAAATCACAAATGTCAAGGGAATAAATGAAAACAAATGTAAATGAAGGTGCCCTACCTATGCCAGACCTAAGACCATATAATAAAGCAGTGGTCAACAAAACCATTTGGTACTGGGTAAGAAATGGAGTAGTCATTCAGTGGAATAGGTTAGGATCACAGGACAAAATAGTCAATAACTATGGCAATCTAGTATTTGACAAACCCAAAGACTCCAGCTATTGGGATAAGAACTCACTATTTGACAAAAACTGATGGGAAAATTGGAAACTAGTATGGAAGAAACAAGGCATTGACTCACACTTAACACCAAATTCTAAGATAAGGTAAAAATGGATTCATGATTTAGATATAAAGAGTGCTATTATAAGCAAATTAGAAGAACATAGGATAGTTTACCTCTCAGATTTTTAGAGAAGGAAAGAATTTGTGTCTAAAGAACTAAAACTCATTACTGAATACCAAATAAATAATTTTGATTATATTAAGTTAAAAAGTTTTTGTGCAAACAAAATGAATGCAGACAATGTTAGAAGGGAAGCAATAAATTGGGAAAATATTTTTACATTTATGGGTTCTTGATAAAGGCCTCATTTCTAAAATATATAGAGAATTGACTCAAATTTATAAGAATTCAAGCCATTCTCTAATTGACCAATGGTCAAAGGATATGACCATACAGTTTTCAGATGAAGAAATTAAAACTATTTATAATCATATGAAAAGGTACTCAAGTCACTATTGATCAGAGAAATGCAAATTAAGACAACTCTGAGATACCACTACACATCTCCAGATTGGCTAAGATAACAGGAAAAGATCAAGGGATGTTGGAGGGGATGTGGGAAAATTGGGATACTGATACATTATCAGTGGAACTGTGGATCCATCTATTCTGGAGAACAATTGGGAATTATGTTCAAAAAGTTGTCTAACTATGCATACCTTTTGATCCAGAAGTGTTTCTTTTGGGCCTATATCCCAAAGAAATCTTAAATGAGGGAAAAAGACCCACATGTGCAAAAATGTTTGTGGCAGCCCTTTTTGTAATGGCAAGAAACTGGAAACTGAGTTGTTGCCTATCAATTGGAAAATGGCTGAATAAGTTATGGTATATGAATGTTAAGAAACCATCAGGAGTATGACTTCAGAGAGGTATGGAGAGACTTACATGAACTTATGCTAAGTGTAATGAGCAGAACCAGGAGATCATTATACACTTCCACAACAATACTATAGGATGATCAATTCTGATAGATATGACTCTTTCCAACAATGAAATGACTGATGCCATTTCCAATGATCCTGTGATGAAGAGAGCCATCTACATCCAGAGAAAGGACTGTGGGAACTGAGTGTAGATCATACTATAGCATTTTCACTCTTTTTGTTGTTGTTCACTTGACTTTTGCTTTCTTACTCATTTTCTTTCCTTTTTGATTTGATTATTTTTTGTGTGCAGCAAGAAAATTGTATAAATATGTTTATACATATTGGATTTAACATATATTTTAACATGTATAACACATATTGGATGGCTTGCCATATAGGGAAGGGGGTGGGGGAAGGAGGAAAAAATCTGAAACGCAAGGGTATTCAAGAATCAATGCTGAAAAATTATCTGTGCATATGTTTTGAAAATAAAAACCTTTAAATATATATAAAGAAATTTGGAATTATTTCCAAAGAATTATTAAACTGCCTATAGTATTTGAACCAGAAATAGCACTACAACATAAGGTTGGAGGAGAGGCACTGGAAAATAAAAAGTGAAATTCAGGGGGATCCTCAAAATGTTGGGTTTCAGAACAGTGTCACAAAATATTTGAAAAGAATTTCTAAACTCCAAATCAAGGGATAAAGTGTATTATCATTGTAATGCCAATTTAATCAGGCTAAATTTCTAAAGAGGAAGAGAGGGGTCAAAGAGTGAGGAAATAGGGGTCAAGCCAATATTTTTATAGGAAAAAGTAAGAGAAACCAAGTGTTTCATGTTACTAATGCTAATTTTATGACTTATAGGTAGAGCTGAGGAGTGATTAGGTTCTTACTTTGTGTATAGGTACCCTATCCACAGGTTGCTGGTCAAAGCTCATGGGGTTGGGAAATGAGGGAGGTGATGCTGGAACCTTCCACAAGTGTAATTTTAGGCCTGAAATGTCACTAGGTCGAAAATTACAATTTTGTAATGAACTTACATTAACTTTAGGCACTTCATTATTGATGTTTATCAGCCCCTAATATCTCATTCTCACTGGCTAGGAGGCTGTTATCTGATAGCCAAAAATCTTTTGGATTCAGCATCCTGACAGTATAAGGTACACTAAGGCAATATGGCCTAAAGAAAAAAAAAAGTTAAAAAAAAAATTCCCAGGTTACTTTTTTCCTTCTAATCTTGTCTGCATTGGTTTTGTTTGTATCAAAACTTTTTTTTTTTTTCCTCGAGGAGGCTCCACCTTAGAGTTCTTCCTTCTTACATTTCTCCCTCCTTTCATTTTTTAAAATATTTTTAAAATTAATTTTATAATTATAATTTTTTGACAGTACATATACATGGGTAATTTTTTACAACATTGCACTCACATCTATTCTGAATTTTCCCTCCTTCCCTCCACCCACTCCCTTAGATGGCAGGCAATCCCATATATGTTAAATATGTTATAGTATATCCTAGATACAATATATGTGTGCAGAACTGAATTTCTTGTTGCACAGGAAGAATTGGATTCAGAAGGTAAAAATAACCTGGGAAGAAAAACAAAAATGCAAATAGTTTACACTCATCTCCCAGTGTTCCTTCTCTGGGTGTAGCAGATTCCGTCCATCAATTATAACTGAATTAGATCCTCTCTTTGTTGAAGATATCCATTTCCATCAAAATACATCATCATACAGTATCGTTGTTGAAATTGTACCAAAATTTTTAATTTAATATAATCAAAATTATCCATGCTGTGTTACATAATCTACTCTAGTTGTTCTTTGGCCACAAATTCCTTTCTTCTCCACAGATCTGAGAGGTACAGTATCCTCTTTTCTAATTTGCTTATAGTATCACTCTGTCTAAATCATGAACCCATTTCAACCTCATCTTGATATAAGGTATTAGTTAGGTGTGGGACAATGCCTAGTGTCTGCATACTAATTTACAATCTTCCCAGCAATTTTTATCAAGTACTAAGTTTTTATTCCAGAAGCTGGGGTCTTTGGGTTTATCAAATATTAAATTGATAGTCATTGACTATTGTGTCTTGTGAACCTAACCTATTTCACTTCACTGATTAAGTACTGAATTTCTTAGCCAGTACCAAATGGTTTTGATGATTGCCATTTTACAATATTGTTTTCAGTCTGGCACCTGCCTGTGTTTATATTTTCTAGCTTTCTTCCTTTCTAGTCATGTGACTATGGATATCATATTTTCTTTGTGAGGTTCAGTCTCCTCATCAGTAAAATGGAAATAATATTTTTGTTACCTCATGGGATAATTTTTGGCAATTTTAAAGCACTATGTAAATGTATATTATTTTAAACAAAGCTTCATTCATTTATATTTAAAACCAAAAGACAATATTAAATTTTAAAGGTTTTGTAAAAACAAAACTAATGCAGACAAGATTAGAAGAAAAACAGAAAATTGGTATTTCTTTTTATATTCAAGAATTCTGACAAAGGCTTCATTTCTAAAATTTACAAAAATACAAACTATTCCTCAATTGATAGTCAAAGGATATGAATAGACAATTTCCAGATGAAGAAATCGAAACCATTTCTAATCATATGAAAAAATGCTCAAAATCATTATTGATCAGAGAAATAGAAATTAAGACAATTCTGAGATACCACTACATACCTCTTAGATTGGCTAAAATGACAGAAAATGATAATGATAAATCTTAGAGAGGATGTGGGAAAACTGGGACACTATTACACTGTTGGTGGAGTTGTGAACTGATCCACTTTGGAAATCAATATAAAACTATTCCTAAAGGGCTGTCAAACTGTGCATCCTCTTTAACCCAGCTGTGTCTTTACTGAGTCTGTATCTGAGAAAGATTAAAAAAGTGAAAAGCATCCACATGTGCAAAAAGTTTTGTAGCAGCACTTTTTGTAATGTACTGAGTAGATGCCAATCAGTTGGGGAGTGGTTGAATAAGTTATGATAAATTAATATAATGGCATATTATTTTTCTATAAGAATAAAACAGCAGAATAATTTCAGAAAAACCTAGAGAGATTTACATGAATTGATACTCAGTGAAGTGAGTAGAATGAAGAGAACATTGTACACAGCAACAAAAAGATTATATCATGATCAGTTTTGATAGACTTGGTTCTTTTCAACAATGAAATTATTCATGACAATTCCAATAGACTTGTGATTGAGAGAACCATCTACATACTGAGTGAGAGTTACAGGGACTGAATATGGATCACAACATAGTACTTTCACCTTTTTTTTGCTATTGTTGTTTGCTTACTTGTTCTTTTTTTCCCTAATTTTCTTTTCTCTTTTTTGATTCTTGTGCAACAAGACAAATGTGGAAATATATGTGTTTAACCTAAATTGGATTACTTGCTATCTAGAGAAGGGGGGAAGAGAAGATAGAGGGAGAAAATTTTAGGACACAAGGTTTTGCAAAACTGAATATTGAAAACCATTTTGGCATGTATTTTGAAAAATAAACAGCAATTATTAAAAGAGAGAGAGAGGTGGGGGGAGAGGAAGAGGGAGAGGGAGAGAGACAAAGTGTAACAACATTTCCAATATGGGAATCTAAATGTTTGAGCATAAAGAAGAATCAAGTAGTCTCTAAGCCAAGAGAATAACATATGGAGTGAGGGTGGTTTTAGGCAGTGACATATAGGAAGAGCATATTGTTGCTTTTGTTCAGTTGTTTAATTATATCTGATTCTTTGTGACACCATTTGGGATTTTCTTGGCTAAGATATTGGAGTGGTTTGCCATTTCATTCTCCAACTTATTTTACAGATGGTGAAACTGAGGCAAACAGGGTTAAATGACTTGCCCAGGGTCCACAGATAGTAAGAATCTGAGGCTGGATTTGAAACTTAGAAAAATAAGTCATCTTGACTTGCTCAGAATTCTATCTACTAAGCAATCTGGCTGCCCTAGGAAGGACATATAAGGGTAAATGAAAAAGCAGAAGTTACAAAAATAAGAGTGCAAAGGTACAATAGCTAAATACAAATCAAGGAAATATGCTTGTAGTCCTAATGAGTTTGTGCTCCTGTTTATATCTTTTTTTTTAATCTCATAATCATGGCTAGAACAAACTATATGGATGAAGGACCTTTCAGAACTGAGAAAACAAAATACCTCCAATAATGATCTTTTTAATATATCATTGGGTTTGTCAAATACCACATAGTCAGCACAAAGGTAGGTTTGAAAATTGTCTTTTTTTCTAAATGTGAGCAATCAGGGTTTACTGATCAACTATAACACTAGTTTATCTGAATCTTTCATACTAAATGCATCAGAACCTAGAACTTTCCCTATTTATTTCCATAAGGTCTGCCCCCTTCTTAGTTCTGGGTGTAGACCTGTTCCTAACCTACTACAGAGGAAAGATCTCTACCTGAGATTTTGACAAGACTCCCTTTTCCCCTCCAATGAAAGTAAATTGGCATAATTATAAAGAGAAATCAGTTATTATTCTTTATTTTCAATAGTATTTTACTTTTGTAAATACATGCAAAGATAGTTTTCAACATTCACATTTGCAAAACCTTGTTTCCAAATTTTTCTCCCTCCTTTCTCCCTTCTCTCTCTCAAAGCCAGCAAGCAGTCCAATATAGGGGTAAACATGTGCAATTCTTTTAAACATATTTCCATATCTGTACTGGGCAATCATTATTCTAACAGTTGGGGATGCAAAAAAAGTACTATGTACAAGCAAGACATATCCACGATAAATTGAGAAGGGAGTGATTAGAGAAGGCATTAAAATTTAAAACGACTAGGAGATATGTAATACAAAAGTGAAGACAAGCTAAAACTTGAACAAAGCCACAGAAGCAAGAAGGGAGATCATTTCAGGGATGGGAGAGAGGCATGAACACAAGTCAACATAAGGTAATACAGTAGAGGAAAAATAAGGAGGCCAGTGTCACTAGATAGCAAAATTTGTGCAATGTAGTAAGATCTCAGAAGATTTGAGAAGTTCAAAAGTTTTAAAGGTCTTTAAAAGCCAGAGAATTTTAGATTTGAGCTTGGAAACAATAGAAAGGCATTGAAAGTGATGAGACTCATCAGTATGTAAGCTTTGTAATGAACCATACTGGTAGAAGAATTTGATAAAAGTATAATTAAACAAATAAGTAACTTTCTTATAACTGTTCTACTCAACTGTCATAAGCCATGACTGTACCACAGAATGGGAAAAAGTCATTTAAATTATTTGAAACATAAAATTCACATATACACATTTGTATTAATTCAACAAATGTAATATCCAGGCTAGCTCTCTGGAGAGCCTCAGGATCAGTCAAAATTAGGATCAAAGTCCTTGGTCTTTAGAAGTGAAGGAGGCAGGCAAGCTGCTACATGGCTCTTCAAAGATGGATCCTGAACTCTGGAGTCTAGAGCCTGAAGTCTTCTCTGCTCTGACTCTCTCCCCCCGCTGTCCAATCCTTCCCTATATCACCAAAGGTTATAGAATTTTCATTTCACATTGAGTATATACTTAGCCTTAAGTACTCTGCTGTCTTAGATTCAAGTACACCTTTTCAGAGTTCCAGCCCTCTGCTACTTTTGCCAGCCCTCTACAAACAAACATTTATTAAGCAACTACAACATGAAAGAACATGAAAGACAGTGTATTACATATTACAGGTACAAAGACAGGAAATGAGTTTCTACTTTTTTATAAATTCATATTCTAATGGGAGGAGTAAGAACATACAGTAAAAGTCCTGTATGTGTGTGTGTGAAGATAATGGTATAGTATCATCTGCCTCAAGGCAAAGGGACAAAGAATTCCTACAACAAAACATTATGTATATGACTTTTCCTTTTAGTTTCTGATGTTTTTGTTCATTGTTTTTCTTTATCACTAGGAGTTCACACTGGAGACAAGGAGAGAAGGGAGTTAAAATAACTGTGCAATGCAAACAGAAGAAAATATCAATAAATCATTTTTGTTAAAAGAGAGAGGAAAGGAACTGTCTTCAAGAAAGGTTTTATAAAGGAGGTGATGATCCTTAAAGAGGTGAAGATTCAAAGTGGAAGAGGTGAGAATGTAGTAGATGTCAAGCATAAGGAGGAAAAAAAAAACCACTGATACAAATAAATAAAAACTGAACATGGAACATCATGTTGAGGGAGCAGCAAATAGAGCAGTTTGACTAGAATGGACTATGTATTTGTATGTATAATGCAGAATAACTTCAATTTTGCTTTGGCAGTCTGAATAAATATAACTTATTTTCATAATGAAATGAATCCAGACATGTATTTTCTAGAAGAATACAAATTAGAATTAGAATTTCTTTTGGAATGGTTAAAAAGTAATGTATTTCATAATAGTGTTGAATATTAAAGTAATTTTTAAAATTTTAAACTAAATCTCTGCTTTTCATGACTCTAATAACTGAAACTTCACAGTAACAGATTGTGAAAAAGCTTTAAATTTTAGAGCAAGAAGAGATCTTAGAAATAATTTAATCCAAGCCATTTAATTTCTGGGTAAAGAAAGTGAGGTCTAAGAAGGCCATATGATTTGCTAAAACTCAAATAGAAATCAGTCTTCTGAATCTGAGCTGGCCATTCTCAACATTATACTTCTGCATTCCTCTTCCAGAAATTAATATTAAAATACTATATTTTATACTGCAAATATTATTACTTTGAGAAAATTTATAATCATAACACTTTAATAATTCCTAATTGATATTAATTTATTGGCAACTATGATATCAAATTGATAGTTTTTTTTTTTTTTTAAATTTCATCAATGAGTGATACTTGTTTCCTATTTGGAAAACTGGGATTATTCTCTATGTGAGTGATTAAAGCCTAAATAAAGAATTACAAAAATTATAAACGGAGAAAAATTGGCCTATTGGGAACAAAGAAATCCCAGAAATATGCAACCTATGACATAAAAGAAAATTTAAATATCTTTTTGGTTCCTTTTTATGTGGAAATGAGGAACTAGTCTCATAAATTACTGTAACCTGTCTGGGGTTAATTTCTGCTCCCACCCCCCAACTCAAGTTGTTACCATGGAAACTTAGTCAGCTAGGTCAGTACTATAAGACCAGAATGACAGTACACAGACTTTCTCAGATTCCAAGACCAAGACTTAAGACTTATTTGAGTCTCTTTTTATCCCCTCAAATCCATAGAGGAAAGCAAAGAAAATTCCTGGTAGAATATGACACTTATATCATGTATTTTATTTATCACAAAATCTTAGAGCTAGAAAGGAACCTTGAATTCTACCTATTTCAATCCATACTAGGACAATAATCCCCAAAAAGTATATCTAATAAATGTCCATCCAATTTTTGCTTGAAGATTAAAAAAAACAGTTTTAATTCCATCTAACTATACTATATATCTGTCACACATCACTTCATTTTGTCATCAACAATTGCAGTGCCAGACTGTGAAATGTTTTGCTAAAATGTAGGGAAACTAGACTTTTGGTTAATATAATGAAATGAAAGTTTACAGAGAAACTTTTCTGTTTTGCATAAACCCCCCAAAATAGCTGAAAATTACTCCAGAAGGACCAATGACACAGAAAATTAAAGAATAATAAAACAATATGGCCAGTGTGAATCTAGCAGAACTGGAGAGAAGAAGAACATAGAAATAAATGCAAAGTAAGGCAAGTAGACCAAAAGTTGGCTAAAATTTTATTAGGTCAGCCAGCTGAAGTTTCTGAAAATGGCCCTAATGCTAGTCAGAGTCAGTCATCACAACAAAAGAGTAAGAGATGGAGGTCTGAAGGAATTGAAAGACTCCAAAACTCCAAATTATCAACTGAAAGCCATGTGCAGACAGTCAAAACATAGATGGAAGCAGCATAAGCGTAAATCACAACATAGAAAGACAAGATATAGCCACATCCTTCTGGGAGCTACAAAAATTGTCAGGACCTACAACGACACACCTGTCAGATTGGCTAGAATGACAGGGAAAGATAATGCAGAATGTTGGAAGGGATGTGGGAAAATTGGGACACTGATACATTGTTGGTGGAATTGTGAATACATCTAGCCATTCTGGAGAGTAATTTGGAACTATGCTCAAAACGTTATCAAACTGTGCTTACCTTTTGACCCAGCATTGTTACTATTGGGCTTATATCCCAAAGAGATATTAAAGAAGGGAAAGAGACCTGTATGTGCAAGATGCCCATCAATTGAAAAATAGCTGAATAAATTGTGGTATATGAATATTATGGAATATTATTGTTCTGTAAGAAATGACCAACAGGATGATTTCAGAGAGTCCTGGAGAGACTTACATGAACTGATGCTGAGTAAAATGAGCAGAACCAGGAGATCGTTGTATACTTCAACAACAATACTGTATGATGATCAATTCTGATGGATGTGTTCCTCTTCAACAATGAGATGAACCAAATCAGTTCCAATAGAGCAGTAATGAACTGAACCAGCTACACCCAGTGAAAGAACTCTGGGAGATGACTATGAACCACTACATAGAATTCCCAAATCCTCTATTTTTGTCCTCCTGCATTTTTGATTTCCTTCACAGGCTAATTGTACACTATCTCAAAGACCGATTTTTTTTGTACAGCAAAACAACTGTTTGGACATGTATACATATATTGTATTTAATTTATACTTTAACATATTTAACATGTATTGGTCAACCTGCCATCTGGGGGGGGGGGAGAAGGAGAAAAATTAAAACAAAAGATTTAACAATTATCAATGTTGTAAAATTACCCATGCAAATTGACAGGACCACCTTAGTTCCTGAGAATGAGAGAAAAAGGTTACTCTACAAAGACCTGAGCAAAGTCATATATCACTGGGATAAATTAAGGTTATAGCAAAACATGGAACCAACTCCTACTTTAGGGTCATGTCAGGAGAAGACAGTCTGGATATAGAACTTGGAGACTAAGATAGAAATCAGAGATTGAGGTACAGGATAGGGTCTAATGCCAATCACTCAATATTGGCAATAGTAGTGACATTCAGATTACAGAGGGGGAAAGAACCAATATACCCAAGAGAGAATTATTTTGAATACATAATCCCAAACTAAAAAATAGTAGGAAAATGTAAGTAAGGAGAAAAAAACATTGAATGGAATAAAAAAGTACTATTGGTTAAGAAGTCAAGAAGCAATTACAGGAGAATAGAGTAACTCCACAACAAATAGAAGTATACTTCAGAAAAGAAAAATGACTTGGCCACAAGAACTAAGGATATTCTTGGAATATTTTTAAATGAAATTGGAAATGCAATGTGATTTTACACTTAATTCAACAGAAATGAGTGATACTTTCAGGCAATGAAAGTTTTTTTTCTTAATCTAATGAGAGATTTATACTTTATATAAAAATCACAGTATATAAAACACCTTATTTACATATTTGAAATTTTATTCTTTGTGTAACCATTGATTGAGATTAGAGAGGGATGGTATGCTTACACATCTATTGACAAACTTTTGGTAATAATAATAATTAATAATAATAACAATAATAAGCATTTATGTGGCATATCAGGGTTTTGAAAACACTATGTATGTTATATCATTTAATTTTCATAACAACATAGAAATAGTTATTTATATAATCCTCATTTTACAGATGAAGAAACTGTGGTGGTGACAAAGGCAGCAGAATGCATGAGATGAAAAGAGTTATCCACAAAGAAAAACCTACTTGTCTATACTCAATGGAAGTGAAATATAAAATTACTAAGGGAGAGTTTTGTTATGAATACTCCAAGGAGGCTTAAATATTAGCTTCTCAAGTGATTTTAATTGTTTCAAGATATATTATAACTTAGCCCTTCTTTTTCTTGTTTGGGATTACAATTAGTTGTTTCATACCTGATTCAAGGTGGCATTCTTAGAAACTTTACATTTATTCCCCTTTGCTGAGAAAAACCTTTTTAAACTAAAATAAAAATGGAACTGTTCCTTTGAAATGTGAGTTATTGGAAACACTGGATGTCAGTTTCTTTGAGGAGACAGGAAATGCCATAACAGCCAATGCTAAGGTAATCATGAGAGTAAATGAGAGAGGAATTGGCAAAGGTTGTGGGCCTCTATGGTTAGCAGTTCCTAGGTATGTGTTATGCTGGAGAGATCATCACAAAATTTTCCTAGTATTTCATAATTTTTACAAGTGAGATTCTTTAGTTGTCTGTTTTTCTTTTGAATACCTTATTTCCCTTTGAAAATGGCTATTATATTGTTTTAAAATAGTTTTACCTCCAGAATTATCTTTGTCAACTCTTTACAAAACATTTCCTTTTGTCATCTCCTTGACAATCACACCAATTTGCTTTCTTTTTATTGCAGCCTTTTACCTTGCCTTATCTACTTATTTTAATTATATTGTTTTACCAATTTCTTTTTCCCATTTGAATCCTGTTACCTCTTCTTCTCAGGTTCCTACTCTCCATGTTAAATTCATTTTTTCTGCTTCTCTTCTTTCCCATCTGTTTCATCTCATTCTTTTTATTTCATTTATCTTAAGTTCTGCCAGAGCGCAATTTCTTCCAATTGTGGTCTAATTTGTCAAAATCTCTCATAATTTTCCTCCATAAGTTCTTCACAGTTATTCAATCACTCCAAATTTCCTGCATAATTACTTTCTATTCTTTTTTAGCTTAATTACTTCCCTTGCTCCTCCCACACAAGTTCTCAGTGAATCTGGAAATACGTTATTAGATCAAATGGGCCTATGACTGACCATTTAATAAGGCTTTTTTCCCTTCTCTTATTTTCTATTTGTCTTTCTGGCTCTTTTCTTCCCTCCCTCCTATTATCTCCTTTGCCCCTCCTATATTTTAGTCTTTAAATTTCTTACCATAATGTAGATCTGAGGTTTCTGTCTCTTGGCCAAATTAATTATATTAATTCCATTACAATAAAGATTTTCAAAACAGCCATGGAAATTCCTATGGGAAAATGATACTGATTTTCCAGCTGCTAGAGCCCCTCCAAAGCTGAGCTTAGAAAGAAAACAGACATCAATAAAACCATTTAATAATTTTTCTGACAACTTATTTGCTACATAGACAATAAACATTTCCAATACAGCCAACAAGAATCACAAATTGTCCAGATTTCCATTATTTTGCTTTATAACCTTTCACTGTTATCAGATGTATTCATATCAAATAAAGGTTAAATATGGCAATTAAAGGACAGATTCATAGTTCTACCAAATGTATATACACAGGAACTCTTTTAATAACATATATTTTAGGGGGCAGCATGAATGCGATTTTAAAGTTTTAGTATGATACCAGGCTTTTATTGAATGCAGTTACTTGGTGGATAATGGAATGGAGGTTGGTGCTGCTCATCATATATCAGGATAATAATAAACCTTATCTAGACAGTGTTATGATGTATATACATTTAAGTCTGTGTGTAAAATTGTAGGCTGTTGCCCTTTGCCAATCCATTGATAAATTAGTTCTATTTGACTGTGGTAAATCTGACACAGGGTTGAAATGTTCATTTCATTTTATTCGTCAAAGCCATTTCATGCCTCATGAACAATAGGGCTTATATTTCTGGTTTCCGTAAAGATGAGCAGCAAAGGATTGGACAGAGAAGATATTACATTTTGGTACAATTTAGCCACATTTAAATGGGCAGGCTCAGAAATGTTCTCAGAGCTTTAAAAAAATCGTAGAAGCTATATATTGATTATGTGTTTATATTTTTATTTCTTTGACTTATCAAATAGGTGTATTGGGATATGATATTGAATTCTATGAGTTCTGATATGTGACTTTATATTATCAGGAATCCATTAAATATGATGAAATTCCTCATCTTTAATTTAATTACAGTGCAATTTTCAAAACCAAAAATTTTAAAATGTTATTTTCATTATTGACTTATCATTTGTGAGATGTTTTCTGAAAATGAAACTGTCATTGCATGGTTAGATAAAAAAAATTATCTAAAATAATAAAGTGTCATAATGTAAGACAGTAGTAATTACTATCTAATAAAACATATTCTTATTTTTTCTATCTAAATAGAAATTTCAGCAAAAATTTTAGTTAACCATAAAAGGAAAATGCCATAAAATCTTATTTTCTTTTCCTTGTTGAATGGAATTTAAATCACAAAGTCTTTATTAAATAAAAGGTAATTTTCACACCTCATAATTTAGGTCCAAGTAATTGAATTCTCCCTTTGCATGAAAATGTTGAGTGTGTTTATCCACGGTAAAGTTTACTTGTTTATTAAAGTACTCAATAAGGACAGAATGCCAGTGCAGATCATCCAAGAGGCTGCCCGTGGTGATGTTAATGAGGCTGTTAGTAGAATGCATTTTAGTATCACCTTAAAAGAGAGGAAGGAAAAAAATAAAAACAAAAAACTCAGTTTCACTTAAAAATTATAGTTCCCATGTTGTGATTCAATTCTGATCATTATGATTACAATTAATTTCTTTTCCCCCAGTTTAAATATTGGTGAACTTGCCTTAAGTAGGTATTAAATATGGCACCCTTTAATATGTATTATTGCTACTTCTTAGATCTTTTCTGATATTTAATGTATTCTTGATATTTAAGAAAAATTTAGACTTATAGATTTTAAGTGTAAGGACTATTAGCCTTCATTTTGTTACTAAACAATTGGTGGGAAGATTCAAATCCACTAAATTACACAGCTAAAGTTAGGCTTATAATAAGCTTTTAACATCCAGCAGGAAGTTTGAATAGCAAATAGTCTTTCATTTCCCCAGTTGCTTCAGTTCAGCAAGACTCAATTTCAACTTGTTTAGTTTTATTCCTTTCTTCCCAAAATTCCTAGTTCTGCTGGACATAGAAAATCCTATAATAATGCCATTGAACTTTAAAGGATTTAGTATCCCCTTCCCTATATTCTCCATGAGACCTGTTCTTTTCCCCATCATTCTTAACTGGCTCTGATTATTAGTTTTCTTCAGTGAGGATACATACTTTACTTTTTCTATGCTGGTTTCCTTCTCTGTGTTTTCTGTTGTGGCATGGGAACTCTACCCTTCTTTACATTATATCTTGGAATCCCAAACCTTGGTCAAATTACATTAAAACATTATATATTAAAAAAAAAAAAGTTTAAAGACCATCTACTTGCGCTCAGGAGCTCAACAAAATTCTGTGAATATCTTATTATGAGAATAAAAAATGATTAGTTTTTTTTTTTTTTACCATTATCACACTAATTTCAAGTAAAAACATGAGTAGTCATAAATATTAAGTTTCTAAATTGTTAAATAGAATAGATAAATGGACCAGCTAGATGGTGCCATAGATAAAGTACTGGCCCTAAAGTCAGGAGGAGATGAATTCAAATCAAACCTCAGACACTTAGCATTTATTAGCTGTGACCTTGGGCATGTCACTTAACTTCAACTGCATTGCTGGAAAAAAAAATAGATGCAAAGGTATTTAACAAGATACATGCATGTAGTAAGATCTAGGTATTTTGGCACACTCATACATATCACATGCCTGTAGTTTTTAACACAAATAATATCTATTGAACTAGACAATAATGGACTTTTAATGTTTTTTTACCTGAATTAATGAATAAGAAGAGTTTTCCTTTTATTAATTCCAAGGTGATGTAATCTCCATTTTGTCCTTTTCTGTGGAGCAGAATCCCATCACTTTCTATTGTTTTAAATTTGAAAGACATCACGTCTTTTAAGAGATTTGTGAATTTTTCATCAAATCTGTAGAGCAAGAAACTTTTCCCATCAAAATCCACCACTTCAGACCCTAAAGATAAAGATATTAAAAGATACCTTTAAATATGAAAGGTTTTTTTAACAAATATAAAAAATAGGATAAAAAAGTGCATTCTCTTTTTATAGACTATAAATCTATATCCTATGTACCTAAACCTGTGATTTCATTGTTATGGGGAACTGCTAAAAAAAAAAAAGAAGCTTCTTAAATTACAGAATAAAAACTGCTCTAATAAAGGCTACTTGGGACTAAGTGAAATACAATTGAAAAAATCACCACATACAGAAGGTGGAAATTGAATCCATGTCTTCCCAACAAATGTTCTAATGGCTATACAGTATCTTCTTTCATGTCTTACATGTTAGAGAATAGGAAATGGCAATAGAAGATGGATCTCTGCTTCACTTGTGAATTCAATGATAAGAAAACTTTTTCCGACAATACATGTTGATGCATTTTCTACAGCTTATAGTTATGAAGAGCTACTAGCACTGAGTCTTTAAGTAACTTGCCCAAACCAGTGTGTGTGTGTCAGAAATTAAACTTAAAGTCAAGCTGTCCTGGCTACTAGGCCAGCTCAGTAGAACATTGTCATATTGTCTGTAATCTTGATGGGGGCAGTAGCCCCTTTAAGATTCCTTTTCTGATCTCCAATTTCCTTTGGGACTGACCTTTGATTTACAAGATCTGGTAAAACCATCCTTTTGTATTCCAAGGGGAGAGATCCAGATCTGAGCCAGTTTGGGCTGTACCCAGCCCCCATTCTAATGATCTGCTCAGGTAGTCCAACCCCCACCTGGCAGGTTCTGGTCCTTGAGGAATCAACCTGGAACTCCACCCTAGGCCCCTTCAAGCAAATAAAAAGAGCCAAGCTGGAATCATCTCTTGGCAGAGAGTTGAAACATGCGAGCACCATGCTTTGCAAAACAGACTCTCTGTCCCCAGCTTTTGGCGTATTTCTTCCTCTATCCAATACCTTTTACTAACCAGACTTTAACCTTACTTCCAAACCTACAATAAACCTTTTTTTTTTTTTTTTTTTAATCAATCTAGGTTTTCGGGCCTGTAAATTCATTTACAGAGGACTCTCGTGCTGACACTAGAACTCATTTAACTTTGTATACTTGTGCCGAATCCAAAGGGGTTGCAGGGGAGTTCCATTTGACTCCCTGTACCTCAAACCTGTCACTAGACCTCAATTAATCCTAATTTTATTTAGGTATCCCTTAGCTAGACCTCAAAATTTGGTTATACCTCACCAATCTCATTCATCTTTTAATATTAGATATTGGTGAGGGGTGGCTAGGTGGTGAAATGGACAGAGTACCAGCCTTGAAGTCAGGAGAACCTGAGTTCAAATCTGGCCTCAGGCACTTAAGACTTTCTAGCTATGTGACCTTGGGCAAGTCACTTAACCCCAATTGCCTCAGCAAAAAAAAAAAAAAAAAAAAAAAAAAAATTAGATATTGGTGGATTTAATTCTAATTTATTATATTAAAACATATTTTTCCTTTTAACCCAATTTCTTCATTTTACAAATTATAACAAAACCCATTATTAAAAAATCTTCCCTGTACATGATCAATTTTTTCACTTAGTCAAATGTGAAAAATATTTTTTAAATCAATAGCTATGATAAAAAAAAAATTAAAAGCCTAGAAAGCCTTCTTATCTTACTTAAATGATGTCCTCAAAATGTTATGTTTCTCATCTAATGCTAAAAACTAAATTGGTAAAGGGGATATTTTAAATTTAAACATAGTAAGGTCACAACTGAGAAACTTCATTATTCTTCAAAAGTTTTAAGTTTTTCATCTAATAAGTGTCAAGGTAACATAAAGTTCATAAAAAAATAATAACCCCAATATGCTGGACTAATAATGTAAAATAACACCTATCAAAATAACTTACAGAGTGAATAAGACACAAGGGAACTGATACAAGGTAAAGAAGCTCATAGTGCCTTTCACACTTCATAAGAAGAAACAAGCAACTGCTCTTGAAAGTTACTTTTATGAATAAATGAATCTGTAAGGGAAATCCAGTGAAATCAGAAATTATTTTTTAAGAATTTAGTGAGTTCATCTGTTTACCAATCTTATTTAGCATGGGAAAGGAAGGAAAAGGAAGAAAAGAGGGGAGGGGAAAAAAAGCACACCGCATCTTATATGCATGAAATGTATTTAATTCAAATGATTCATCGTATTTAAAAGTAATTTTTGAAGGAGAAAAAAAAAGAATAAAGTAAAAAGTGTGCAACAGAGAACAAAAGAATAACCTACAAAAAAGCAAAGATGGATAGTCATGAATATAACATCTCCTATTATTATGCATGCTTTTTTGAAATGGAAATGTATTAAAACATATTTTTAATCCTTCTTGATGTTCTGCTAGACACATGACAAGGCTTTGTTTTGTTTTCCTTTTTCAGTCTTCCTTTTTCTACTTTTTTTTCTTATTTTATATTTGTTTTAAAGAAATACATTTTTAAAAGTAATCATTTATATTAATTAATTCCAAAAATCTTATGTATTTTATATAATTATGATTGAAAATTATAGTTTGATTTTTTCTATAACATATTTAATACTTAAGAAGTATTTGTTAAAAGTAATATTGTATTTTGAATGAAAAGTATCTTGATTGAGTTACCATTTCCTTATACAGTGAAATAAATGTCCATGATGAAAACATATCTGTGTAAAATACAAATGTAACACATTTTTATGATATGAAATGTATAAATGCAATGTGTGTATGTATCCTTCTAAGCAATGACAATAACAAAGTTATTTTTGATAAAAACCCTTATAGCAATTAACTATCAATGAAGTTTTCTCCAGAAAATATTTGTTTTATTCCTTCTGCCTACTGTTTCTGCTTCCTCTTCAATGATATTACTCTGTAATAGCCATATTAATCTTCTATGGCATTGAAAGTCTTTTGATGAAGCAATTCTATTATGCAAAATGGGGGACTAAAACATATTATAGGTAATTGAGATATGAAGCAATGAATTTTAAAAAATTCTATTTTTTAAAAGAAGGTTGCTATCAATGGCTCACCAATATATCTAGCCTCAACCTCCAATTAGATTGCTATTATTTGCTTCTGGATGCTTAACCATATGATAATCATCAAATGTTAAAACATACAATAACCAATAAAAGTCACTAATATATAATATAAGGCTTACAATACAATTATGATAGTTCCATAGTTTTCAGAGTGATATCATTGAAACTGACTAGAGACAGATCACCTACACATTTAAATTCTTTCTCTGACTTTGCCTGTGAGTTATGGGGCTTTAGGTACTTTATTAAGTCTTATCTAATGAACACATATAATATAAACATTCATAAACATGTATATATGTGTACATATATATAATTAGGTATGCATATACATATTTGCATTTTTATTATTTATCTAACAGAATTATCACTAATAAAGTGCTACATAAATGGATTTTTTATTTATTGTTTTACTATCAGTAATATTCATTCTTTATTTCACTTTTATTCTTTTGCTTATTTTTTTCACATACCAATTTAATACACAAAACCTCAGGATAGGGACCTGTGATCTTTCATTCTTTTAAACACTTCCCAAGACTTCCAGTGAAAAGTCTGAACATGTCCTCATTGCCTAAAGTCTACAAGTTCCAGACTTAGATTTGAATCTGAACAGTAGAGTCCTGCTGTACTCAGACCCTATCAGGAAGCTAAAAAAAATTCTGCTAGTTCAGAATGATAGATATGTAGGCTCCCCTTTAGTGTGGAATTCCTATTCTAGTCATTTCAGAAAGGCTAGAAGCTAGAAGTAAGTCTGGGTTCTGAGTCACAAAACCACTTTTTTTTTTGTTTGTTTGTTTGTTTTTTTTTTTTTTTTTTTTACTCTTTAATGGATACCCATTTCAGAACATGGACTCTTTTCACCTGGATTGCCACTCTTAAGCACTGGTCTCTTCTTCACTTTGCTTTGAATCTATAATATGGAACTGGGTAGCAAGAAATAGAGCTAATAATTATCACATATTTCTATATTCTACACAAGGTTACATTTAAGGATCTGTAATATGTCTTGGTAAACAGTTTCTAAGATAAATTAATACTATTATATTAATAGCTAGTTATTGATATGTGATCTACTCTTCTTTTATTTCTGTTAAAACACAATTCTTGAAAAGATCAAACAACTTCTGAAGGACCTAGATGAGTGATTTCTCCTAGCAATAAAAGCATGTTCTAATTAACTAGTTTGGGTATGATACTACCCACCCAACTAGAAATCTAATTTCTGTAGAGTATAAATAGAATCCAGTCTAGGTGAGCCTTTGCCCAAGGAAAGAACCCTTGTCCTTGATCCCATTCATTTAGGGCTATGCAGTTCAGTAGAAAACTAATGGAAGTCTAGACAGAAATAGATTTTCCTGCCCAGATGTCTTGAAGTTGCTAAGTCATGATAAAGTCAAGCTCTCACCAGAAAGAGCTGAAGACTTTTAACCTAACTTCTCATTAAATGTCTACCAATCAGTGTTAACTTTCACTTGTCAGGGAGTTCCTTTTTAGCAGGGATTTAATGTATTCCACAGTTTCCTTTGGGGTTTTTAGTTACCAGGAGAAATGACTGACCATCAATTTGTTTGTCTACTAACCTAATTAATAAATTGATTATTAATTATCCAGAAACTCTATTAGGGTTTTCATTGGTTACATCCCTGGACCGGAATGCTCCTCTTCTAATTACTGCCCAGACCCTCTTGTGTCTGAAAATCTTTCTCTCTGTGCTGAACTGGTCTGGGAAAATGACTCACAGTGATTTTTTTTCTTGGATTTCCTAAACAGAATTCAATATCATGTGTTATATAGATTTGTTTAAAATGGTTTAGTATGGTAAAAACAAAAACAAAAACACTTAAGAATGGTTTAGGTTCATTCCTAAAAATGAAGTTAGGAGATTTCATTGTATTTCTTCCTTCTATTTTTTCATCTTGACTCTGCCTCGTAGAATTCCTTTTTGTCCCCATAGGCTATCCAAGAGGAAATTTTCTCATCTCTTATGCTTTGTTAATTTCATAGTCCTGATATAGATTATTATTAGGATTATTATTATTTCTATGATTATTAGTAATTTTGAAACTTTTTTCAGATGGTTATGGATACTTTGTATTTTATATTTCTAAGATTTTATGTTCATGGGGGCAGCTAGGTTTGCAATGGATAGAGCACTGTCTCTGAAGTCAGGAGGGGTCAAGATTAAATCCAGCATTAAACACGTATTAGCTATGTGATCTTGGACAAATCACTTAGTTCTCAATGACACAAAAAAGACAAAAAAAAAGGTTCTATGTTCATATGCTTTGATCACTCTATAAAGGAATTTGAGAGATTTATATTACTAGTTACTTCATAAAAGACAAACATATTTCAGAAAAAGCAATGCTAATAAAGGATTAATATGACCTAAAGAGATAGGTATGGACATTTTATGATAAAAGTTAACAACAAAAATATTTACTATTTTACAAACATATATATATATATATATATATATATATATATATATATATATATATATATATATATATATATATATATATATATATATATATATATATACTATATATACTGTATGGCATAGTGTTAAACACTTAAAAGAAAACTACTGACTGAAAGAGAGGGAGAAATTAGCAGCTAAGTGGCAAAGTAAATGAAGCCCTGGGACTCAAGACAGGAAAATCTGACTTCAAATCATGTTTTAAAGACTTACTAGTTATGTGATCTTAGACAAGCAGCTTACCTCCATTTCCCTAAGTTTCCTCAACTGAAAAATGGGAGTAAAAATTACATCTACCTCCCAAAGTTGTGAGAATCAAATAAAACAATATTCATAAAGCATTTAGCATATTCCTGGCAAAAAGTTAAAGCTATATATGTGTAATCATTATTACTGTTTATTATGATGATGATTTATTATTGTGACTTGTTATTTAAAGGAAGGGGAAAAGACCCTTAACAACTGAGAACTATAATATTCCCATTTTTGACCTAATCAAACTTAACTAAAAGATAAATTCAGGTTAACAAAATGAAATTTCAAACCTTAATTATGAAAGAGCTCTGATTAATAAATGGGAATCTAAAGGAATGTGTAAATATACACATAAATATATACACCTGAGTGCACACATTTCTGTGTATGTGTGAGTCACTAAGCATTTATTAACCACCTAATATATGCCTGAAACAGTGCTAAGCACTAAGGATACAAAAAATGTTAAAAAAAAATTTCCTGCTTGCAAGAAATTCAGAGTCTAATAAAGGTGAAAACACTCAAACAACTATGTGGAAACTAGCCAGATATAAGCTAAATAGACAATAATTAATATCAGGAAAGTATTAAAATTAAGAGGAATTGAGAGAGAGAGTTCCTTTAAAAGGTGAGATTTCAAATGAAATGTGAAGAAAGCCAGGGAAGACAATGGGGGATGAGTGAAGAGGGAGAGAATTCTAGGAATAAGAGGAAGCCAGTGAAATATCTGAAGTCTAGAGATAAAATTTCTACTTCCAGAAACAGCAATGAGGAATCACTGGAGCACAAAGAGGGTGAGTAAAGTGTAAGGAGAAAGAAAAGATAGAAGGGAGGTAAGTTGTCAAGGTCTTTAACTGTCACAAAGAGCATATTAATTTTGATTCTGCATTCAGAGTCACTGGAGTTCAGTGAGTAAGGGAATGACATGTATAGATCTGCATTTTAGGAAACTCAGTCTGACAACTGAGCAAAGATGGTTTAGATTGGAATAAGATGTGATGGAAGGAAATCAACTAGAAAACTAGTACAATAATTCAAGTATTTGGTGCTTTGGTCCTGGACCAGAGTAGTACCAATGTCAGACGAGATAAAAGTACAAATGTGAAAGATATTACAAACATTACAAAACAAAAATTAATTTTGTATAAGCCAGAAGAGAATCTGCAGAGATAAATAATGAGCATAGAGCTCAAATATTTTTAAAATACTAGAGAATTATAATCAACATAATGATCAATCTTTCAAAAGATCAATTATGGAACAGGCTATCCACATATTTACACAAAAATGATGGAGCGACGTGAACAGAATGAGACACTACAAAATTTTTGGATGTGGGTAATACAGGAATTTGACTATTCATTTGTATTATATAGTTTTTATTTTCTTTTTCTCATGGGGAAGAATATGAGGAAGAGAAAATAATTTTATATTTTAAAAAATTATCTCTTATCCCCCCAAAAATTATGATTCAATAACCTTGAATGTCATAATATAGGAAATAATATAAGGCAACTATAGAGAACTTAACACAATAAGTAAAGCATTGGTCAAAAGAGCTTACAGATTGCTGTCATAAAGGCAAAAAAAATATGTAAAAATAAAAGATATGTCTGAACAATTAAACTGTAATGTTCTCTTGTTCAGTTTCCTGGGGAGCCTTTGAGACTATTCATTTTCAGTTCAGTAATCACCACATGATTACTGTCTACCACATGATATTAGTCCAAATCCTTTACTATCTCTTTGAAAGTTCTATCTTCATTCCTGAGGCCTGGTTAGCTTTCTTAGAGGCCTAGCTCTCTCTTTGGTTCTGAGAGCTTGAGCTCCTGTAGCCAATCCTTTGTCTTCTCTGCCTCTGCCAGCTTCTCCTCTGTGGCTCTCAGTCCCTGTTTATATGCTCCACACTGAGTATAAACCAATCATTATATCACTAGGAAACCATTATTTGTTGTAGGATTAAATCAATGCTAAACTAGATTTAACCATTGCCTCCTCAATTCCACTTAGTACCTTGTTTCAAGTTCTGGCCCATAGCATTAAACAAAGGGGAAAAAGAAAATAAGGCTGATTTAAAATGTGTCAGAATCCAAATCACCTATATTTTCTATTAGAACTAGAAAGAAAATTCGAGTTTGTATTGTGAAATTGCTTTGTTTTTAAAGAGAATGAAATACACCTTTACTGGCAGATCAGGGGCTAGAATTCAGAACTCTTGCTCCTACCCCACTGCTATTTTTTAGGCAATTTATTGACATTTGACTTTTTTTGATAGTTCTCAGACCTCCTGAGTACACTGGCCCTTCCTCAGATCAAAGAAAACAGTTCCCCTCAGTCTTTTCCAGGTTCCCTCTGCCCTCAAGCTCACCATTGTCAATGTGGACAAACTATCAGCTTACTGAAGGAGTAGGGGTCTGGGCTTTCTTCCTATTTGTTCTCCCAAGATGCAGAGTTCATTCCTAGAACCATGGGTACTGAGAAGACTAGTTTCACTAAGCAAATCCAGGCCAGGCTTTTCTCCAAGCCACTAAAAGAACTGGATCAAAAGTCCTGCCAGACTCAGACTCCTAATACCACATACCACTTCTCTGTGCCTGAAGAACTCACAAAATCTGAGCATAGAACCTTACTAGAGCTCTTCCTTGTTCTCACTAGGTTCATTAGTGGAATATGTGTTATCCACACTATCTTAGAGGAGTTTAAATTCTATCTTAGCCTCTCTCAATTTCTTTCTTTGGGGCAAATTTCCCATCTTGGGAAAGCCCTCTAATCTATATTCTCTTATTCAGTACTACTTTTTTATTGGGCTAGTGAGGAATAGTAGGGAAGGAAATAATAATTTCAAATTTTAAACTACTTTAGTCTATCTTTGTGAAGAGTTAGTTTAACTTAAAACTATACAAAATTTGTTCCTATTAAAGATACCTCTATTTACAATGTCATTCCATTATATTATGTAGAGGGAAGGGAGAGGAGACAGAAAGACAGAAAGACACAGAGACATAGAGACAAACTTTAAATTTTGTCTCTATGTCTCTGTGTCTTTGTGTCTTTCTGTCTCCTTATTATCCCTTATTAAAGTACAAAGATATACCTCTGGCTGTCAGTTCTCTTATGAGCTGTCAATTGGTGATGTGACCTAAATTCTGCTGGCTTAATATCCCCATCTTATCTCATCATTTAGAAAAAAAAATAATAAAAAGTATAGAAGTTCTTTTTTTTTTAAAGTAGGTGCAGCTACCAAATTATCTGTTTTTTTTTTTTTTTTTTTTTTTTTTTTTTTTTTAATCCAATGTGTCTAATACATTGTTGCTTCTTGTATTACTCACAGAAATCTAGAAGTGTTTCTCTAGTTGGGATTTAAAACTCAACTACATAAAATATTCAGATATATAACAGGTACATGGTTCCTGTAGTCCTGAAAAAATATATAATTTGGGTTCTTATATGTTCAAAATGTATCTCCCAGAAATGTGGTTTTACCTTCAAAGCTGTAGCTTTTCATTTCTATCTCTGATGATTTACAAGAAAGATTGAATCTTACATAAGATGCTCACTCTTTGAAAATGCTACTAAATTAGAATAGTTATCTTATTAGCAAGGCTCTGAAAGAACAAGTAAGCCACTAAAGACATTTTTCTACATACTAATCATTTTATTGTAAACCCGATTATAAATTTAGACCTGATAATTTAAAAAAAGGAGGGGATGCATACAAACTGTCCACATCATAATATCAATAAGTAGGTAATTCAGCCTTCAAAAGAAGTTGTTGTTGTTGTCCTTGTTGTTGTTATAAAGAAGACTATTTTGGGAATTGCTAGAATTGATAACTAAAAGTTTTATTTCCACAAAATATACTGAAATAAAAATAATATAATCCACATTACCATGGAGAATCTTGTATTAGAGCTAAAAGGAATCTTTAAAGTCATTTACTCCAATCTGATTTTATAGAGAAAGAAGCTAACATCTCAAGAAGTAGTGGTTTGCTTAAGGTCATGTGAGTAGTAAGTAGTAGAGTGAGGATTTGAACTTAAACCTTTCTGACTCTAAATCTAGTGTTTTCCCCTTTTCAGTATGTTATCTACCACTGAGATCACTATTACTTGCATCTTATATATATCATAACTAAAACAGAAGAAACAAAATGAGATATAATTCTAAAAATTATTCTTCAAAATAACAAAGAGTAAGAAAGAATGTCTGAAAATATCATCTAGGTGATGACAGAAAAGCCATGTCCTTGAATTCTTAAAAAAAATGGTGATATGAAGGATTACAATTGAGCCTAGCTACACTGATAAAATTTTATCCATAACTGAAAAGTTAAGATAAGATACTACTATTCAAAACTTATATATCCTGGTCAAGACCAATTGTTCAACTTTCAGAATCTTCCAAACATTTTAAAGTAGTCAAAAGAGTCTAGGAAGAAGATAAAGTGTGAAGTTTTGATGTTATGGGTGAGTTTACTACTTCAGAGGCAGCTCACTTTACCTCAGCATAAAGAAAATCATCTAATCCTGGAAGTATAGAATTTTGATTTTGATGTGGAAAGAACATCCTCTCAAAGTTATGATATAGGCATCTAAATATTATTACTGGAAATGGACTAGGAGGAGTCTTCTTGTAAATCACTTTTTGGAGGCACATGATAGAAGAAGTTGCTCCAACTCTTCCCAGTTTCCCTCAGAAAAATTAGCTCAATCCTCTAAAAGCTTATAGAGTGACAAAATTCACAAAAAAGATAGAGTGAAACAATTTTTGAACTCAAGATAACTTAGAAGTACATTAGGAAAGGTCTACCTCCCTTGAATACAAAAGAGAAGTTCTGCCTAGTGCAGACAGACAGTGTCTAGGCAAACCAGAAGGAGGCTCTTAGCCACAACACAGGTCAGCAACCAAAGCTACTCTTTCATAGCTCAGCAGAATAGTGGCAAATCTGGCCAGCTGCAAGATCTGGAATCCCAGCACAGAAAACAAATTCCAAACCCCAGAACTCTGACAAATTCGTCATGACTAGGCTAGGCCACCCTAGCAAAGTAAGCAAGCCACTAGAAACTGAATTCCCTCCCAAGCACAAAAGCCAGGAACTAGGTCTCTGATCCCCAGAATAAAAAGTTTATGATAGTGACCTTCATGATATAAGGGCAGAATTCAACTTTAAAAATGAGCCAAAATCCCCAAAGAGCTCTGATAATAAAAAAGCTATGGCAATAGGGAAAATCAAAATACAAACTCAGAAGAGGACAATAGTGTCAGAATGCCTATATGTAGAGTCCTAAAAAGGGATAGGAATTGGTCTCAAGACCAAAAAATCCTTTTGGAAAAACTGAAAAAAAGATTTTAAAAATCAGGTAAAAGAGCAAGAAGAAAAATTGGAAAAAGAAATGAGAATTAAAGGAGAATTATGAAAAAAAAGTCAATATTTTGGAAAAAGCAACACAAAAACTAACTAAAGAGAACTAAAGAGAAAAGGAGAATTGGCCTAATGGAGGTACAAAAGCTAACTGATGAAAATCATTCCTTAAAAATTAGAATTGGGCAAATGTGAGCATCAAAAATTAATCAAATAAATCAGAAGAATAAAAAAATAGAAAAAAAAATGTAAAATATCTTATCCAAAAAACTGACCTAAACAATAGATCCAGGGAATAGAATTTAAGAATTATTGGACTACCCAAAAATTATGGTTAAAAAAAGCCTGGATAGCATCTTTCAAGAAATTATCAAGAAAAACTGTCCTGATAGAACCATAAAGTGCAGAAATGGAAAGAATCCACTTATCACCTAAAATAAACCCCAAAAAGAAAATTCAAGGAATACTATAGTCACATTCCAGAATTATCAGCTCAAGGGAAAAAAAATACTTCAAGCAGCCAGAAAGAAAATAATTTAAATATCAAGGAGTCACAGTCAGGATGATAGAGGAATAAGCAGCTTCTAGATCAAAAGATTAGAATGGTTGAATATGATATGCCAGAAGGAAAAGGATCCTGAATTACAATAAAAAAATCAACTACCTAGCAAAATTGAACATAATCTTTCAGGGTAAGAGATGAATATTCAATGAAAAGAGGGACTTTAAAATTTTCCTGATGGAAACATCAGAACTGAACAGTAAATTTGATCATTAGAAGGAAGAGAAGGGAAGTGTAAAAATAAATAAACAGAAAAGGAGGGAGAAAATCAATAAGATTAAACTGTTTATATCCCTACAAAGGAAGATGATATAAGTAACTCTTGAGAACTGTATCTTTATTAGGGAAGCTAAAAGGAGTATACAAAGACATAAATTGTTAGGTATAAGTTGATTTGAACGTGATGATATTAATTAAAAAGATGAAGTAAGGGATGAAAAAGGGATTTTACCAAAAGAAAAAGTGGAAGCAAAATAGAGTAAATTATGTTACATGAAAAAGCACAAAAGAATTACTAGAAATAAAGAAGTTAGAAGGTGATCATTGCTTAAACTTATTTTCACAGAATCTGGCTCAAAGTGGAAATAACATATATATTCAGTTGGGTATAGAAATTTATCTTACCCAAGATGGAAGTAGGAGAAGAAAGAAGAAAGAAGAGGTGGACTGGCAATAGTATATTGAGTGAGGGAGGTGTCAAAAGCAAAACACTAGTGAGAGGGACAGGGTGAAAAGAGAATGAAAGATATAAATAGAGAAAAATAGGAAAGAGGAAATAGACAGTTATCATAACAGTGAGTGGAAATGGGATGAACTCTCCCAAAAAATATAATAGCAGAGTAGATTAAAAACCAGAACCCTGCAATATTCTGTTTATAAGAAACATATTTGAAGCAGAGAGATACATAGAGTAAAGATAAAATATTGTAGCAGAATATTTTACACTTCAGGTAAAGTAAAAAAAGAAAAAAAAAGGCAGGGGTAGAAATTCTGATCTTAGACAAAACAAAAGCAACAATAGATCTAATTAAAAGAGATAAAGAAAGAAATTATATCTTGTTAAAAGAAACCAAAGATCAGGGTTTCTTAAAGTTTTTACATTCAAAACACACTTTTGACCTAAGAAATTTTTACTTAACCTTGGTTATACAGACATACAAATCAAACCCTTAAAGACAAACAATAATTTCATGACCCCTACATGAAGTTATAACCCCATATGGGAATCACAACCCACTGTTTAAGAAGCTTTATCATAGACAATGAAGTAAAATCAATATAAAACTTATATGCACGAAATGGTATAGCATCTAAATTCTTAGACAATGAGCAAATTATAGAAAGAAATGAAGGCAAAATTTTACTAATGGGGGATCTCAACTTTCCTCTCACAGAACTAGATAAATTTAACTACAAAATAAACAAAAAAGAATTAAAGGAGGTGAATGGAATTTTAGAATGGTTAGATATTATAATGGATCTCTGGAGAAAACTGAATTGGGAGAGGAAGGAGAGAAAAGAATGGTGCTTGGCACCTACATAAAAAGTAATCACATATTAGAGCATAAAAACTTCACCATGCAATATTAAATACATCCTTTTCAGATAATAATTAAATTAAATTTACATGTAATAATGGACCATGCAAATATACACTAAAAACTAATTGGAAACTAAACAACCTAACACTAAAGAATGAGAAGGTCAAACATTATAGAACAACCAACAATTTCATCCAAGAGAATGTCAATAATGAGACAACCCACTAAAACTTATGGGATATAGCCAAAGCAATTTATAGGGGAAATTTTATACCTCTAAATATTTGCAAGAATGAAATAGAGAAAGAGATCAATTTGGCATGCAACTAAAATAGCTAGAAAAAGAACAGATTTTAAATTCTAACTAAATATCAAATTAGAAATTCTGAAAATCAAAGGAAAATTAATAAAATTAGAAGCAAGAAAATTATTAAACTTGTAAGTGTTGGTTTTATGAAAAAAAAAAATCCAATAAAATAAATAAATCTTCAACCTGATTTTTTAAAAATGTCAGCAGAAAAACTCAATTAGCATATCAAAAAATGAAAACAATAAATTCACTACCAATCTAGAGTAAGTTAGAGTAATAATTAGGAAATATTTTGTTCCACTGTATGCCAATAAATTTGATAATCTAGGGGAAATGTATGAATATTTACAAATAGGGTGATACCATAAGTAAAATAGGAAGGCAAGGAATAGTTTGGCTACTAGATCTATGGAGAAAGATTTATGATCAAACAAGAAATAGAAAACATTATCAAATGCAAAATGGATAATTTTGATTACATTAAATTGCATGGGTTTTATACAGACAAACCAATGCAACCAATATTAGAAATAAAGGAGAAAAAAGCTGGAAAATAATTTTTATAGCCAGTGCTTCTGATAAAGGCCTCATATCTAAAATATATATAGAGAACTGAGTCAAATGTATAAGAATATAAATTATTTCTCAATTGATAAGTGGTCAAAGAATATGAACAGACAATTTTCAAATGACATTAAAACTTTCTACAATCATATATCAAACCATATAGAAAATAAAATTTTCTAAATCACCTGATTAAGGAAATGCAAATTAAAATAACTATGAGGTACCACCTCACAACTATCAGATTGACTAAGATAATGATAAAAAATGATAAATATTGGATGGGATATGGGAAAACTGGAAAACTAATGCATTGTTGACAGAGTTGTGGACTGATTTAGCCATTCTGAAGATCAATTTAAAACAATGAGCAAATAAGTATAAAACAATGAAAAACTTTTGATCCAAACAATGCAACTAATAGATCTATATCTCCAAGAGATCGTAAAAGAAGGGAAAAGACCCACATGTGTGTAAAAAATCTTTTTATTGTGGTAAAGAATTGAAAAATGAGTAGATGACCATAAATTAGGGAATGGTTGAATAAGTTATGGTGCATAAATGTAGTGGAATATTATTGTTCTATAAGAAGTAATAAGCAGGTTGATTTCAGAAAAACCTGGAAAGATTTACATAAATTGATCATTAGTGAAGTGAGCAGAACCAGGACAATATTATATATAGTAACATAGTAACAGTAAAATTATATAGTGATCAACTATGACAGACTTAGCTCTACTCAGCAATACAGTGATATCAGCCTGTTCTAATAGTTTTAGGATAGAAAATGCCAAGAAAAAGAATAATGGAGACTAAATGTAAATGAATACATTCCAATTTTTCTTTTGTTTTTCTTTTCTTGTGTTTTTCCCTTTTATTCTGATTTTTCATTCACAACATTACTAATATGGAAATTTGTTTAAAATTAATATATATATATATATGTATATATATATATATATATATCTTACAAAATATTACAAAATCAGGTCAAGGATCTTAAAAAAAATGAATTTTGAAAATTATATTTAGATGTAACTGGAAAAATATACTAAATGGAAAAAGCCAACTTTGAAGAAAACAATTCCTTAAATTTAGAATTGATCAAATGGAAGTTAATGACTATGAGAAATCACTAATCAATAGAACAAAGCCAAAAGAATGAAAAAAAAAAAAAAAAAAGAAATCATTGTGAATTATCTTAGGATAAACAACTGACCTGGAAAATATTGCCAGAAGAAATAATTTTACTTTTTTTTCTTTTTTTTTTTATTCATTTTTCCAAATTATCCCCTCCCTCCCTCCACTCCCTCCCCCCGATGGCAGGTAATCCCATACATTTTACATGTGTTACAATATAACCTAGATACAATACATGTGTGTAAATACCATTTTCTTGTTGCACATTAATTATTAGCTTCCGAAGGTATAAGAAATCTGGGTAGATAGACAGTAGTGCTAACAATTTACATTTGCTTCCCAGTGTTCCTTCTCTGGGTATAGTTATTTCTGTCCATCATTGATCAACTTGAAGTGAGTTGGATCTTCTTTATGTTGAAGATTTCCACTTCCATCAGAATACATCCTCATACAGTATTGTTGTTGAAGTGTACAGTGATCTTCTGGTTCTGCTCATTTCACTCAGCATCAGTTGATGTAAGTCTCTCCAAGCCTCTCTGTATACCTCCTGCTGGTCATTTCTTACAGAGCAATAATATTCCATAACCTTCATATACCACAATTTACCCAACCATTCTCCAATTGATGGACATCCATTCAACTTCCAGTTTCTAGCTACAACAAAAAGAGCTGCCACAAACATTTTGGCACATACAGGTCCCTTTCCACTCTTTAGTATTTCTTTGGGATATAATCCCAATAACAGCAATGCTGGGTCAAAGGGTATGCACAGTTTGACAACTTTTTGGGCATAGTTCCAAATTGCTCTCCAGAATGGCTGGATTCTTTCACAACTCCATCAACAATGTATCAGTGTCCCAGTTTTCCCACATCCCCTCCAACATTCATCATTATTTGTTCCTGTCATCTTAGCCAATCTGACAGGTGTGTAGTGGTATCTCAGAGTTGTCTTAATTTGCAAGAAGAAATAATTTTAAAATTATGGGACAATCAAAAAAAGAAAAAAAAAGCATTTACATGAAATTATAAAGGAAAATTTTCCTGATATTTGAGAGCTAGAGGTAAAAATGGAAATTGAAATAATCCACTTATCAATTCCTGAATGAGATCCCCAAATGAAAATTCTTACTGATATTATAGCCAAATTCTAAAGTTCCCATATATAATCTATGCACATCCACATATGTATGCATATGTATTATATATATATATATGTATATATATATACATATATATATATATATATATATATATATGTATGTATGTATCTGTATGTGGGGCAGTACAGATGTTAACTGAATATAAAGGAATGATATTCAAAAAGGTAAAATTAGAGAATGAAACAGGAATGTTCTGAAAAAAAAGGAAAGGAAGAGGTAGAATGAGGTAAATTATCACATATGAATAAAACAACAAAAAGTTTTTAGAGTGGAAGGAAAGAGCAGGGAGGTAAAAGGAGTTAATGAATCTTACTCATCAGAATTGGCTCAAAAAAGGAGTAACATACACACTCAGTTAGATATAGAAACTTATCTTGTCCTACAGGAAAGGAGCAGGGGGAAAAAAAAAGAAGAAAGGGGTAGCAGACGAGGGGAAAGGGTAGTCAGAAAGAATCAAAATTTCTCAAATATGTAGAGAACTTAGTCAAATTTATAAAAACTAAGAACCATGTGAAAAGCTTTCAGATAAAATAATCATAGCTATCCTGATCCATATGAAAAAATGCTCTAAGTCACTACTTATAAGAGGAATGTAAATTAAAACAATTCTGAAGTACTACTATGTGGCTATTAGATTAGCTAATAGGATAGAAAAGGAAAATGATAAATGTTGGAGGGGATGTAGGGAAATTGATACACTGTTAGTGGAATATGAATTGATTTAACCATTCTACAAAGAAATTTGGAAATATACTCAAAGGGCTATAAAATTAATATAAAATCATGCCTACCCTTTGACCTAACAATATTACTAGTAAGTCTGTATCCCCAAAGAAAACAAAAACAAAAAAGGAAAAGGACTTATATATACAAAAATATTTACAGCAGCTCTTTTCTGGTGGGAAAGAACTGGAAATTGCAGGGATGCCCATCATTTCTGGGATGGCTAAACAAAGTGTAGTTGTGAATATACTATGATTGTGATATAAGAAATGATGAACAGCATAATCTTGGAAATATCTGAAAAGATTTCCATGAGTTGAAGTAAAGTAAAATGGACTATTCACAAACAGAAGCATTATAAGATAATCAGATACAAATGACATAACTATTCTCAACAATATTATGATCTAAGAATATTTTGAAGGACTTATGATGAATAATACTAGCCATACTGAGAGAAAAAAACATATGGCATCTGAATACAGATTAAATGTTTTGTTTTTTTTTTACTTTATTTTTCTTGAAGGTCCTTTTTGTTTGTTTATGTTTTCTTTTACAACATGTCTGTTATGGAAATGATTTGCATGACTACATATGTATATCTCATATCAAATTGCTTTTATTCTCAGTGAAGGAGAATGGGGAGGAAGGGAGAGAATCTGGAACTCAAAATTTTAAAAAATGAATGTTAAAAGTTATTTTTACATATCACTGGGGAAAATAAAACACAAATTTTAAATAAATTAATAAATAAATAGGAAAGAACAAATTAATAAGAATGAATATTACATTGAGGGGCTGGACCTATTCTAATGAACTTGGTTATATCATTTATTTCTAAGTTATCCCCATGCTGGGGCAGTCTATTCACAGAATTTATCTTCATCTTTAACCTGAATAGAATATAATGGATTTTCCCACTTGGGTAGAGTCTGAACAAGATTGCTAAAATGCTTAATCTAATCTGGCTATCAATAATTTGTCCCTCAAAAGAATTAGAGAAAAGGGGGCCACTCTGGGTCTTCCTAAATCATTTCTCTCAGAAGACTTCTCTGATGTTTTGAAATAAGCAGAGAGTAGAGAATTACTTAGACAATGAGTGTAATTGTAATGCCAGAGAAATTTTTATGCAGAGGCATAAAAGAAAGTAAGCCAATTTAAAAAATGTTAAGATATAAAATATCTACATTTGGCACAATAAAAGAGATGACGGCATCCAGTAAAATATGTATACATGGACAGTGGATGACTTTAATAGCACTATTTTGGACTGACTAAAGAAGAGAGCAAAATGGAAGCAACACCTCCAAATGTTAATAACTACAGTGTCAATATGACCTAATTTTTATTATACATATGAATTTTCTGGTAAATTTTATTATTTTATTAATTGGAGAGTTTAATTGATGGACAGGACTCTTGTCTCAAAGTATCCAGTGACGGATGGGAGAATGTCAAACCCTTTTATAGCTTTCAAACAAAGAACAGAACAGAAGAGCAGGAAAAGTTCTTACAGAACCTTTTGGTTCTGTCAGGATAGGGAGAGGTAATAAAATCTTACTAAAAACCAGAGTCAGGATGTTTGAATAAACAGAAGTAAGGATGTCAATTGAAGTATCCGGGATGGTCTTATCTCTTGGAATATTTTAGAGGGACAGTGTCACAAATTCTTTGAAGGCAGAGGAAGTTAGGAGCAAGGATGTCTGTTTTGCTCCTCATCTCCCATTTTCAATTTATAACCTTAGAGCAAATGGTTCTCAGTCTTAATGAACCAGAGAGGTTTTACAAGGAAATTGAGGCAGAACAGTTAAGGAAACTGAGATAGAACAATTCAGGGAAACTCAGTCAGGACAATAAGAGAAATTAGTGCAGGGAAACTGAGGTAGAACAGCTCAAGTAAACTGTGGCATAATATAATAAAGAAAAACAAATGTGAAAGGACTTGGATCTATATAATGTCTTCAGAAGACTGGAGAAGAATCATGTCTCCTATCCCTTAAGAAAGGAAATATACCAAAAGTATAGAATAAGCTATATATATTTCAGGCAGAAAATGTGCAAGTTCTCTTCTTTTTTCTTGATTTTATTTATCTAGTCAAAGAAAGACTTCTATTTTAATGATTAGGAGGTTGTGTTAGAGAAGTGGTGGGTAGTGAGAATGATATAAAAAAGAAAGAAAAATTTGTCAGTGAAGCATTAAAATAATATAAAGGAGAGAGAAATTCAAAAGGGAATACAGAAAAATAAGGCAATCTTATTATTGTGTAAATTTAACACACACTCAAAATGCATATAATGTAATAAGAACTCAGAGGATTCTTTTTTTTTTTTTTTTTTTTTTTTGATAAAATCTTCTTTGTTCTTTGTATTCTGAAATGCTTATGTTTGTTGAAGGTTTTCAAAAAGTCACATAAAAAGAAAATGTAAAAAAAGATTTCAGGAAAAAAAAAACAACTGACATCAATAAGGAACATCTGAATAATGGAGAATTAACTTTAATTTGAGAGGTGATAAATGAGATCTTAGTAAGGACAGTAATTTATTCTATTAATTCTCTTGGCATGCTTTCAAATATTTAAATAGAAATATGTCCTTCTAAATGAGAGAGACAGAGACACAGACAGAGAGAGAGAGAGACAGATGCAGAGAGAGAAACAGAGAGAGGAGGAAAGGAGAGGAGAAGGGAGGGGGGAGAGAGAGTGTATAATCCCATAACATCAAATAAAAGGGGAAAGTATGTAGTATATAATGAATCTTTCTTGTATGTTTATGAAGTCAGACTTGAAAAAGTAACCATTCCCTTATTTTTTAAAGTCACATTTTAATATCTATGTTTTACAAATGAATAAAAGCTTGTCTTGATTTCATTAGAAGAAAATATAAATCAAATCTAGAAAATGCTGAGGTTCTCAGTAACAATTACAATAAAGCCACAGCATTGATGTGGAATGTAGGTACTTGAAGTCTACATCACTGAATTGGGTTTTAAAGAGATGCAGAGGAAGCACTCAACTGGCACTTGAAAAATCAACAGGAAGAAGTTATTTGACATTTATGCAGAGGCATAAAAGAAAGTAAGGCAATTTAAAAAATGTTAAGATATAAAATATCTACATTTGGCACAATAAAAGAGATGACGGCATCCAGTAAAATATGTATACATGGACAGTGGATGACTTTAATAGCACTATTTTGGACTGACTAAAGAAGAGAGCAAAATGGAAGCAACACCTCCAAATGTTAATAACTACAGTGTCAATATGACCTAATTTTTATTATACATATGAATTTTCTGGTAAATTATTATTGTCATTGCTATTGCTGCTATTATTATATCTTGGTTAACATTAAGTAAAATGACTAGAAGGGATTGTGGAAAGAATTCTTAATCTAGACTTCCCAAGCTCAGGCAGGAGTGTAAGGGGAAAAAATGTTCTATTAAATGATAATCTTTTTCTCTTTGAAGATTATTATTTAAGAAATTAGATTCAAAAGTTTTGTTATTAAATGACTTAATTATATATTTCAACTGAATGATAGAAAAAGACACAGAAAATACTAAGAATTACACAGCTATTAGAGTGCCTACAACATTTGCCTATGTTTTGGTACTCTAAATGCAGGATCCTTATCTTGTGATTAATAAGGAAATTTAAAAAGATACAACCTGCTTTATCTAGTAAGTTCTTGATCTACTTCTCAAGGAGAGACATATCACAATTCAAAACATTGCTAGTTCAGAAAAGACATGTTTGTAAACTTCTATAGGGGATTTATGTGGAAGGTTGTTGTATTGCCTCATGACAGTGAAGCAGTTGAACAAAAAACATGTTTTCATAAAAAATGTCAAGGCCCAACAAAGTCATCATGAGAGCACTTAAGCAACTGAAAGGAGAAAGTTCTGTGGTAGGTCTGCTCAAGGTCAGTCTACTGGTTTATAATAGGTGTTAGAATAAGCCCTTGCAGATCACCTTTCTCCAGGCAGGCACTTAGTCAGTGTTTGCTAGTAAATACCAAGTTCCTAATTTGTCTCTGTCAGCTAATAGGAAAGAAGGGACTAATCTGTATATGAATAGGCAGAAATTCTCTTCATCTCATATGAGCAGATAGTGGAGCCTAGGGGACCTGCTTGTAGTCAGACATATCATAATTTAAATCTTGCCTCAGATACTTACTAGCTTTGTGAAGTGGGCAAGTAATTTAAGTTGTTTCATTCTCAATTTTCTCATTCATAAAATGAACAATTAAAGAGCTATATAAATAATATATTTATTATTATAAAAGAGAAGTTGAAATCTAAGGAGATGTCATCTAGGAGAGAGAGTAGAGGGAAGGAGGGGAAAATTTGGAAAAGTGAATACAAGGGATAATGTTGTAAAAAAAAATTACCCATGCATATGTACTGTCAAAAAATTGTAATAAAATATAATTTTAAAATTAAAAAAAAAAAAAAAAGAAATCTAAGGAGGGATGAAAAATGAGCCATATGCATTGAATAGGATAAACCTCTCAAATACTCTTGGAGAGAATTATAAAAGAATATCTAAATCTAAGTACTACTGATGAGGGGAGCCCCAAAACTTTTTTTTTCTCTCTCTGTAACTTTGGGGGAGAATGCTAAGCTCTCCCCTGAAAGACCCACCCCAGGGAATCAAGATAAAGTGGTTTCATTCTGTTATCTAGATAGGGCTAGTTGAGTCCAGGACCACTCCTAACTCTATTGAATTGGAGATTAGCCCAAAGACACTCATTCAATGACAAGATTTTCTATTCTCATTACAGCACAAACTGTACCCAGCTTCCATGAAGAGCAACCCCCAGCTTCTAGCTAAGATTTCAATTATAAAAAGAGCCAACTTGGGGCTTGCTTCTAGCAAAGGACTTAACATGCCATGTCATGCTATGCCATGTCTCTCCTTGGCAAACCCTCTGCCTGCTGAAATGATATTCTTTTTCAACATTACCCCCTCTTTATCTCTTTCTCACCTATTTCCCTAACAAGACTTTATATATTTTTGTCGGGATTTCTCTATTAGAAATTTTACTTCTCTGTCAGGACCTTGCCATTAAGGAATTCAGTCTTTCTATTGGCTGACATTCCAATGCCAATAATAAACTTCTTTTACCAGTCTAGCTTTTCATGTTCATAATTCCTTACAAAGGAATTTTGTGCCAACCAAAGGAGTTCCCACAACTCCCTGCCCTGGGCCTAACCTCATCATTTGGGAATACAACACCAAACCTCTTCATTTGGCTCCCTGACCACTTGGAATCTAGAGGAGACGAACTAGATTCATCACTATGAATAGTGTCATGAACAATAACTTGAGAAGACAATGCTAAGACAAAAGTGAGAATGAATCATTACCTCTTTCAGAGAAGAATGATGAATCCCATCACTTTATTCCTACTTTTGTAACTCACTGAAATTATTTATAGTTCTTTATTTAAAAAAAAAAAGATATTGATTTTTTGTTCTGACAAAGGAAGAAAAAAGAGAAAGAAAGAAAGAAAGAAAGAAAGAAAGAAAGAAAGAAAGAAAGAAAGAAAGAAAGAAAGAAAGAAAGAAAGAAAGAAAGAAAGAAAGAAAGAAAGAAAGAAAGAAAGAAAAAAAGAAAGAAAGAAAGAAAGAAAGAAAGAGAGGAAAGAATAAAAGAGGGAAAGAAAGGGAAGGAGGGAGAGAGGAAGATAGCAACAGGGAAAACAAAGTAACAAAAAAACAAAGAAAGAAAAGGGGAAAAAATGAAGGAAGAAAATGAATTTTTCTGTATGATTATTTTCAATTTATGTAGGTATGTCCTTGAGAAGATTAGAAGAAATCAGACAGTAAGAGTTACATTGGGAGCCAAAGACACAGAGAAGTGAATTAACTTTTTCTAATAACTGAATAGTGGGTTTGTTTCCCTAACTGGGGACTCAAGAAAAAGAAGAAAAAAAAAATTGTACTGATAAGGAGCATTATAATTCTCCCAACAAAAGAAAAAATAAAATAAAATTACATGAATCTAGAATCTTTTGAGCAAAGGATGGGCTCAGCAGTGTCATAAAGAAGCCTGAGATCTGGTAAGACTCACAGAAACACAGAAATGGAGAGATGGAAGGTCAGTAGTCAACCAGACTAATCCCTTGGTGAAACAATTCTCAGCTATAAAATACCCAATAACTGGTCATCCGTAGCTCGCTTAAGAACTTCAATATGGTGAGACCTACCATCTATCAGTATAAGCCAATTCACTTTAAGAAGGATCTAATTATTCTTATTTGTTTTTCTGACAGCAAATTTAAATAGTCTTTTCTGCAACTTCTACCTGTTACTCTTGGTGCAGCATTCTCAACTGAAACAGAAGAAATATAATCTCTACTCTATATATGGAAGGATTCTTTCTTCCAGTACTTGAATACACATAATTATGTTCTCATTGAGTTGTTTTTTTGTTTTGTTTTGTTTTTCCCCCCCAATATGTTCCTTCAACCAATCCTCATGGTATGACCTTAAAGTCCTTAACTATGTCAGTTAGCCACCCTTGGATACTTTTCAGTTTATTAATACTCTTCCTAAACTGACAATATTAAACACAATAATAAAAGATGTGGCCTGATAAGGGTAGATTAGAGTAAGACTATCATTTTCCTGGAAACAATGACCTTCCTAATACAGTTACAAACCATATTAGCATTTTGGGCTAATATATCATATTATTGACTGATATTGATCTTCTAATCCCCTAAAATCATTAATTCTTTCCCAGCACAATGACTTCTATCCATGCCTTCCTCAATCTCATATTCCTAGAGTTAATCTGTATCTGAAATGCAAGGTTTTACATTTATCCCTGTGGAATTTCATCTTAGATCAAGCTCAATTTTCTAGCCTTTAAGATATTTTTGAATCCTGACTCTGTCAACAGCTGTGTTATCTATCCATCTCAACTGTGTCATATGTAAATCTGATGAGCTTGTCATATATACTTTTT
The DNA here is from genome assembly GCF_048593235.1 of Sminthopsis crassicaudata. Classification (NCBI taxonomy): domain Eukaryota; kingdom Metazoa; phylum Chordata; class Mammalia; order Dasyuromorphia; family Dasyuridae; genus Sminthopsis; species Sminthopsis crassicaudata. The sequence continues at coordinate 521,438,453 of NC_133617.1, forward strand.
ACAAGTTAATGACAAAAAGTTGTAGCAACACAGGGCCAAGAACAGTTTCTTGGGATAAGCTTGTTGAGATACTGATAGACATCAACTCTTTAAATCCAATCATTTAACTCATTTTAAATTTTTATGATTATGCTTATGTTTAATCCATATCATTCTATCTTCTTCTTAAAAATAATAGGAGATAATTTATCAAGTTTAGTTAAACTATAGATAAACTATATATTTTTTTCATCCATTTATTTATTAATTTTGATTTCATCTTCCTCCCTAAAAATTTTAATCTGCTTTAAATTGTTCTGGATGAAACAATCCAGAAGCATTATAATCATTTTTTCCCCTTCTAGGAGTTTTTATGTGTTTTTGATGCTGTTAGCCTCAGGCAAATTCTTTCATCTTTAAACTTCTCAGAGAACTTAATGGAAATTCAGTCTTATCCAAGGAAATGTATAAATGGAGGCACTGTGAAAGGGGGCCCTATTCAGGGTGCCTCATTGAGGAGGGTGGTAGTCAGCCTTCCTGCTGAACCAAATGACTAAATCATAGCCAATGTAAATAATTAACAAAAGGATTTGTGTGTGTGTGTGTGTGTGTGTGTGTGTGTATACAGGCTTGATTCAGTTAGATTCACCTCCTCTTAGCTTTTGATTTGTCACAGTGGCATGCCTGATCAGAAGGTCATCTTGACTTTCATGGAAGTAGAAAATCCATAATATATTTTTGGATATGACCAATGTGGGAATTTGTTAAGCTTTATTATGCATGTTACTAAGGGAATTTTTATCTTTTTCTTTTTCAGTTGAGGGGATTAGCCAATTGGGGAAGGATACTAGGGATATAATTCTTATCCTCCATCTTGAAAATTGGAAAAGAATAGTTCAGAAGGAATACATAGAAGAAAAATAGCTTTGAAAATTACTTGTTGAAATTATCATGTTTACTTGCAATTTCATGCATAAACTTATCATTCAATTCTATAATGTTTGTGGAAATATTTATTTAGTTTCTTATTTGTTGAATTCAAGAATAAAAAAAAATTAAAAAATTAAATTGAAGCAACAGGGAGTTGCTAGAAAGAAGTATCAAATGCTATAAAGTGGTGAAGAAAGATGAAGACCAAGAAAAGAACTCCAGTTTTAGAAATAATCAGCAAAAAAAATTAGTAACTAAAATGCCTATAAATGATTGTATTTATAATTTTCTGATTAAATTAGAAAATGATATATTTAATATATTGTCATTACTTTTTAAAGATGACTTTGCTAATTAATTTTTTTTTTCTTTTCAGATCAGAAGTGATAAATTGCCTATAATAATCTGTATTCTTTCATGGGATCCTCCTAAGAGAACTTAACTAGAAATCTAGACCCAGCTCTAACATGAATTTTGTGTCCTTGGTCAATTTAATTCCTCTCTCAAGGCCTCAGTTCCTGAGATTCCTAAAATAAAAAAAGGTGAACTATGACCTTGAATATCCTTTCTATCTGTATATTTACAACCTGATTGGATAAAGATAATTTGTATATTCTGGTTCTATTTAGGGAGAAATGTTGTCTGTCCCTCACAAGGAACTAATGTAAGACCTTTAGTTCATAAAAATTCACTCCATCTCCTTGATTTAAGATAAAAACCTTTGTGGAAAAATCACCAAGTTTTTCATACTTGAAGATTTGATTTTTATTACATTAATGAATTTAAAGTTGTTTCCTGAGAAGTAGACAAAGTAAAAGCTAAATTGTAGGGGACCAAAATGTCCATTTTAACATGAAGATCTTAGTCATAATGGTATGTAAGCATCTTCAAGGATCTTTTGAAGAGACATAAGGGCATGAATAACATAGAATATTATCTCTCGATATAACATTGGAAGTCAGTTTGTCTAATCCCAGCATTTTATACACACACACACACACACACACACACACACACACACATATAAAACCAAGCCGACAAACGGAGATTCAAGTTTGAATGAATTTTCTAAGTTTCCAAGATCATTTGGGACTATAAACCTAACTATCCTGATACTAATCCAATGTTCTAAAAAGACAGACAGAAAGACAGAGACAGATGGACAGACAAATAAATTACATAGATATCATTATGTATTAGTATGGGAAAAGATTGATATGAGAAAATATATACATATGTCTTTATATGCATCTATATATTTTCTTAATTATAAAAATATCATTTTAAAATATTAAAGAAAAATGAATTATGGTAATAAAAACAGAGACAAAAGAAAATAGATTAATATAGGGAAAAAAAACCTATGCTGTTATTTAGGTGAAATAAGGAAGCACTCCAGAGAAAAGTTTTTGATTTAATTCTAAAACTATATCTTAAGTACCCTTAGGGGAGGAATTGTGTGATTGTTTGATTTTCATTATTATATTACCACTGTCTTTTATCATATGTACTGGACAGTTGATAAATTTTTGAGTTAAATTGAATCCTTTCAGAAAAGCCTTCAAACCGAGGAGTCACAGAGATAGAAATATAATTATACATAAAATATGTCTCATTATATACGCTTATTTCCACAAAATTGTATGCTTACCTCTGTATATGCAATCCAATAAACATTTATTAAGCTTCTATTGTGTCCAAAACCCTGTGTCATTGCTCCTAAATTAAAATGCCCTCTCCACCTCCTCTAGGCCAAGCTATGCACATGACATTTAAAATTCCATCTGTCAAATTTTACCTGCCTCAGGAAGCTGCCCTTGTACAAGTCCTCCTCATTCTGATTATGCTTCTCCTCAGCACCTGCTCCGCGCCATAAACTTAGCTTGTGCTCCTGTAGTTAGCACTTCTGCAGTGCTATTCCAGGTTGTTTTTTTGTGTGTGTGACATTCTATATGTATATCTTTTCTCACTCAGCATCCTATAAGTTATTTTACAGTAGGTTGTAGGTGTTCTATTTTCTGGTGGTTTTGTTTGTTTGTTTTGTTTTTGTTTTACGATCATTTTGAGAATATAAAAAATATTCAATAAATTCTTACTTTCTAAATGAAAGCATGAATAAGCAAATAAATGTCCTTGACCACTATAGCATATGGAGTTCATGAGTATCCCTTTCAGTGCCAGCTTTACACACAAATTGAGTATGAGACCATCTACAAAGTCTCCTCTGAAGAGTGATAAAAGCCCCATCTAACAATAACAGCAAAAGCCCCTTTACAAGCATTCATGTCATGAAAGGGATTCCTAGGGTCAAGAATTATTTCTAGAAGATTGCTGTTAAATATAAGTATGCGGACAGTAAGGAGTAACATAGTAACCCACTTACTTAGACATTATTAATAAGGTTCAGTTTATTGGATTCTATATGCCATTCATCAAGCAGCAGGATCCAGATGAAACAAGACAAAAACAGGCATAGTTGGTAAAATTTGAATGGAGGAAAGTCAGGATTAAAAGTTTGGAAAATTAAGAATTGAAAACATATTGGATTTCTCAGGTAAGGCAAACCTGGGAAAAAGGTTAGCCTGATTAAATGATGGCAGGTGTGATAAGGTGGGAGCTGGTAGTAAGAAAAGTGGGAATGGACTGAAAGTTAGGAGTCCTGTGTTCTAGTACTAGTTCTGATACTCTCTATCTGTTGAACCTTGGGCAAATCAGCATTTCTTGACATATCAGTTAAATCATCTGCGAAATAAGGGGATTGGACTAAATGATCTCTCTAAGATTATTTCCAACTCTTAACATTATGAAATTCTATGTGATTGAAATCATGTGTGAAAAATGAGTTTAAAGGAAATTTGAATTTGAGTCTTGGCTTTGTGTGGCCTTGAGCTAGTCATTTAACGTATTCCTAGATTTCCCAACACATGAGTGAATAGTATTACCCCCTGATTTTTTCTAAATCACAAAAGTAGTTCTAGGATAATGTGCATGAAAGAGTTTTAACATTAAAAGCATTTTGAAAATACAAATTCTTTCACTTAAGAAGACTATAGTCATGGAAATTACAAATTTCAAAAGAGATTTATGTACAACAGACTTTAAGGGAAATCTCATATCCTGTACAAAGTTCTTTATTTTAAAAATTCTTGCTTGGATTTAGGATGGTATTAGCCATTTCAATATAGGATCGAATATTTTATTTTTGAAACAGAGGTTAGATTTCTCTGGCTTAATTATATTACAATACCATAAATTTTCTAAGTGCAAACCCATCTCTATTTATTAAACTCTGAGTCCTAAAATGAAAGGCTACTAAAAACATGCAATATGAAAACAAAACAAAATAAAAAAACAAATGTTAAATGCTTGAAGTTTAACATATAGCAAGTGATAACAATTTTAGTTAAATTAGCAGAGGGCTATACATTATAGCTTCATCTTCAAATTAAAAATGCAAAGGTTTCTAAAAGTAATTTTGTCATACATAGGGGAAAAAATAAAAACTGCTGAAAAATCAGGCCTATTTAAACAGCTGGAAAATGCCATTCAGATAGCAGTTTGTTTTGTTTTTCTTTTTAAAAATTGTACATTGACATTTATTGTACTTAGGCAAACAGGCAAACACTCACTGTATGTACAGCCATACACTTCAATTCGCATCCCAATCCTGCCATTAGGGTTCCAATCCAGAGGGATGAAGCGTAGAAACCTAGCTTTGATGGAATGTTGGAGTTTATAGTATACAACGCTGTCTGCATTTGTATTTCCTGAAAATCCCTAGAAGAAAATTAAAAAAAAAATCAATATATCCATAAACAATTGCTTTCACTTTGTACCTCCTGTACCAATGAATATTGTCTAGTTTTTTGGGTTTGTTTTGTTTTGTTTTGCTTTTACATTAAAAGGCCTGTTTTCCCTATGGTAGGAGTGTGGGGAGTAGGGAAGAAATTTTATTTAACTTTAACAATATTATGAAAACCTCTGCTCCAACCATAGATTAGTTGCTATTGTGGGAAATTTCCCTTATCTTTAGGGTAGTTTAAATTTCAACAGCACCATTACACTGGTTCTGAACCATGGTTTACTTAAAAACCATATAGCTTTTATAAAGTGTTCACCTTGAAAATCCCCTTTCCTCATCCTTAAGTTGATAAAAACCGAAATATATATTAAAATATTATTATTATTATTAAAAACAATATTAAACACACTAAGAATAAGCATATAGAAAACATATAGAAAACGATTAAATTGTAATTCGGTTACAAATAACTAATAATGTTTTAATATCATCACAATAACCTCAGAAATAGGTGCTATAATTATCCCCATATTATAGATGAGGCAAACAGAAGTTAATTAAGTTGCTCAGGAACCCAAAACATAAAAATCTAAGACTAGATTTGAATTCAGGTCTTTCTGGATCCAAATCCAGCACTCTATTCTCTTCTAATTTGCCCTTCATCCTGTTTCACTTTTAGACAGTTCTAATTATTGCAAAACTGGCACTCAAAAAGATAAATCCCTTGAGCATTGCTAAGAAATCATGCCCTGAAAGATTTGTAATTCCCTTGTTGATCTCCAAATAGGAAGAATCAATTATTCTAAAGCTTGCTGTTCAGTATCCTTTATTTAGGAAATTACAAGCACATTTAAGATCATCCCATGTGACATACAGAGAAGCAGGCCTTTCTGCTTCCATTTCTCTATATGTATTCATTTTTACTTAACCTATGCAAAATAAATGTATTTATAGCAAGATACTTTTATTCAACTACAAAAAACAGCAATTTATTGACATAGAATAATCAGAATATTAAACATAAATTAATAATAGCAGGATAACAACTTATCCCAGAACTGCTTTTATGTTGTAAATTATGATAAAATGATAGTGATAATGATGATATAACAATATTAATGAAGATGCAAATAAATGTAAATAATTAATGAAAATAATAGAAAATATACATCACTGCAACTTGCAAAAATTGGTTAACTACTAAAGATCTATCAAAACATAACTTCTCAGTTAGAATTATATATGAGAAGCTTATGATCTTACATGAATAAATAGATGACAACTCCTCACACTCTCAACAAAGAATTCAGAAAATCTTGGAGAATTAAACCCATAGAAGATCAAGGGAATTAGTGGGGGGAAAATGCAAAAAAGTGGCCAAATTGTTCCAGACCTAAAACTACATTATAAAATGGGAGTCAGCAAAAAACCATTTGATAATGGCTAAGAAATAGAATAGTAAGTCAATGGAATTGGTAAGGTACACAAGACTCAATAGTTAATGACAATTGTTATCTACTATTTGATAAACTCAAATTCTTCAGTGATAAAAATTCACTATTTGATAAAAATTGCTGAGAAAACTAGAAAATAGTATAATAGAAACTAGGCATATTCCAACACCTCACACCATATACAAATATAAGGTCAAAATGGGTTTATGATTTAGATATAAATGGTGATACCTTAAGTAAATTAGGATAGTAAGGGATAGTCTATCTGTCAGATGTCTGAAGAAGAGAGGAAATTATAGCCAAGGAAGAGAACATTATGAAATTCAAAATGGATAATACTGACTACATCAAATTAAAAAAAATTTTTGCACAAACAAAACCAATGCAGTCAATATTAAAAGGGAAGCAGAAAGCTGGGAAATAATTTTTACAGCAATGTTTCTGATAAAAGCCCCATTTCTGAAATATATATAGGAACTGAATCAAATTTATAAGAATATAAGTCATTCCCCAATTAATAAAAGGATATGAACAATTTTTAGATGGAAATAAAGTCATTTGTAGTCTGTGAAAAAATGTTATAAATCACCATTGGTTACAAAAATGCAAATTAAGACAACTCTGAGCTATCATTGCATATCTATCAGGTTGATTAAGATGACAAGAAAAAATGATGATAAATTGGGGATGTGGGAAAATTGGGACACTGATGTGCTCTTGGTGGAATTGTGAAATGATCTAAATATTCTGGAGAGCAATTTAGAACTAAAATCTATAAAACTGCATACCTCTTGATTCAGCATTGACACTACTGGTTCTTTAACCTAATAAAATCATAAAGGAGGGGAAAGGATCCACATGTACAAACATGTTTGTAGCAGCTCTTTTTGTACAGGAAAGGAATTGTAAATTGAGTGGATTATCATCAATTGGGGCATGGCTACATAAGTTATGGTATATGACTATAATGGAATAATATTGTTCTATAATAAATGATGCAATGATTGATTTCAGAAAAGCCAAAAAAGACTTGCATAAACTGATGCTGACTGAAGTGAACAGAATGAGGAGAATATTATTCACAGTAACAGCAAGATTATGGTGATGATGAACCATGATAGACTTAGCTCTTCTTGCAGTGATCCAAGACAATTCTAATAGACTTGAGGTAGAAAAAAATAATCAAATCATGGTATTTTCACCTTTTTTTTGATTTGTTTTTTCTTTTCTTTTTTTCTCTTTTGATCTGATTTTCCTTGCACTATATGACAAATATGGAAATATATTTTAAAACATTGTGCATACATAACCTGAATCAGATTGCTTGTTGTCTTGGGAAGATAAGAGAGAGAGGGGAAAAAATTTGGAACACAAAATCTCACAAAACTGAAATGTTGAAAATGATCTTTACATGTATTTGGAAAAATAAAATAGTATTAAAAATGAAATTGATAAACTACCAGACTACTGTCACAAACCTAATAATTACCCAAAATTGCTTAGCTTAATTCATTTTTAAAAAGCTTAAAGAATATTAATTAATAAACATTTTGAAGCATCCACTATAGTTAGGCACTGTGCTAAGCACTAGAGATTAAAAAAAAAAACCCACAAAAAAACCCAAAAGAGAATCCTTATCCTTAAGGAATTTATAATCTAATGGCAATGTGTCAATATGACAACATGAAAACAAATATACACAAAACAATAAATAAGACCATACCAAAATAACCAGGTTTCATGAAATAAAAAGTTTTTAAGATCTAAACACATAGAAGAAAAAATCAAAATCACATAAGATACATAATATGTAGAATAGAAAAAGATATCCTATCACTCCAATCATCCTATATACAGTTGGAGGTATACAAGAGTGTTTATAGTACATACATCCTAATATGTTAATTCAACTATAATTTTTTTCTACCTGTGCAATAGTTTTTTTGAAATGCTAGATGAAAAACAAAAAAAAAAAAAAATAGAAGCATAACAACTTGTCCTAGGAAAATTTTCACCTGAATTCCATTGTGCTTTTTAATAATAATTATAAATATAATAACATGTATTTATATGAGACATTAATGTATTAAATAAGTTCTATACTGAATTGGGAGAGATTGAAGGTAAAAGGAAAGAGGGATGGCAAAGGATGAGATGGAGAGACAGTATCACTTGAACAGACTTCAAGAGACAGTGAAGGATGGTGCTTTATGTTAGTATGCTAGGGTCCAATGGGATATCAAAGAGTCAGTCATGAATGAACAACAACAAAAATGTTTTCAGAGAGTTTTATAAATATTATCTCCTTTGAGTTCATACCAACCCTGTGAGGTAGATAGTAGTATCTTCATTTTACAAATGAAGAAACTCAGAAAAATTAAATTACTTCTCAAACACCAAACAGATAATAAATTGTAGAGCTGGAATTCAAACACATGTTCTGAGCCCCAAACCAGTATTCTATCCATTAGCCATAAATACTTCTCTCTAGGTATCAGATTTAGGGAATATGTTGTAATTTCTAAAATGGATGTTCTTAATGTTGTTGTTCAATCATGTCAATCATGTCCAATTCATCATGGCCCATTTGGGGTTTTCTTGGTAAAGATAATGGAGTGGTTTATCATTTCCTTCTCCAGCTCATTTTGTAGATAAGGAACCGAGGCAAATAAGCAATTTACCCAAGATTGCCACATTTGAACACAGGAAGGTGAATATAGGCCCCACATTCTATTCATTGAGATACCCACTTTTATTTGCCTTTCTTAGTTAAAATGTATCAACAAAAAGATATGGAATTTATGTAATTTGTCTTTTTCTCCCAAAATTTGTTTTGAGAAATAGGAAAAGTTAGCAAAAACTGTGAATAATTCAGTTCTTTTTACTCACAAGAGTGAAAAATAATACATAAAATGCACAATTAATTGATAGTGTATATCAGTAGATACTGGATCAGAATTATTAGAGAAATAGGCATCAGTAGAGGGGTGAAATTCATTATGAATCGTGTAATTCTAACTTAAGACTGCTAGGAAAATCTAATGGTTTTCCATGCTACATTGAGAGAATCAAAGATTGGGATGACAGAAAGATGTATGTCACGCTATACCCTGCCTTCAGCACAAATACATTATGAGTATTGTGTCTAGGCTTTGGAGCCACATTATTAGGCTGCCATTTTTTAACCCTGAAAGCCATCCTATGAAAGGTGAAAATACTATTGAAAAGCCTCTTCATACTCTGAGATTCTGAATTTCTGAAATATCATTCAAATAGTAACTTAATGATCAGAAGTATTATTATCAAAGTAGAAATATGAAGCAGCAATGGCCCTGAATGAATTATTTTGAATCTATGCAGCCAGCTGGCATAGTGATTTAGAGTTCAGGGTCTGGTGTCAGAAAGACCTGTGATTAAATCCTGCCTCAGACACTGACCTATTCTATAATCACTTATTCTCTTTCAGCCTTAGTTTTTTCATCTGTAAATTGGGGATAATAATAGCATCTATCTCTGAGGATTGTTATAAGGATCAAGTGAGATTACAAATGTAAAGTGCTTTGCAAACCTTAAATCACTATATGCTAGCTATTGTACATAATAACCAGATGTTAATGAAATATTGTTTTAAACTAGATCAGACATTTTATTGATACAGAAAATTCATGAAAAGGATAATCCCTCCACAATTTACAAGTATTAAGGAGTCAGCTATTACACTGAGTACCTCAGATTGCTTATGTTAGCATGTGTCAGAGACCATATAGAAGCCCAGATTTTAAGCCACAGTAAATTTCCCTGACTTTGAGATTAGTTCTCTATCCAATATGCTTCTCCTTAGAGATGCATAAAACTAAGAAAAACTGGTTACCAGTATGCCATAGTGAGAAAACACTGCATTTTGAGTGAAACAATCTGGATTCAAGTCCTAACTCTATTACTAAAATTATATTATGATCTTAGGCCTCAGCTTCTCATTGTAAAATATGGGATTTGAATTAGATGGCCCAGAAGTTCCTTCTCAGTGTAATCCTATCTATAATGAATTTAATATCTGCATAAGAAATCATCAAATTTAGTTACTCACAAATATAACTAAAAGGAATCATCACTTCTAATTTTTTTTTACTGATTGATTTTATTATTTTTAAAGCACATAAAGACAACTAGATTTTCATTACAACAGTGCTTTGGATTTAAATGTTTGTTGAAAATGTCTTCCCTTAAATGTTTGAAAATTGAAGCATAGTGATAAAGCTACATAGCCACTAAATGGTAGATGATATCTGAATTAGCAATAAGTCAAGATTATAACCACACTGTTATTTGTGCAGATTTCTCTCAACTTAATATGATGATTTGTTTTTCTTTCGTAAAAAGTATTCCAGGAAGGAATGCATCGTCTAAAATGCCTCATTTACTTTTTTTTTTTTAACTTTAAAGATGATACTTCTTTTCTTTTAGTCAATTGTCATAGTTTCTTGCATGAAATTTATGGCTTCAGCTTATCCTCTTTTTGATCCTTAACACAGCTGCCTGAGGAATATTCCTAATATCTCACTAGGATCCTGTCATGCTTTTCTCCCCAAATCTTTAATGGTTGCCCTGGTATACTATCTAAAGTATATGAACAAAGCTGAAGTAAATAATCTCTTGCTCTTATCATTTGCCATCTATCATACTAACTGGATACATTGGACATTTATAATGTACAAAGGACCCTCCCTGCAGTAAAATAGACCTTTTTTTTTTTAATTCCTCCACATTTTTCTCCAAAGTAACTATTTCTAAACTTTCTATCATTCCCTAAAACTTCCCATACTTCTTCCTCTCCCATTCCCCATCTCTCTCTGATGAGGCCTTTAACCCTGATTTCTACTGAGAAAATTGAAGATATTTATTGTATCTTCTACTCTACTACATTAAATGGAACAGCTTTCTCAGCTCAGATCCTTGTTATCTCTCGGCTAGATTATTTAAAAGATCTTCTGATTGGCTTTCTTTCCCCCAGAATTTAACCAGTCTAGTACACCTTATATAAAGTTGACAGTGTTATTTTCTTTTAAATAGTGATTGGACTCTCACTTCTACTCTACAAACTCCTGTGGCTCCTAGGTGCCTCTAGGATAAAAATATAAACTTCTCTGTTTAGCTTTTAAAACTTTTCACTGTCTAGTCCTAGTTTATCTTTCTATTTCCCATACTCTGATCTAGGTTAACTAGCCTTCTTTATACTTATCTCTGTGCTTTTGCTCTGACCATCTCCCTGAATGGAACTGACACGTCCTTCCTCAAGTATGTCTTATAAAATATTTTTCTTCCTTTAAAACATAGCTCGAGCATCACTTTCTTCTACATGAAATCTTTCTTGACAGCATCCCTCTTATTCTCAAGTCCTATATCTCAAACTATCTTATACTTGTCTTTATTCATCCTCCCTGTGAGTATATGTATATATGTTTTTTTTTTCCATCTAGTAAAAAAATGGAACATCCTTGAGAATAAACATTGCTTCCATTTTTTTCCATAGATGCATAATGAACAAAATTAAATTTGTAGTCAAAAGGACTCAAGTTCAAATATTGATGTAGAAACTTAGAAAGTCTATCAGACTCAGTTTCCTCATCTGTAAAATGGGGGAAAACATTACCTATCTTCTAGAGAAATAATATTATCTATCTTGAGGAAAAAATGAGATAATATAAAGTGCTTTGAAAACTTTGTATTACTATGTAAATAATGATGTCATTATTAATATTATTTCCTCACTGTCTAGCACAGTTCCTGGCATATATGAATTTATTAAATGCTTATAGATTCTAGTGTTTTACGACTACTCATAATCTAAAGTTCCAAGTTGCATTCCATTCCTTGCCTGATATGCCTTTTCACCTTGTCTCTATTCCAGCAAAACTGGATTCTAGCCTCCTTTTTCATTCTGTGCACTCCTAAATTTATGTCTTTGTTTAAACCCTCCCTCTTCTCACCCAATATAATTCTTTAATCCACTTGTAGAAATTTCTCATTTACTTTAGACAAATCTGAGAAGTCACCTACTTCATTAAACTCTTCAGAAGGTGAAAATAATCACCTGTTTCTCAAATTTCTCAAAGCACTTTGATATTTTTTCTCCTTTGAACTCATATCCCTTTTTTCCCTATCATTTAAAAATATAAACAAATAGCATATGCTCTTTTACTGTGCTTATATGTGCACATCATTTTTACCATCATTTGAATATAAGTCTAGAATTGAGTCTAGAATTCCTGTTGTTTGTGGCTCAATTATTTACCAAGTACCCGCCTAGCACTTAGTCTTAACTAGTACATTTGTTTCTAGTTTTGCTTTTTGTAATTTAAATAAAACATCAGTCAGTCAAGTATTTTTTAAGTGCCTACAACTTGTGTATATACTACAATAAAGACTGGGAATAACGCTACAAAGAATGAAATAACTATTAATATGGTACTATATGCAACATAACATAAGGGGAATAATGCTAGACTTAAGAAAACTTGGGTTCAAAGTGACAATGAGTAAGTAGCAACCACTCTAGAAAGATTCACTAGTGACATTAAGATTACAAATAACAATTATTGATCTGGGTTGTTATATTGAGATTTCACGCTGTGCCTAAATCACATGTTCTTAACAGATTAACTAATTGTATACAAACATTGTGGTAGAGACTATAGGCTTACACGTATGAAGAGACAATTTCCTCTTGTTATAAAGAGGAAATTAATTCTAGAAATGGAAATCAAATAATAGGAAAGTCATGGTCTTAGAAGAAGTAAGCTCTAAAGAAAAATCTAAGTGTACTGGTAATAACTGAAGACTTTATATTCTCTTTATCCTGATTCTTGATTTTTCTTCAGTAATTCAGCAAAACATTAAGATTACTAGAAAGGCACACGTCAATTCGCCTTCTGATAAGCTAAAAGATAAAGTTAGGAGAGAAATAAAATTGCTTATAAAAATGAGGAAGGTGACCATTCTGACTAGCCAAGGGAAACAAGGTGCCCCTCCCAAACAGAGCACATCAAACAATTCATAAAGTGGAAAATATATGTGCAGATCATTAAATTCATATTTATTATAATGTAGTTGATGTCTTTTATTGTTCAAGTGCCAATTGGCTTTCAAAGAAAAAAATTAACTGGATGAAACACTTCTGTATTTTGATCTTACAAAAAATTTTATTATATATTTAGTTAAAAGACAAGAAGGATTTTAAATCCTCTGTTTCATTTCAAAAAGTAGAAAAAACTTCAAATAATTTATAACTATATTTTCACGTCTGTGCTTTCTACAGCCCATTAACAAGAATATATAGAATTCCTTTAAGCTTCTAGTTTTAAATATCATTTAATTTGCCATCCAGTGTACCATTAAGAGTTCCATTAAAATATCTTTTATTTTACCTTGAAAATTACAAATGAAAATGTTACTTTGTTTACCATTATACATTCAATTACCAAATGACCTCTTCTCTTCCAAAAAAAAATCATTGTAGTTGGTATAAATTTAATAATAATAATAATAATAATAATAATAATAATAATATATACTATATATAATTTATAATTATTCTTCACTTATCTCCATTTGTCATTTTAAAAGGAAATTTATTATCTTTCAGAATGTTTTAGTATGGTATTGATTTATAAATTTCATCACCAACAATTTTCCAAAATCATGAATTCAAAATTCATTTTAAAGAGGAATGTATAATTAATTAGCCCTCCCAAAGTAGTTTCCTCCAACCCCGAAATAAAATGGTTTATTGTCTTTAACTAACTTCTGATTTACCTTATTCACAAGTAATGAATGGCTCATATGGTAAGAAGTTTTAATAAAACATGAACCTTTAAAAGACTGAACAACCTTTCTAACTTTACAACTCATGAGATAACTGTCATTTTGAACTTAAAGGTTCTAATTTCCATTCTTGAAATTTTATTTGATTAAGAGCCAAGCAATCTCCATATGACTTATGAACCCTTTTTCACCCATAAAAAGATGTTTTAGTATGCCTAATTGTAATACTTTACCTTAGCAAAAAATGCTTTTGTAAGTCATCTTATGCTCTGAAAATAAAGATTTATGCATTGTAGTTATTTCCCTTAACCCTCCTCCATAATTCTAATTTGAAAATAAATTATGTTAATTACATATAATTGATAATTGGCCATTAATTTTTTTAATATTCCAGATATTCTTGATTAAAAAAAAAAGAATCATACAAAATTCTGTAGATATTTATCTTTGTTTTTGTTTTTGTTTTTTGAAATAGGGGGATTTTAAAGCAGAAAGAGCTTAGAAGGGAGGTTTATTTCCAGTATGCATAGAAGACCTAAGTAGAGATATGCATGAAATTAAGAATACCAAAGAAGCAAATGCCTTAGTTAAAATGATCAAGTTCACATTATACCTTGTGCTACTTTACAGTTATAAAAACATGCTATTCATTGTGAGGGGAAAAAAATGGTTTAAGTGGCACTTAGTCATTCCTATCTTGTCAAGGAAAAGTGTATCTCTCACTCACACTGACATCCTTTTTTTCTAATGAATGATCTTAAGGGAAGGGAAGATGATTGGAAAAAACAGAAGCTTTAGAACACTTACAAAGGAAAAACTTTTGATAACATGGAAACTTTTCCTCATTCAGAATTCATAGTTCTATTTATATATATGTATGTATATAAGTGAATATTTTCCCCATGGACAAAGCTATTCCTCTTCCCTTATTATCAGACTTGTTTTTTCTGTACAAAAAAGATTTTTTCAACCAATCATGTAACTTCCAAGATAGTGTATTTGTTTTCACAACCCTCTACAACCCCCAAACCACAAAAAAAAAGAACAAACAATTTGTGCAGCTAAAGTTCACTGAAGATAAACCTAGAAAATAAAATTTTAAAATGCCATTCAAACTAAAAGAAAAATAGGCAAAACAAAACAAAATTAAAACCAAAAAAACATGAAATAATATCATAGAACAAATATATTTGTAAGCATTAAGTTGACACTGGGGAGTTGGACAAGCTGGGCTGTCAATTATCAACTGAGTCACCAATTTTATGGCTTAGATAATTCATTTGCCCTTCTTTGTGCTGTTGACAGCTCCTTCCCTCCTTACTTCCCTCTCTGCAAGGGTCTTTTGCTTTCTTTTAAAACTTTCTTTGGTGGGAGCTAATAAATAGCAAAAAATCTTTGAAGTCTGCTAACATTATGAATCTATGATTTCATTAGGGTTATCTCCAATCTTGGGCTCTTGCCTGACTCCAAAGTAAAATACTGACTTCCCCTACTTTGTCTAAGACTTAAAAGTTAGCACCAAACCAACAAATCAGCATCCTTGAATCAGATAGTCATCTGTTTCTGAACAGAGAACACTCTTTATCTCTCCCTTTTCTCCATACATACAACCAACAAGTGAGCTATCAAAATACATATTAATATAGTTGTTTTTATTGTTCAGTAATTTCTATCATGTCTGACCCTGTTTTGGGGTTTTCTTGGCAAAATATCTCTGTAGTGTGCCATTTCATTTCCCAACTAATTTTACACTTCAGGGAATTGAGGCAAACAGGACTGAGTGATTTACTCAGATTTACTCAGCTTATAAATGTCTGAGGTCAAACTTAAACTCAGAAAGATGAGTCTTCCTGCCTGCAGACCTAGCACTGCACTAGGGCAACACCTAGATGCAGATGTGCATACATATATGCACACACATACACACATTCATTTATAAGTTTCCACCACTCTGAAATGCATCTATCCCGGTGTACTTCCTCTTTCTTGAGCTTTCTCTCTGCTCAGCTTCCACATTTTTATATCCATAAGCCCCTTGCCCAAAGTGGGTGGAGCAAGTTTATGAATTTAGGTTACTGTTCATTTAGCAATCAGACTTTTCCTCCCAATCTCAAAGTTTCTACTTCTAAGTCTGTTTCACTTAATATTCAAAATTTCATTCAACACCCAGCCTTATTACTATCTCAAAAAGATTTATAGAGAAGAATAAAAATGAAAAAAAAAAAACTGCAACATTAAGAAAAATAAATAGTTCACCTATTACCTTTAAAGGAGTAATAGAAAATGAAATAATAAAAATATGAAGCATAATAGATACCATTTATATATCACTTTAAAGTTTATGAAGGACCTTACTAATATTATCTCATATAAGCAACAAATTTTGGAGGTGAATACTCTTATTCTCATTTTACAGATGATGAAATAAAAATTAAGTGACTAGAGGTAATTGAGGTAGAATTTGAACTCAGTTCTTCCTTATTCTAGGATCAGTGCTCTTTCCACTGTAGATGTCAAAGCTCTAGGGTCTAAATTCATATAAAGAAAATTAAATTTGAAAAAGAAACAGGGTGACAGTACTATAGCTGTAAAAGACTATGATTATCTCATAAAAATCATGTGACCCCCAGAGATGGGTGACTTTAAGAAAACAATATTTACAAAGCCAAAGAACCAAATAAAATGTTGGAGATATTACACCTGAAAGACTTATGACATCTTCTGAGTGGAAAGATTGAAGTACATATGAAGTATATGTAGACACACACACATACATATGTATATACACACAAACATAAAAAACATATGGAAATTGTGAGGGACAGTAGCTATCACAAAAACAATTGAAGACTCTCAGAGTTGGAAAAGCAAAACGGGGGTATTATGGTCTCAAGAGAAAGGGCAACTCCCATTAGACAGGATATTTATCTGTAAAGAAGTGCAAAACACAAAATGTAAAACACAAGATTATATGAACAAAAGCCCTGGGGACCCCCCTTCCCTTTGATTTTTTCTCCCATTGTCTGGGAAAGTCCAGGCTTATACTCTAAACATTGAAATCTATCCCAGAAACAAAACAATAAATTGGCTTTAAAAGAAATACTTAAATGCTAATTAAGAGAAGGTAGGTAACAGGAAAAGAATATTCATTCAAGACAATAAAAAACCTGCAGCTTTTTCACTATAGCTTAACCTGTTATTGCAAAGTTTCAAGTCATAATTACGGCAAAAGTTGAAGCCACATCCTTATGAGAGATCTTCACTCAGTTTATGCCATACAACCCCTCTTCTTGATTTATTAAACTTTGAAGATTTCTCACATCATTCTTGATACATTTCTTCAACCATTTTGTTCTCAATCTCCAATCACGCAGGGTCTGCTTTGTCCTTTTCCATCTTGTCAGGAGCCAAAGAACCTGTTTTCAGTTTGATTCTTTGGTCCTACCTCTAAAGGCCCAAATCTAACTGGATCCCCCCTTTAGATTGTTCAGTTTTTCTTCTGTGGAAATTCCAGTCATGTTCCTGAGGTAAAAATTTTCCCTATAAAACCTACTTGTGGGCCATCCAATGGCTGCTATTCTCCCTTGGGTCAGCCCACCACAGCATTCTGCCTTGCAGTGTCTTTTCTCTCCCCCCAAAACTTATGGTATCCCTCCTAACTCCACTCTGCTTTCCAATCCTACTTCTCCTCCTAACAGCTAACTAACTCTGTTAGAGTGCTACATCCCTTTTAGGATTGAACTAAGGGCATGCCCCAACCTCATGGATACTCCCGTTCTGTGGGGAAATTGTGACTTCCACCAAAGAACTTGTCTTTTCCACTGTTATTGTTAAAAGTCCCTTCCTTGATAATGATATGCTATATTATTTCGATTATGGCCTGGAATATAATAAGATTATTCATCATAAAAATTGGAATTCTGTACTCCCAACTCCCATCTGAGGCCAACCATTAGATATATAAGGATATTATTAGAATTAGAATTAGAATAGGTAACTTTTCACAAATAAAATGCCTAACATGAAAATCAGCAACAGCAAAAATGATAAAAGAATCAGACAGATATAGGCATCTAGCAACAGACAGATGACAAGGCCAAATACTCACTTACTTATTTAGGACATAATGATATATTTTCAGATAGAAAACTGCAAGATCTTACATACTTGAATTGTGCTCAGTGTTTCTACTGAACCCTTGCCCTGAGTATAGAAATTTGTTATTAGAGGGAAAAAGCAGGGATATAATCATAATCAAAAGCTAGTCCTTCAGGCCTCAGCCCGAGAGCATATAAATGACAGGAAAAAGCATCCTTAGCTAATTGTACACAATAACAATTTTACCTCATAGCTAGACTCAGGAATAATCAGATGGGTTCTTATTCAAAGAAACATCACTGGGAAACTGAATCAGAGGGCCCACCTTGAGTGGAGGCTAAAGTTGTTCTCCCAACTCTTGCCCAGATACTAGCCTTTACCTGTAACAATTCAGGATCACATTTCTCTAAGCAGCTTGTGGCATATTCCTTTCAGATGGTGAATTACTACCTTGATGATCCATTAGACAATCATACTTGAATTCAAAACTCCAAATAATATTAGCTACAGTCCCAAGATATTTTATCTCAAGTAGAAAGTCTTATTAATCCAAGCTTCAGGTGAATTTTGTTTTCAAGGATCACATATTCTAAATAAGTATTGACTATAATCTTACACTGATAACAGTAAGCAATTCATCCTAGAAAGTTCACAGCTTATCTTCATATGTAAGTAAATGGGTTTTAAATTCAACATTACATAAATCATTTTACTTTAAAATGCTCAATAACCAATCTATATCAAAACATGTACAGGTATTAATCATGTTCAAAGGGACAAACAAGGATTCTCCCTAAACAACAGGAACATCTTTAAAATGACTCAGTACAACCAATTAAAACTCACATAGAACATAGAATATCCTAATTTCACATTAAAGAGCCCTATCAGAATTAACATTAATTTCTTCAACCTAAAAAAATGTTCATTCAACTTCTTCCCATCAAGGAGTCTCTATGAACTTTTCTTGAAATATAAATAACAAATACAATATCAATATTGTTAAAATTCCTCTAAACACAATTAATATCTCCTCCCCCAAAAAACATTCCTAATTGCAAAGTCAAATTTAGAGGTTATAAATTGTCCTTAATAGCCCATTCTTGAAGTTCCTCCACAAATGCTTTAAGTCTAGGACTCAGCCTCCAGACTACACTCTCAGTCACCTATAGCATCTAATAAATTCCTTTCACTCTGCTCCAGGACTAAGTAAGCACCCAGTCTCCTGCAAACTGCATATTCCAAAAGAGGTGTCTCTCCATCAGCTATCCTTGTTTCCTAAGTGCTAAAAAGGAATGAGCACACTGCCAGTATATAATTCCTTAAAAACTTATCCTTTGTTTCAAAAGAGTGTCTTTCCCTTTTTCTTCCAAAATAAAATAAACCAATTTCATATGGGGAAAGTCCCATATCATTTCTTGGAACAGTTGTAATTTTTTTTAACAAAGTAATAGACAAACATTTGGTGTAAGACAATTTAGTCTCAAATATCAATTTAGTAATCTGTTTCTTAAGAATCTGATTCATTCTTTCTACTTTCCCTGATGAGGGCAGATGACCAGATACATGGAATTGCCACTTAATTTGCAATCTTTCCCCAGTATTTCTTATACAACCTTAGAAGTAAAATGTGTTCTTTTATCAGAATCAATAGCCTCTAATTAGCCATACTTAGGTACAATTGTTCCAATGTTATTGTACTAATGTCTCTTAAAGCATCAGAATCTAGGAGAAAGCTTCCAAATATCCTTCCTATATCTCAGTTTACCCACTGATGTTATTTCTTTAAAACCTAACCCGAATATTTTGGAGCCAGTCTCCCTGCCTCCAAAGGGACATCTCCTCAATACCTTCTTATTTATTTTTAGATATATTACAAACATTTCAGATAGAATTTGTTTTGCAATTACACATATCCCTATACAACAAATTTTCTTGCTTTTACTTTTTTATTAAATGGAGAAAGAAAAACAAACTTAAAGATTCAGAATATAAGTGATATCTAAATAACTTTGGACCAAATTTCACAAAATCACCAATATCCAGTTGGGCTGACAAAATGTTAAAGTTTTTTTTTTTTTTTTTTTTTTTTTTTTTTTTTTTTTTTTTACAAATTATACAATATACAATTTGGAAAGCAACATAGTAGCTTAAATATATTTCATCTAAATTGGAGGTACACACATGTGACCTCTTTAGGTAAGTTCCTGAGAACCAAAATTTTTAACAAAATCAAATCAAATAAAGATTTAAATTTCTAGTAGCCATACTTCAATATTAGTGCACACATATTTATAAAAATCTTATACCAGAATAAACAAGTTCACAATTTTAGCACACAGTAGTTAATAGCACACATAGTAATTATACAATTCCACAAACAGAATTCCAATTAAAACACACACAGGCACAAAATTTAAAGTGGCAGAAAACTTTCCTTTCAAGTCCATCTACAAAGCTTTAAGAAATTATCAGACTTTAGTGTGCTGGGGAGAGAATTGGAGAAATTTGGACCCAGGACAGATTCCACAAACCTCTGAAAGGAAAATCCCAAAGATATATATTTTTTTTCCTTTTGCAGTTTTTCTGTAAGTCTAAATTTTTGACTTTTAGGAGGCCTACTTAAAAAGACAATAGACTAACTCATGTTAGCTGATAGAGACTGTGTCAAGCAACTTAATAATTAGTGTCAAAACCCCCAGAATCTGCCAGAATGTTTTAGCAGTTCTGTAACTTTAACTATTTCTGCAAACCCAAATTGGCCAGTTCTATACCTACAGAAAGGTCAGTTTGTTTTTTTTTTTTTTTCTTTTTGTTGGGACAGTTAAAAACTTTCCCCATCTCACAACTAATCTTTCCTCTCTATAGCTAAAAAAACATTTGCATAACATCAATTATGTACAATACAAGCACTTTTAAATCCCCAATAGCCAAATCTTTCCATTGTGTTTTGGCTAACAGAGAGAAACACAGAAGATAAAACATAGAAGTGGGTGCTACTCACACACACACACACACACACACACACACACACACACACACACACACACACACACACACAACTTTTCTAAATGAATCTAGCTCCCTTTCTCAGCCCCACTGAGGAGGGGAGTTTTAGAGCAGAAACCTTAGGAGCTAGTATTGAAGGCTCCTTTGAATTTATACCCAGACTTGGGGAATGGACTGTTCTTCCTTGTATTAGTGATGAGGTTTAGGTTTTGGGGTTCCCTTTTAGGGAATCAAATGATGATGTCTAGATTTAGGGAACCCAAAATGAGATTAGAGTTTCTGGTGGTCAGGGAGTTAAATGTTAAGGTTTAGTGGCAGGTTTGGGGTTTAGGGAACCAAATGGAGAGGTTCGGCTCCCTTGCACTCCCTTGGGATTTGGCACATGGGTAGATAGTTTTGGGGAACCCCCTTCTGGTGGCGCAGGATTCTCTATAAAGGAATTTATAAACCTGAAAAGACTAGATTGATAAAAGAGGTTTTTATAGGGATTGGGAAGTAAGGTTAGAAATCTTGACAGAGAGGCATAAAAGTCTTTTTAGGGAAATAGGTGAGGGTAAAGAGAGGATAACACTGGAAAAGAATATTATTCCAGTGGGAAAAGACCCCCTTGGCATAGCAAGCATAGCTGGCATGTCAGGACCTCTGCAAGGAGTTGTTTCAAGTTGGCTCTTTTTATCTATAAGCTGGGTTTCCGCTATAGCTGGAATTTGAATAGAATTGAATGAGCTTTTTTAGTTCAATGGGGTTAGAATTCTTTTGCTCTTGACTGAACCAATCCCACTTAGATAAACTACTTTATCTGATCCCTTAGGGTGTCTTCTCACTGAGGCAGAGTTAAAGGATATTTTTCTCCTTCAAGCAGTTTTAGAGTTTCAGGATCCCTTCTTCATCAGGGTATTAGTCCTAACAAAACAACAGTATTTCTCTATACATTTTGGTACTTTATCCCAATTCTTTTTAAAGAACTATCTTCCTGAGACACTAGATAGGTTTAGAGCTAGCTACCTTCCTTTTCCAAAGTTCACAATATCTTGTCCATACGACTGACCCGGTTTTACCAAAGGAAAATCAAAGGGAAATAGGAGCCTTTCATGGACTTTAACTGCCTAAATTTTCCTCATCCCAATCCCAGTCACCCTGGTGGCTCACCAATTCTTGGCAAAGGCAAAGTTCTCTTACAGATCTAACCACTTAAGAGCCTCTTTCCTCATCTCATCAGTTCTTGCCTTTAGATGGGTTGTGGACAACTTACATGAGTGATTTCAAATTTTTCTCAGCTGTCTTATCTTCTGGGCTTTGCAAATCTACTTCAGTTTTTGCTTTTTCTGAGTGTCTCTCAGTCTCTCTTTGGCAGTTGTCCTGGGAGTTCCTGAGCAGAGTCCAAGGTCCACCAAAGAGGTCTCAGGAAGGAGCCTGCCGAAGAGTTTAGTATGGGAAAGACCCCTCACAAACAGGAAACATCCCAGAAATGAGTCCCCCAACTATGTGTGGCAGTAGTGATCATAAAAACAATCAGGCTCTTAGAATAAGAAAATCAAAAAGGGGTTTATTATGATCTCAAGAGAAAGGGCAACTTCCATCTGACAAGATGTTTGTCAGTAAAGGAATGCAAAGCACAAACATAAGATTAACTAGAACAGAAGCCCCACCTTCTCCTCCCCTTTGATCTTTTCTCCTATTATCTGGGGGAGTCCAGGCTTATACTCTCTAAACATAGAAATCTATCCCAGAATCAAAATAAATTGCCTTTAAAAGGAGTACTCAAATGACAATTAAGAGGTGGTAGGAAACTGGAGGGGAATGTTCTTTCAAAACACCTACAGCTTCTTAGCTTTTGCTTAAATTATGGCAAAGTCTTAAATCATTAATAAGGCTTAGGTGAAAGTCACACCCTTATGAGAAAGTCTTCACTTAGTTTATCCCATATAATACAACATGGTAACTTCTTATAAATAATCATGATTCTAGAGAAAAAGTCTATTTTGTTTAGAGAGGGTTTTTTGTTTTGTTTTGTTTTGTTTTATTCAGATTTTTTTTTATCTCGAGTTTATTTTATCCCGGAAATTTTCTATGTAATTTTATTCATATTCTGCCCATATTCTTACCAAACTTCCAAAACCCAAGTTTGGGTTGATGATTATGTCACTCTTAAATGTCAGAGTAAACTACTTTATAAAAGGGACCAAGGTTACTAAATATCCTAGGAATTCTATTTCTTCCCAGTTCAGAAAGAAAAGAAGGATCTGACAAACTACTCTGTGAACAAACATAATGAGTGCTTTGAACTGGATGAAACCAAAGATAAAGACAGCAAGCTGTCTATCAAATGGTTTACGGAATTCTTATAAACAAACAAGCATGATGTTGCTAAATTTTGGAGTGATATTTCAGAATTGGTGGTAAAAACTCTGATTGTAGCAGAACAACATGTCTTGCATGCATATCGCATGTGTAGACCTGGACAACCCCAGGAAGTTAAAGTGTCTGCTTTGAAGTCCTGAGATTTGATATTTTGTTGTGACAATAGTCACAGATTTAATAATCTCTCTGGAGGAATATAGAAAAAGACTGGGATTCAAAACTGGAGAAAGTAGTAACAAGTGTAGAAGAAGCACCTGGTGCAGGGTATCTTCCCCCCCCAAAAAAATGATCATAAGCCTTCTAGCAACTGAAGTTTTTCTCTTTCCATACCTAGAAGTTAAGATGATTGAGAGTATTCATCAGGGAGTCACTAAATTATGGCTACTTGGAGAAACCACTGGTTTTATTGTCCTTGCTTTTCTTCCTCTTTTTTATTTTGAGGTACAATGTTCAGCAGGATTCATTACTAAGTGATTCTTTGCCATTTAAAATTTTGCATATTGGTTATTTTCATTTTTTAAACAGTGGTTTACTAAATAAGGATAAAGTGGTTTTAAATGCTTCCTGAATTGTGGTTTTTTACTTTAGAAAATGTGGGACTTATAGATGATTGAGTACATTAAATTCAATTTGCTGTGAGACCACCTCAGAGAATTTTGTCAATTTTAATTGCAGTTTGTGTTTTTAACCTTTTTCTTTTTTTTTTTTTTTTTTTTTTTAGTATTGCAAAGAAAAGAAGTCACATAGAACTGGTTCTTCTATTCCAGACTATAAACCTCACAAAAACTCATTGGGTTATTTCCTAGTAAAAATGTTCATTTGCATCAGGGACTTTTGGGTTTTCCTTCAATTCTGCATAGTAGTAGTAGAAATAAAGACTCCAAGAAAGGGTCACCTTGAGCTGGACATAGTAGGCAGAGTAGTCAATTCTGTCCAATTTCCTTAAGAGAAAGGGGAATGAAAAAATGCTTCTTATTCAAACTCCATTCAATAATATACTTTTCTGGGCAACAAATTCTCTTATCTCAGTGAAAATGCTGTCTTTCATCACAGCTAGAATGCACTCCCTTCTCATCTCAGACTCTTAGAATTCACAACTTCCTCAAAGGTCAGCCCAAAGGCATCTCTTTCAGAAAGCCCATCCAGATTCCAACAATTGTCTCTTGATATTTGTAACTTTTGTATTTTAATTTTCTTTGGAAGTATTGTTTTCATCCAATAAAATGCAATTTCCTTAAGGGCAGGGATTGTTTCATTTTTGCCTTTGAATCCCATGCATGCCAAGCACTGAGAAGAGGAACTTAATAAATTCATTTAAAACTGAATATTTTATAAAAAAGAATTACAACTTTTCCCCTCTTTTGTTCATTGTCTTGGGAAAACCTGTCACTGGCTCCTCAGATTATTGCCACAATCTACCTTTCTTTTCAAAGAAAATACTCCTTTCTACCAAGAGTACAGACCTTTTTTCTTATTTCCAACAGGCATGAGAGTTTGTGCCAAATCATTGCATCGTTTCACCTAGGTCCCATTATGGTTTATGACACACATTTGTAAGATATAAGGTTAGCAGTTCAGCCAATGTCAATGAAACAAAATGAAGCTAACTACAGCATATGTATGGTAAATGAATCCTGACTTTCACCTTGCTGACCCTATAATCTAACCAACTGAGCTTAACTGACCTAATAGGAGAAAGGCAATGTGGTTTATAAGGGGAAATCATGTCTGAATTAAATTCTCTAAGGGCAGTATGTGAACAAAGGGGAATTATTGATTGCAATTTAAGAAAGCTCTCAAAAGCCTTGAGAAGGTTACACACCAAAGACTATTTTTAAAATTGAGCCTGAAAAGAATTAGTTTCTTCAGTGATAAAGAATTGGATGGGAAAATGTATATATTAGTTTCCAGTTTTAATACATTTATAATTATTCAAAATAAAAGAGCATATAGTTGATGAGGAGTAAACTGAGGTTCTAAACTGAGATGGGTCTGTTCCTTTCCTCTCTCTCCTTCCTTCCCCAAAGTAACCAAGGGCAGGGTCAGCAGCAAATTAATTTGCTACTTAATGCTGTATGGAAACAAAGTCTTTATTGATAGTAAAGGGATAGACAGGCATTTGGCCTCCAGGAAGACCCAAACTGCCTGAAAAGGGGGACTTCAGTTGACGGACATTTGGCTTGTATACACCAAATGCAAAGATTTCCTTTTTGGGCCTTCCTTACATGCATACATGATGACTAAAGTCATCAAAACAATGTTTGCTAAGAGATGTTATCAAAAGGTTCTGGAGATATTTGTCAATAATACAAGAATTCTCTGTTGTTGTAAATAAGACAGGAATTTTCTTATTATTGTAAATAAGACAAAAATTCTCTATTGTTATCTCCTTCAGTCTCTCCCCAGAAAGGAATTTCAGATCATTAGAATGGGGGCTGTAAACCAAAACTAGCCCAAGGAAGTTGGAGATTAAACAAGGAATATCAAAGGGGGCTACTGCCCCCAACATAGTGAAATCTTAAAATGTGAAGGTAATATTTTTTCCATGTAACTGAAATGTCAAATCACTTGTGATAAACCATGAGAATTTTTTTTTCTTTTATAATCTGATAGAAAGCTCTTTACAAAGTCTTACTTAGGTATCTTAACATGTTGTAAAGATAACCCTGAATTTTAAAGGCTATGCCAGTGGGACTCAATTTCTGCAGTTGAAAAGCTTATATTAGCATACCAGTGACAGACTTTTTATGTTTCCCTTCCAAAAATCATCCTAGAACTATATGTAATTGGGGCAGCTAGGTGGCGCAATAGATCGAGCACCAACCTTGAATTCAGGAGGTCCTGAGTTCAAATCTGGTCTCAGACACTTAATGTGTCCTACCTGTTTGACCCTGGGCAAGTCACTTAACCCCAGCCTCAGGGGAAAAAAAAAAAAAAAGAGAGAGAGAACTATATGTAATTGCCTGTTTCCTCACACTAACAACACAAATATTTATAAAGTACTTTCAACAACATCATTATCATCATCTTCAAGATATGAACGAGAATAGTTAAGGGATTTGTCTATTACTCCAAATCTTCTGCTGGCCACATATAGAAAATAACTTCAGAATTTGGAACACAGGACTGAGATATAAGGTTATATTTCTCAGGGAATAATCTAGATAGCAATTTTATTTATTTTTTTTGGGGGGGTTGTCCATTGCTATTCTCAGAACATTTCATTTATATAGGGGATTCAAAGAATCTTGAAAAGAAATAGTAGTTACAAAAAATTTCTAATGTTTAGTCAGAAAAATACTGCCTGGGAAAACAAACTCCAATTCATCTCTAAATCATTGTATACCCAAAATAAACTAATTATCTTTTGGTGCTACTGAGGTGGCTTATTGGTTTATTCCTATAGAGTATGGTTGTGTATTTCTCTAATCAATCAATCATTCATACAATTATAAACTATCTTCTTTGAGTACAAATCTCCATTTGCTGAAAAATGTCTAGCTCACATATCCAATCTTCTACAGAGCCTTACTGGATTGATTCTAGGAGTAAAGGTGATCTTTCTTTCCTTCCATGAATAGACCTCACAAATTAATGTTATAAAGTTATTTATGAATATATGTCTTACCCTAGTGCATTGTGGCCTCAGTGAGGTCACAAATTATGTTTTATCTAATTTCTGTTATCTTCCCTAGGAACTATCAGTATACTCTGTTCCTGATAGGTGATAAATATTTAATTAAGAGATTTAGAAACTAGACAACAGATTTCTTGAGACCATTAAAAATGGTTAAGTGATTTAGTACAACACACACACACACACAGATCATGTACTGAATTTTCACAAGAGACAGTTGATATTTTAGCAGCATCTAAAATGTTAAGATAATATTTTGTATAATAAAGTGAAAAGAGCAATGGACATAAAGATAGAAGTGCTGCACTTCATTCCCAATTCTGCTAATGTCTATCTTCAAAGTCTTAGAATAATCAATTAGTCTTTCTGTATAATAAAAATAACCATGATGACAGCAACAACAAAAAGAGCAACAGCAACTACAATAATATTTTTATGGTATAATAAAATTTCCAAAATGTTTTAAAAATATTATCTAATTTTGTCTTCACGATAAAAAGGTGCTGTAGGTATCCTATTTTGTTGTTGTTCAGTTGTGAACAATTTTTCATGACAACATGGATGGTACTGCCCATGAGATTATTTTGGTAAGTATATTGGAGTGATTTGTCATTTTTTTTTATTCATTAGTTTAATAGCAAAAAGTCCAATAATAACTTACCTAGGTTTACATTACTAGTAAATGTCTAAGTGAGGATTTGAACACAGGTGTTCTTGATTGCAGGCACAGTTCTTTATCCACTGAGCCACCTAGCTGCCTCACGTAATTCCCTCATGTAAAAATGATAGGGTGGGATTGTGTGGTGTAATGGAAAATAGCACTAAGTTGGAAGCCAAAAGATAAAAGCAAAGGATTTTGGCAGAAATCTGTTCCAAGGTCCAGCTCTTAATAATCATAACAGATAATTAGTATCATCATTAGACCCTGAAGCACCAGATGCTTGAGAAAACAGAGATTCCCAAGGACTATACGTTCTAATAATACCAGAACTTGGGTGAAAATGTAGCCATTTGGTATTCTTTTCCCTTGTAACCCTACAAACCACAGGTACCATTAGAGAGGTAGAAAGCAAATCTTCTCTGGTCACAGACACATAACTGCTGATCTTAATCTCTTCGGGTGTTGTCTCAACAACTATCCCACATTGCCATATTCCATTGATCAGGTATAATCGATGTAAAGTAAGACTATTTACTTGGCAGTCATTTCCCAGAACCACCTGGTAAAAATGTAGAATTATACCATCGCGAAAAAAAATTTCTGTCTACCATAACCAGCATATATTCAGAGGTACAAGATAACCATATTGGAGTATTCTGAAACTGAGCCTGGGATAGTGAAAAGAACAATATTGCTAAAGCTACAAGAGGCTTCATTATCACACATGCTAGACAGGGGTATAGTTCAAAATATAGTTCAAATTCTAGTTCTGTTTCTTATTCCCTGTGTAACATTATTTAAATCATTTTGCTTCTTTAGAATTTGTTTCCTATCTAAACAAGGGGATAGCAATTTAATCTCCTTTAATCTCTAAATTTATTATTTTAAATAATTTGTTTTGATAAATGGTGATGACGATGATTATGATTGATGATATAATGGAAAATCAAAAGTATTGAACTATTCATGAAGGAAAAAAGGAAAAAAGCAGGATGACATAGGTAAACTACATCTTAAGGACAATATAGGAATAGTTAACAACACAATTAGAATAAAATTATTTAAAGCCTGTTTTTATATTTAAAATATATGTAAATGGCTAGCCTCAGAGAAGTTCATGGATGATTAAAGAAGGAGAGAAGATTGCTAACCTCCCTTCTCTCTAGGGGCTCCTACTGTTTAAATTTCTCAATTAATGTTATCTTTTTGCTCTTTGTAGTTGACTAGCAGTAGCAGAAGTTACTAATGAACCATACAGATCCAAACCAATTAGAGCATATATCCTAAGGGAAATGCTATTTTTAAAGGTAACAGAAACCCAAATAGTCAAAGGTTTCTACACATAAAGAAACCCTGTGAGAAATTAACCACACATAGGATAAACTATAAGCAAAAATGATAAATGAAACCAATATTATTTCTATTTTTAAAATAATTTTGAAAATGAAATTATAAATACATTTATATTTGTTTTTCCCATTCATGTTTCAAGAGATAGTCTTCATCATCAATAACTTTTATATTGCCCCAAATCCAAACTTAAAACCCTGCCATAATTATTTCCCTCTTCCTCTTCCCTTATCTATATAGTAGTTTTCATTTTATAAAATAAATCTTTTTTTTATATTATTTCATTTGACTTGTATAACACTCTGTTAGATAACGAATAGAACATCGGTTTTCAAAAATGATACCTTAGACAGATCTTAAACATTTTTTACTTGGGACCCTTTGTTGCCCAAGAAATGCCAGTATAAATGATAGGGTGCCAGTGTAAAATGCCAGTATGAAATATATATATATATATAAATCAAACATTTACTAATAATAAGTCATAATTTCATGAACCCTACATTCAATTACTTGATTATTACAATCCAATGGATTACAATCCATAGCTTAAGAAGCTTTGATTCAAGACTGCCTCCAGCTCAAAAATCCTAACACCTATGATTCCTACTTACAGAAGATGAAAATGAGATTGAGGGAAATTAAAATTAATATTATAATTTGAAATATGTTAAAGAACATTACAAGTATATTAAAATCATGATCTCATAGCATGATGATTGGCACAATGTGACTGGAACTATGTATCATAAAATATTCTAAAACTAAACTTTTAATTTAAAAAATTGGATGAACTCATTTATTTATTTTTCATAAATGTGTGTATATTTATATTAAAATATACATGTGAAAAACATACCTGCTTATATACATGTCACACACATAAGTACATTTATAAAATACACATTTAATGTTGTATATATAATTTTAAAAATTTTATTATAGCTTTTTATTTACAAGTTATATGCATGGATAATTTTTCAGCATTGACAACTGCCAAACCTTTTGTAAAACTAAACTTCTTAATCTTAAACTTTGTAAAACTTAAACTTAAAATGAGTAGTTATTTGGGACCTGCAATATTGATACATGCCACTTGCTTACCTTTATTACATTACACACTAATTCAGAAATGTATTATCAGAACTATATCCCTTAAAAGTAAGGATGCATTATACATGCAGAGGAATAACATAGAATCAAGAGTTTTCATTAGAAAGGAACTTCAGAGGTCAAGTCCAAAATTTCACCCAGTAATGTATCCAACAAATGGTCATCCAGCTTTGGTTTAAAGACCTCTAGTAATAGAAGATATACTATCTTTTCAAGACACCCATTTTATTTTTGTTCTAATGTTGTTAAAATGTTTCCCTTCACACTGATCCTCAAGCTATTCTTCTCTATTTTCTACCCATTCAATCCTATGGTCATGAACAAAATATGTCTATTTCTACCTCTATATATGAGTCCTTCCTATGCCTTTGCCACATTAAATCCTATTCTTCAGCTCTGTGACTAGAGAATTATAGGGAATTAAGAAGTCCTCTATCTCTACTCCTAAAGAGTCACTTCTAGTTCTAGCCTTCATTGCCTCAATAAAGCATACTTAAACCAGATCAGATCATTCAAATCATTAATTTAGCATCTATTGAACTAGGATTAGGGATGGATTGTTAAACAGAAATCAGAACAGCAACTTTGGCTGTAGGTTGATCCTTGTGGTCCATCAGATATGGGTTTTTTGGTTGTTTTTTGTTTTATTTTATGTGTGTGAATGTGCATGCATGTGTATCTGTCTATTTGTGTATCTCTATGTTGTACATCTGTATACATCTGTACATGTTTGTACACATCTGTAGATGTTTGCCACTTGAAATCAAAGGATTCCAGGATGTTAAAATTTAAACAGATGTTAGAGAAAATATTGTCATACTTATGATCATAATCATAAAAGGTGAAAGGGAATGAGGGAGGTGAATAATCTTCTATGATTTTTTTAATCATCCATGAACTTCTCTGGGGTTATCCATTCACTTATATTAAATACAAAAATGTTTTAAATAATTTTATTCTAATTAAGTTGTTAACTATTCCTATATTTCTCCTTAAGGTGTGGTTTAACTAAGTCATCCTTGTCTCTTATTCCCTTTTCCCCTTCATATGGATCATTTTAGGATTTTTGGTTTTCTCCATTGTATCATTAATCACCATCATCATCTTCTTCCTCATCATTACTACTATTTACTACAACAAATAATTAACAAGATTAAATTCAATAGATTAAAGTCATTTAATAAAGATAAATGCTTAAGGAGATAGATAGCCTGTGTGACAAAAATCTGTTTTGTTTTACTTTTGCCTGATCAGT
This sequence comes from Sminthopsis crassicaudata, assembly GCF_048593235.1. NCBI lineage: Eukaryota > Metazoa > Chordata > Mammalia > Dasyuromorphia > Dasyuridae > Sminthopsis > Sminthopsis crassicaudata. The sequence continues at coordinate 521,469,923 of NC_133617.1, forward strand.
TAATAGTGAGGTTGAAAAAGCAAAGGAAAGCTAGGACATCATTATGTACTCACTGTCTACCCATGTCATTATTTTTACCTGTGCTCTTAGAGTACAATTCCAGTAATATTATACAGATTTATAATAAGGAAATTCTAAGAAGTGACCTTTATATACTTTCACAAAAAGCATGACCAGGATTTTGTCAAACATCTATCATTAACCCCTTAAATAGTTTCTACAGAAAAAAAGCTACAACCTAGTCTTTTTCTTATGTGTGCAATTATTTTGTCCTTTCTAAAAGTGACATCCAGCTTTGAACATAGTATTGTATATGTGAGGGATTCTTTATCATTTTATTTTAAATAGATCACTCTGGTAAAGGTTATGGATACTTTATCAGGATCTATTTTTTTAATTGAAGCTTTTTCTTTTCAAAACATATGCAAGAATAATTTTTCACCATTGACCCTTGCAAAACCTTGTGTTCCAATTTCCCTCTCTTCCTCCCACCTCCTTTCCTAGATGGCAAGTAATCCCATATATGTTAAACATGGTAAAAATATGTGTAAATCCAATATAGACAATTTATATAATTATCTTGCTGCACAAGAAGAATCATATCAAAAAATAAAAAAATGAGATTTAAAATTTAGGCAAACAACAGCAAAAGAAGTGAAAATGCTATGTTGTGATTCACACTCAAATGGCTTTCTTCATTACAAGATCATTGGAACTAGCATGAATCATCTCATTGTTGAGAAGAGCCATATCCACCAGAACTGATCATCTTATAATCTTGCTAAAATCCTGAGTCTGCTCATTTCACTTATCAGTAGTTCATATAACTGTCTGCAAGCCTCTCTAAAATCATCCTGCTGATCATTTCTTATATAACAATAATATTCCATAACATTTATATACCATAACATTCACCCATTCTCCAAATGATGAGTATCTACTCAGTTTCCAGTTTCCTACAAAAAGGCTGCCACAAACATTTTTACACATGTGAGTCCCTTTCCCTCCTTTAACATCTCTTTGGGATATAATATATACCCTAGTAGAAACACTGCTAGATCAAAGAGTATGTACAACTTGATAGCCCTTTGGGCATAGTTCCAAATTGCTTTCTATAATGGTTGGATCCATTCACAATTCCACCAACAATGTATTTTTATCCCAGTTTTCCCACATCCTCTCCAACATTCACTATTATCTTTTCCTGTCATCTTAACCAATCTGAGTGATGTGTAGCGATATCTCAGAATTGTATTAATATGCATTTCTATGATCAATAGTGATTTAGAGTACTTTTTTATATGACTAGAAATAGATTCAATTTCTTCATCTGAAAATTGTTTTTAATATCCTTTTACCATTTATCAATTTGAGAATGACTTGAATTCTTATAAATTTGAGTCAATTCTTTATATTTTTAGAAATTAGTCCTTTATCAAAACCCTTAAATGTAAAAACGTTTTCCCAATTTATTGTTTCCCTTCTAATCTTGTCTGCATTAGTTAGTTAATTAAAAACTTTTAAACTTAATATAATCAAAATTATCTATTTGGTATTCAATAATGAGTTTCGGTTCTTCTTTGGTCACAAATTTCTTCCTTCCTTCTCTGAAGTCTGAGAGGTAAACTATCCTTGAAATCTGTCCCTGTTTCATTAACTTTTTGGAGTCCCACTGTGAACTCTTTTTTGATCTGCTGAAAAACAAAACAAGAAAACAAGCAAAAAAAGCCCAGTTCTTTTCCACAAAAGCTCTTGCATATCCTAATCTCCACAATTATTTATCTTTATTAAAGGAATTTAAATTAATCTCTACTAAATTAATTCTTATCAATTAAAGATGCGCTATAAAGTTAAAGAGAGCATAGTTGGCTATAGATGGTGAAATAAGAATCAAAGCTAGAAAGTCAGTTCCTGCCAATTTGCCAGGAATCTCCTTTTATTCTTCTATGAATAATAATTTCTTATTATTAAAAAGTTGGGGTTGGGGTGGAGCAAGGGGTTGAGAGGGAGATATTTTTTATTATGCAATAATTCAAAAAAGAAATGTCTCATTCTGAGCTATTTGTACTTAAATTTCTCAGTATACATATTGGAAATTACCTGTATGAGTGTGTATTTAGGAATCATGATGAACAATTAAATGATCATAAACTGGCTTTATTTCAAAACTTCAAAGTATTCCATTCATCACATAGTACCTCCATACCTCAATAGATACTCTCAAGAATTACCAAATAAATTCACTTCTGGCCAGTCCTCTGTTTATGAATGTCTCTGAACTTAACTAGGCATTCCCCTGCCAAACAGATATATCATCCATCACTAGGTCCAAACTGTAAGTTTTCAGGTTGGTAGAATTTGTCAAAATTTGTGCTTCATAAGGATAATGTGTAGAAAACAAATATATCTCTCCATGCTATGAACAGACATTAGAATAAGTTTTCAGTGGTAAGAACTGGGTGTTTTATATATACATATGTAAAGTTGAGTTTTGCTTATATATCCATGACCACACAGATAAGATGTATAACAGGGAAGTCTTGAAACCATATCTTCCTGATTCAGGCTTATTCACTTTTAAGCAACAATGGCCACCTTTCTTTTGATTTCTTAGATTTTATTTATCCACCAGCACAAAATACTATTGTAGTTGATATTAGGATTTTTAAGTGTAATTTTTATTTTGTGATGTGGCCAACATGTTTTCAGTGGGAAAATATCTTTTAAAATACAGTAGAAGTCAATGGAAAAATATGGCTTTACAAATATCTTTTCAAAAGCACAGAGCTTGAAGAGAACAAACGGTAAATTATTTTCAAAGACTTCAATTTTCAACCCTTAAAAATGAGTGTTCTATTAATATTTACAATAGTTACTCAAAATGATTCTTTGACCAAGATTATATGACAGACTGTTACAAATTTGTGGATGATTAACTCTATAAGGAGAGAATTGTTCTTGCTCTCTGAAAAAATAAGTGATTAAACATTATATGCTACAGAAGATAATCATTGTAATGATGTTGTAATCATCTATTGTTTTAGTGGTTATTTTGTGTTTGACATTAGAGTGGAAATCATTTTTTTAAAAAGTATTATGCATTTATCTTAAAGAATCTTCAGTTTAGCTGTGTATATACATGAATGTATTTCATGTGATTGTAATTCATATGAATACATATGAATAATACTCACACAATTTAAATCTGGAAGTTTGGAGGTAATCTAATACTTTGTGACACAGAACCTAAATAAGCTTAAATTTTGTAACCAGATGAGTCTTCTCAAATAGGCTATAATTCAGATTTTCTTTCTTTCCCATGCCAAAATTCAGACTTTGGCTGAAAAGTGGAAAATCAAAGTGATAATAGTGGTAAAAGAATGATGATGAGGAAGAAAAGGAGCAGTGTGTGTGTGTGTGTGTGTGTGTGTGTGTGTGTGTGTGTGTGTGTGTGTGTGTTTTGAAGAATTTAATGATGTCTGATTTGATAGCTAAAAGACTTAGTAAAGTGAAGTTCAATTTAACAGATATTCATGTAAGAATATCCTAATCAAGGTCCTTGAAGAAAAAGAAGGGTCAAGGCTATAAAAACTAACTTTTATAACTTAGATTCTTCCATTCAGCCTGTTTTATGTTTGTTTCTGGAGTAAAAGGCTGACCTACATTCAAACTTAGGATCACTCCTTTAATACCACAGACCTCCTCTAGATTCTCAAGTTTGTTTTATGACCTTTGACTCATGGATCCCTCTTGGTTTGCCCATACCAAGGGATAATCTGTTTCTCTTCCTGCTGCAGAATACTATAGGACTGAGGGGATTTAAGGCATCGATCAAGGAGGCCCCAATTATTGCTTTCTGTTTCCTCTGCCTTGGCTATTAGTGCCTTCCACAGCCCTGGCCTACTGCTCAGTTAACCCCCACAAATCTCAGGTACCCTTGGGACATAAGGTTAATGTAACAGTAATGAACAGACAGGCTTACAGCAGAACTAGCAGAAGTGGAACTTCAAAATAGCATCTTGACTGAAGGCCTCAATTCCAAATTCAGAATACTTTTTAGTTCATTCTATTATTTAAGGACCTTTATATGCATTCATTACAGTCATAAGAATTGTTAATCAGTGACAGAGAAATGAGAATGAGAGGGCTTCATAAGAAGTTATGCCATAAAATTATAAAACTGAAATAAATCTTACAGATCAAACATGAGTGAGCTAGAAATTAGTCAAAGAAGAAAAAAAAAATCTTATTGCTTACATCTGCACTTGGTATTTGGATAACTTCCTTAAGTTAGGGTCAGGTCCAAGTAGAGAGTGTCACTCCAACACAACCTAAGTCTTCTAGATAAACTTGCTTTCTTTTTATTCTAGGGCAAAGGTCTAGTTCAGTCAGAGATTGGTAATTTAAAATCCCCAAAAGTCCAGAAATGGTACCAAAAATGTTCATTTGAACTTATAAATAACTCAAAAGAACTATAAAAAACCAAACGCAGTGAAAAAAGAGAAAAAAATATTAAATATTGTGTAGGTCAGTTCTTTTAATTTTCATATAAGGAAACTGGATTCCATTTTAGACCAAAGTGAATTGTACAAATTTACCTTACAAGTTAGAGCCTGAGTCTATATTTAAGACAAGTAATAATAATGAATAATGATAATTATCATTTATATAGAGCTTTAAAATTTGAAAAGCATTTTGTAAATGTTATTTTATTTATAAATATTATTGAGCAGATAGGTAACACAGTAGATTAAATGCCAGGTCTAAAGTCAGGAAAACTTAAGTTGAAACCTGGCCTCAAATCTAACTCTTTGATTATGGCCAAATTACTTTACTCTGCCTTAGTTTCCTCAATTGTAAAATGGGGATAGTATTCCCCATTGAATTATTCTTCAATGTTGTTCAATGGGGTGAAGTTTGTAAAACCCTTAGCATAATTTCTGACACAAAATCTGTCCTTAAGAAATGCTTTTTTCTTTCTTTTCCTTTCCTATTTTATCCATGTTGCAAACAATACACAAGCCAATATTTATTCCTGAGTCATAAAAGTTTAATCAGTACTTATTTGATTAATACAAAGAATTTGTGCTTTCAAAATGGCATATTTTGCCATAGTCCATAAGATTTTCACATTTGCTAAATATCTTCTACATACATAGAACTTTGAAACAATCAATAAACATGCATTTTATTTCTCTAAGTGATTCATTGATTAATTTTAGGCAAATTGCTTAATTTCTCATTTCCTTAATTTTTTCAGTTAATAAAATGAATAATGAAACATTAGAAACATCATAATGATTAACAATGTGATACAAAAATTCAATTCAAAGTTAAAGAATTTTAGTTTTATAAGGGATCTCACTGAGTATTCAGTTCAATCCATACCCAAAAGGAAACCCCACTGCAATATTCTGAACAAGTGGTTATGCAGACTTTACTTGAAAACATGAAATAAGAATTGGAGGTACCAATCACCTCTCAGGGCTGCCTTTTCCTTTTTGGGGGCAGCTCTAATTTTTAACAAGCTTTTTCTGACATTAAGCTTCAATTTGTCTCTTCATAACTTCCATCCAATATTTTTTGTGCTACCCTCTGGCACCAAACAGAACAAGTTAATCCCTCTTCCACATGACAGCTCTTCAGATATGACAACTATTGTCATATCTGAGGCTTCATTCCTTTAGGCTAAACATTTCCAGTTTTTTCAAGCAATTCTCAAAGGACAGAAGCTGAAGGTCTTTGATCATCTTGGTTGTTCTCCAGCTTATCAGCATCCATAAAATTCTAATGCTTAGAAGTGAACATAGTACTTGAGTGATAGTGCTATATTCAGAGTATGAAATGAAGATTACCTCCTCTTTCCTAGAAGGCATGCCTCTCTTAAGATACACACCAAGAAAATATTCATGTTTCTGGCAGATTTATGATTCACTCTGAACTTAAAATCTACTAATTCCCCTTCTACCTCAGATCTTTCTGAAGAAAAACTAATGCTATGTCTTCCCTAGACTGTACTTGTAAAGATAATTTCTTTAAACCCAAGTGTAACTTTTACTTTTTATTTCTATTACATTCTATCATATTAAATTCAACAAAGTAGTTTTTTAACATATTTTTTAGATCTTGATTTGGCAATCCAGGGTGTTAGTTGTCACTTGTTTCTTTGTGCTACTTTGGAGTTTGAAAGCCTTTCTCAAAGTCATTGATAAAAATGTCATACAAGATAGGCTTAAGCACAACTCCCAAGGATGCTCCTTTTGGTGTCTTGTTTTCAATTTGGCTTTGAACAATGTCCAAATTCATACAATTATATTATCATTTAGTCGACATTCATCCACTTTTTCCACAAAAGACAGGAAATATTTTGTCAATTATTTTGCTAAAATTCAGATCAAAATTGCCTAATAGCTTACTTTATGTGCTCATTTAGTAATTTTTAAAAGGGGAAAAAAAAGGATAATTGATGTTATTGATAAAATTATGCTTATTGCTTAGTCATTTCAGGTATGTCTGACTCTGTGATCCCATTTGGAGTTTTCTTGACAAAGATACTAGAGTGGTTTGCCTTTTTTTTTTTTTTTTTTTTCCAGCTCATTTTATAGACAAGGAAATTGAGCCAAACTGGATTAAGTGGTTTGCCCAGAGTCACTCAAGTAAGCAATTGAGACTGAATTTGAATTGAAATATTCCTGATTCCAAGATTGGCACTCTTTTCACTGCTTCAGTTAATTATTCTATACCTGCTAATAATTCCAAAATTATTCAGATTTTGCAATGTCTTTTTAAAAATTTTTCTAGTAATCAGAATCTTGTGCACGATCCCATAGATTTTAGGTTACATTCTCTTACTAATTTTGTTGTTTGTTTGTTTAAATTAGGAGAATTTTTGTGCTGGCCTGGTTCTGTAGCATCTCTTCATTTCCATAATCTCTTAAATATGAATGTCCCAGCAGTCACATCTGCTACTTTTCTCAACATTGAGGTAATGTTGGGAGAAACTGAGGCAAGATAGAGATTAAAGAGTTTTTAATATTTTATTTGGATTTTTGAGAGGGAGAGATTTGGCTAGGGACATGCTTCCCTTAGGGCTGATGTCAAAAGCATCCATCCAGTAATGAATGTGAGTTCTCAATGACATATATCCTTGGTTCCAAGCTTGGGGCTCTAAGACAAAGGCGGATGGAGTCCAAACTCTGGTGAGCAGGAATCTCCAGGCAGGGATGATCAATCCGGTTCTGACAAGTTGGAGAGTAGGACCATAAATTCTAACAAAATGGGAGTTAAGGATGTGTCCAGCTTAGAGCCAAGAAGTCTGGAACTTAGTTATAAACAATGTCAATTAGGTATCTGAAATAGGACATCTGGAGTTTTATCTTCTGGAAATCAGATCTCCATAGCCCTAATTATCTCAGTTCTAATGGGCAGAAAATGAGAGTTGCAACCAGGAAAACTGAGGCAGAACAATTTAGGGGAAATGAGTCAGAACAATTTAGGGAAACTGAGGCAGAACAATTAGGGAAACTGAGGCAGGATAATAAAGGGGAACTGTGGCACAACATTGAAAGATGTCATTCATTTGAGTCAGGAGATTTAAACTTTTAGTACTTTTTTTTTTTTTTTTAATTTTCTTATTTATTGTAGGTATAAAGTCCTTCTCTCTTTTTATTCTGTAATTTCCAGGTCAAAGATCATTTTCCTTGGTAATAAAAACAGAAGTAATATCAGAATTCAGAAATACTTTCTGCTCTCTGTTTTCAGGAACATCAGCTCTTTCAGCCCAAGAAATAGTTCAATTTTTTCTTTTATCTTTTTTTTATTTAATATGAAAAACAAACAAACCTAAAAACAGAAAACTCATTCTTTTTCTTTCTTTTCTTCTTTTCCTTGTCCTTAGCTCCAATCCTCATAACTTTGCACATTAGCAAGCCTTTTTCAATCTTTTTTTTTGTTAGAATCATGCTGTACTCTTTATACTGATTCTGTGACCTGCCCGTCTCTCTATTTTTTATACATAAAATTTTTAAAGTTAAGTAAGTTGATGAGCACCTTTTGTATCCACACTATTCTTTCAAGTAACTTCTATTGTTCCTCCTCTTTGAAATAATTGCCCTTTGTATCTTAAAGATTTCAGCTGAACATTCTTCAATCTTTCTGAGTTGGCTTGACCCATAGATTTTTGTCCATAGTGTTTTATCTATTCTTTATCTGAATGCTTTAAAATGTTTTCTACCCAGTTTGAGGGTATAAATGAACCTATGGCTAACTTTTTTCTTTCCTAGCAGTCGTTCCCTTTTAAGTTCTTATAATTTTGAGCCCAGTAATTAGTTTCTACCTATTAGTAAGGTCTCATATAGATTTCTAACTAGTGGATTCTGACATGTTTTGAAAGATGTAATTTATATAAAGTCAAGAATCTATTAGTTACTCTGCCTTTGGCAGAAAGAGAGCTCCAACCTAAAGGGCTTGATAATAATTGAAGTCTTGTATCATTACTATATTATGCTTCTGAACCAGACATTTGATCTATTTCCCAAGTTTTTCACTTATTTCTTCTTTCTTTCCAGATCAGTAGTAAAAATATTTTTTTCTTTTTTTTACCCAAATGTTCATTTCTTCCTCTATAGTTCCTGGATTTACCCAAGATGTAATAAGTTATGCTAATTCCTTAAGATATAAGAAGTTCAATTACGGCTTCATTTCTAAAATATATAGAGAACTGATTCAAATTTATAAGAATACAAACCATTCTCCAACTGATAAATGCTCAAAGAATATGAATAGACAATTTTAAGACAAAGAAATTAAAATAATTTATAGTCATGAAAAAATGCTCCAAGTCGCTATTGATTAGAGAAATGCTAATTAAGATAACTTTGGGGTATTATCTCCTATCTCTCAGATCAGCTAAAGTAACAGGAAAAGATAATGATAAATGTTGGAGAGAATGTGGGAAAACTGGGACACTAATTCTTTGTTGCTGGAGTTGTGAATTGATCCAACCATTCTGGAGAGCAATTTGGAACTACAATCAAAGGATTATCAAACTGTGCATGCCCTTTGGTCCAGCAGTATCTCTACTGGGTCTGTATCCCAAAGAGATCATAAAAAAGGGAAAAGGACTTACATGTGCAAAAATGTTTGTGGTAGCCCTTTTTGTAGAGTCAAGGAGCTAGAAAACAAGTGAATGCCCATGAATTATAGAATGGCTAAATAAGTTATGGTATGTGAATGTTATGGAATGTTATTGTTCTATAAGAAATTATCAGCAGGATGATTTCAGAAAGGTCTGGAGAGACTTACATGAGTTGATGCTAAGTGAAATTAGCAGAATCAGGAGATCATTGTACACAGCAAGACTATGTGATGCTCAACTATAATCAACTTTTCTCATTTTTTCCCCCTCTGGCTGAATATTCTTGTGCAGCATGATAAATGTGGAAATATATATATAGAAGAACTGCACATGTTTAACATATATGGAATTACTTGCTGTCTGGGAAGAAATTGGGGGAAGAAGAAGAGAAAAATTTGGAACACAAAATTTTGCAAGGGTGAATGCTGAAAATTATCTTTTCATATATTTTGAAAATAAAAAGCTATTATTAAAAATAGAATAAAATTAAATAAAATAAGTATATCTATTATATTATTAATAAAATTATTTTTTTATAAGTAGTGCTACTTCCCCCACATTTACCAATACTATTTTTTTAAATAAGGAATTCCAATCAAGAGCTATTTCCTAAGTCATTCGATTTAATTTCACCATGATTAAAGGAAAACTTTATCTCTGCATAAGACCTATGGTTTATTTTTCTTGAGTTTATATTTTAGATATTTGTGTATGCCCAGTCCATTTGAAGGCATGGATTTTAGTGCTGATTCTTTACCTGGATTCTATTACCTAAGAAATTATGATTGTAAAAAATTATTTTATCTTCATTGTAGCTATTTTAAATAATTTCTAGTTTGTTAAAGCATCTTAAGTATGTTTCCTTCCCCCCTTTTTATGTAATTTGTTTGTTTTTTATTCTCAAGACCTTTCAGTTAGATTTTGGGACTCTCCTACACACACATACACACATACATACACACCCACACACATTCTACTACAAAAACATGTATATGCATGTCAGTTAATGCATGCTTATTCTAGTAGCATTCTCTCTGGCCAGAAGCCTTTCATTACCATATTTCATATTGTCTAGAAATACAAATCTCAATCTCAGACATTTCATTCATACCCAATTAGCTATTAACATATCAAATATTTTTGAATTTTCTTTTCTGAATTTCATGACTTTTTCAAAGGGGCAACAAAAAGGAAAATATATCCTTCTGGTCTTTTGTTTCTTGACCAAGACTTCATAATACTTGGTAATAGTTTCAATATTTTTTCTGATAGTACCATTTGTGTTCATATGATTTAACAAAAATGATTAAAAATTATTCAACTTAGGAATTTTAGGAAGTAATCTATTATATCTTGGATACAAGGCCCAGAAAGACAACTGGATGCTGTCATTGCTATCATATGAAAAAAAAATCTCTATTCCTGAATAGTGAATGATCACTCCTAACTACTGTTCATTTCTATCACTGTACTCAGTGAATAATTCTATGATTCTACAGTATTTTTAGTTGATGGGCAAATAATTCCTTCCTCTTCTGAGCATACAATTTCCTTCTCTTCAGGAATTTCAAATTTACTTTTGAGTCCCAAGCATATGGTTTTCCTTATTTTTCCCTTTTTCCTCAGTATGGCATTTTTCTGCTTCCTAATCTTACAAGGACTATTTTCTCTCCTCTAATTCAAATCTTCTTCTTTCTTACTTTGTTTTAAAAATTACTTTAGTGTCTTTTATAACCAAGAATATGAAGTATTCTTTGAATCCCTTCACCTTCTAGGAGGGAGATCAGCTTACATTTGCCACTTAGAGAGTATTGATTTGGCTATGGCAAAAATATGTCTTTCACACACTCAATGGAAGTCACTCAAAAGTTTACCCTGCTATATACATAACTTTTTTAAAACTACATGATTGTTATACTTCTCCATCCTTGAAAATGTCATTGCCTCTTGTGAGCAACCAGACAGCATAATGGATTGAATGCCAGCCCCAGAATCAGGAAAACCTGGATTATAATCAGATACATTATATACCCTCAAACAAATCACTTAACATCTGTTTGCCTCAGTTTATTCTTCTTTAAAAATAGAGTATAAAACACCTTCTTCTCATGGTTGTTGTGAGGGTCAAATGAGATAACATAAAAATATTTAGAGTAGTGCCTGTCACTGTATAAATGTAGCTATTCTTAATACCTTTCAATACATGACAAGCATACCCAATTTATTTTATTTAAATGTAGCATACCCTCTCATATTGGCTATCTACCCTTTTTTGCATCAGTTTGATCCTCCTACCAATGTATTACCAGTTTGCTTTTCCCAACAATTTGTTCTATTTATAAGTTCTTTATTTTTCCCTGCCAACTAACTTCTTTTCCATCTCCAAAAGTCAAGCTTGAATACTTTTCTCTTCTTTTCTACTCCTTAATTCTCTTTAATCTTTCTTGATTGTTCTTCTTTTCCCATTTCTTTCATTGAAGCTGGAATTAGAAGTTTAGCCTAAGGATTTTTCTCCCTCACTAATTCCTCAGTCTTCTCTCAACTTTCTCCCCAAATTTGTTCTTTGCTATCTTTCACTATTATGTATTACTTATTTAGTAATCTGTGAAAAGTAAAAAAAAGTATTTTAAAATAGATTTTAATTAGAAACATAATCCCCTTGAGGACAAGGACCATGTAAATTATTCCACTGTATTTATAGTCTTTCTATGCTTAGATTCTATGTAAAAAAAATGCTATCTACTCTTAGAGCTTCAGTTGTCATTTTCTTGTTGATGGCTGTATAATACATATCTTAAGTTTTAATCTCAGATATTACTTCCAATTTTGTATTTCAGATTTATTTCAATTTAATAAGCACTTGTTAAATGCTTACTATGCAAGGTACTATACTAGGCACTGGGGTTACAAAGACAATTTTTGTTTGATTTTCTCACACCTCTTCTATTAAGAACTGAGTTTATATCCTCAATCATTCTTTGTCAACTATGATGGCTCTATAAATGTCTCCACCATTTCCTTATTCTCTCTAGCTTTAAACATTGGAATCATACTTTTCCTTCTATGATAATATTCACTGCTTTCCCACAATCCTTTTAATTATTTAATTAAAAATAAAAATTTTTGATTTAGATTGACTTTCCCTTCCATTTTCATTTCTATAACATTATTTCAGGCTCTTATTTGATTCCTGGGTTGCTAAAATAACTTTTAGTTGACCTTTCCAACCTATTCTCTTTTCTGTCTAATCCCACTTTGTATCACTTACAGATAAATCTTTTTAAAAACACTTTAATCATGTTGGTTCTCTGCCTGAAAATTTACAATGGTTCCATAGTGCCTATTATATCAAGTCTAAATTCCTTTGTCTGCTTTAAGACCCCCTATAATCTGCCTCCACTATTTTTATCCAACCTAATTTCTCTCCAGTCTCCCATATGAATCTTTTACTTTAACCAATTATATCTCTTCAATATTCCCTGAAGAAGAGTACCTGAATGTTCATTCTATCTATAATAATAATTAAGCAAATAGTCAAGATCAGACATATAGTGTCAGAGGCAGGCTGTGAACCCAGGTAATATTACTTCAGAAGCAGTTTTCTTTCTATTATACTACACCATCTATTAAGGATCATGCAATTTAAAGCCAGAAAATAACTTAGGGAACACCTAATCCAACCCAAACTCATTTTATATATTAGAAAATTTAGCCTTGGGACCCAGGGTAGATGTTTTGCCAGATATTAGATGTCAGGCTTGGAATTTAAATAAAAATCTCTTGATCAGTTAATAACAGCTCCTTTTTGGATATTAATTTGTCAGTCCTACTTCACTGTAAGCAGCTGAGAGAATGCTAAATATAAAATACATGCTCAACAAAGATTCCTTCATGAACATGACAGTTTTCTTCCCTGACTCATTCAGCTCTCACTGATCTGTCCCTTCTCACAGCACTTTTAGTCTGTATCAAACACTCTAGCGCTAAGTATATATACAGTGATATGACTAACAGATCCCCTGAGAACAAAGTTAGAGTGAGTAGAGCAGGAGTTATCTTCAGGGCAAATAGTTTCAGTATTCTCAAGTATACGTCCAAATAGGTTCTAAAGGTCCCCTGTTTGACTGTGAGAGAAATGGTGCTCTGAACCAAATAAAGATAAGATTTAATAAGCTTCATAAGCAAAGCAACACCCAGCTCAGCTCTGAGTGACCTTGTTTTAATGAAGTGGGAGGTGGGAGAAATGGGAGGTATGGTAAGGGGAAAGAGAAAACCAAAGAGATAGGGAAGCAAGAGTACTATAACATAGGAAGGTAAGGAAAATATAATTTTCATAGAGATGAATAGGAAACATTCATTAGTAAATTCCTTACTTAAAATCATTTTTACTTTTTTATTGTAATCTTCCATGTATATAATAAACTTTGAATCTACCACCTATGACTCCATGTCGCTTATGTAGTTTGGGTCTTAATTTCCTCATAATATGAGCGGATTAGTTAATTTTATGAGCTAGAAGATGAAAATCTTGGATTGTTATAATTCTGCTTCTAATTAAATGAGTTATTATTGTTTTGGGTAGCTTGTGATTTCTTTAGGACAGGGAATTCCTGGTAAAGAGTTTCTCTTGTTCTGTAAATAATATTTTCATGTCCTAAGAATATAAGATCCTGAGAGTTTTAGAAAATCAGGTGAAGCATTGAGAAGTCAAGTGATTTGTCTGGTATCATAGCCAAGATATATCACAGGTGAGTCTTGGTCCCAAATCTTCCTTATTCAGAGACTATGCCACATTTCCCTCAATCATTGCTTCACTGTTCCTAAGACATCTCTTGACCAATTTGGGCTTTTAGTACCTAAATGTGTGTGTCTGGATATTGACCTCACTCAGCAGTTTCTTTGCAACTTGATGTCAGACTCAGACACCTAGCCAAATACTCTATCAAAAATATGTTGCTGAAAAACACTCTCCCATGGACAATTTGTCTGCCTAGGGTACTTCCATCATGTACTTTTATACACTTTCTTTTTTAAAAAAATTATTTATTTTTTATTAATTTTATAATTATAAAATTATAATTTTTTGACAGTACATATGCATGAGTAATTTTTTTTTAGAACATTAACCCTTGTATTCATTTTTCCAAAATTTCACCTCCCTCCCTCTACTCCCTCCCCTAGGTGACAGGCAATCCCATACATATTACATGTGTTACAGTATAACTTAGTTACAATATATGTGTGTAAATCCAATTTTCTTGTTGCACGTTAAGAATTGGATTCCGAAACAGTAGTGCTAACAGTTTACATTCAATTCCCAGTATTCCTTCTCTGAGTGTAGTTGTTTCTGTCCATCATTGATGAACTGGAAGTGAGTTGGATCTTGTTTATGTTGAAGATATCGACTTCCATCAGAATACATCTTAATACAGTATTGTTGTTGAAGTGCATAGTGATCTTCTGGTTCTGCTCATTTCACTCAGCATCAGTTGATGTAAGTCTCTCCAAGCATCTCTGTATTCCTCCTGCTGGTCATTTCTTTTTTTTTTTTTTATATATATATATATATATATATATATATATATATATATATATATTTTATAATATTATCCCTTGTATTCATTTTTCCAAATTACCCCCCCTCCCTCTATTCCCTCCCCCCGACGACAGGCAATACCATACATTTTACATGTGTTACAATATAGTCTAGGTACAATACATGTGTGCGAATATCATTTTCTTGTTGCACAATAAACATTAGAATCCGAAGGTACATGCAACCTGGGCAGACAGATATTAGTGCTAACAATTTTCATTCCCCTCCCAGTGTTTCTTCTCTGGGTGCAGCTACCCCTGTCCATCATTGATCAACTGGAAGTGAGTTGGATCTTCTTTATGTTGAAGATTTCCACTTCCATCAGAATACATCCTCATACAGTATTGTTGAAGTGTACAGTGATCTTCTGGTTCTGCTCATTTCACTCAGCATCAATTGATTTAAGTCTCTCCAGGCCTCTCTATATTCCTCCTGCTGGTCATTTCTTACCGAGCAATAATATTCCATAACATTCATATACCATAATTTACCCACCCAGTCTTTGATGGATATCATTCATTTTCCAGTTTCTAGCCACTACAAAAGAGCTGCCACAAACATTTTGGCACAAACAGGTCCCTTTCCCCTCTTTAGTATTTCTTTGGGATATAAGCCCAGTAGTAGCACTGCTGGATCAAAGGGTATGCACAGTATGATAACTTCTTGGGCATAGTTCCAAATTGCTCTCCAGAATGGTTGGATTCTTTCACAACTCCACCAACAATGCATGTGTCCCAGTTTTCCCACATCCCCTCCAACATTCATCATTATTTGTTCCTGTCATCTTAGCCAATCTGACAGGTGTGTAGTGGTATCTCAGAGTTGTCTTAATTTGCATTTATCTAATCAGTAGTGATTTAAAACACTCTTTCATATAAATGAGTATAGTTTCAATTTCATCATCTGAGAATTGTCTGATCATATCCTTTGACCATTTATCAATTGGAGAATGGTTTGATTTCTTATAAATTAGGGTCAGTTCTCTATATATTTTGGAAATGAGATCTTTATCAGAACCTTTAACTGTAAAAATATTTTCCCAATTTGTTACTTCCCTTCTAATCTTGTTTGCATTAGTTTTATTTGTACAGAAACTTTTTAGTTTGATGTAATCAAAATCTTCTATTTTGTGATCAATAATGATCTCTAGTTCTCCTCTGGTCATAAATTCCTTCCTCCTCCACAGGTCTGAGAGGTAGACTATCTTCTGTTCCTCTAATCTATTTATGGTCTCATTCTTTATGCCTAAACCATGGACCTATTTTGATCTTATCTTGGTATATGGTGTTAAGTGTGGATCCATTTCTAATTTCTTCCATACTACTTTCAAATTTTCCCAACAGTTTTTTTTCAAATAATGAACTTTTATCCCAAATATTGGTTTCTTTGGGTTTGTCAAACACTAGATTGCTATAGTTGTACCCTTTTTTGTCCTTTGTACCTAATCTGTTCCACTGATTGACTGGTCTATTTCTTAGCCAATACCAAATGGTTTTGGTGACTGCTGCTTTATAATATAGCTTTAGATCAGGTACACCTAGACCACCTTCATCTGATTTTTTTTTTTCATTAATTCCCTTGCAATTCTCGACCTTTTATTCTTCCATATGAATTTTGTTGTTATTTTTTCTAGGTCATTAAAATAGTTTATTGGGAGTCTCATTGGTATAGTACTAAATAAATAGATTAGCTTAGGGAGTATTGTCATCTTTATGATATTTGCTCAGCGTATCCACGAGCACTGAATGTTTTTCCAATTATTTAAATCTGACTTTATTTTTGTGGCAAGTGTTTTGTAATTTTTCTCATATAATTCCTGACTTTTCTTTGGTAGATTGATTCCCAAATATTTTATACTCTTGACAATTGTTTTGAATGGAATTTCTCTTTGTATCTCTTGCTGTTGCATTTTGTTGGTGATATATAAAAATGCTGAGAATTTATGTGGATTTATTTTGTATCCAACAACTTTGCTAAAGTTGTGAATTATTTCTAATAACTTTTTATTAGAATCTCTGGGGTTTTCTAAGTATACCATCAGATCATCTGCAAAGAGTGACAGTCTGATTTCCTCATTACCTACTCTTATTCTTTTAATCTCTTTTTCAACTCTTATTGCCGAGGTAGGCATTTCTAATACAATATTGAATAGTAATGGTGATAGTGGAAAAACTTGTTTCACTCCTGATCTTATTGGGAAAGGTTCCAGTTTATTTCCATTGCATATTATGCTTACTGACGGTCTTAAATATATGATCCTGACTATTCTAAGGAATAGAACATTTATTCCTATACTCTCAAGCGTTTTTAGTAGGAATGGATGTTGGATTTTATCAAATGCGTTTTCTACATCTATTGAGATGATCATATGGTTTTTATTAATTTGATTATTAATGTGGTCAATTATACTAATAGTTTTCCTAATATTAAACCAGCCCTGCATTCCTGGTATGAATCCTATTTGATCATAGTATATTATCCTGGGGATGATTTTCTGAAGTCTTTTTGCTAATATCTTATTTAAGATTTTAGCATCAATATTCATTAAGGAAATTGGTCTATAGTTTTCTTTCTCAGTTTTCAATCTACCTGGTCTAGGTATCAGTACCATGTCTGTGTCATAAAAGGAGTTTGGTAGGGCTTCTTCATCCCCTATGTTTTCATATAGTTTGTATAGCGTTGGGGCTAATTGTTCTTTAAATGCTTGATAGAATTCACATGTAAATCCATCTGGTCCAGGGGATTTTTTCCTGGGGAGTTGATTAATAGCTTGTTCTATTTCTTTTTCTGAATTGGGACTATTTAAGCAGTTTACCTCTGCTGTTAATCTAGGAAGCCTATATTTTTAGAGAAAGTAATCCATTTCACTTAAGTTATCAAATTTATTGGCATAAAGTTGGGCAAAGTAACTCATTATTTCTCTAATTTCTTCTTCTTTAGTGGGAAGATCCCCCTTTTCATTTGTAAGACTAACAATTTGATTTTCCTCTTTCCTTTTTCTGAACATATTTACCAAAGTTTTATCTATTTTATTGGCTTTTTCATAAAACCAACTCTTGGTTTTATTCATTAATTCAATAGTTTTTTTTTTGTTTTTTTTTTTTAACTTCACTATTATTGATTTCTCCTTTTAATTTTAGTATTTCAAGTTTAGTTTTTGGTTGGGGGTTTTTAATTTGGTCTTTTTCTAGCTTTTTAAGTTGAAGGCCCAATTCATTAATCTTCTCTTTCTCTATTTTATTCAAATAAGCCTCTAACGTTATAAAATTTCCCTTATTACCACTTTAGCTGCATCCCACAAATTTTGGTATAATGTCTCATCATTGTCATTATCTTGGGTGAAATTATTAATTGTTTCTATAATTTCCTGTTTCACCCAGTCATTCTTTAAGATGAGATTATTCAGTTTCCAATTGCTTTTTGGTCTATTTATTCTAACTTCTTATTGAATGTAATTTTTATTGTATTGTGATCTGAGAAGAAGGCATTTACTATTTCTGCCTTCCTGCATTTAATTTTGAGATCTTTATGTCCTAATATGGCCAATTTTTGTGTAGGTTCCATGAACTGCTGATAAGAAAGTATACTCCTTTCTATCACCATTCAATTTTCTCCAAAGGTCTATCATACCTAGTTTTTCTAATGTTCTATTTACCTCTTTAATTTCTTTCTTATTTGTTTTGTGGTTTCATTTATTTAATTCTGAGAGTGCAAGGTTAAGATCTCCCACTATCATAGTTTTACTCTCTATTTCTTCTTGCAACTCTCTTAACTTTTCCTTTACGAAGTTAGATGCTATACCACCCGGTGCATATATGTTTAGTATTGATATGGCTTCATTGTCTATGCTACCTTTTATCAGGATATAGTTTCCTTCCTTATCTCTTTTAATTAGATAAATTTCTGCTTTTGCTTGATCTGAGATAGGGATGGCTACCCCTGCTTTTTTGGCTTTACCTGAAGCATAATAGATTCTGCTCCAACCTTTTACCTTTACTCTATATGTATTTCCCTGCTTTAAGTGTATTTCCTGTAAACAACATATGGTAGGGTTCTGACTTTTGATCAAGTCTGCTATTTGTCTCCATTTAATGGGAGAGTTCATCCCATTTACATTTACAGTTAAAATTACTAATTTTGTATTTCCTGCCATCATATTAACCCCTGATTATGCTTTTTTTCCCTTAACCCCCCTAAACCCCTTCCCCAGTACTTAATTTATAGACCCCACTTGTGATGCTCAGCCCTCCCTTTTTAGTTTCCCTCCTCCCCCTTTTAAGTCCCTTCCCCTTTCTTGTACCCTTCCCTTATTTCCCTTTTCCTTTTCCCTTTTCCTCTCCCCCCTTTTAATGAGGTGAGAGAAATTCTTTGAAAAACAAATATGTCAATTATTTACTCTTTGAGCCTACTCTGACGAGAGCAAGATTCACACAATGTTTCTCCCCCTCTCTAAATTCCCTCAGATTTGGTAAATTTTCTGTGCCTCTTCCTGGGATGTAGTTTCCCTCTTTTTATCTCTCCTTCCCCTTTTTCTGATATTAACCCCTTCCCTTTACTATTTCCCTTTTTTTAATATTATATCAGTAAAATCAAATTATCCATGTGGACTTTCTGTATGTCCACAACAGAGATACAGTTCTCAAGAGTTCTTTTTACCTTTTTCTGCTTCTCTTCAGTCTTGTGGATGTAGATCAAATTTTTTGTTTAAGTCTGTTTTTTTTCTTAGAAACAAATGGAATTCCTCTATTTCATTAAATGACCATCTTCTTCCATAGAAGAACATGCTAAATTTAACTGGGTAGTTTATTCTTGGTTGCAATCCTTGTTCTTTTGCCTTTCGGAATATCAGGATCCTTTAATGTGGAGGCAGCCATATCTTGCATGACCCTTATTGTGGCACCTTGATAGTTGAATTGTTTTTTTCCTAGCTGCTTGCAGTATTTTTTCCTTAGTTTGGTAATTCGGCATCTTAGCCACAATGTTCCATGGAGTTCTTTTTTTAAGTTCTTTTTCAGAAGGTTTTCAATGAATTCTTTCAACACCTATTTTCCCTTCTGTTTCTATTATCTCTGGACAGTTCTCTTTGATGATTTCCTGTAAAATAGAATCTAGGCTCTTTCTTTGATCATAGTTTTTGGGAAGTCCAATGATCCTCAGATTATCTCTCCTAGATCTATTTTCCAGGTCTATAGATTTTCCTAGTAAGTATTTGATGTTATTCTCCAGCTTTTATTTTTTTTTTTGTTTTGTTTGATTGAATCTTGATTTCTCAATGAATCATTCATTTCTATTTGTTCAGTCCTGATTTTTAATGAGTTATTTTCTTCATTCACATTTTTTGGTTCTTTTTGTATATGCCCAATTGTGTTTTTAAATGAATTATTTTGCTCTGTTTAATTTTTTTTTCCATTTCACTAATTTTTTTTAGTGAGTTATTGTCTTTTTCCAATTCACAAATCCTACTTTCCTGTGATTTTTTTAACCTTTTCTAATTCACAAATTTTTTTTCCCTACACCTCCTGTGAATTCTTTATTTTTTCCATCTCAGATTTCAGGACGTTGTTATTCTCTATCATAGCTTCTCTTTCTGTTCCCCATTTTTCTTCAAATTCTCTTAACTTTTTAATAGTATCTTCTAGGAGCGAGTTATGTGATGGGGGGGCAGGTATCATTCCCCTTTAGGGTGTTATCTGGAGACTCTCTGTTGTTAGCCTCCTCAGGGTTGGATACCTGCTCTTTCTTTGTATAGAAGTTGTCAATTGTTCTCTTCAGCTTCTTACTCATTTAAAAAATCTGTGTGGGGTCTACCCTTGGGGTAATAAATTTATTTACCAGCTTCCTTCCAGACCCGATGGATGCAGCAGTCCTTTGCCTAAGCTAAGAGAGAACTCTGGGAGAGAGTTCTCCTCCCCCCTCCCCAGAAATACCTCAGAGGTGGTTAGCAACTCTGCAGCTTCGAGGAGTGCCCAGTGAAGGACCCTGCTGTGTGGCCTAGTGACTGCTCTAAGGTTTAAGGCTGAACAGTGAAAGCATCACAAAACCCAGCCAAAGCCTCCCGTGGGGCAGTGGATAGTAGCAGCTGATGGGAAAAGCCCCTGTGCTCAATCCGGAAATGTCTGCCCAGAGACCGCGGTCCCTACTTCAAAGGTTCCGCTTCTCTGGGAATTCTGCTTCTCTGGGAATTCCGCTGCTGCTGGAATTCCACTGCCTCAGGCTGAGCCCCACACTATGTGGATTAGAGGCTGCCCCAGGATGTGTCCCCTTCTGTTTAGGCTCTCAACTACCCCAAGGAGAAGCCTGGACAGCAGAAAGCGGCTGCACAGCGGTGCCAAGATCTGTTAGGTCACTTCTGGATTAGGGTGGTTCTAGGATTTGGCTTTATATTTTAAAGTAGCTTGATGTCTCTTCTGATCTGCTGTTTTAAAAGCAGAGAAGAGCTATCAGCCTATGCCAGATGCCTCTATCTCAGTGGCTTCTCTGATCCCAGAGTTCTCCCCAGCCCAATCAGCAGAGTGTGCTAGCACCTAACCTTCTCTGTGCTGATCTTCTTTTCCTCCCCTTGGAACCGACCTTTTCTGTTGAAATTCCAGATTCTTTTCAGCTGGTAAGTCATGCTTCTAATCCTTGTGTTTTTTTTTTTCAGTCCAGAGTTATTTTTGAGAATGATTTAACTAGTTGGTATTGAGGGAAGAAGGGAGCTTAAAATTTTGCGTATATCTTCTCCACCATCTTGGCTCCGCCATTTTATACACTTTCAAAGTAATTTCAACTTCTGTACCATCTGTTCTGATTTACTCTCCACTTATCCTGTTTTCTTCACTCTCCTCTTGATGTCTCATTTCATTAAACTGGCATTGGCCCCATTTCTGCTTACTTCTTTGAATTTGTTTGTTTGTTTATTTTTTTAAATCATGAGATTTAGAGCTATATGAGATATCCAATGTTATCTAATTCAGAATGGAAACCTAAATAGGTAGTAAAAAGAAAAGAAAAGATTCAATACAATATATACTACCAGGAAAATAGCAGGTAATTAGCTGCTAGAATCTCCTCTTCTGCCATGCTTTGTCAAGACTCTGATAATCTGCAAAATGAGAGATAAGGAAGAGTGGGACAAGGGGTTTTTTACATCCTGCTAGTTCTAATATTCTATGTTTTTGAGTATGCACTAATTCTACACATATTATATGTTTTAACATCACCCCTCCATTTTCTACTTTTACTTTCATATAAGACATAATAATAAACAGTAGTTATCAAGGCACATAGACTTTTTGAAGTTATGTATTCTGGCTTATTTCTAGATATCAAAGGTAAAATTGAAGAATGATCTTAAAACTCACTACCTGAAACTGGCAGTTATATAGCTAAAAGTATCTTAAAAAGAGTTCTGATTAGAATGAATGGTTGTAGACAAAACCAGGTCTCACTAATATACTCTAACAAAGATCTAAAAAGAGCATTAAACTGAATAATAATCAAAAGATTCAGAGAAGTTATAGTAATTCCCTTTATCTAGCATATAACATATTTTTTTTAAAATAGCCAGAAGTTTCTGAATAAAAGGGAAAGGAGTTCGACTAGAAAAGTCTTTTAGAAGTCTGAAAACACAAACCAGAGATGTTTCAAGAACACTTAAAGCCTGTGGTATTTTGTACATGAGAACAGGAAGACCAGAGTTTTCAGACAGTGAAGTACTATAATGTAGTGCTTTGAGACATCTTTTAAGAGATACTCCACAGGTCCCTGAAGACCGTCACAGAATGACAATCACTAAAAATCCTGAGGATGCTAAAACCTGTAAGTACTAAAAATTATACCAGAGTAAGTGAAGGCCAAAAGCAGGAACCCCGAAAATGGAGATCTAGACCAAATATGGACAAATCATCCCAGCTACGAATTCAGGAGTGGTCAGAGTTAGGCTCTTGCACAAAAACTCAAATCAGGAAATTATCTTGAATAGGCCTTTACAATATCAGATCTCAAAATGTACTACTAAGGAATAATCATCACAATCCATTGTTATTGGTTAAAAAGAAAATGTTTTGATCAATGAAACAAATTAGATTTAAAAAAAAAAAAAAAAGATCCCAAAACAACTGAAGATATTTATTTAGCTTAGTCTTCAATAACCTCCCAAATCTTAAATACTGGGCTAAAGGAATCACTTTGGAAAACTTTTTAGTATTCTGGTAGAAATTAGATTTAGAACAATATTGCATACTACATGCCACAAAAACCTTCAAATAGATGCTGGATTTAAAAATAAAAGGACATATCATGAACAAATTGGAGGACAAGAGAAAAAGATATCTTTGGCAGTGATGCAGAAGAGAAACATTCTTGATCAAATAAGAGATAGATTATAGGAGACAAAATGGATAATTTTGATTGCATAAAATTGAAAATATTCTACATAATACCAATACAATTAAAATAAGAAAGGAAATAATTACTAGGGAAAATATTTGCAATATTTTTCTTTGCTAAAAATTTTATAACTAAGTTATATAGAAAATGGATTCAAGTATATAAGAGAGGTGTACAATCAAAAGATATGAACATGAAATTTTAGAGGTAAGAAATCCAAGCTACATTGACAACTATATGAATGAGACTCCAAATCAATATAAGAAAATAAATGGAAAAAATATTGAAGTTTGACCTTGAAACCATCAGCCTGACAGATAACAGAAAACAGAAAACAACCATTGTTGGAAGGGCTATAGGAAGACAGGTACAGAATGGGACCACTTATTCTGAATCCTGTACTCTCCTCTCAAAAGTCACTAAATTATTCATATGTCCTTTAACATGGTGATAAGAGAATAAGGCATATATACCAGAGAGATCAAAGAAAAAGAAAAAGGAATTACATGTTTAAAATATTTTATAGTGGCAAAGAATTGGCAACTAAAAGACTGCCCATAGACTAGGGAATGGCTGAACAACTTGTGGTATATTGTAATAATGGAATACTATTATGCTACAAAAAATTATAGAAGTTATGGATTCCAAAAATCTCTAAGAACTTAAGAACTTGTATGAAATGGTGCAGAGTAGAATAAGCAGCAGGAGAACAATTTATACATTGACTAAAATATTGTAAAGGACAACAACAGCTTTGAAATATTAAACAAACAAAAAACCTGTTGATAAAGTGGAATGACCAAACATGACATCTGAAGATTGGCAATGAAACATGCAACCCATTTCCTGAGATAAAAGTTTTAAACTTATAGTTGCAGAATGAGATATATTTCCAGATGTGGCAAAGTTATGAACTGTTTTTGCTAAAAGTGATTTTTTTTTGCATTTATTTAATGGGGAAGGGAGAGCAGATGATGCTAATGATATTTTTATCCCCCTCCCCAAAAGAGAAAAAAAAAACCAAAACACTAAATTAACCATTTAAAAAACACACAGAAGAGTACAGAAGATCAGAAAGTTACATAGAGAAGCAAAATAATTTAGAAACTAATTTGTTGAATTTATTATTTACTTATAAAAACTTTGTGTAATTGTGGCTTGCAGTTTTATATAAAACTTTTTCTTTTCTTCTATGTATATGGTAATATTGATATTCATAGTATTTGTCAATTTCAGAATATTAGAACAATAAAAATTATTTTTAGAATTAATTTTGGTCTTCACAGTATAACTAATTTTTTTTTTGGCCTTAGTAATACTAAATAGAGCCTTCATAATCAGTAAATATTTAAGTGCCTACTATGTGCTAAGCACAGTATTAAACTCTGAGAATACAAAAAAGGTAAAAGATATTCCCCTGCTCTCAAGAAGTTTACAGTTTAATGAAGGAAACAATATGCAAAGAAATATATACAAAGTAACTTAAACTCAGAAATAGGAACAGGAATAGGAAATTGAGAAAAGACACTAATTACCAATGAGGAATTGGGAAAGGCTTCTCATAGAAGGTGGGATTTTTGTTGGAATTTAGGAAAATAGATAGCTCAGTAATGTGAATTGAGAATGAGGGCATGGGAGACATCCAAAGAAAATTCCCATGGCTGAAAGATGGAATAACTTATTTTGAGGACCTCCAGAAAGTTAGCATCACTGAATGGAATATACTACAGGGACTAAATTGTAAGAAAACAGGAAAGGTAGCAAGGGACTATGTTTATAAGAGGTCCTGAATGCTAAATAGACAAGGCGAAGCCACTGAAGTTTATTGAGTAGGAAGGGTGACATGATTTAACTTGAGTTTTAGGAAAATCATTTTAGTGGCTGAATGGAGGATGGATTAGAGTGAGGGGACACTTAAGTCAGGCTATTGCAATAGTTTAGGCAAGGCTATGTGAGCTTAATAATGGCCACGCCTAAAGCTACACTCAGTCTATCCTACATGAGAGCAGAATTGCTAAGGGCATAGTGTTAGCAGATGCCCTGCCTCATCACAGGAGAGAGATGACACAGGCTTTAGTGACAGCATACAGCAATAGATATTGAGCAAAGAGGAAGATTCCAATATCAGTGTACAATATGTGTATGATCTAAGACAATTTGTGATAGTTTCTGACAATTCAAAAAGCTTACTTTTGATTCCAATTAAATTGTGCTATTTTTAAAATCCAATTTTGTTATCTATCCATCCTATCTCACACAACCCTCTCCAATTTCCTCCTTTCCCTCCATATTAAAATCTCATTTTATTGTTCTCACTAATTCAGAGTCATTATTCAAGGACTGTTTTGTAAAACTGATTGGCCTTTTCACATTGCTGCCAGCATAACAATTAGTGATCATTACAAAACACCTCCCCTATTTTCAAACTATGCATACCATTTGATCCAGTTTCTTCTCTACTGGGTCTTATCCCAAAGAGATCTTTATAAAGGGAAAAGGACCCACATGTGCAAAAATGTTTGTAGCAGCCCTTTTTTATAGTGGCAAGGAACTGGAAAATGAGTGGATGCTGAGAAGTTGGAGAATAAGTTATGATATATGAATGTTATGGAATATCATTGTTCTATAAGAAACAACCAGTAAGATGATTTCAGACTTACATGATGATGAAAAGTGAAATGGGTAGAACCAAAAGAACATTATACAGAGCAACAACATTATACGATGATTGATTCTGATGTGACTTTTCAACCATGAGGTGATTAAGGCCAATTCCAATGGTCTTGTGGATGGAAAGAACCATTTGGTTCTAGAAAGATGACTGTGGAGGACTGAATGTGGATCACAATTTAATATTTTTCCTTTTTTGTTTTTGTTTGCTTGAGTTTTGTTTTCTTTCTTTTTGTTTTTCCTTTTTGTTCTGATTTTTTTTTTTGTGCAGCATAATTATTGTAGAAATATATATAAAGAATTGTATACATTTAAAGTTTATTGGATTATTTGCTGTCTAGGGAAAGGGTGGGGAAAAGGAGAGAGAAAGAATTTAAAACACAAGGTTTTGAAGGGTGAATATTGAAAAATATCTTTGCATATATTTAAAAATAAAAGGCTATTACATAAAAAAAAAAACAAAAACAAAAGCAAAACAAAAACAAAAACAAACAAAAACAAAACAAGACAGGGGGAAAAAAAAGTCACCTTGATGAGAAATTTGGAAAGGGGGAACCCCGTTTTGGTCGGCGCAAAGATAGTAAGATAGTCTCATGACAGTGCAGTGTCCCCTGTAAATGAATTTACAGGCCAAAAACCTAGCTTGATAAAAAGGTTTATTGTAGGAATTTGGAAGTAAAGTTAAAGGTAGAAAGATGCCAGGGCCAAAGGTGGTCGATGGGCGAGAAGGAACCTTTACATGGCCAGAATACCATGTTTTGGGGGGAAGGGCTCCTGCAAAGAGAGAGCTCCAGCTTGGTTGGCTCTTTTATACCTAAAAGGGGCTTGTGGATGGTACCCCAAGTTCCTGGCAGGCTTTCAGCCAGGGTCAGCATTGAATAGAATTCAATGGGTTTAAACTGTGGGGGTTGGGAAAAACTCAAGTTAGTTCAGATCTGGTGGGGGCTAGGCCCAGATATCATTGGAAATCAAAAGGGTGTTTTTTGAGCAGGATTTGTGAATCAAAGGTCAGTCATGGGGGTTGGGGAATCAGAAAGGAATCTTAAAGGGATCTCAACCCTCATCAACCTCACTGAGAATTGATTAGAAGACTTAGGGATGGTATTGGAAGGGAAGTTTTGTTGGAAGGAAACTTGCTTTCTGGAAACAAAAGCACAGTGAAAGTGTCTTAATACCCTTTCCTCAGGAAAAACAGAGCTACTCTTAAAGCCAGAAAATAATATAATAGAGTTGCCCTTGGGTCCCAATAGGCAATCTCCAGATAGAGTAAATATTTGAGAAGTAGCCTTTTTGGGTGCTTTAAAAGGAATGATTGAAGGATTGTTTTTTGTTTGTTTCTTTTTTTCTTTTTATTAGTTATCTAATACCTTTCTTTTATGTGTAGGCTGAACTTTGTATAATATATTATTTTTGGAGGAAAACCAATCTATTTTGCCCTTGAAGATAACACATTCTGTTTCTTCCTTTGTTTTTTTGTAATCATGGAATAAAGGTGGATGTCTTCAAACAATGATTGAATGGGAATGGCTTTTTGATTTGTAATAGAGAGTATGCCTTTACAATTATAGATCAGACTAAATGATCTTTGAGGTCTATTCTATCTCTGAAATTCTATGATTATACATTAGAATGTATTTTATATGGCTAATTAAGCAAGCATGTTTATTTTATACTATGCTAAATGTATTTAATTATTGTTTTGTGAGACCTAAGACAATTTGTGATAGTTTCGGACAATTCAAAAAGTTTACTTTTGATCCCAATTAAATTGTGCTATTTTTAAAATCCAATTTTGTTATCTATCCCTCCTATCCCACACAACCCTCTCCAATTTCCTCCTTTCCCTCCATATTAAAATCTCATTCTATTGTTCTCATTAATTCAGAGTCATTGTTCAATGACTGTCATTGAAGGCTATAACTGAAGTAAAAGCTCTAGATATTTAAACACAAAGTTGAAAATGCTCTAAATAAGGGCTCTACAGAAGACTTAATGCTTTTATCTGAAAATAAGCCTAGATAAATTGGTAAAAAGAAGTCTGGGCATGAGTTGATGATTTTTTAAGCCCATCAACCCACCAAGACTTTAGGCTAAGAAAAAGAGGAGTTGAAATCTACTTCAAGTAGAGGAAGTACATACTCCAATGAGATTACAAATCCTTGAAGTAATATCTTTAATTAGTTTTTCATCTTTGGGCTACCAGAATATACTTTGAGAAAATCAATTTATTTCTGAGTTTCAGGAATGGTTGGCACAGAGAGAAAATCAATCAACAAATTCTTCATTAATAGAACATGGGAGTAATGCCCATATGTACTAAAACCAAGAATTTACAACATGAGGTGTTGTTCTCACATTATTTTCTTTTTCTTTTTTTCTTTTTTTTTTTCCTTTTCACTATAGTTTTTTTTTTTTTTTTTTTTTTTAACAAGATATATGCCCAGGTAATTTTCCAGCACTGACAATTGCAAAACCCTTTGTTCCAACTTTTCCCTTCCTTTCCCTCACACCTTTCCCTAGATGGCAGGTTGACCAATACATATTAAATATGTTAAAGTATAAGTTAAATATAATATATGTACATATTCTAACATTATTTTCAGTGAATAGTTGAAAATCCTTAATTCTAATAGAATTATCTGCCTATCCCAATGTCAAACAGATATTAGCAATTAAGTGACTACTATGTCTTACATAAGGAAAAAATAATATCTTTGAACTAGTTATTATTCTAAATATAATCATTTGATTTTAATTCACCTAGACTATAGTCAGAAATAATTTAGGTTTTTTACAATTGCAACAAACTTTACAAACAACTTAGATAATTTCCCTTTTTAAAATGTTATTTTCAAAAGCATTTTTTTTTTTTTTTTTTTACAAACCTATTGTTTGGAGGAGCAAGCTGAAAAGCTGGGATTAAAAAAACAACAGCAATCTACCCTCAAGGAGCTTACAGTCTCTTGTTTGAATGAATTCTAGTATTAGCTTTGTTACTGTGATGAAAAACTTGGCATTCATATAGATTCATTTTTTCTAAAACTTCAAAAAATAGCCTCGGGTATATTTGTGTGTATAAAATATTCAGAGCATCCTTTAAAGTGAGGACAATATTATCTTCTATATTCAATAGAATAGAAAATAAAGCTTCTGTTTAAATAACTTGCCCCAAATCAGCTAACAAAAGAAGGATGGTTTCCTGATTCCCATTTCAGTCTGTCATTTGACAGATAGAATAGCCTCCCTTTGTTGGAAAGTGACTAAACACAAAAGCTAAGTTAAAAATAGTTTCTATTATACAAGAGGGAAAATTATGCTCTTTAATATAAATAAGTTTGACTTGAAATGCAACATTATACAAAGATTTCAACAATTATAAGTATCCTTATATCAGAATATTTTGCAAACCAAATCAGAAACACTCTGCCTAGCTCTTTTGTATGTGTAATTTTGAGAAAAGGTGATTGTTCTCATGCTTTTTAGGGATTTTGAATGTTTGACCTAGAATATATGTTTGTGTATATGTTCCTTTATATCTTTCCCTTCTTCCCTGCTGTTGTCTTATTTTATTTTTCTTCTTGGTTAGTACTATGATGAGAAAAGATGATCTGAATAATAATGTAACTTGAAAGATGTAAAAATCTACTAGTTTAATGGGTTTTTTCCCCAGGTGGATGAAGTTTGGATTGACATTTCTTCCCCCTTTGAACCCTTTTAGACAGTGCTAATGGTTGTGCTATTTTTATAGTTGCCACAGCTTTGCAGACATATCCCAAAAGGTATTTTAACACACTTTCAACTAGGCATTATTACATATTCACCTTTAGTTTCCTTTTACATAATATCTAATGCTTAATATAAAAGAAGGCTATTGTCCCCAATATTTTCTTCTTTACTTAGACATTACCATTTCAATTGGCTAATTTCCCTACCTGTTGTATGACTCCAGACCATAGGATGTTTATATATATATATATATATATTTTTTTTTTCTAGGATGGGGAATTAGAAAGTAGATGGCTAATAATTTCTTACATGGATATGCAAAAGAATTTTATACTAATTAGCCACCAAGTTCCAGGGGTAGAGACAAAATGGAAGAATAAAGTCAGGAAGCTACTCAAGCTCTCCCAATTTCCCTTGAAAAACACATGAAAACAAGCCTCTGAACAGAATTTGGTGGAATGAAACCCCTCTCTAGCTCAAGAGAGACTGAAAAAAAACTTCAAGAAAGGTCAGTTGCACTGGGGTGAAAAGGGTATTCAGCCCAGCTCAGGCATACTCTGGGAAATCTGGGGAGAGGGGCTTAATCACAGAAAATCAACAACTGAGACCTTCAGGCCTGACTCAGTAGAAGACTGAATAAGTAATGCAACTTCCAGTCCCAGCTCAGAAGGCAAACTCTGGGAAACCAGGCTGTTTCCTGAAAAGAGCAAACAAAGATGCCCCCTGAAAACACAGGGGACACTGTGCTCAAAGCTAAGGCTCAGAGCTGCACAAGAAGCTTAGAACAGTGCTTTATCCCAGGAGAAGAGCTCTACCTCAAAAGTAAAAAAGAAAGAAAGAAATACCAAAAGAAAAGGAAAGAAAATGAGCAAGAAACAAAAAAGAACCTTGAACATAAAAAGGTTGACAGAGTAGACCAAAACACACTCAAACCAGGGGCAGCTATATGGCACAGTAGGTAGAGCACTGGCCTTGAAGTCAGGAGGACATGAGTTTAAATCTGGCTTCAGACACTTTTAAAACTTCCTAGCTGTGTGACCCTGGGTAAGTCACTTAACCCCAATTGCCTCAGCAAACAAACAACCACTCAGACTAGAACAGGATGTCCACAGAAAATCCTTCAAGAGTGAATTAAATTGGCCTTAAGCCCAAAGAGGCTTCTTGGAAATGCACATAAAGGACTTCAAAAAGTAAATAAGAGAGGTAGAAGAAATATTGAGAAAGGAAATGATATGTATGCATGAGAGAGACAACAGTTTGGAAAAGGAAGGAAAAAATTGAAGAAAACAGTTATTTAAATAATAGAATGAACAAAATGGAAAAAGAGATAAAAAGATAACTGAAAAAAATCACACATTATACTAATTGGCCACCAACCATGCAATTA
The DNA here is from genome assembly GCF_048593235.1 of Sminthopsis crassicaudata. NCBI lineage: Eukaryota > Metazoa > Chordata > Mammalia > Dasyuromorphia > Dasyuridae > Sminthopsis > Sminthopsis crassicaudata. Next base: position 521,500,808 of record NC_133617.1, read on the forward strand.
CTGTGATGAAAAGTTTCCACTTAGGTTGTTTTGGGAACTCTAACCATTGACAATACAATATCCTTCATCACCCTTTCTAGTTCAGACGGAACCACTACTCATTTTCCTCATCTTATTGGTTGAGATGGGGGAAATGGAATATCCATTGCTCCCTTTTGCTACTTCAAGTTTCTCCTCTCCTTCTTTCAGTAACTTCTCTTCCTTTGAGGTTCATCTTATTCATATCTTCTATTCAATGAAAATTGTGGTAGCTATTGTCTTTCATTCTCAAAGAGGATCATGACATCAGGGAGGTGATACAATGACATGCAAGTGACCTGGATTTAAGTGAGGAGGGCTGGGCAAGATCACCTACCTTACTTTCCCCTCCAATTCCATCTAAGTCCAGTGGTCACATAAAGATCAGGCTGATTGGAGGTGATCCTAGATGCAGTGAGAGATCTTGGCTTTTTTAAGTTAAAGTCTTCAGCAAGTCTGAATTTCACTGAGGCCCCATACCTGGAATCATCTTGAACTCTTCAACATTTTTCATCTCACATATCCAATCTGTTGCTAAGATCTATTGATTTTACTTTATAATATCTCTTGACTATGCCCCTTTGAAGAGTGCAAGCTCTCATCACCACACACATGGACTATTGTAATATTCTACTGATGGGTCTATTTCCTTTAAGTCACTCTCCATTCTAATCCATTCTCCATTTGGCTGCCAAAGTAGCTTTCTTAAAATATAGGTCCTATCATTTTACTTCACTCCATATTCCCCCTCAAGTAAAAACAAACAAAACAACCCTCCCAAACAAAACTATGGGGGTCCCTATTAATTCTAGAATCAAATAAAAATATTGTTTGGATTTATAAGTTCTTTACAACGTAGTTGCTTTCTATCTTTCCAGTCTTCTTATACTATATTCAGCACCATTTGTTCTTCTCTCCAGTGACATGGACCTACTAGATGTCCTATAGATAAAATATACAATCTTTCATTTTCAGGCATTTTCTCCAGGTTTCCCACCAGGCCTGGAATGCTCTCTCTCCTCTGTTTCAAATACTCATTTCTCTGGCTTCCTTCAAGATGCAACTAAAATTTTATTCTTGAAGCCTTTCCAAAGATCTTTTCATTTTATTATCTTCTATCTATGAATTATGCCCTATGTAGATGCATGTAGCATGCTTTGAATATAAGGATTTGCATCTTTTCCCCACATTATATTTTAAGTTCCTTGACAGCAAGCTGTCTTTTACTCTTTTTGTATCCTCGGAGTATAGTTCCTGGCACATAGTAGGTGCTTAATAAATCTTGTGATTGATTGATATGATACTAAAGAGCTAATACTCTTGAAGTTTAACGAATCTTGCTCCTTACTTTTGTCATTCTTTTTCTCAAAATTACTCTGGTCTCTTTCAGAAAGAATTGTGTTTCTTGAGTGCTAATGCATGTTTCTGCAAAATTTATAGTGCTTGCTAAATAAAAAGTTTCTGTTAAAAGCTATAGCAACAAGTAAGCATATAATCATATCTGATGATATCAGTTCTGGAATACTCAGAGCCATAAGTTAAGTGGCTAAAGAGTATTCAGAGGACAGCAATAAAGTGATAAGGGTCCATGAGCAGGCTTTTCCTTTAGTCTTGTGAATCTGCTGGACTTGTAAATCCACTAAATCCTCACTCTGAATCTCCTCAAGCTTCCCTGAAGTTCTCCTGGGAAGCCCTTTCCTTGACCCAATCCAGACTGACTTCCCCACTCAATGTTGGCTCCTTATATCCTCCCAGAGAATGGGCTTGTGGGCACTCTTTATAGAACCAATGAGAGAGTTCACAACTAGGATTGAATTCTGGGAAACCAATAATCCCACACTCTTCGTGCTGGCTGGAGGCTTTGGATTCAGAGGGAGCTAGAGACTGAAGCTGGCTGGAGACATTCTGACAAGAGCTCATCGGGGAACCAAGGAAAGAGATAGGCCTCTATTAAAGCCAACCAGGCCACAGGAAAAGATTCAAGACTTTGAAGGACACAACATAGGATCTGGGCTTTAACTCCTGGCTGCATTTTGGGGATTATTGATACTGGAACTAAAACTAAGTTGCCTCTCAACCTTCTTTTCCCAAGAAACTAATCCTCAAGAAATCTGCCCCACAGAGAACAATTACAATTTAGAGAACAGAAGAACATTACATCACCCCCCTCCCCTAGATGACAGGCAGTCCCATATATGTTAAATCTGTTATAGTATATACTAGATACAATATATGTGTGCAGAACCGAATTTCTTGTTAAACAGGAAGAATTGGATTCAGAAAGTAAAAACAAAAATGCAAACAGTTTACACTCATTTCCCAGTCTTCCTTCTCTGGGTGTAGTTGTTTCTGTCCATCATTGATCAATTGGAACTGAATTAGATCTTCTCCCTGTTGAAGATATCCACTTCCATCAGAACACATCCTCATACAGTATCATTGTTGAAATGTATAATGATCTCCTACTTCTGCTCATTTCACTCAGCATCAGTTGATGTAAGTCTCTCCAAGCTTCTCTGTATTCCTCCTGCTGGTCATTTCTTACAGAACAATAATATTCCATAATATTCATATACCATAATTTACCCAAACATTCTCCAAATAATGGGAATCCATTCATTTTCCAGTTTCTAGCCACTACAAAAAGGGCTGCCACAAACATTTTGGCACACACAGGTCCCTTTCCCCTCTTTAGTATTTCTTTGGGATATAAGCCCAGTAGTAGCACTGCTGGGTCAAAGGGTATGCACAGTTTGATAACTTTTTGGGCATAGTTCCAAATTGCTCTCCAGAATGGCTGGATTCTTTCACAACTCCACCAACAATGCATCAGTGTCCCAGTTTTCCCACAGCCCCTCCAACATTCATCATTATTTTTTCCCATCATCTTAGCCAATCTGACAGGAGTGTAGTGGTATCTCAGAGTTGTCTTAATTAATTTGCATTTCTCTGATGAATAGTGGTTTGGAACACTTTCATATGAGTGGAAATAGTTTCAATTTCATCACCTGAAAATTATCTGTTCATATCCTTTGACCATTTATTAATTGGAGAATGGCTTGATTTCTTATAAATTAGAGTCAATTTTCTGTATATTTTGGAAATGAGGCCTTTATCATTACCTTTAATTGTAAAAATGTTTTCCCAGTTTGTTGCTTCCCTTCTAATATTGTCTGCATTAGTTTTGTTTGTACAAAAGCTTTTTAATTTGATGTAATCAAAATTTTCTATTTTGTGATCAGTAATGAGCTCTAGTTCTTCTCTGGTAACAAATTCCTTCCTCCTCCACAGGTCTGAGAAGTAAACCATCCTATGTTCCTCTAATTTATTTATGATCTCATTCTTTATGCCTAAATCATGGACCTATTTTGATCTTATCTTGGTATATGCTATTAAGTGTGGGTCCATTGTCCACTTCTTTTTTCTGTTTTTTTTTTTTTTTATCTCTTCCATAGTTTTTCCCTTTTCCTCTGACTTTTCTCTCCCAAAATCATTCATAAAGCAATGTGTGTTAAAAAAAAATAATTAATTACCTTTTTGAGAGAGAGAAAGAGAGAAGGAAAATAGGGAGGGAGGGAGAGGGAAGGAGAGTGGTGTATGGCTCAGAAATGGTGAGGAGTCACAATTTAAAAAAACAAAAGCCAAAAGTTTTATTGTAGTTTCTGAGAGATCCATGTCCCACCCATTGAGCAGGCAATAGAAGGGAAGAGTCCCCTTTCAGGAGAAGTTTGACCTTAATGCAAATACTCCTCCCACCACTGATCTTCATCCTCATTGGCTGAGGGTCTTACATTCTAAATTCAGGAACTACCTAAGAAATTGAACTTGACCAATAAGTACATAGTTGCCCATAGTTGATTGAAATAGGGAGAAAATGATGTCATGGGAGCATAACCTTATGCTCTTATGATGTGATTATCTTACCCTACTTAATAAAATTGCTTTTGTTACCTATGAGCATTTCTTGATTGAATCAAACAATTGTGCTTGAGCATGAAAAAGACCAACACCCCTCTTTGAATTGAAATGTGAAATGTGTGAAAGATAGCCATATCCTGCACAATTTGTATAAAAAGAGAATCTATATGCACACCAAATAGAAATTTTTAGTAATTAAAAGTGGAAAGAAAGGAGTAGGGTCATGCAGAGTTGAAACTGAATGCTTAGGAAGAAACCAAAAAGCAGGAAGGCAGATAATATGAAATTTGGCAGAACAGAGTGATTTGAGTCATTATAGCTACAGAAACTTTTGAGCAGAAAATCCAGGCTGATGGACCCATATACCTAATTAAGAATTAAGAAAAGTCCCTTGAAAAGGTTTATACTTTCCTAAAATTTATCTTATGTTGTCATTTTGTTGTTATCAAAAGGACAATAATAACAATCTAACTTCTGTATCAATAAGACAGACAAGGAGTTACTAATTTGAGTGAAATTTAAGTAAATTTAGAGGTAGATTCCAACTTCTGCCCAATTGTTAGAAATATTCCTAATTTGTTTCACAGAGCAATTATGATTAAACCGAAAATTTTTGTTTAAAAATGTGTCTATTTTGTGTCTATAATAAACTGTGAATATAGAAGATAACCACACAGATTTAATATTGCCTCAAGGCTAAAACAATGTAACTAGTAATAAGATGTTATATTGGAAAGATAATTATACAATGAAACTAGTAGAGAAGCTTTTAAAATAAAACTATATTTGAAAGAACTATAACATCCTTCCTCTACCCCAAATCATTCACTATGATCTAGCTGGATTTTTATAAGAATGAAAGAATGATTTTACATTAGGATCAGAATCAACATAATTAATCATATTAAAACAAAAAAGTATATAAAACATGACTCAAAACAAATGAATAAAAAAATTTGCACAAAAAGATGACAAAATTTTGTTTTAAAAATTGCTATAAAGTATAAGAATAGAAGTATCTTTCTTAATATGATAACTATTGTTTCTAGCTAAAACCAAAAGCTTGAATTTTATGCAAGGGAGAAACATTAGAAGTGTTTCCAATAAACATAAGAGTAAAGCAAGAATACTTTCTTTTCCAGGTGTTATTGGTGTTAAAGTTAGAAATACTTGCTAAAATTAATGAAATATTATTAGTATCAACATAAAAGATCCTGTAAAAATCAGCAAAGAAATTTATTTTAAAAAACACCTCCATTATCCTAACAGGATTGCAAATTAAACACACGAAAGTAAAATATATTTCTATATAGCAACAGTGAAATCCTAGAGTGAGTCAAAAATAACAACATATATGATTGAATCTATGAAAACTCTGAATCCTTGTATAAATAAAATTACAAAAATGTACCTTAATTTTTAAAGAAACCACAAGGAAGAAATAAAGCAAAAGACAATGCAAATAATTGGAAGCATTTTATACTTAGCATCTATTGCTTGTTATTTTAAAAATGGAAGAGAAAAAATGCAATATCAAAAAAGTTTAAGAGTCCCAATATAGTCTCAGAGGAAGTTAACCAAACCAAAGAAAGAAAGCTACAAAACCAATATTATTAATGAATATTAATGCAATGTTTTAAATCCCATGGAAATAATTACAAAAATACATGTCCAAAAATCTTAGTCCAATTTTAAGCACACTATATATCTAATATACCCTTCACTATGACCAAGTCAAATTTGTGCTAGAGTTAAAGGATATTTTGTAATTAGTAAAATATGTGACATATTGTTGAAAACAAAAGTATTTCAAACCATAGAATTTTGTCCATAGTTTCAGAGTAAAATAATAATAATACTAGTAATGTTTCACAAAATTTTGGTAGCAGTTTTCTTTGCTAAGAATCCCCAAAAGCATAATCAAAGAGGCACCATTTTACTACGATTGCAAACTCATATCTCAAAGAAAAAACTAGGATTATTTGTAATAGAAACTTTCCTAATAAATATTGGATAAAGTAAGGATGCTCTTTTTCATTATTTTTTGACATGGTTCTAGAAATTCTAGACATAACAAAGAGATAAGAGAAGTTAAAGTCACAAACATTTGCAAAAAGAGATAAAATAATTGCTACCACTAGAAAACATGATGGTTCACTTAGAAAATCCAGAGAATCAATCAATCAATCAATTGAAACAAACAAAAAAATTCATTAAAATATTGACATCAGAAAAAAAAATGTACAAAACAATGAATAGTTCCGTACAGCAAAAATAAATAAATAAATAAATAAATAAATAAAATCACTTCCTCACAAGGTATTCAATTGAGGATCTTCATTATTGTCATTGGTTTCATTTGAATTCTCTTTAGTTTATCATTGGGCTTACTGAAGAATGATTCTCAGAACTGAGTACAATATTCTTGGTATTATCTGATGAGTATAAAGTGGATTGGGCCTATCTCTTGTTTATTACTAGAATATATGACACTTTTATTTAGTCAAACTTGGGATGAGTTTTGTTTGTCATATTATACTTATTATACATATTGAGTTTGAAGTCCACAAAAGAGCTATTTGTTGCTTTCTTGGCAAAACCAAAAAAACCCAAAAACCAAAAACCAAAACAAAACAAAAAAAAACAACCCAAAATAAACAAACAAAAAAATTAAGGGTAGTTTTTACCTTTTTCTTCTCAAGCTGGGTTTTTTTTTTTTTTTTTTTTTTTTTTTTACAAATAAATAAGTAAGCAAACTTAAGTGACTTGCCCAGAGTCACACAGCTAGAAAGGATCTGAGGTTGGATTTGAACTTAGGTTCTCTTGACTCCAGGGTCAGAATTATATCTTCTGCATCCCCAAATTGGTCCTAAAAATCCCCATCCACCTGTATTTCAGAGTAACTTAACTAATTCACTAGAAAATACCTTTCCTTGAAAGTAATTGGTCTTTTAATTATAACCCGTGTTTTCTATTGCCTCATAAGAAATCTTTCTTTATTAAAAAAAAAAAAAAAAAAAAAAAAGCCTTAAGAGGATTGTGCCCTCTCTTAATTTATTTATAACCTGACTATATCTAGAAAGTATTAACACTACAATGATATTTTTAGCTTTATTTGAATCTCAAAGAATCAGGTAAAAACCTAATAGACAACATTGCTGTTTGTGTATTTTTTGAAACACAGTTATTTTCAACTTCTTCCTAGAATTTCCATTGCAAATAGCAGTTTGCTTGCTCCCCATGATTTTGTATTTATAAGCAACCCAGTAACTGAGCTTTGGTAGATATGTGAGCTTCCCTCCTAATTGTAGACCTAGCATAACCATTGAAAAGATAAAAAAAAGTAGGGATTTTTATGATTCTATTATCTTTTGATACCTACTTACCCTGCATCTCTCTTCAGAATTCCCCTGCCAGGCAGTACCCTGGGCCATCATTTTTCAATCATTCACTTTCTCCTCAGGAACACCTAATCAGAACTGAACTATGTTTCACTAGTTTCATTGAGCTCATGCCTCAATCTTTAGAGATAATGAGTTTATTTGCATTTGGAATGCATTATATGATGTTTTTTCAGAAGACTTACTATCCTAATTATGTTTTGCTTAGGTGAATATAAATGCACTGGAGAATTTTTATGGCAGTAGTAATTGAATTTTGCATAAATTTCACAAGAGTATTATAGATTCTATGGAAATACTATATAAAACACAAATAGCATAGTGCCCATAGGATATATTTCACAATTCTGATAACTGTTACTAAAAAAGATATGAACAATTTTTCTTCTCTATAATTTCAGTGAATTAGTCTTATTAATAGAATATCTAATAATTTTGTCCACCTACCCACAAAAATGATTAAATAAAGATGTTATAGGTAAAAGAAAATTTGCATTTCAGATCCAAATATGTTCATCAATAGATCACTACTGTCATAATCAAGTTTGTTTTAGAGTACTAAATTTAGTGAGTGTCAAATTTCAAGGATACTCATGGCACTTTTTGTCTCTTAAATGCACAGAATGAATAATTTGCCAACAAGTTGGCAAGAATTAATTAAAATAAGAAAATCAGAATGGTATAATGATGGTGAGAATTTTTCCCAATGTCTTTTCAAAAAGCTCCCATTTCTGGATGTTTCATTGTCTTTTTTTTTTTTTTTTTTCTCTTCACTCTGGATGTTTTTATGCCTTTACTATTCAAAAGGTTGTTTTATCAATTACAATTATTATTGTAATGTTTGAAATTCACTAGAATGAGATTCTTCTACTACTGTATTTCTTTTTCTGTATGGCTAATCTCCTTTAATAATTTAGACAAAAGAAGCACATATTTATTTCAGTGTACTATGTACGATTCTGATTTTCATTTTTCCTCACTTCAGAATATTTTGACACTATTCAATATTAGTGCCCAAATAAAAGAAGCATAAATACTATCTTTATATTCATTTCATAGAATCAGAAGTGTTTAAATGTTATTTAGCTCCAGGCTTTTTATGCCAGGAAGTATAAACTAACTCTCAATTTCAGTATTTTATGCTTAAATAGTTAAATTTCCTAAGATCATAATTAATTTACTATGGGAACCCTTCATTTGATTTTATCCCAATGCTTTCTAAAGATTTCTGAAGTTTTAGTTTCTTAAGGGGAAAATGGATCTGAACAATTGTGATACACTGATATTAGATATTCAGCTTTTTTTTTTTCTTCCCTGAGGCAATTTGAATTAAGTGACTTGCCCAGGATCACACAGCTAGGAAGTGTTAAGTATCTGAAATCAGATTTGAACTGAGGTCCTCCTGAGTCAGGACTGGTGCCCTATCCACTGTACCACCTAGCTGCCCTACTATTTATTGTTGTTATAAAAAGGCACAAACATAGTTTAAATGCTAACCTGATCAAATGGAGATTTAAATGCATTAAGAAACTCTTAATTAGAGTAAAACTGGTCTTCTGGCAAAATTTACCATATGGTCTAATTCCATACAATATTTTTGTTTTTATATTGAGAGTTAAAATAGTTTTGGGAAAAAGAGGAGATTTCAATGTACTTTTCTAGAAGTATCCCTCTGTTAGGTAGTGGATTGATGCAATAATTAAATTCAAGAAAAAAAAAAGTTACTTAGAACTATATCTAGTAATTTACTTCATTTTCTAAGTGAATAATTACTATGTAATAACCTTTTTATTCTCCTATACTATGAAGCTTTAAATCTCCTCTAGAAATATTAGATGTTTCTTTTTTTCTTTTTCTTTTTCTTTCTTTCTTTCTTTTTTTTTTTTTTTTTTTAGAAATTATTCAATGAAGTTTTTAAGAGCCTATTCTTGGACATGACATTTTAAGATTCAAGTGCTTTATTTTTTTGAAAATGTCTGGAGGGACCTGTAGTCATTTGGGTCTCACTATTACAATTACTATTTAGACTTGTAAATAGATTGATTTCCTTAAAGTGTGGTTGGCTACTGTTCTCTTCAGGGAGATAACCTGAGGGTTTGGTGTGTTTTGTTTTGTTAAGACTCACAAGTCCCCATTTATCTACTGCTGACAATTGATTAAAAGGTGATTTCAATTAGCCTAGTGAACTTAATTAGTTAAGGATATTTTCTAAGCTGATATAATTGAAAGAACTATTCAGAAACATCCCACAAATTATAGAGGAAGTCTCCCACAAGTATATATGGAGTTGAGGGAATAATGAGTTTCAGTTTAGAGAGCTCAGATGGCAAACATATGAAAGCATTTTGGCTGCTGCAAGTCTTTTCCTTATTTTCTTAGAGTTCTCATAAAGTTCTCTTTATGAATTATGTAGCTTTCTGTAATACCTCATAGAACATGACTAATTTCAACAAATCCTAAGGTACTTCTTTCATGTAATTTCATTACATACAATAACAGGATAACATCTCCTTCTTCTAAATTGACTAAAAACATTTCACTAGCAGTTTAGCATCTTTTATTGATTATTCAGTGGGCTAGGAAGCATTTCCCATCTAATAAAGCTGCCAGAGTAGAGTCTTCTTAAAGAACAAAAAACAATCAACAACAGAATGTAGAGCATCTTGTTGCATAAAATAAAATAATAATTGACTGATTCATATATATATTATTTACTTCTACCCCCATAAATGTTTTTTACTTCAAAAATCTATCACCCTGAGATTAATGTTCCCAACTCTACTTTATGATTGTGTTTTTTTTTTTTTTTTCTTTTAGAAATGGAAATATAATTCTCCTTGAGGATCACTAAAACCTGTCTGAGGTCCAGGAGCCACTTTGAAGATTTTATATTTTTGAATCACTTGGCTTCTCAGTCCCATCTGATGAGGGAAGCCTGAAACTCTCTCTCTCTGAAATTCCTTCAAGGAAAAAGTCTCCTTGAATTCTGGCCTCTGTAAAAGGCCCTGCCTAAGGGAAACAGGACAAACAGCTTCATTTTGATATCTAGGTGGGGCTAGTTGAGGAGCTAGAGATTACACTCATTTAATTCCTAGATTTTCTCTGATTCCAGCTCAAACTACAACAAGCCCCCATCAAGAGCTACTAGCCTAGGTTTCTATTATAAAATGAGCCAACTTGGGGCTCAGTCCTTGCAGAGAACCTCTTATGCCATGCCAAGAAACCTCTCCCTGGTATAGCAGCAATCCTCTGCCTGCTGAAATGATATTCTCTTTCAGTGTTACACTCTCTTTATCTTTCTTATCTATTTCCCTAACAAGACTTTATACCTCTCTGTTGGGATTTCTCTGCTAGAAACTTTAGTTCTCTGTTGGAACCTTGCCATCAAGGAATTCAGTTTTTCTATTCATGCATAGCAAAGGCTGACTTCCCAATACCAATAATAAACTTCTTTTATCAGTCTAGCTTTTCAAGTTCATAAATTCCTTACAAAGGACCTCTGCACCACCAGAAGGGGTTCCCACAACTCCCCACCCTATGCTGAATCCTAGGAGAATCTAGGGGAGGCAAGCCTCTTCATTTGGTTCTCTGAAACCCGAACTTGCCATTAACCTCATCATTGAACTCCTTGACCACCAGGAACCCTAACCTCATCATTTAGTTCTATAACTGGGAACCCTGAAATCTAGATCCTCATCCATCCACCATCCACTAATCACAATCCATCCACTAATACTCTGTTTTGCCTCATTTCCTTTTCCCCCCTAATTCTTTGTAAAAACAAATTTTAAAAACAATTATGTTGTTTTAAATTTTCTTTCTCTGTCCATCCTTTCATTTTCTCATTGAGAAGGTAGGAAATATTTCTGTCTATACTCAGAATTTAGCAGTTCTCTGTATGAAGATAGGTAGCTTTTTCCATGATGATTCCTTTGTATTGTTGTGGATCATTGATTAGGGTTGTTAAATCTTTCACAGATGAATGTCATCTCAACATGGCTATTATTGAGTACAATGTTCTCTTGTTTCTGTTGACCTCACTTTGTGTCACTTTATATGTTTTCCTAGTGTTTTTCTTATTTCTTATACTACAATATATTATCAAAATTACATACCATAACTTGTTCAGCCATTTCCCATTTAATAGGCATTTGCTAAATTTTTAATTCTTTTTGTGTGGTACGGAAATGGTGAGGGGTCACCATTTAATAAAAAAGCTGGAGAGAGCTCTAGAGAAAAGCAAAGTTTATTGTACATTCTCGAGAGAAGGGCGTCCCACCCTTAGAGTAGACAATCCAAGAGAGGAAGCACCTCCTGTGGGCAGGACAGCACTTTTAATCCCTAACACAAAACGCCCCCTCCCACCACTGACCCTCATCCTCATTGACTGAGAGTCTTACATTCTAAAAGCGAGATCTACCCATGAAATTGAACTTGACCAATAAGTACATAGTTGCCCATATTTGGATGAAATAGGGAGATGATATCATAGGAGGGGAAGGCAATGCCCTTTGCTCAAACTTCAGAGTCCTTCAGGTCTACTCGAACTCTGAAGTAGATGAAGCCTTACTCGATTTTCACAACTGTCTTGAAAGATCTCACCTCATCTCATTCATTTTCATCACAAAAAAAGGGGTGCTATAAATATTTTATACATATGGATGCCTTTTGTTTTTCTTTGATTGGGGAAGATCTAGTAGCAATAGTACTGGATCAAAGTACAAAGATTCTCAAATGAAGAAAGGATTTCAGGTGATATTCTCTCTAAAGTGTAATGTTCTCTGTTGAGGTTTTCTTGGGGTCTCTGGACACAGCCTTTGTTTCAGTTCAGTAATCACCACAAGTATAGCCAGGTGTTAAAGTCCAAATCCTTTATTGTCTCTTTCAAAGTCTTGTCTCCTTTCCTGGGACCTGATTAGCTTTCTTAGAGGCCTATCTCTCTCCTTGGTTCAGAGAGCTTGAGCTTCTGTCTGCCTTCTCTGGCTTCTGAATCTCCCCAGATGTCTCTGAATCTCTCTGGCTGAGGCTTCTAGCTTATATGTTCCACACTGAATACAAACCAATCATTATATCACTAGAAAGCCATTATTTGTTGTAGGATAAAATCAATGCTAAACTAAATTTAATCCTCAATTCCACTTAGTAACTTGTTTCAAGTTCTGGCCCATAACATCTCCTTGCAGAATTAAATCAATCATACTGAACCATGCTAAATTAGATAACTACTGTCTCTATCAATTCCACTGACTTAGTACCTTGTAAGAATCTTTTGTTTCAAGTTCAGAGTTCTGGCCCATAGCAATGGTGGTAGAGGGAGGATGTAAAAGTGTCATTGGGAAGTGATGAGAATTTTGACTACTGCATTTAATGCTCAAATTATTCCCATTAATATCAGGCCAATTACTACCACTTTATTCAATATAGTACTAGAAATGTTAATTTTAGAAATAAGAGAAAAAAAGAAATTGAAGGAATTAGAATAGGTAATGAGGAAACAAAACTATTATTCTGTGTAGATGATATGATGATATACTTAGAAAATTTAAGAGAATCAACTATAAATTACTTGAAACAATTAACAATATATTACTCACAAAGCCCAGTAGTAAGAGATAAAAAGAAAAAAAATCCATCTAAATAATTGTAGGCAATATAAAATATTTGTAAGTCTACCTGCCAAGATAAACCTAAGAACTTTATGAAAACAATCATCAAATACTTCTCACAAAATTGAAGTCAGATCTAAAAATTAGAAAGGAAGGATGAACTAAAATAGCAGAGAGGAAGGGGCTTGTCTGAGCTCTCCCCCAAACCTCTGAAAATAATGATTCTAAAGAAATACTAGAGCAGCATGACCCCCTAAAAGATGGTGTTAAGCAATTTTTCAGCCCAAGACAATTTAAAAGAATAGCAGGAAAGATTTATTGCATTGGGGTAACCATGGAGTACAGTCCAGCACAGGAAGCACCAAGTACAGATTGGTTCCCAGTAAATCCGAATTCAATCAATGCCAACAATGGTGGTTTCTGGAGTGCTCAGACTGCAGATGTCAAAGAATTATTTAGATGGTCAAAAGGAAAGGTTTGTCTCACTATGGTAATAAGGAAGCTTAGTTCAAACAGGCCCAAGAAAACCAGAAGCAGGTCTTGGGGGCCTTTGAATCAGCTTCCAGAGGTCTGAGTCCATAGATTATAAGAAGATTGAATAGCTGGTCAGAAGGAGATTATAGGGGTATCTTCTAGCATTGAGAAAGGACTGTTTCTTGGTTGTGCGGATCCAGGTCACAGTCCTGAGACACAGTCTCAGGGTAAGGAAGAGCTTTAGAACACTACCACTTGTAGTCACAATGGAACAGATACCCTCCTCACAGTTCCAGCACAGAAAAAAGTGCTTCTGATCACTCACAGGCCAGAAGAGTGGGAAACACAACTCTCCCTTGATGATACAACTTCAAAAAAACTGAAAACTTATAGGGCCCAGAAGGATTTTTGAAAACAGCTATACAAAATGCATGAATCTTGGGACAGTACATCCTCCACCCTGGAAATAGAGCCCTACTTTAACAAATAGTTAAAAGTCAAATAATAGGCTGAGAAAATGAGCAAGCAACAAAAAAGATTCTGACCATAGAAAGTTGCTATGGTGACAAGGAAGATTAAAACACACACTCAGAAAATGACCAAGTCAAAGCTCCTTTATCCAAAATCTCCAAGAAAAATAAGAATTGGTCTCAAGCCATGAAAGGTCTCAAAAGGGATTTTGAAAATCAAGTAAGAAAAGTAGAGGGGAAAAATGACCAACTTAAAGCTCCCTACTTGGTGGCCATTTCCTTATTTTCCAACTCTTTGCTATCACAAAAGGAACTGCTACAAACATATTTGAATATGTGGTTCCTTTTCCTTCCTAAATGATTTCCTTGGAATTCAGTAGTGCCACTGCTGGGTCAAAGGGTATGCATTTTTATACCCCTTTGGATATAGTTCCAAATTGCTCTTCAGAATGATTGAATCATTTCACAACTCCTCCAACTGTGAATGTGTACCAGTTTTCCTACATCCCTTCCAAGATTGATCATTATCTTTCTCTGTCATCTCCAATCTGAGAGGTATGTAAAGTGGTACCTCAGTTATTTTACTTTTCATTTCTCTTATCAATTGTGATTTAGAGCATTTTTTCATAAGACTATAGATAGCTTTAATTTCATCAACCAAAAATTGACTATTCATGGCCTTGGAGGTTTTTTTGTTTGTTTGTTTGTTTGGCAAAGATATTAGAGTGGTTTATCAGTTCCTTTTTCTGCTGATTTTGTAAAGGAAAGAAGTCAATCAGAGTTAAATGAATTGTTGAGTGTCGCACAGCTAGTAAGTATTTGAGGCCAAATTCTAACTCAGGTTTTTCTGATTCCAGAGCCAATTCTATCTGTTGTGTCACTTAGTTCTTCTAAATAACTAGAATTCAATGATATATGTATATTCAATGATTATATGCAGATCATGATCATGCTTATATAATAAAATTTTCTATAAAATGAATATTCATTTAGATATTTGATGGCACTAAAAGATCTATGATGTCAAGGCACATAATTTTTTTAAATGTAGGAATGGTAGAAAAGAACAGTTTGAGATATAAAATCATATAAAGTTATAATGGTCACAACCTTTTGGGACTTGTTAGAACAAGAGAAAAGTTCATCAATATAATAAGGAAAATAAAGAAAAATTATAAATAATTCAACAAAGTGTTCAACATTTTACACAATAAGTTTCTGAGAAAATTGGAAAAATCTGTCAAAATTTAGGTTTAGACAAATTTTTGCTCAATATACTACAATAAAATGAATAAAATAAATAAAAATAAATCAAATCAAATAATCAATAAAATCAAAATACATATGTTGTATGGATATTAGAGGTCATACCATAAAGCATCTTTCACAACTTTTTGTATAAGATGAAATTTTAATGAAAGAAGGAATAAAAACAATTTACAAAGACAAGATAGTTTTGATTATATGAAATTTAAAAGGTTTTACTTGAACAAAATTGTTATCTATGATTTTAAAAAGTGACCATCTGCAGAAAATATACACAACAAAAATCTTTTGAGGATCTGATATCAAACATAAATTGATTACCATAGAAATATTATTTTATTTGTCAATAATATGATTATCTTCAAAAGAGGAATTATTTTATGCACTACTAACACATGAGTGTTTCAAATCATTAATAAAAAATATATATAAATAAAAACGATCTTTGAGATTTACCTTACATGGAATAGTCAATGTGTGTTGTTTCTAGAAATGTGGATTGGTCCAGTCATTCTGGAAAGCAATTTGAAAATATGCAAATAAAGTAACTAATCTATCTAAATTCTTTGCCTCAAAGATTTCATTGCTACGCATCTATGCCAAAGAGGTAATTGATAAAAATAAAGGCTCCATATATTACAAGATATTTATAACAGTACTTTTGTGAAAGGAAAGAATCAAAAACAAGGAAGATGATCACTGATTGGAGAATGACTAAATATGTATATAATGTAATATCACTGAATATAATAATGTGACGAATACAAAATATCATTATGGAAAGACATAAAACAAGCATAACCTAAAAAACAACATCCTCAATTATTATAACAAGGTAAATTAGAAGAACAAAAATAAGATCAAAATAACTGAAATCAAATGCTGCAAAATTTTAATTCCTAATTTATGCACCAAAGAAGATATATATTTTTAAAAAATACCTACTTCTGGTTTTTTGTTTAGGTACAGCACTATTTTGGTGAACTGGATTTTCCCCCTTCTTCTCCTTGTCAAAAAGCAAACCAAAAACTCTTTCATATAAGGGATTTCTCTCAAGGAGGATGTGGGAGAAAAATATAATTAAAAATGCATCCAAACTCTTATTATAACACCTCTGGCTATTATGTTTTGTTTTCCCTCTTCTTGGCTAATAAATCCTTTGGAAAAAGTTGACCCATCTCATTGTTTCCATTTTGTCCCTATTTATTGTCTACCAAACCCCATAATTCTGAATCTGCTCTCCCCAAATTTACCCATGATACCTAAATTGCAAGAGTGTATGACTTTTTCTTAGTCCTCATACTTCTTTACCTTTTTGTAGCTTTTGACAAGTTTTAACCACATTTACTTTCTCTATATTGTTGTAATTTTCTTCTTCTGATACTTTTTCTTCTTTCTTCTTCTTTCTCCTACTCCTTTTCCTTTTCCAATTTCTCCTTTTTTCTTCTTATTTTGCACTGTCTTTCTTGGTGATCTCATTTTGCTCTCCTGGATGTAAGGATCATCCATGCAGAAAATCCCTGTTCTATATATCTTACTCTAGTCTCTCTCCCGAGCTTTACTTCTACATTGTCAACCCTTAGACATTTTGAACTTCATGTACCATAGGTATTTCAAATTCTACATGTATAAAACAGAAAATGATTGTTTTTTCTTTGCTAAAACTCACCTTTTGTGAATTTTCCTAGTAATGTTGAAGTAACTACTTATGCAACTAGTGAGGTTATACTCAGGTTACTTTGTCAAATAATATGAACATCTTCAAAAGAGGAATTATGCATTACTAACACTTACATGAATGTTTCAAATCATTAATAAAGAAATATACAAATAAAAACAATCTTGAGGTTCACCTCACATTGAATAGTCAATGTGTGTTGTTTCTAGAAATGTGAATTGATCCACTCATCCTGGAAAGCAATTTGAAGTTATGCAAATAAAGTAACAAATCTATCTATATTCTTTGCCCCAAAGATTTCATTGCTACACATCTATTTCAAGAAGGTAACTGATAAAAAATAAAGGCCTATCCTTCTTATTCTTTTTTCTTCTTATTTTACACTGTGTTTCTTGGTGATCTCATTTTGCTCTTTTGGAGATGAGGATCATCTATGCAGAAAATCCCTTTTCTATATATTTTACCTAGTCTCTCTCCTGAGCTTTAATTATACATCATGTTTGTGATATTATTGCTGGACATTACTGGATAATCATCCTTTTAGTTACTCAGATTCACTGATACTTCAGTATTTTCCTCAAGTCCTTGTTTTCACTCCATATCCTCAATCAGTTGTCAAATCTTAACATTTCTATGTCTTCCTCTTGTATATTTCTTATTTTCTTCATTCATCCAGCCAAACAAATTTAAGTCAAGCCATCCTTTGAGCTTTTCTTCCTGGAGTTTCTGCTTGTTCCCATCTATTTGCCGCAAAACTGCCAAAGGAGTTTTCCTAAACAGTAAGTTTGTCACTGTCATCCCCCCCCTCCATTCAATGCACTCCAATAGCACAATATTCTCTTCATGGCCAAATATACTCTCTTCTGCTATTTAAAGTTGTATATAACCTGAGACCATCCCAGGTTTCTGTTTTTTTTACATATCATTTTCTTTACATAATAGGAGCCAATCTTAGAGCCTTACTTACTGTTCTTAATAGAGGAAGTCCCATTTAGTAGTTATCTGTTCCCCATATTTATAATGTTTTCTCTATTCACTTCTGCTCTTAGCATCTATGGTTTCCTTTAAAACTTGGAGGGGGGGAGGTCACTTTCTCTTGTTTCAGTTCTAAATATTAATGCCTTTCCCTATAAAGTTATTTCATATTCAATGTGGATCTGTGTGCATAGGATATACTTATATATGCACAAATTCCCATTAAAATGTAAGATAAGTAGCATAGTAAATATTAGACTTGTATTTAGAAAGATTTGAGTTCAAATCTGCCCTCAATTATTCACTGCCTACTTACTAGGCATTGGGTAGATAGATCACTTTATCACAATTTGCCTCAATTTTCACATTTATAATCAGGACTAATCATAGCACCTATTTAGCAGTGTTAGAGTGAGAAAATCAAATTAAATAATATCTAGAAATCCCTTTACAAATTTTAAGTGTTATATAAATGTTAGTTATTGCTTTTGCTGTTATTATTACAATTAAGCTCTTTAATTATAGGTTCTCCACTATTTTTTGTTTCTCTAAAGCTTAGTACAGTGCCTGACACATGGTGAACTTTTGATAAATGTTTGTGGATTGATTAATATCTCTAGCCATAATACTATCTTGATATTTTCAGCTTTATATTTTTCTAAATGATACTTGTTTTTATTCTTCTTCCTAACATCTCAACTATATGAATGCTATATTTCTATTAGGAATAAATAGCACTTTTGAAAAAAAATTAAAAAAGGAAATTTCTCATAGCTTCGTGTAAAGAAAAACAGAGAGAGTTCAAAGAGCAGGCTTATCATTTCAGTTCTGAAAATTACTGGCAGCATGAACTTTGACTATTTAGGCTCTTGGTACTTCACTGGTACCATTTGCTTCCCAGGGTTGTTACAATGATAAAATGAGATGATGTAAATTGTCAAGTGTTACACAAATTTCAATTATTATTAGGTATCTCATAAGATTATTATGAAAAAAAGCAACTTGTAAAATGGAAATTTCTATATAAAGGAGAGTTGTCATTATTGTAACATTTTGTTCTCCAGATCAAATAGTACATATTAGGCTAAGATAATAGCCAGTATTAAAATTAATTAATGAAATAGAGAACACATTATTTCATAAAATAATTCTAAACAAGTACTATAATTATAGCTCTCTACACCTTTTATAAACTCAATGAATATTAAAAAGTGGTAAGGTAAAGACTTTTAATTCATTTTGTCTTGCAGATCGGGCTGGTTCTTTAACACATTTTAACATGCACATAGCCTGTCAAGCATAGGTTAGCAAAATAATCATGTCAAATGATGGCTATATACTGTGGGATTCCCTTGGGCAACATAGTAGAAGAATCTTGCATCTGCATGTAACTACCAATGCAGGGAATTTATGAATATCTTTAGAGATGAGATATGAGAAATTAAACATATATCTTATACTTTCCCATGTATGTAAAACTCATTCTATTATGTCAACATTGCTTAGGGGGAATGCAGAGAGAAAGAATTTTTTTTTTTTTTTTAATCTCTTGGGAGTATAGACTATATATAGTATATATGAATATCCCTAACATTCTGGAGAAAGTTTGCCTTTTCTTAATGATAAAGAAAGTAAAAATCCTCAAATCAGGAGCAGGCTTGGAAATTATGGTCCTAAAACAGAATTCTGTGTCATCAGAATAGGGTCAAAGATTTGGCCCCCCAATCTCCATATATCTTTTCCATTGGCAAACATATTGTGATTTCCAATTTTATATTTCCAGCTGTAATCTCTCTGCTTACCTGAGAATTTACCATATTCAACTGCTTTTCATAGAATTTTAAATTCAACAGATTCAAAGTTGATGTTTTAATCTTTCTTTTAACTTTTAATTTATTTCAATCTTTCTGTCAGGGATATCACCATTTATCCAGTTTCTCAAGATCAAAACCTGGTTGTTATCTTTGACAATTTTCCCCTAATTTCTTATCTTTTGTATACTAGTCTAAGGCAAAATTTCTTTCCAAAATGTCTAATATCTGTCCTGATATTCTTACTGGTATTATTCTAGAAGAAGTCTAGTAGAATACTTTTAATAGGTTGTTCCCCATACAGTTGTTTCTGGTTCAAAGTCACTTCTTTTTATTCTTTAGGACTCTGCTCAAAATCTTTGGGGCTTCCTCACTGACTGCCAGTGAAGTTTTTATAATATCAACCATTTTTCCTAACATATAAGGCAGCTTTCCAGTATAGTATGATCTTACTCTAATCAATTTTCTAGCCTAATTGAACTAATCTCCATTATTTTAACACACACTATTTTCCCACCTTTATGTTTATACTCATTTTATATGCTTAGACTATCTTTTCCTTATCAAATCCCTATTTACATTTTAAAGCCCAATTGAAATACCATTTTCTTCAGGATACTTATCTAATTCCTCCAGTTTAAAATAATCTTCTCAAGTAGATTTTAAGTAGTACTTTTCTCCTCTTTTATAATTCTTTCATAACATAATATAGGTAATCTAATTATTTGTGTATTTTTTATATATTGCCATTAAGTTGTAAGATCCAGGAAGATAAGAAAGTTTCCTTATAATTTCCCTTGCACTTTTCTCAGATGACAACTACATATTATGAAGGTTTAATAGTTTTTTGTTCAGTTTGTATTTTAATTATTTAACATTATCTGTGTTATTGCTACTACTGGATATAAGTTCCAGGAATACCATTTTAAGAGGAATAGTTCTTTTCAAGGAACCCATTCTGCTCATTGCAATCTATCAAAGGTTGATAATGTTCTATAAACAAATATTTTCTTAGCAAATAAAGACTCTTCAAGCCGGGAGAGTAATTTAGATATTGGACAGGGAAGTGGTTATTACATTAAAGGATTGGGGGGAAATGACAATCTTAATGGAGGGAAAGAATGATTCCTAGGGTAACAGAAGAACATAATGAAGAAATTCATGAAGCCAAAATATAGGGTATAAAAACTGGGCAGTGGATGCTAAATGAATAAGGCATATTGGGAAGATGGTAAAGCAATAATTAGAGAAAAACAGGGAGTTTCTATACTATTATTGTAACATTGGTCTAATATGAATATCATTTCCCTTAATCAGCTGGAGGGATGGTTTGGTAACACTCTCATTTTCTAATTGCAAAACGGCAACACAGAATTCTAGTTATTTCTCATGCACATATTGGTTCCAACATAGGTAGTTTCAAGCATCACTGGTAGCCTTAAATATTTATGACCTGTCTGAGTAAACATTGCACTGTTCTAAGCACTATCCAGTGTCACTCAAACATCAAATTAAATGAAGGCAGAAGTAAGCTTCAGAGAAGAAATATCTCTTTTTAATGGAATCTATTTCCAAAAGTGATATTACAAATTGCACTGTTTCAAATTCCTCTCTTAGTCACCTTAATGTTTTAATTTGTCTTCAACTATTTTTCTTCCTGTGCTAAAGGAAATCTGAGTATGGCATGACTGTATTCAATTCAAATAATTTTTATCATAAAAAAGCAGAAAATCCTTAATTTATCAAAAGGTGAAATTTCCCCAAGACTTTTAACATCTCTAAATTGATTTTAAATCAGGCTTCTATCTCCATTTTTTCCCATTTAAAATGGAAGTTTGGCACCTTTATTACTGCTCTCCACTTACAAACTTGAAGATTATCACTGAAATTACAAAATTACCAAATTTCCTACTGAGATTGATTTATTTTTTTAAGTCAAAGACTGCTTCCCTGCTGCCATTTTCCTAAAAGAAGCAGAAAACAATTTTTGTTCAAAGCCCTCAATCGCTATTGCTCATCAGCAAAGGGCTTTAAAAGCAAGTTATAGTCATAATACAACACCAGAATGTTCCTACAAGCACATAAAATTCCTGCTGTGTTGAAAATCCCCACACTTCTGAGGAATCTTATGCCAATCAGGAAGTTAAGCTTAGATTCACTGGAAATCCCAAAAGATTAACCTCTTTCCTTATCACTCTAGACTGAACAAAATTCATTGATCTGCCACTGACATTAGATTTAATATTAATAAAAAGAAGCCAAATTCTGAAAAAAACTAAAGTGCTAGTAATGTTTTCAGAAAATAGGTAATCAGAATTTTTTTGAACAGAGTCAAATAAGAGATGTTTATTGCAAATATTATCAGATATTAATGGTTATTTTTGCTTAGCTTTTCCTTTTTATGAGGATGTGCTTTGAAAAGAGTTGACTCACTATTCTTGACAGAGAGCTTGGATTAGTATCTCACTTTGACACATATGTGTTCTTTATCAAAATCATCTCTCAGTTTCTTGGGAAACACTTTAAGACTTCTAACTTGGGGGGGCGGAGCCAAGATGGCGGAGAAGAAACACACGTCTCTGTGAACGTCCTCACTCCCTCACAACCAATTAGATAAATTAAGTCTCAGAATTAGCTCAGGACTGATAGATACCATAAGGACTGGAAGCACGACTTACCAGCTGAAGAGAATCTGGAGTTTCAACAGGAAAGGTCAGTTCCCAGGGGAGGAATAAGAGAGACCAGCACAGACGGTGGGGGTAGTGGCACACTGCGCCCATTGTGCTGGGAAGGGCTCTGGGATCAGAGAAGCCACTGAGGTAAAGGAATCTGGCACAGGCTGTTAGCTCTTCTCTGGTAATTATTTAGCAGTTCAGAAGAGAAAGCCAAAATATTTTAAAACTCAGATTAGATTTTCCCCGGACCCTGGAGGTGACTCAGCAGATCTCGGCACCAGGGGGTGTGGCCTCAGCTACCTCCTGAGAATAGTTAAGAGATTGACAAGTGGGTGGATACGGCCCAAGGCAACACACACGGCCTAGCTTAGCTGGAGGGAGTGGAACTCAGCTCCAGGAAGTCCCAGAGAAGCGGAACCTTTGAACTAGGGACCGCGGTTTCTGGCAGACACTTCCAGTTTCAGCACAGGGGCTTTTCACGTCACCTGCTGCAGACATCCACTCCCCACCCGGACACATAGGCTGGGCTTTGTGCTGTCTTTACTATTCTACGCCCTCGAAGCACAGTAGTGCTAATCACCTCTGAGGCACTTCCAGGGAGGGGTAAGGAACTCTCTCCCAGAGCTCTATCTTAGCTCAGGCGCAGGAGCCTCTGCATCCATCTGGTCTGGGAGGAAGCTGGTAAAGAAGTAAATAAATAATTTCCTACCCCAGGGACAGACCCCAAAAGATTTTTTTAAATATGAGCAAAAAAGCTAGAAAAACCATAGATTCCTTCTATACAGAGAAAGAGCAGGTATCCAACCCCGAGGAAGTTAACAGCAGAGAGTCAGCAGATAACAACCCAAAGGGGAACGATCCCTGCCCCCCATCACATAACTCTCTCCTAGAAGAAACTCTTAAAAAATTGAGGGAGATTGAAGAAAAATGGGGAAAGGAAAGGGAAGCTATGATAGAGAATAACAACGTCCTGAAATTGGAGTTGGAAAAAATAAAGAATTCACAGGAGATGCAGGGAAACAAAATTTATGAATTAGAAAAGGTTAAAAAAACACAGGAAAATAGGATTTCTGAATTGGAAAAGATAAAAAAGTCTCAAGAAAATAGAATTTCTGAATTGGAAAAAAAAATAATTCTCAAAAAAAAAATTAGGGAAATGGAAAAAAATTCAATAGAGCAAAATAATTCATTTAAAAACGAAATTGGGCATTTACAAAAAGAACTAAAAACTGTGAAAGAAGAAAATAACTCCTTAAAAGTCAGGATGGAACAAATAGAAATGAATGATTCACAGAGAACCCAAGAATCAGTCAAACAAAACAAAAAAAAAAAATGAGAAGCTGGAGAACAACGTCAAATACTTACTGGGAAAATCTATAGACCTGGAAAATAGATCTAGGAGAGATAATCTGCGGATTATTGGACTTCCAGAAAACTATGACCAAAAAAAGAGCCTAGATTCTATTTTACAGGAAATTATCAAAGAGAACTGTCCAGAGATAATAGAAACAGAAGGGAAAGTAGATGTGGAAAGAATTCATCGAACTCCTTCTGAAATAGACCCTAAAAAAAGAACACCACGGAATATAGTGGCTAAGCTGCAGAATTACCACACAAAGGAGAAAATCCTGCAAGCAGCTAGAAAAAAAACAATTTAAATACCAAGGTGCCACAATAAGGGTCACCCAAGATCTGGCTGCCTCCACATTAAAAGATAGAAGGGCCTGGAACCTGATATTCCGTAAGGCAAAAGATCAAGGACTGCAACCAAGAATGAACTACCCAGCTAAGTTTAGCATCTTTTTCCATGGAAGAAGATGGTCATTCAATGAAACAGAGGAATTCTATATGTTTCTAAGAAAAAAACCAGACTTAAACAAAAAATTTGATCTACATCCACAAGACTGAAGAGAAACAGAAAAAGGTACACAGAACCCTTGAGAACTGTAACTCTGTTGTGGGTACATAAAAAATCCTCAAGGATAATTTGATTTTACTGATATAAAAGAAAAAAAGGGGGGTGTAGTAAAGGGAAGGAGGTCAGTTCAGAAAAAGGGGAAGGAGTGATAAAAAGAAGGAAACTACATCCCAGGAAGAGGCATAGAAAATACACCATATCTGAGGGAACTTAGTGAGGGGGAGAATCATTGTGTGAATCTTACTCTCATCAGGAGAGGCTCAAAGAGTAAATAACATATTTGTTTTTTAGAGAATTTTCTCTCACCTCATTAAAAGGGGGGAGAGAAAAAGGGAAAAGGAAAAGGAGAATAAGTGAAGGGACTTGGAGGGAGGGGGGAGGGATCCTAAAAAAAAAAAAAAAAAAAAAAAGAGGGAGGGTTGCGCGTCACAAGGGGGTCTGTAAATTAAATATCGGGGAGGGGGATCAGGGGGGTCAAGGGAAAAAAGCATAATCTGGGGATAATACGATGGCAGGAAATACAGAATTAGTAATTTTAACTGTAAATGTAAATGGGATGAACGATCCCATCAAACGGAGACGGATAGCAGATTGGATCAAAAAGCAGAACCCTACAATATGTTGCCTACAGGAAACACACTTAAAGCAGGGAGATACATACAGAATAAAGGTAAAAGGTTGGAACAGAGCCTATTATGCTTCAGGTAAAGCCAAAAAAGCAGGGGTAGCTATCCTTATCTCAGATCAAGCAAAAGCAGAAGTAGATTTGGTTAAAAAAGATAAGGAAGGCAACTACATCCTGCTGAAAGGTAGCATAAATAATGAAGCCATATCAATACTAAACATATATGTACCAAGTGGTATAGCATCTAACTTTCTAAAGGAAAAGTTAAGAGAACTGCAAGAAGAAATAGACAGTAAAACTATAATAGTGGGAGATCACAACCTTGCACTCTCAGATTTAGACAAATCAAACCACAAAACAAACAAGAAAAGAAATTAAAAAAGTAAATAGAATATTAGAAAAACTAGGTATGATAGACCTTTGGAGAAAACTGAATGGCAATAGAAAGGAATATACTTTCTTCTCAGCAGTTCATGGATCCTATATACAAAAATTGACCATATATTAGGACATAAAGATCTCAAAATTAAATGTAGGAAGGCAGAAATAATAAATGCCTTCTTCTCAGATCACAATGCAATAAAAGCTACATTCAGTAAAAAGTTAGGGGTAAATAGACCAAAAAGTAATTGGAAACTGAATAATCTCATCTTAAAGAATGACTGGGTGAAAGAGCAAATTATAGAAACAATTAACAATTTCACCCAAGATAATGACAATGATGAGACATCATATCAAAATCTTTGGGATGCAGCTAAAGCAGTAATAAGGGGAAATTTTATATCTTTAGAGGCTTATTTGAAGAAAATTGAGAAAGAGAAGATTAACGAATTGGGCTTACAACTTAAAAGGCTAGAAAAAGACCAAATTATAAACCCCCAACCAAAAATTAAACTTGAAACACAAAAATTAAAAGGAGAAATCAATAAAATTGAAAGTAAAAAAACTATTGAATTTATAAATAAAACCAAGAGTTGGTTTTATGAAAAAGCCAATAAAATAGATAAACCTTTGGTAAATTTGATCAAAAAAAAGAAAGAGGAAAATCAAATTGATAGTCTTACAAATGAAAAGGGGGATCTTTCCACCAATGAAGAGGAAATTAGAGAAATAATAAGGAGTTACTTTGCCCAACTTTATGCCAATAAATTCGATAACTTAAGTGAAATGGATGACTTCCTCCAAAAATATAGGCTCCCTAGATTAACAGAGGAGGAGATAAATTGCTTAAATAGTCCCATTTCAGAAAAAGAAATAGAACAAGCTATTAATCAACTCCCCAGGAAAAAATCCCCAGGGCCAGATGGATTCACATGTGAATTCTACCAAACATTTAAAGAACAATTAGCCCCAATGTTATATAAATTATTTGAAAAAATAGGGGATGAAGGAGTCCTACCAAACTCCTTTTATGACACAGACATGGTACTGATACCTAAACCAGGTAGATAGAAAACTGAGAAAGAAAATTATAGACCAATCTCCTTAATGAATATTGATGCTAAAATCTTAAATAAGACATTAGCAAAAAGACTTCAGAAAATCATCTCCAAGATAATACACTATGATCAAGTAGGATTTATACCAGGAATGCAGGGCTGGTTTAATATTAGGAAAACTATTAATATAATTGACCATATTAATAATCAAATTAATAAGAACCATATGATCATCTCAATAGATGTAGAAAAAGCATTTGACAAAATCCAACATCCATTCCTACTAAAAACTCTTGAGAGTATAGGAATAAATGGACTATTCCTTAGAATAATCAGGAGCATATATTTAAGACCTTCAGTAAGCATAATATGCAATAGAAATAAACTGCAACCTTTCCCAGTAAGATCAGGAGTGAAACAAGGTTGCCCACTATCACCATTACTATTCAATATAGTACTAGAAATGCTAGCCTCGGCAATAAGAGCCAAGAAAGAGATTCAAGGAATTAGAGTAGGAAATGAGGAAATTAAACTATCACTTTTTGCAGATGACATGATGGTATACTTAGAGAACCCCAAAGACTCTGCTAAAAAGCTACTAGAAATAATTCAAAATTTCAGCAAAGTGGCAGGATACAAAATAAATCCACATAAATCCTCGGCATTTTTATATATCACTAACAAAATGCAACAGCAAGAGATATAAAGAGAAATTCCATTCCAAACAAATGTTGAGAGTATAAAATATTTGGGAATCCATCTACCAAAGAAAGGTCAGGAATTATATGAGAAAAATTACAAAACACTTGCCACAAAAATAAAATCAGATTTAAATAATTGGAAAGACATTCTGTGCTCTTGGATAGGCCGAGCGAATATAATAAAGATGACAATACTCCCCAAACTAATCTATTTATTTAGTGCTATACCAATCAGACTCCCAAGAAACTATTTCAATGACCTAGAAAAAATAACAACAAAATTCATATGGAAGAATAAAAGGTCGAGAATTGCAAGGGAACTAATGAAAAAAAACTCAGAGGAAGGTGGTCTAAGTGTACCTGATCTAAAGCTATATTATATAGCAGCAGTCACCAAAACCATTTGGTATTGGCTAAGAAATAGACCGGTAGATCAGTGGAACAGATTAGATACAAAGGACAAAAAAGGGTACATCTATAGCAATCTAATCTTTGACAAACCCAAAGATTCCAACATTAGGGATAAAAATTCATTATTCGGAAAAAACTGTTGGGAAAACTGGAAATTAGTATGGCAGAAATTAGATATGGATCCACACTTAACACCATATACCAAGATAAGATCAAAATGGATCCATGATTTAGGCATAAAGAGGGAGATAATAAATAGATTAGAGGAACAGAGGATAATCTACCTCTCAGACTTGTGGAGGAGGAAGGAATTTATGACCAGAGGAGAACTAGAGATCACTATTGATCACAAAATAGAAGATTTTGATTACATCAAACTAAAAAGGTTCTGTACAAATAATACTAATGCAAACAAGATTAGAAGGGAAGTAACAAATTGGCAAAATATTTTTAAAAACAAAGGTTCTGACAAAGGTCTCATTTCCAAAATATATAGAGAACTGACCATAATTTATAAGAAACTGAACCATTCTCCAATTGATAAATGGTCAAAGGATATGAACAGACAATTCTCAGAGGAAGAAATTGAAACTATATCCACTCACATGAAAGAGTGTTCCAAATCACTACTGATCAGAGAAATGCAAATTAAGACCATTCTGAGATACCACTACACACCTGTCAGATTGGCTAAGATGACAGGAACAAATAATGATAAATGTTGGAGGGGATGTGGGGAAATTGGGACACTAATACATTGCTGGTGGAGTTGCGAAAGAATCCAGCCATTCTGGAGAGCAATCTGGAATTATGCCCAAAAAGTTATCAAACTGTGCATACCCTTTGACCCAGCAGCGCTACTACTGGGATTATATCCCAAAGAAATACTAAAGAGCGGAAAGAGACATATATGTGCCAAAATGTTTGTGGCAGCTCTTTTTGTTGTAGCTAGAAACTGGAAGATGAATGGATGTCCATCAGTTGGAGAATGGTTGGGTAAATTGTGGTATATGAAGGTTATGGAATATTATTGCTCTGTAAGAAATGACCAGCAGGAGGAATACAGAGAGGCCTGGAGAGACTTAAATCAACTGATGCTGAGTGAAATGAGCAGAAGATCACTGTACACTTCAACAACAATACTGTGTGAGGATGTATTCTGATGGAAGTGGAAATCTTCAACATAAAGAAGATCCAACTCACTTCCAGTTGATCAATGATGGACAGAGGTAGCTACACCCAGAGAAGAAACACTGGGAAGTGAATGTAAATTGTTAGCATTAATATCTGTCTGCCCAGGTTGCATGTACCTTTGGATTCTAATGTTTATTGTGCAACAAGAAAATGATATTCACACACATGTATTGTACCTAGACTATATTGTAACACATGTAAAATGTATGGGATTGCCTGTCATCGGGGGGAGGGAATAGAAGGAGGGGGGGTAATTTGGAAAAATGAATACAAGGGATAATATTACAAAAAAATATATATATATAATAAAAAAAATTAAAAAAAAAAGACTTCTAACTTGAAAACAAAACCAAAAGATATTGCCATTCTATTCATAGAATATTCTTCATTAAGAATTTTCTTTAACTAATTAAATCAAAGATTTGACCCTCCAATCTCCCCCAAAATTGATTCAAAAACACTTTAAAGTTTTGTCCTGGGGCAGCTAAGTGGCACAGTGGATAGAGTACTAGTCCTGAGATCAGGAGGACCTGAGTTCAAATCTGATCTTAGACACTTAATACTCCCTAGTTGTGTGACCCTAGGCAAGTCACTTAACCCCAATTCCCTCAGCAAAAACAAAAGAAAGGAAGAAAGAAAGGAACAAGGAAGGAAGGAAAAAAGAAAGGAAAAAAGGAAGGAAGAAAAAGAGAGAAAGTTGTGTTGTATTCGCTAAGTAAAAAAGATTAAAATAATTAGTTTCAGCTTAAACAATACTGTTTTGAGTAACAACGGACCTACATAGTACCTTGAAACTGGAGTAGTATTTTCTGGAGGAACTATCCATATCCAATAGGCGAAAGGTGACCATTTCTTACAAGAGAGTATGTATTTCTGAAGGAGAGGGGTGGAGTATGATACTATTTATCCAGACATGACTTTATAAAAATTTTTTTAACTAACTTTTTTGTTGATTAATCTCAATTGATTAATCTCAATACAATATAAACTAGAAAAAGATGATGCAGATTTATAGACATCCTCAATAAAAATGCACTTCTTTTGAGAATAGGAATTATTTCAGTTTTTTATTTTATTTTATTTTTTAATTTTTAATCACCAAAGCTCTGAAGAATGCTGGGAACTTTGTAATTTCTCATTAATACTTGTTGACTAGTTAATTGATGAAAGACAATGGATCTTGAATGAAAAGACCTCTTTTGAAGCCTAGTCCTACTGTTAATGACAGTTTTAGTAATAGTTTTAGGCAACTATTACAGTCTCTTTTAGTTTCAGTTTCCTTTCTTTGCTATTCTGGATTAAACTTGGCTTAGAACATTCCCCTAAAAGTTTAGGTTCAATTTTGGAACAAAATTAGGTATTTATAGGTGATTCTGATAAGTTTGTATCTCCTAGATTTCCAGTTAGTGGCAATAAGAGAGTTGTTAAAATTCCCTTTTGGTTGGCCTGCAGTTTCAAAATGAAAGAATTCACTTATCCCAAAATATTATTGGCAAAAATGAAAATTTATTATTGGATAGAAACCAGTTTGCTAAAAGACTGACTTCTATAGTGGCAAAGTCCTATTATGGAAATGGAGTCTGGCACTGAGAAGAGAATGCCTTCTCAGTGAGCAGGGTCCTCGCAGGCAGCTATGCCAAGGAAAGAGAGCGAGAGAGGTTCATTGGCATGGCATATTCATTCTTTGGGGCCTCTTCAAGATAAATGAAAGCTGGCAGTGAGAAAAGAAAGCCTTCTCAGTGGTCAGAGGGTCCTCACAACCTGCTTGGGACTCTGCAAAGAGAGTCCAAAAACTACCCTTTGGCATGTCTTGAATCCATTTTATATAATTTTGGTATGTCTTGAATCCATTTTATATAAATATATGTATATAACTGCATTTATATTATGCATATATGTATCTGTTATATATGTATAGTATTTTGTAATTAATTTGAAGAAATTAAATTATATTAGGAGAGATAAAAATGTGTACAAGCCAAATTTTAAGAAAATCTTTACATTATGATAATAATGATGTGATAGACATGCCAAAGGTTTTCATTCAAATTTTTTTTGAACAAGTTGGAGAATTCAGTTTCCAGGTTTTTGAGAGCACAGACAAGAGCATTTTTATACTTAACATTTTGTTTAGCAAGTCAAGACAAAGAGTCGGCAACATAAGTGCCCAAGAGGAGGAAGTCATCAATAATGACAATCATATAGGAAGGACAAAAGGAAACAGGACTGGGAAAACTCTATTGACCCATCATTTAAGAAATCCCCTATACTGTTTTAAGAGAGTAGTTTTAATTGACTGATGATTTAAGGATGACTAGGATGTTAGGAGACTAGAAGAACCGTAATGAATTCAATAGACACAGAAATATTCAGAAGAGAGGTGGGTTTGGGGGATTTTCTTTCTTTTTTTTTTTTTATTTTTATTTTGTGAAAGGGGAACTTTACTCCAGGTCTGGCATATTTATAGTTTATATTTTGATTTACATACAGTAATCCCATAATTCATGGGACAAAAATACATAGTATCAAAAAAATTTGAGAATTGAAAGGAATTTAGTTTTCATTTAATCTTTTTTTTTTCTTAATAGTGTTTTTCCACATGTAAAGATTATTTTCAACATTTGTTTTTATAACATTTCTCCCCTCTTCTCTCCCCAAGACAGAAATCAATCTGATACAGATTATAAATGTACAATCATTTAGAACATATTTCCACATGTATCATGTTGTGAAAGAAAAATCAGAACAAAAGGAAAAAGCCACAAAAAAGAAAAAAAAGTGAAAACTGTATGCTCTGATCTACATTAAATCTCCATCGTTATTTCTCTGGATATGGATGACATTTTCCATATCAAGTCTATTGAAATTTTTTTTGATCACTTATATTACTGAGAAGAGCTAAATTTATCATAGTTGATCATCATATAATCTTGCTGCTACTGTGTAAAGTGTTCTGACTTTACTCACTTCACTCAGCATCAATTCATGTAACTCTTTCCAGGCTTTTCTGAGCAGGGTCTGTCTATCATTTCTTATAGAACAATAATATTGCTTTACATTCATACACTACAACTTATTCAGCAATTCCCCAATTTATGGGCATCTACTCAATTTCCAATTACTTGTCACCACAAAAAGAGCTGTTACAAACATTGTTGCATATATGGACCTTTATCCTTTTTTATGAGCTTTTGGGGATACAGACCCAGTGGTAGCACTGGATCAAAGGGTATATGCAATTTTATAGCCCTTTGGGCATAGTTGCAAATTTTCTCCAGAATGGTTGCCATCTAATCTTACCCATACTCAAAAGTAGTCCTTAACAGCACATACCCCAGAAATAATTATTCATCCCTTGCTTGAAAATGTGCAAGGAAGGGGAATTCAGCATCTCCCCTGGCAAAACATTCTATTTTGGGGCAACTGTAATTGTTATAAAGTTTTTCTTCACATCAAGGCTCAATTTGTGAGTAACTTCCAGGCATACTACTAATGGCTCAACCTTCAGGTGACAAATAGAGAAAGTTTATGTCTTCCTTTATATGAGTCCTTTAAATATTTGAGCTTATAGCTATCATGCCCCAAATGCTTTGCAACCTTTTTTTTCCCCCTCTATATTATAGAAGCTAGGTTCTTTCCATTTAAGCTCATATGTCACTGACTCAAAGGCAGTTCATCCATCTACTTGACCTCCTCTGAACATTTTCCACTTTATCAATAACCTTCTTAAACTAGAGCCTCCAGCACCAAAGACTACAGATGAAATCTGGTCAGAACAGAGTACAGTGAAATGATTATCTCCCTCTTCCTGGAATCTATTCTTTCATAATGCAGCTCAAGAATAATTTGTTGTTTGTACAGGTCATCAGGAACAGGGCAATTTAGGGATGAGGCCAGAGCAAACAATGACACAAAATGCAGAGCATACCTTTTTTTTTTTTTTTTTTTAACCACTGAAAGATAAGAATCTACTTATTAGGAGATCCCCATGAGTATTATTTTTAAAAATGCTTTTAAAAATACGATATAGACATTTGAGGGGATGCCCCATTTTGCTATGTCCCTCCTGGGATATGATTCAAGAATATATTAATATATTTCAATTAATATTTTATTTATTAATTGAGTAAAAAAGGGTGGGTAAACTGGCCCTTTTGAGGTTAATAATGCTAGTCTGTTCCTGTTTATTGTCAACTGAAATCATTCTTGTCCTGTGATGTTTGAAACATCTTTTTAGAAGGAATTTCAGGATTCCTGAAAATGGGGGCCCTTCAGCGAGAAAGCTAAAAGTACATACAAAAATAATGAAACATCTATAGTCCTATTTTCACAAATTTAGCTTAACAATGGCAAATAAATTAAATGAGTTGGCAATGTGACATGGAAGAACATCCAGGTACTTGCATCAGTGTCTATGGTTCATTACAAAAAGAAGTGAATCCTTTTTTTTTCTTTTCTTTTCTTTTTCTTTTTCTTTATTTTCTTGCTTTTTTTGGCCATGAGAGATAGTGAGGTATGGAGAGAGAGGGGACTTTGAAATTACACACCAACATCCATAACTCAATTAGACATTTTCATGAATTTTCTCAACTTTCACAAAAAGTTGATACAGATCATTCTTTAGGTCACCCAATAAATTTTTTGTGAACTCTAAATTATTTTCATTGGTTTAAATTTTTACTGAGTAGGTGACCAGACTGCCCATGGTAATCCTGACTATTTTTAGATCTGATTCCAGTTAGCTTAAGGAGGACTTTAACTCATCCACAGATGCCAGTGTTTCTAGATAGTCAGGAGGGAGAGAAGCATCCCTCTGGGTTTTTTCAAGCATAATGTGGACTTGTTTCTGCACCTTCTCAAGGGAAATCATGGTACTGGGAAGCTCACTCACTCTCCTCTTCAACTCCTTCACATCAGTATGTAGGGAAAGCTGAACCTCCCACAGGCTCCTCACAGTACTCCCAAGATCATCTTTATCTGTATTCAACAATCCATAAGAGGCCATGATACCTTCAAGGTGCTCCTGGGGTTTGGCCAGCTGATGTTCATTCTCTTTGCTCTTGTAAAGAAGAGATTCCAGAGTTTTTGTCTGACCAGAAGATACTGTCTGGATAACCTGGAGGCTGCCTTCTAGGTGCTCAAACCTGTATTTGAAATCATCACTCCTCTTGTGATGAGAGGCTAAGGTATCTCTGTTCTAGAAAATGTCATTCGCTTCTTGTTGAACTTTCTTTGACTGAATGCACATCTTCTTCCAATGTCTTTATCTCGTTGAGGAGATGGGCCAAGGAATCCTCAGCCTGAACATTTTTCTCCTTTAGGGATTGTAATATGAAATGTTCCTTAACAGCAACTTCCCTAAACTTTTCTTGCTCCTATTTCAAGTTGACCAATTCTTTGACTTCAGTGTAGACATCAGATTCCATGGTTTCCAAAGAAAATTCCAAAGACTGGATGTCCTTTTCTCTGTATTTTACCAAAGTCTGGAGTCCACCACATTCCTCAATGCCTTAACATCATCATTGTAACAATCTGTCTCCTCTAAGGAAGCAATTTTGGCTTTCATCTCATTTATTTCCTTCTAACTCCTCTTCTGGACCTCAGTGAATATTTTTATGTTCTCATTGATGGGCTTGGTGAGCTCTGTGAGTCTCTCTTCCATAGTGTACTCCAGGAATTTGAAATCCTTTTCCCTAGAGTTTTTGACTACCCCTGGAATCCTTGACTACATGGCTGCCATCTGAAAGGTCTTTCAGGATCTTATTCTGCCATTTTTGGGTAGCACATCACTGATATAATTAATCTCATTCTCCCCCTGCTTGATTGCTTTTTCTATTAACTCTTGCTTATGTTAGGAGTTTTTTAAGATGAACTCAAAATTCACAAAAGTAGATTGTAAAGATTGGGACTAGTAATGATAACTTGAAAGCAAACCCAGCTCCTTTTTCTGCCTGGTGAAGTCCTCATTTCAGAGTCTGATTTGGAGAGGAGATGAGCGTGAGGTAGAAGAGAAAATTGAGAACCTTTTCCAATTAGCCAAAGAAGGAGGAAGAGGAAATGGACACTGCTAAGAATTTCCTACCATCTCCCTCAGTGGGACGGTTTTTTGAGCTAAGGTCTTTAATAGGTCTCAGTTTGATGGATATCACACGCATTTTTTGTCCCAAGCTATCTTGGGGTTTACTAGCTGTAAGAGTTCTTTAAATGGGCCAGCACAGTGCAACAGAAGATTTGAGTGGCCTGGAAGTAATTTCTGTGGGTAGGGACTGCCCCATGGGTGGGATCCTAGCCATATTGAGATAGCTTCTTAACTAGAGAAGGCTCCCTCTCTGATTAGCTGTGTGTGTGACCTCACAGACCCTTTTTAAGCCCACTGCAAGCAGCAGGTCACTCTCTTTATCCTGGGGTAGCTGAACCAAGTAGATGGATAATCAAGAGAGGTAAGGAGCTTGATAGTGAATATATGGGTCTCCAGACCACGTGTTCACTATGGATTTAACAAGTCAGGGCATTATGTGAGCAAGTATAATAAAGGCTTTAAGTTTGCACATGCTTTCTACTTCATTCAACAATTTCTTATTTTGTGAGCCCAAAGTTGTTAACTCATCTACCCCACTTCTATTCTTCTGATGGCCCAAACTTGATATAACTGCCATACTCTCTTTACAAAAAATTTCAGCACCATGATAAAATATTATCTTCCCAAGACAACTCTTGAATTCCCTGGAAGCTTGTGGGTGAAGCTATACAAATCAGAAATTATTAGTTACTCTGCTTCTGTCAGAAAGAAAGAGAAAGAGGATAAACAGAGAAAGACAGAGAGAGAGCTCCAGGAGATAAATTTGTAAATAAATTCCCCCATCAAATTTATTTCTACACATAAGAATGGCTAAACATTAAAAAAAAAACAAAGAAATCCTTTTTAAGCATCTATTAAAAGAACAAGATTCAGTAACTTAATTTAGAATTACTGATGTGATCTTCAAAAGAGGATAATATTCAAGCTTCATCAGAACATAAAGCAATTTGTGAGATTGCTGGTTATACATTTTACATTTTACTTCAGTTCTGAATTATCACACCACTCCAAATTTGAATGTCCTTTGAATAATCATGAATAATCATCCATTTTCCAAGTCAGCTGCCCTTAAAACTGTGATAGTTAATTACTCCTATAACTGCTGAAAGCAATTGTTCCTGCATCCCATAAAACTCAAAAACTTTTCTCACTGGACCTAGGGATCCAGGACATTTCAAACTCATAAGGTTACTTACAATCTTAGACATGATCATCTAGAGACTGATGTTTGATCACTTACTTTATACAGAAAATATAAATCATAAAAGGCTAGCAATGGTCCAGATATAAGCTTGCCTTCCTTCTATGTTCCCTCTGAGGCCTGTTACAGGGTAGTAGTGATGGGCATGGTGGTAGTGGCAGTGGGATGAATGCTACCTTCCTCAATATTCTGCCCAGGAAAATAATAGCAGAGATCATACTATTTGCCCAATGGGAAAGAGTCACAACCAAGAGAGGAACAAGCTAGACTCTGTCTTCTCCTAACTACTATAGCACACAGGTTCTTTGCCTTCTGTTACAGGCGAGTAGTGCACCAAAGGTCAATTTAGAGTTTCCACATGTGATAAGATGACATTTTAGCAAGTTTCTCCCCTCTCCAAAATAGATTAAACAAGTTTTTTCTCTGTCTTCAGAATATGACCAGCTCAGAGGACTAAGTTGTAATTTTTTCAACATATTTTCTTGGTTTCCTAAAGTCATAAAAAGGCCACCATGTGGAGTTGAGACTTTTCAGATTCAGCAGGTGATCAAAAACCATAGTAGTCAGGTGTCAGTTCAACCTACTTCTAATACTACATCATACTAAAATGTCAAGTTCTTTCATTAATGAGTATTAAAGATCAAAGCAGTCAGAAAATTTATCAGTTTCACAAAGCTTCCAAAATGAGTAATCATGTCTTTGGAGTCCCTGGAAGTTTTTAGGAGAGCTGTGTTTCCTTGATGTTTCTTTAGAGAGCCCCTATGGTCCATTCGTTTTCATCACAGGGAAAAACTAAATTATAGGATCTTTCATATAGATTATACTACATCCATAGGTTGCTGGTTCAACCCATCTCTCCAAAAGCCAGGATGGAATTCTTATTGACCAACCATTGATCCATAGTATATTTCCTATCTTTCCAGAACAACTTCCATAGCTATGAGATGGTCTGGTAATGAAGCTATTGGTATTTAATGGTATGCACATTTTTCATTGCTATCGTATCACTGCCTTAAGTGTCTGACTTCCACAAAGCCAAATATTACATGATAATGGGTGAAGTAAATGATGTAGCTATATGGGAGATAAACTTAACAATAGTAGGACTTGTGGTTCCCTATTCTCTTAGTGTTTACTCTTTGATATCATCCATAATACCTTTGAATTCATCTCATATCTCACTGGAGATTCATAACCCCCATTTTGTTTCCAGGTTATTTGTTTTTCTTCCTGAGAGCATCCTACTCATCATTTCTCATAGAAAAAATAATATAAACCACTGTTTATTGAGTCATTCCCCAATTGATGGGCATCCCCTCAATTTCTATTTTTTTTTTTTGCCCTAAGAAGAGATGCTATGAATATGTACATGTAGGTCATTTTCCTTCTTCTTTTTGAATCTCTTTTGGTATTCATGCCAAGTAGTGGTATTATTATTAGGTCAAGGCATATGCATGAATTTATAGCCCCTTGGGCACAAATCATATACTTTGATCATTTATCAATTGGAATATGACTTAACTTGCTTCAAAAATTATTTTTTAAATTACTACTGTTATATATCCCAAGGAAATCATAAAGAAAGGGAAAGGACCCATTTATGCAAAAATGTTTGTAGAAATTCTTTTTGTGGTATCAAAGAATTGGAAAATGAATAGATGACCATCAATTGGGGAATAGCTGAACAAGCTGTGGTATATAAAGATAATGTAATATTATTGTTCTATAAAAAATGATGAACAAGCTAATTTTAGAAAGGCCTGGGAAGATGTACACAAATTGATGCTGAGTGAAAAAAGCAGAATTAGGAATACATTGTAGCAGTGATTAACTATGAATAACTTAGTTCTTCTTAGTAGTTCAGTGATCCAAAGCAATCCCAATAGACTTTGGACAGAAAATGCCATCTGCATCCAGAAAAAGAATTATGGAGACTGAAGGTAAATCAACACATGGCCATGTTCACTTTTTTTTTTTTTTTAATCTTTCCTGTGGTTTTTCCCTTTTGCTTGGATTTTTTCTCTCCCAACATGATTCACAAAGCAATGTATATTAAAAATAAATTTTAAAAAATTACTACTGCTAACTGTATTACTTCTCCTCCCCCCTCCCCATTTATTCTCTTCTTTCACCCTGTCCCTCCTCAAAAGAGTTTTGGTAATGACCACTCTCATCCCCAATATGAACTCTTTTTTTTTATCATCATTTCCCCCTTCCCATATCCTATTCCTATATGTTATTTCCTCTTTGATCCAGTTTTGGTGACAGCAAAGTTCATTTTCTCATCCTCTTCTCATCCTCTTCACCTCTACTATAAAAGCCTTTACTTCCCTCTTTATTTATGGCAGATAATTTGCACCATTCCACTTTTCCCTTTCTCTTTCTCCCAGAGAAAATAACTCTCAAAGAGTTATTTTCATCTTTGAGACTGTATTTCCTTTTCTAGTTGGATAACTTTTTTTCATAATCTTGATTTTCTTGGATGGTTTTTATTTTTTAGTTTTTCCTCAA
Organism: Sminthopsis crassicaudata; assembly: GCF_048593235.1. Lineage (NCBI taxonomy): Eukaryota > Metazoa > Chordata > Mammalia > Dasyuromorphia > Dasyuridae > Sminthopsis > Sminthopsis crassicaudata. Next base: position 521,539,179 of record NC_133617.1, read on the forward strand.
AGTCTGTCATTTGACTTCTAAATTCTTTTTTGAAGTTTTTGATGAATTCTCTCTAGGCAAGGAGCTATTTCACATTACTCTTTGGGGTGAAAACTTTTTTTTTTTTACACATCAGTGTTCCCCTCTGAAGAGGAACCCAAGTTTTCTCTTTCCCCAAAGTTATGTTTCTATGGTGAGTTCTTTCATCTCTGCTGGCTCATTTTTTTTTTTTTTTTAATAAAAATTGTTCCGATAAATACCTTTAATCCTGGGGTTGGGAGGATGGTGTTTTTGACTTCATTTCAGTTCTCCCCTCTGATCAAGAACCACAAACAAAAAGCTTCATCCTCCAATAAGTGCCCATAGCCAGCAGCATCCCCACCCTACCTACCTCTGCAGTCACAAGTTTGCTGGATCATTCTCACCCAGGGCTACATCTCTGCAGCAAAGCTGAGCGTGGTGTAACTAATCAGCCAAGGTTCCCTCAATCTTCCCCTCCTCAGACCCAACTCCACAAACCACCCAGTAAGTGGAAGTATCTGTGGTTCTTTCTAAGGCTCCAGTCACACCCAACTTGCCCTGGGTTGCTAGCCTGGAGGTGTTTGCACTTCATACAGGTTTCCTGGCCCAAGGTCTTTCTTCAGATCTTCTTGGGATGTATATGGAGGAACTCTATTCTACCCCAAGTCTTTTTGATTTATTCATAAGTTTATGTTTGACCCACGGTACAAATTTGTTCTAGGTGTGGGAAAAACTGGAAGAATTTGAAATTTACCAATCTACTCTGCCATCCTTCCAGAATCCTCCAGTGAATTCTTTTTCACCCTTTAATTTCATCATTTAAAAAAAAAAAAAAAAGATATTATCCCTTCATATCCAACTCATACTTGTGTCTTCTGTTTGTATATACTTCTTTTAACAACTATAATAAGAAAGTTCTAATGAGTTACAAGTAACATCTTCCTGCATAGAAATGGAAATAAACCTTATAAGTTCCTTATGACATCACTTTCCTGATTACCTTCTTATGATTCTCCAGAGTCCTCTATTTGAAAATCATATTTTCCATTTAGCTTTAGTCTTTTCATCACAAATGTTTGAAAACTCTCTATTTCACTGAATAATCTCATTTTCTTCTAAAGAATTATATTCATTTTTGCTGGATAGGTGATTTTGGGTTGTAATCCTAGCTTCACTGCTCTCAGGAATCGCATATGCTAAACTCTCTGCACCTTTAATTTAGAAGATGCTAAATCGTGTGTTATTCTGAGAATAGCTCCATTATACTTGAATTGTTTCTTTCTGGATGCTTGCATTATTTTCTCCTTGACCTGGGAGTTTCAGAATTTGATTATAATATTCCTGAGAATTTTCATTTTGAGATCTCTTTCAGGAGGTGATTTGTGGATTTTTTCATTTTCTATTTTACCTTCTGGTTCTAGAATATCTAGAATATTTACTTGATAATTTATTGAAAAATGATTTTCAGGCTCTTTTTTTGATCATGACTTTCAGGTAGACCAATAATTTTAAAATTATCTCTCCTGGATTTATTTTCCAGGACAGTTGTTTTTCTGAGATACGTCCCTTTATTTTTTTGATTTTGCTTTATTATATCTTGATTTCTCATAAGATAATTAGCTTCTATTTGCTCAATTATATTTTTTAAGGAATTAATTTTCTCAGTGAGCTTTCTTATACCTCCTTACCCATTTGGCCAATTTTGTTTTTTAAGTCATTCTTCAATCTCAATTCTTTTCCTAATTTTTCCTCTATTTGAGCTATTCCATGATTTAAGTCCAATTCTTATTTTTCTTGGAGGCTTTAACTTTGTTATCATCTTCTGAATATGTGTTTTGATCTTCCTTGTCACCATAATAGCTTTCAATGGTTAGAAACTTTTTGTTGTAGTCTGCTCATTTTCCTAATCTATTTTTTTTTGTTTTTGTTTTTACTATGTTAACATAAATCTCTGTTTTCAGGATGGAGGGTCCACTCTCTAGGAGTTCAGGGGTTTTGTGCAGCTGTTTTCAGAAGTCCTTTGAGGATCCTGACCACAAGAACTCTTTTCTGCCTTAGAGCTATTAGGAGTGTCCTCACCCCACTGTAATTGTAAAATCTAGTGTAGTAAATCAACAGAGTTCTGTTTTGCAGATGTTCGTGCCTTGGGATCAGGGCCAGGTGTGCTGTGCTGGTGCTACCTGCCCTGGGACTGTACACCAGACTTCCACCCTGTCACCACAGATCTTCTTCACTGACTTTCTCACTACACCTTAGTGTTCCCAGAGCTGAGATATACAGAAGCCTCTAGCACTACTGCTGATTCAGAGGTCCTGCTTCACTGATTCTGGGGTCCAGAAGAGGCTGTGGCCTGACTGAGGCTGGAGCTGGGGCTGGACTGATAGAGCCTGCTTTGGGATTACATGCTAGATTTCAACTCTTGTTCCACAGACCTTTTCTGCTGACTTCCAAGTCCACTTTGGTGTCTGAGTTGAAAAGTCTGGAAACTGCCACTATTTCAGAGGTCAGATCTGGGTCCTAGACTGGGGCTGGTACTGTGTCCAGGGATGTGCTGATATAACCTGTGCTGGGATTATACACTGTACTCTCACCCTTGTTCCACAAACTTTTTTGCTGAACCTCTAGGTCCTCTTTGATGTCTCAGGGCTGAGAAGTCTGGAAGCCATCAGTATTGCTGGTGATTCAGAGATTGAACTGGATCCAGGGCTGGGACCAGGGATGCACCAGAATGGTCTGAACCTGGATTGTATGCTGCATTTTACCCTAGAGTCACAGACCTTTCCTGATGACCTTCTAAATTCTTTTTGGCTGGAAAATATTCTAGTCCATTTTGGGGGATGTTCTGACATTCTAATATTTGTTTAGTCATTTTGGAGTGATTTGGGGAAGAGTTTGGGTGAGTTCCTGCCTTTATCCATCATCTTGATTCCAGCTCCACAACCTCCATTTTGAAGATTACTTTTTCCAAAGAATACTGAGATTTGATGGCCAAATTCTGATGAGTCAGTGGTGGCCTACCATTTTTGCCACATTGATTTATAAAGATTTGTCCAGAGGTCCCAGTTTTCTTGCTTATTTTGTTTTCTTTGCTATTTTTTCTGAGGGAAGGATGAGAAAACTATTCCCCAAATAATTTTATCCAGTGTCCTTGGGATCTTTATTCTGTAACTCCTTAAGCTTTTATAAAATAAATGTGTCTTTTCCTGCTTGTGATTTTGTCTCTGTAGAAACTTAAGCTGATAAAGGTATTGCTGAAGTGTAGCATAGTAGCTCCCTAGGGATCTCTTTCCACTGTTCCAATAACTTTTTTTCTTCACTCTCACTTTTAAAAAATCACATTAAATACTAAAAATGTTTATGACTCCAAAAGAAAGAAAAATCTCTTCACTTTGAATGATTAAAAGGAACATTAAATGAATGTAAAATAGAAGACAGGAGTTCAGATTCAAATAACAATTCCATTTGTAGGAAACAAATCAAATCTGATTTCTTTTGGACTTCATTCTGTCTGTTTCAAAAATGTGGCTCTGTGGAATAAGTCCTGAGTACATTTTTTTTTTCTGTTGCCTTCTTCTTTTCATTTTCTCAGCTACTTCTGGATGAATGCCCTGATACTTGAAACTTGGCCAAAATATGACTCTTCTAAAAGACCCCAAAGATTATTCTACAGGAACATTTGTGAAGAAGCTAATATGCAGATAATACTATAAAGAGAGTATTTGGGGCAAAACATATTCGACATATGAAACATGAGTATAATCAGGAATATGGATGCAGTACAATCCATATGGTTTAAGTCCCAGTGCATTTGAAAAATATCTTTCCCTGGCAATATTTATACAGGATGTCAATAGGATAGGTTAGTTTCAGTGTGTTTGCCAATCTTGATTAATAATACATTTCAGGATAGATATGACTAGATATATGAAATGAGTCACCCTTTATTGGCCAAACTCACAGAAATGCCATTGTGGGAACTTTCCTTATATCAGAATATTATTACTATATACAATTAACCTATATTATAAAAAAGTATTAAATTCACATTCATTTGCAGAACTCTTTTATATTCTACACACAGAAGAGTCTAGTTATAAAATCTGTGTTTTCTGGAAGCTAAAAGTCTAAAATGAACAATTAAGATTAAGAGTTCTAAAGCTTTGTTATTTCATGAATTTCTTTGCAGAATGGTGAAGCCCATACACCATTTCTCAGAATAATGATTTTAAATTCATAAATAAATACAACTTAAAATAAACCAACTATATTGAAATAAATATAAAATATTTTTTTAAAAATCCAAAACACTAACAAAAAGTTTCGAATAAAGATAAAGAAAGGTAGATAATTAAAAAAATAAAATAAAAAGGTAGTTAATTTGCTACTTTTTCAAACAATAAAGCTTAATTTTACACTTATTTCTAAAAATTAATACTAGGGCAGCTGGCTAGCACAAGGGATAGAGCCCTGGGTCTAAAATTAGGAAGACTCATTTTCCTGAGATCAAATGTGCCTTCAGAGTTAGTAGTTGGGCGACCCTTGGCAAGTCACATAATCTTGTTTGCCTCAGTTTTCTTACCTATAGATATGGGAAAGAAAATGGCAAGCCACTTCAGTATCTTTGCCAAGAAAATATCAAAAAATGTAGAAAAAAAAGTTGGACATGACTAAATAACAATAGAAATTAAGTATAAGAAAGGGAAGAAATTCAAAGTAATAAGTAAAAATATGCTTACCATTGTAGTGATAACTAAGACAAACAACCACTGACTAATTTCTAATTGCAATGAAATTTTTGCCAGTAAAGTTATTTATTTGCACTTGATCAATCTAAAAGAGGATTTCTTAAATTATGTGTGTCTCAAAATGAGTTCATGATTTAGATTAAAGGGTGATATTTATTATAAGAAAATTAGGAAAGCAGGGCTATAAGATCTTTGGAGATATGAGAAATACATGGCCAAAGAAGAACCAGAAAATATTATGAAATGCAAAATGGAGAATTTTGATTCCATTACATAAAATAGGTTTTGCACAAAAAACCCAATGCAGCCAAAATTCGAAGGAAAGCAGAAAGATAGGAAACAATTTTTATGGTAAGCATTTCTGATAAAGGTCTCATTTCTAAAATATATAAGGAACTGAGTCAAAGAATTCAAGTCATTTCCCGATTGATAAATAATCAAAGATTATGAACAGGCAGTTTTCATATGAAGAAATTGACATTTGTTAGTCATATTAAAAAAATTCTCTAAATATCTACTGGTTAGGAAAATGCAAATTAAAGCAACTCTAAGGTACTACCTCTTACCTCTAAGATTATTAATGTTGGAGGGGAAAAGTGGTAGAGTTGTAAACTGAACCAGCCATTTTTGGGGAACAATTTGGAACTATCCTCAAAGGGTTATAAAAGTATGAATACTCTAATCTAGCAATACCACTACTAGGTGTTCAATCATAAAAAAGGGAAAAGGTACCACATATACAAAAATATTTCTAGCAGCTCTTTAAATGATGACAAAGAATTGAAAATGGAGTGAATGCCCATCAATTCGGGAATGACTGAATAAGTTGTATTATGTGAATGTAAATTGATTATTATGGTTCTTAAAGAAATGATGGGCTGGTAGATTTCAGAAAAAAAACCTGGAAAGACTTATGTGAACTGATACATAGTGAAGTAAGCAGAACCAGGAGAACATTGTACATAGTAATACCATCATCGTATGATGATCAGGTATGATAGACAACTTTTTTTTTCATCAATATACTGATTCAATACAATCCTAAAAGATTTATGATGGAAAATGCTATCCACATCCAGAGGAAGAATGCAAAAAGAAGCACACTATTTTCACTGTCCCCCAACTTTTCTTGTGTTTTTTTTTTCCCTATTTGTTCTGAGTTTTCTTTCTCAATATGACCAATATAGGAAAAAGTTTAACATGATTGTACATGTACTAACAATACCAAATTACTCGATGTCTTGGGGTAGTAGGAAGAGGGAGGGAAAAATTTTGGAACTGGAAATCATACAAAAGTGAAAGCTAAAAGCTGTCTTTATGTATAATAAAGAAAAAAAATGTGTGTGTGTGTGTGTGTGTGTGTCTGTGTGTGTCTGTGTGTGTGTGAGACAGAGAGAGAGAGAGACAGAGAGAAAGAGAGAGAGAGAGAGAGACCTCTTTGGTAGTCACTTGAAACTTCTGGAACCTTTCTCAGAATGATTTTTTAAAATACATTTTAAAAAACCCACATGTATTAGAAAAGAAACCAATTATACTGAAAACTCACAAAAATATCTATTAAAGGCAAATTCTTAAACAACCAGTTTATAACTCCAGATAGGTCTTCCCAGAAAACTTTTGACTGGGCCCAAATGTTACTCCAAATGTTGCAGTGACTTTACTAAAACCATTTTTTCCTCATCCTATTAGAAGCTCTGCTCCCATTCTATCCTCCTGTTAGACTTAGATATTCCAATTTATGGGGAAAAAGGATGTTTTGGCAGGGAGGCTTGGCCTTAGTTTAGGGAATCTTCCTATTTGTGTGATTCCAGGCAGATTACAATTTCTTTCTGCTTCAGTTTTCTGTGTCAGTTTTAGCTTAGTATTTTGTTTGTGGATTACAACATCAAATTTGTGTTGCCATGCTTCTTTTTTTCAATGTTACTCATAGTTCCAAGTCATGTCACAAAATTTTACAGAGCAAAGTGGATGTATAGTGAGAAATAACTTCATCCCTAAACATACATCAGACGAAATATAGTAGAAAGGTAAGAAGCTATTAAAATCTGAAAAAGAAAAATTTAAGAACCTGAAAAAATTGATTATCATCACTTCTTGAAAACTATAGACATTCTGTCTAAAAAAAGTATAAACACAATACTGAAATCTCCAATTATTTTAAAGAGACAAAGAACATTTGGAGGGATATGTGAAAGATACTTTTAAAGTTTAACAGCATCAATCCAACTTGTCAAACGACTGCACCAAAACAATTAATCATAAGAAGATGATTATTATGTTTCAGGGGTGGAGCCAAGATGGCAGAGTGAAATCAGGAAGCTGCTTGAGTTCTTCCAGTCAGTATCTTTCAAGAAACCACAGGAAACCAAGCCTCTGAATAAAGTCTGATGGGATCAAATCACTCTCCAGTTCAAGAAAGTTTGGAAAAGCTTCAAGAAAGGTCAGTCTCACTGGAGTGAAAAATGTTCAGCTCAGCTGAGACAGACCCACATATTTGGAAGATCACTTTGGTAGCTGAATGATGAGAAATTATAGGTAGAGGAATAAAAGAATAGGTTGTTATAATAGCCCAGACATGAAGTGAGAAGGGCTGCAATCAAGGCAATATCAATATTAGAAGAGAGAAAGAGGTATATATGAAGTTATAAAACTGGAATTAGCAGAACATGAAAACTTATTGGATTTGGGGTAGTTCTGAAAAAGGATAAAAATTAAAAGATAACATTTAAGTCTTTAGTCTGAGTAACTTGTAAAGATGGTGATACAAAAATAATCATGACATTAAGAAGATTAGAGAATTTTAAGAGAAAATAATAAGTATACTTTTGTAGTTTAAGCCTATGGGATCTAATAGACATTGGTCAATGAAAGATTCGAGGTCAAGAGAGGGGTTAGAATTGAATAAATATATCTGAGATTTATCTGCATATAAATATTTTAATCTATGAGAACTGATAAAGTCTCCAAGTAAAATGGAGAAAGAAGAGATGAAGAACTAGAATAAAGCCTTGGAAGGAAAAGAAGAAAACTGTTAAAATACATAATACTGCAGACCTTCAAAAAATCCTGGAGAAACAAGAAATTTAATATATCAAAAGTGAAATTGGGAATGAATGATGATCAGAATTTAGAGTTCTCAGGACAGAATTTTATAACTAAGTACTTAGGGAAAAACAAATATGAAGCTATATGGAAATTTATCAAAGGCAAACAAATCAAAGGCAACATAAAGGTTCCATATAAGTCCAAACAAGATACACTATGTAAAACAATTTGAAGATCATAAAAGTACCGCAAAACCTTTTTTTAAAAGTTTGAATTCCATAATGGAGGAAAAAAACAAACAAACAAACAAACAAAAACCTTTCCATAATTTCTAAATAAAGTACATATTCTGTTAAAAAACAAAATTATGTTTTCGAGTAATTTATAGAATCTCACATCAAACAGCAAATTTGACCATTCTCCCCCCCCCCTGATTGTTTATGCTTATTTCTTTAATTTCATATTCTTGTCTTATTTTTATGGCTAATTTTCTACATAATACTAAATAAGAGTGATAAGAAAGGATAACTTTGATTTGCTCCTGATTTTATCTGAAAAATGTACAGATGATTCTAATGCCTGATTTTAAGTAAATGCTTTTCATCACATTAAGAAAAAGCCTATTTATTTTTATATTTTTGGAATGTTTGAAATATGAAGGTATAGTGTGTGTCAAAAGTTTTTTTTCTTTGTTAATTTTATGTTTTTTTTTTTTATTTTTGCTATTAATATGGTCAATTGTATTGATATTATCCCTAAAAAATAACTAACATTTTACTTCTGTTCCAAATATATTTTCATATATTGCTACAACTTCTTTTTAAATATTTTATTCAATATTTTACATGAATATTTCTTAGAGTCACTGGTAAGAGTTTTATGTCTGATTTGTCTCCCCATGATTTTTGTATTAATATTTGTTTAAGAGAAATTTGGTAGTTAACTACTCTTCCTTATTTTTATATTCAATTTATAACATTGGAGTTAGTTTTTTAAATTGTCCTATGTAATTGATTGAATATATACAGATCTGGATTTAGATTTACTTTTTATATTCGATAATTCATCAATGATTTATTCAGTTTTTCTTTGTAAAACTAAGTTATTAAAATTATCTTTCTTATTCTTAGTCATTGTATATTTTTGTAAATATTGCTCTGTTTCATTTAATTTATCAGTTTTGTTGTATTATTTTGGCATAACTCATAATAATTTGATTTATTTTCTTCTCATCTGCTATAAATTATTTCATGTCTGATTTTAACCATCAGTTTTCCTTATTTCATAAATTAATAATTCATCTATTTTATTTTCATTACTCTTAATTTCATTTATTAACCCAAATATTCCTCCTATTTCAGTTATTTATCAATAAGTCAATAATAATATCAATTATCATTTATTTCTAATATTTGGAAATTCCTTTGAAAAGAATAGAATGTAAGCCATTTAATGGAAGGGATTATTTCTCTTTGTGTTTGTATTACCAGTACCTAGCATAATGCTTAACGTATAACTTGACGTATAAAAAATATTTAATTAATGCTTATTGATTTATTTATCCCATTTTTAGATCCTTACAACATTTTAAGATGAGTTGGGATGAAAAATTATGGTGAAAAGAAGATAAGAGGTAATGAATATGGATATGTTTTGTTAATTATAAAACATTATGTCTTCCTAGTAGTATTTTCTTGTATGTTTGTTAAAATCAGTTGATTTAAAATAAGTGTAGAAACACAGAATCTCAAAAGGACACCACATATATCTGAATGATAAAGTTTTTATAATAGTGACTCACTCTCTAAAATATGTTGTCCAGTCTTTCCTCAAAAAAAAAAAAAAAATGAGGTAAACCTTTTCTGTAACGAGCTGTTGTCTCCAGAAGCTGCTGATCGCTCTCTGGAAGGAGATCTGCTGTGTCAACTCAAATCTCTCCGACAGATTCTTCTTCCTGTAACGAACCGTTGTCTCCAGGCAGTTGCTGTTAACTCTTGTCCAAAGAAGTGACTTCCCTTCCTGCAGAGAGCCCCGTCAGGCCTGATGTAATACAGAGAGTCTTCTTCTATCTCTGAGAGTCCTCTCTTTTATTCTCCCAGAGAATGGGCGTGGGATAATGCAAGGGCTTCTGGGAAGAACCACCCCAGCCAATGAGCTTGCCCCCTCTATCAAGTCAACCTGAGTTCTCACCTTGTAATTGTCCAGAAAACCTGAATTCTCACCTTGTCACTGTCCAGACAACCTCAGTTCTCACTTAGTAATCCTAACATCTCCCCCTTTCTTTTGATTTAGAACATAGGACAGTCATGACCTTGAAACATAAATCCATCAATATGGGAAGTATTACAGATAATTACATAAATGACCTTGAAACATAAATCCATCAATATGGGAAGTATTACAGATAATTACATAAATTACATAAGCACATAGTAACATAGTAACATAATACATTCTAGAAGTATATAACATAATCAAATAATCATAAATTGAAAATTTATAAATGTCCATAAGTCCATTGTCCATTAGTCTCATCTTGTGTGAGGAAGTCCAATGATTCCTGCTGGTTTTTAAAGTTCTTTAACAGTCTTCTTATTATCCATGCTCTTTCAGTGTCAGATGTTTCTTAGATCTTCTCCTTTATTTTGAGGTCTTTCTCTTTTTCTGTCTTTCTCTGATGGACAAGGCGAATATGACTTGTTGGCACCCATCTGATTCCTTCTCCTGCTGAAGAAATACAAGCAAACCCTCTCTCCCAGGCAGTTAACCTATCTAATTACCTTCTATTTACCACTTTCTAAATCTCTTCTCATCATCTGGCAATTACATTGGAATTGTTTGCACTGGACACAGCCCTGTTGGTTTAAAAGGCCTATATTCTCCCCAAGTGTAATCCATTTTTGCAATCTGATTGCCTTTTGACTCACTTATCAGGTAATCCCTTTCTGCCATGTGATTGCTTTTCTGCTGATTGATTAAATCAGAGTCCTGGCCTTCTAAAGGCTCTTTAGGTATAACATCAGCTGCCATCATGCCGCAAGTCTTTTTTGCCTGGGGCCCTGGACCTGGGCCCCTCATCCCATTTCCCTGAATTATTCTACACTCTGATGCCCAATGGAGTCCTCTGTTGCATTTTGGACATGGGGTTTTAGGTCTTCTCTCACCCTGTCTTCTCACTGTATCTCCATATCTACACTGAGCTCTTAGATGCCCAATTTTTCCACATTGAAAACATCGCCGAGTTTCTCTAGAAGTCCCTTGCCAGGAGGGACCCTGTCTTTCCACATTCATCATTGTCCGGGTGTAAAAAGCATTTGTTCCCACTGTAGCACAGCGTCTTATGATCTCCTCTAAAGGAGCATCTTTATCTAATCCCCATATAATTCTTTTGCAAATCTCATTGGCATTTTCCTTAGCCAGATGTCTGGTCATTATTTCTGTAGCTGCATTTTCTCCAATAGTTCTTTTGACAGCAGTTTGCAAACGTCCCACAAAATCTGCAAAAGGTTCATTGGGACCTTGCTGTATTTTAGTGAAAGCCTCTCCACGATCTTTCTGTCCAGGAAGGACACCCCAAGCTTTTATTGCAGCCTTAGCAATTTGCTCATATATTGTCATGGTATAATTAATCTGTTCCGAATTCTCTCCATACTGACCTTCACCAGCTAAGTGCTCAAAAGTGAATTGTGTGTTAACTCCTATTTCCAAATTGCATCTGACTTGAATTTTACATAATTCATGAAATTCCGCAAGCCATAATAAATTTTCTCCAGGTTCCAGACATGTCCTTGCTATGGATTTCCAATCATTCGGGGTTAGGACTTCATAAGACAAACCATCTAGTAACATTTTGACATAAGCTGATGTAGCCCCATAAAGGGTACAACCTTTTTTCAAATCCTTAATTTTATTCAAATCTAAAGGTGCATATCTTCTCCTTTTTTTACCTACAGAGTCAGTATTTTCAATCACAGGATATGCATGTATAAAATCACTTATATCCTGTCCTTCTCTCCTAGCTTTAACCAATGCTTTTTCTAATCTTGTCATAGGCTTAGACTGCTTCACAGACAATTCTGTTTGTGTTTCTGCCTCTTCCTCTCCTCCTTCTTGCTCCACCCCTGAAGGGTTAATTGAGGGAGGAGATGGGAGGTGCTCCTGTTGCTGTTGCTCAGAATTGTACTTAACTTCATTGTTATCTGATTCATCCTTTTCACCTAGTTTAGTTGACACCTCCCCATTTTGCTCCTTCATCTCTTCCTTTAGAATAACATTTTTTAAAGCCATTTGGATTAAATTGTAGGTATGAATTGTATCTTTGGAAACTGAGTTTGGTCTGGAACCAAAGGGTAAAATGTCACAAAGACAATTGTAGTGTTCACCTAATTGCTCTCCTACTAATTTCCACTCATCTGGATCCAATTCTTCTTCCAGAGAAAAAGAAGGACATATGACCTTCACAGTTCTTAAAAGTTCAGTAATCTCCTCTAAAATTATAATCAAGCCTTGGCTTTTCATAACCTTGATGATGCTCTCTAAACATTTTCCTTGAACAGAAGGTGTTTGCCCCATTTCACTATAAGAGATTGCTGGTTTAGCCCTTAACAAGTTAAGTTCCTTATTTATCTATTAGCACGCTCACTTAATCTTTAACAAAGTTTCCTCGTTACTCACGGTTCTGGGTCAGAGAGACTGAGATCTAGATCAGAAGCTTTTCCACTGGAATCAGGACTGTGTCTGTCCCTGTTCGGGCGCCAAATTGCGAAGGTCTGGTCTAGCTCCTCTTGTCAGGATAAGCAAAAGTCCTTGCCCCACGTGTGGACGCCAATTGTAACGAGCTGTTGTCTCCAGAAGCTGCTGATCGCTCTCTGGAAGGAGATCTGCTGTGTCAACTCAAATCTCTCCGACAGATTCTTCTTCCTGTAACGAACCGTTGTCTCCAGGCAGTTGCTGTTAACTCTTGTCCAAAGAAGTGACTTCCCTTCCTGCAGAGAGCCCCGTCAGGCCTGATGTAATACAGAGAGTCTTCTTCTATCTCTGAGAGTCCTCTCTTTTATTCTCCCAGAGAATGGGCGTGGGATAATGCAAGGGCTTCTGGGAAGAACCACCCCAGCCAATGAGCTTGCCCCCTCTATCAAGTCAACCTGAGTTCTCACCTTGTAATTGTCCAGAAAACCTGAATTCTCACCTTGTCACTGTCCAGACAACCTCAGTTCTCACTTAGTAATCCTAACACTTTTCTACTTTGGATAGCTTGAATATTAACATAACTGTTGACACTGAGCATAAATCTGTTCTTTTTTTTTTTGAATTGTTTTGCAATTCCTATATTGTGTTCATTGTTCTACTCCACAGAAATATAATTCCTATCTATGTAAAAACCTTTCAAATAATTCAAGATGATTATTTATTTCACTCCATCTACTAACAACTTATCTCAAGGTTAAATATCTTCATTTTTTTGACAGTGATTTTAAAATGGTATGATCTTGAGTTTTTTTTTTTTTTTTTTAATCATCCTGTAGCCTTCTTCCAGATTATCAATGGTTTGTTACATATAAATTCTCACATAAACTCTCTACAAAAAAGGGAATAGTTACTGGCAATTAAAGGACATGGGGAAGGGGATAACAAATTGTCTATTTCTCTCTCAGATAGCAATTTAGATATAGAAAAATGAATTGAATTTTATTTGGGCTTTTGAAAATCATAGATAATTTTGGAATGAAACCAAAATGATGAAAAATATATTTAAAAGTAAGCTGATAAAAGGCTAGCTGAATTAGATTTCTCCAGCTAAATAAAAAGTGTGTTTTCCAGCATAACACAGCATGATCACTATCAAGGAGTATTTATTAATCACTCACACTTTCCTGGTGATTTCTTGCAAGAATACACAAAGGGATTTTATCTAAAGAGGATAATAATAAATTATTCAGTGATCTCACTAAAGAAAGTACAGCCTTTCATTACTGCTTAAGGGTAAATGTTAACTAAATTGATGGAAAAAACCTCTTAATTTGTTGGAATATAAATTTTAATCTAAACATTGCTGTAGATAAAAGTTGAAAGTGGGAATGGAAATTCCTAAATTTACTCTCATCTGTGAATATCACAAAATCATTTAAAATATTTCCCAACCCTAAATAGTTAACATTTTAGTAAACAGCAGTACTAAGTAATGATCTTCTAAAAGGTCAGAGAAGAAAAGAAAAGAAAATTCTCTGAAGATATAGAATGGCAACACCAGTTTTTATTCAAAATGTCTCCCTTGGATAGTAATAAAAGTGGAGGTGAAAGGTGAATATTACTTAAATAAGTCTCTGAAGATTTGCTGATATAAAATGATCCTGAAATGATCTTTCTACAGTGCCATTATAATTTCATGGGGAGAGGATTAATTTTGAAGTCAAAGGATCTGAGATGAAATTCTGCCTGTGTTATCACATTTAACTGTGAGATATCACAAGTGGGTCTTTTAACTCCTGGTCTTCAATTTTCTAATTTGTAAAATAAGAATTTTGGACTATTTCAGATGGAGTCCTTTTCTCTATGATTCTATTTTATTGTTAATTTCATAAGACAGTAGAATCACTAGTAATCCATATTAATAATGGTATTGCACAGGTCAGAAAACTGGGAGAAAAATTTTAAAACTAGTATTTCTGAAAAAGAACTTGTTTCTAAAATATATAGAGAACTAGGTCAAATGCAGAAGAATAAAACTTATTCCCCAATTAATAAGTGATCAAAGAATATGAAAAGATAATTTTCATATGAAGAAATTAAAGCCATGTGTAGTTGTATAAAAATTCTCTAAATCACTATTGATTAGAGAAATGTAAATTAAAACAATTCTGAGATACCACCTCACAGATTCATTAAGATGACAGGAAAACATGATGATAAATGTTGAATTAGGTGGGAAACTGGGAAACTAAAGCATTGTGGGTGGAAATGTGAAATGATCCAAAAATTTTGGACAGCAATTTGGAACTATGCCCAAAGGGCTATAAATCTGTACATACCCTTTGATTCAACAGTACCACTACTGAGTCTATATCTCAAAGAAATCATAAAAGAAGGAAAAGAACCCATATGTGAAAAACCGTGGGTAGCAGCTCTTTTTGTAGTGGAAAAGAATAATAAATTGAATGGATGCCCATCCATTAAGGAGTGACTGAGTAAGTTATGGTATTCAAAAGTAATGGAATATTATTGTTCTATAAGAATTGATGAACAGATTGATTTTAGAAAAGCCTGGGAAGACTTATGTGAATTGATACTGGTGAGCAGTTACTGGTGAACAGAGCCAAGAAAATATTATATACAACAAGAAGATTGAGTGATGATCAACTATGATAAACTTAGTTCTTCTCAGCAATTTAGTGATCCAAAGCAACTCCAATAAACATTGAATGGAAAATGTCATCCACATCTAGAGAGAGAACTATGAATACTTAATGTGGATCAAAGCATACTATTTTTACTTTTTTCCTTCTGTTTTTTTTTCTTTTTCATATTTTTTCCTATTTTGTTCTGATTTTTCTTTCCCAGTATGACTCATAGGGAAATATATTAAAAAAAAAAAAAGGAACCTAGAAAGTAAGAAGAGTGAATTATACTTCAAGAATAGCTATATAACATTTCAATATCGCCCTGTTTTCTCAATATATACCTGTTGCTTTACAATCAGGAAAGTTAAAATAAATTTAACATTTTGTCCTCTGCAAATTATCTATTGTAATATTCTAGATAAACAATTCCTTAACAACACAAAAAGTTTTAAAAAATTCCATTTTCTTTTCAATAATGAGATGATTGAGACTAGTTCCAATGATCTTGTGATGAAGAGAGTCATCTATACCCAGAGAGAGGACTGTGGGAACTGAGTCTGGATCACAAGACAGAATTTTCACTCTTTTTGTTCTTGTTTGTTTTAATTTGTTTGTTTTTTCTCATTTTTTTTCTTTGTGATCTGATTATTCTTATACAGCAAGATAATTGTATACATATGTATACATATATTGGATTTAACATTTATTTTTAATTTGTTCATTGGATTGCTTGCCAACTAAGGGAGGGGGTAGAGGGAAAAAGGAGAAAATTTGGAACACAAGGTTTTGCAAGGGTCAATGTTGAAAAAATATCCATGCATATGTTTTGAAAATTAAAAGAAAACTTCAGTAAAAAAAAGAACAATATTGTTGCTATTGCATTAAAAAACAATAACAAAAACAACAAACCTTTTCATATAACTTTTCAAGATAATGTTTCTATTCAGGTAGTTTATAGAACTGCATCAATCACTGCAATACTATCTTAAATCCTATATGACAAGTGTTTTGTTGTTTGTTTTAGTATGATTTTTTTCTATGCCACTGAGAACTTCTCTCTTCATTCCAAGCAAGTGGTAATCTGGAGAAATTAAGCATGAACTTTTAAATAGAAAGAATATTGTGTTTTTAAACTTAGACATCTTGTGTGTGTGTGTGTGTGTGTGTGTGTGTGTGTGTGTGTGTGTGTGTGTGTTAATGATGAAGTATTGTGGAAAATCTAGAAAGAAAAGAACCCTCAAATTTTAATGTAGAATGCTTAAACCCCATTTAGAGATTCTCATTAATGGATACATTTTTGCTGTAAGATCACTTTTATAAATATTTAAAGAATTTTTAAAGTAAAAATCCATAGTTTGAACTTCTAATGAAGATTTAATTTAAAGAAATGTCTAAAACTTTCTTTTGTTGGTACTATCTCTACACTTGCTAAATTAAACATCCTTCACTCCATTCTAATCAATTTCTAAGAAACAGTATTTTGTTTTGCTTTTTCTCTGTTGTCTTTAAGTGGGTTGTTGTTGGTTTTTTTTTTTTTTTTAAATCTGTGTGTTTGTTTTTGGTTTAGAACCATCATCTAGGAATACTCAAGAGAAATAGAGGCAAATTCCATTAACTATCTACTAAACATTTTATAGTATGGAAAGTATTAATTGAATAACCTTGAAGAAAACTTACTGGTTCCTTCCTTAGCATACGCAGTGCCTTCAAAAGCCATTAAATATTGTTTTTCTCTTAGCTGAGTGGTTGTTCCAGAGTTACCTTGAATTTCATTCTTTTCTTTTTTTTAATTTTGTGCCTTAATTAATAGGTACCTAGGTTTTTCTCACTTACACCACCCCCAGTACAATATTGGGAGAAAAACAATCAAGTGAAACATATGCTGTCATTATTTATGTCTTTTAAAAAAATCTATGTCTCATTCTGTACCCTAAAATTTATAATATTTTTCTCAGAAGGTAGATAGCAATGCTTCATCATTGTCCCTCTGGATTCATGGAAGGTCATTGTATTGAGGAGCGTTCTTATAGTTTTTAAGTTGTTTGTTTAAACAGTGCTGTTTTAATTGTATAAATTTTCTTGGTTCTTTAATTTCATTCTTTATAAATTTGTAGTAGTCTTAATAATCACTTTAAGAATATTTTGGGGGGTATTTGTTTTCTCCAAACTGCATCTGTTCTATCTCTTTGCAGGCTTTGTTTCCTCTCATTATTTAAAGCACAATAGTATTTTCAATTTAAAACGTTATTCTTTCAGTTTAGCTAGGAAGAAAAATGGAAAATATGGAAGAAAATAAGAATATGTGTAGAAGAAAAGTCTTAAGGATTGACTTGGCTAACAAACATAAATGCACATTGTTATTTTGAAAATATTTGAAGATTTCTCATTTTGGAAATTTATTTATAGAGGGATCCAACTTTTCTATTGAGTATCCAATATCTTTATTGAATAGTATCCTATTCAATGGGCATTTCTCATACTTTATGTCACAAGATAAAGCATTCTTTCAAACTTTATATTATTTATGTCTCAATAATGAATTGTAGCTATGCTTTCTTTGTAACATTCATGTATAGCATTATACAGTCCTATTTGTGTAGCAGAAAATTTTATCTTTGTGGCTATCATTGAGTTCAGGAAAATGAAAACAAAAGGCTATATCATATAAATATACTTAAACTGGATTTACATATAGGTTAAAATAATTTAGCCTTACCCCTAAATACATGCAGAAGTTTTTATTGCCAACTAAATTTATTCTTTTACCAAAAATTTTGAGAAAACCAAAATCTCAAACTGAATAAATAATACAGAGGTTTTGTGGAGATACTTATTTTTTATTCATTAAAACTGAAACTTATTTCTAAACAAAATATATCTAATAATTCAGCAATACCATTATTCCAGTGTATTTCATTAATGACTATGTAAACTTACTGTACTTTTTCTATTCAAAAATCATTTAAAATGGATAGAAAATAAAGATATATAAACACACATATAACATAGTTTGCAAAAATAGGAACAATAACTTATCATGTTATCATTAGTTTTGATTACTTACTATATTATTCCTTTTTCATCATGGAGGTTGTTTTTTATTTTATTTTATTTTTTGTATTTCCTTCTATCTGGAGTATTAAAGAGATTCTCTTTCATATATACGTTAAAAAAGGTGACATTAGTAACCTGGAGTATTATTTTAAATCAGAACATGAAAAGTTCCTATGTTTTTCATACTTCCCCACATCCTATAGATAATGGAAATTATTAGTAGGTTAAGAAAGAACACACCCATAACTATTGTCATTTTGACCTCTGATGATAAACAGAATAAATTTAATTATCTTGTCAAATGACAGCCCTTCAAATGATTAAAAACTTCAATCATGCTCCCTTGTCTTTTCTTTTTTCAGCTTAAACATTCATAAGATGATAGGATAATAAATAATAGATCCGGGAAGGATTTTAAATATATTTTTATCCCAATTTCTTATTTTACAGAGGAGGACACAAGGGACAAAAAAGGTAACTGGCTTTCCCAAAGTTCCATGAGTAATAAATAGCAAAGGATTTCTTATTTTTACTACTTCATGATTTCAATTGATAATTGTTAGACATGAGTTTTAGTCTTCTCCATATGATGTTTACCTTCTTCTGGATAGTTGCTCATGTGCTTTCCCATTGTCAGAAGTGATTTCATCTTCTGAACTTTATGTCTCCCACCATGTATTTATTGAGGAGGGCAGGATTCAGATCAGTAGTAGGTTATGGAGAAGCAGGTTTCTGTTTGTTATAAAGAAGTTGCTTTACATAGGGGACTTGCTAATAAATGTCCAGAAATAGAATTGGTTATCTCTAGGAATTAATACTCTGTCACTATAGGTTCTCAAGCAGAGTTTACCATGCATAGAATATATTTCCTCCTCCTACCTGTTTTTAGAATCTTTTACTTAAAATCTTTTCCCTTACTCAGCCCTCGATCTTTCCTGTAATTTCTTATTTTCTTGCTTGTGTACACATTGTATTATTCCCTCTTCCATCTTTACTCCCAGTCACATACATATAAATATGCAATGCTCAAATCAAGGATTACTTCATTTTTCTCATTTTCTTCCAACAATTAGTATTGTGCCTTTCAAAGAGGGGGCAAAATCATTCTCAGAGTGAAAAAGTCTTAAGTTAAATCTTTTCCCTCACCTAAGCTAGTTTTGTGACCTGGGAAAAACATTTCAACATTCCAGGCACTTCCCCCAAATTACAAATTGTAAGGAAGGTACTGATCTGTATTGGTACAGAAATTACATATCTAGGCTATGTGCAAAAGCAGGGGCTTGCATTCATGTAATTTTATTGGTGTAGGAAATTCCAGTAAGAAAACTCTCTGTCAAGGGAGATCACCATCTGGGAAATGAAAATATTACTTGATTTGTTCAAAGTTACATAGATCAAACATGTGAGAGGTAAGATTTACAACTAAATTGATGGTTAGTAGTCTGGTAGTCACTATAGCTTCTCCTTACATTAGTAGTATGCACTTAATGCATACTTGCTGACATGTTGAATGAATGAATAAAAAAGAGGATTTTTTATTTATTTATTTTTATGTTTTTTTAGCTTAGAAAATTGGATTTAATAAAATATGACACATTTACTATAGATAAATATAAGATTTTAAAGTACCCTGAAAATTACTTTCATAAGTTTTTTTTTTAATTCATTTTTCCAAATTATCCCCTCCCTCTCTCCACTCCCTCCCCCTCATGACAGGTAATCCCATACATTTTACATGTGTTACAATATAACCTAGATACAATATATGTGTGTAAGTACCATTTTCTTGTTGCACATTAAGTATAAGCTTCCGAAGTTATAAGTAACCTGGGTAGATAGACAGTACTCCTTCTCTGGGTGTAGTTATTTCTGTCCATCATTGATCAACTGGAAGTGAGTTGGATCTTCTTTATGTTGAAGATATCCACTTCCATCAGAATACATCTTCATACAGCATTGAAGTGTACAGCGATCTTCTGGTTCTGTTCTTTTCACTCAGCATCAGTTGATGTAAGTCTCTCCAAGCCTCTCTGTATTCCTCCTGCTGGTCATTTCTTACAGAGCAATAATATTCCATAACCTTCATATACCATCATTTGCCCAACCATTCTCCAATTGATGGACATCCATTCAACTTCCAGTTTCTAACTACAACAAAAAGAGCTGCCACAAACATTTTGGCACATACAGGTCCCTTTCTGCTCTTTAGTATTTCTTTGGGATATAATCCCAATAACAGCAATGCTGGGTCAAAGAAAGGGTATGCACAGTTTGATAACTTTTTGGGCATAGTTCCAAATTGCTCTCCAGAATGGCTGGATTCTTTCACAACTCCACCAACAATGTATCAGTGTCCCAGTTTTCCCACATCCCCTCCAACATTCATCATTATTTGTTCCTGTCATCTTAGCCAATCTGACAGGTGTGTAGTGGTATCTCAGAGTTGTCTTAATTTGCATTTCTCTGATCAGTAGTGATTTGGAACACTTTTTCATATGAGTGGAAATAGTTTCAATTTCATCATCTGAGAATTGTCTGTTCATATCCCTTGACCATTTATCAATTGGAGAATGGTTTGGTTTCCTATAAATCAGGGTCAGTTCTCTATATATTTTGGAAATGAGACTTTTGTCAGAACCTTTCCTTTTAAAAATGTTTTCCCAATTTGTTACTTCCCTTCTAATCTTATTTGCATTAGTATTGTTTGTACAGAAACTTTTTAGTTTGATGTAATCAAAATCTTCTATTTTGTGATCAATAATGATCTCTAGTTCTCCTCTGGTCATAAATTCCTTCCTCCTCCACAGGTCTGAGAGGTAGACTATTCCCTGTTCCTCTAATCTATTTATGATCTCATTCTTTATGCCTAAGTCATGGACCCATTTTGATCTTATCTTGGTATATGGTGTTAAGTGTGGATCCATATCTAATTTCTGCCATACTAATTTCCAGTTTTCCCAACAGTTTTTTCCAAATAATGAATTTTTGTCCCTAATGTTGGTATCTTTGGGTTTGTCAAAGATTAGATTGCTATAGATGTACCCTTTTTTGTCCTTTGTATCTAATCTGTTCCACTGATCTACCAGTCTATTTCTTAGCCATTACCAAATGGTTTTGGTGACTGCTGCTATATAATATAGCTTTAGATCAGGTACACTTAGACCACCTTCCTCTGACTTTTTTTTCATTAGTTCCCTTGCAATTCTCGACCTTTTATTCTTCCATATGAATTTTGTTGTTATTTTTTCTAGGTCATTAAAATAGTTTCTTGGGAGTCTGATTGGTATAGCACTAAATAAATAGATTAGTTTGGGGAGTATTGTCATCTTTATTATATTCACTCGGCCTGTCCAAGAGCACTGAATGTCTTTCCAATTATTTAAATCTGACTTTATTTTTTTGGCAAGTGTTTTGTAATTTTTCTCATATAATTCCTGACTATTCTTTGGTAGATGGATTCCCAAATACTTTATACACTCAACATTTGTTTGGAATGCAATTTCTCTTTGTATCTCTTGCTGTTGCATTTTGTTGGTGACATATAAAAATGCTGAGGATTTATGTGGATTTATTTTGTATCCTGCCACTTTGCTAAAATTCTGAATTATTTCTAATAGCTTTTTAGCAGAGTCTTTGGGGTTCTCTAAGTATATCATCATGTCATCTGCAAAGAGTGATAGTTTGATTTCCTCATTTCCTACTCTAATTCCTTGAATCTCTTTCTCTGCTCTTATTGCCGAGGCTAGCGTTTCTAGTAGTATGAATAGTAATGGTGATAGTGGGCAACCTTGTTTCACTCCTGATCTTACTGGGAAAGGTTGCAGTTTATTTCTATTGCATATTATGCTTACTGATGGTCTTAAATATATGCTCCTGATTATTCTAAGGAATAATCCATTTATTCCTATACTCTCAAGAGTTTTTAGTAGGAATGGATGTTGGATTTTGTCAAATGCTTTTTCTGCATCTATTGAGATGATCATATTGTTTTTATTAAATTGATTATTAATATGGTCAATTATACTAATAGTTTTCCTAATATTAAACCAGCCCTGCCTTCCTGGTATGAATCCTACTTGATCATAGTGTATTATCCTGGGGATGATTTTCTGAAGTCTTTTTGCTAATATCTTATTTAAGATTTTAGCATCAATATTCATTAAGGAAATTGATATGTAATTTTCTTTCTCAGTTTTTGATCGACCTGGTTTAGGTATCAGTACCATGTCTGTGTCATAAAAGGAGTTTGGTAGGACTCCTTCATCCCCTATTTTTTCAAATAGTTTGTATAGCATTGGGGCTAATTGTTTTTTAAATGTTTGGTAGAATTCACATGTAAATCCATCTGGTCCTGGGGATTTTTTCCTGGGGAGTTGATTAATAGCTTGTTCTATTTCTTTTTCTGAAATGGGACTATTTAAGCAATTTATTTCCTCCTCTGTTAATCTAGGAAGCCTATATTTTTGGAGGAAGTCATCCATTTCACTTAAGTTATCAAATTTATTGGCATAAAGTTGGGCAAAGTAACTCCTTATTATTTCTCTAATTTCCTCTTCATTGGTGGAAAGATCCCCCTTTTCATTTGTAAGACTAACAATTTGATTTTCCAAAGAGGATTTTTTAAAAGCATTTATTGCATTGCCAATTTATTCTGTGTTAGAAATACTCATAAAAAAGTGCAACAGTTCTTATTCCCAAGGAACTATATTCTAATCAAATGAAAGAATATAAAAAAGAAAATTTTGTTAAAAGTCAAATGGGAAGGCCTAAAAATCATAAAGTTTCAGAAAATGTGGATGACAAGGCCTGAAGATCCTCAAGTTATAGAATCAGTACAGAAAACAAATATCCTCCAGACCTACAAGATATTTGTGAGTAGTGGCAGGGAAAATGGTAAAGCTAAGTGGTTTTTCATCTCATCAGATGAAATAAAATTGTTCACTTGGTTATAGGGATTTTATGATTTCCTTTTATTAATTTTTTGTTATTTGAGACCCAAAGTCTGTAACTTTTAGTTAATTACTAACCTTTATTCTGTTAAAATTAACATCTGAAGAAATAATAAAAACATTAAATAACACTATTTTAGCTCTATTCTATGTGGGATAATTTTTTAATAGTGGAATTAACAATCTTCAGTATATATAAGGAAAATTTTGCAGAAAGCAATATATTGAAAGCCAAGCTTCTCTCCGGGTATATTTTTCTCAAATACACTAACTGTAAGACCCTGATCAACTTACTTATCATTGGAGTGTCCTTTCCCATTTGCTAAGACTTTAATTTGCATTATTATTGTTATGCTGCTTGCATTTGACTTGTCAAGAATTTCTAATAGCAATTAAGTCACAGGTTAAGAACAACTTTTTATTCCCACATTGGAAGAAAAAAAAAATTGGTATAAACCAACTGAATAACAGTGGAATTCTTTAAATTAAGTCCTCTAAAAAGAGGTGGTAAAGGAGAGGAGTATTAAAATATAATTGTGTAGAACCTTACTGGAAATGAGGTTGATCGGATTTGGAGTTTTATCTCAGCTGCAAAGACATTGAAGGATGATGGCAAGTAATAGCCACCCTAAAATTAAGGAAGCCTTGGAACTTTTGAGTACCATAGAAATGATGTATGGGAGGAATACAGAAACATGCCAGTACAAATAGCCAGCCAATTTCAAAGGATGGGTCCTGTTCTCTGGAGCAGAATATAGTCTTGTCAAATTAGAATCTTGTCTAGCTCACTGATGTTGGGATTACTAGGTGAGAACTGAGGTTGCGTCTGGGGCTGAGGTTGAGTCGGCTGAGGTCCAGGGATTGAATATAGCTAACATCTGCCCCATTTCAGCTATAAGAGATTCCTGGTTTAGCCCTTAACAAGTTAAGTTCCTTATTTATCTATTAGCACGCTCACTTAATCTTTAACAAAGTTTCCTCGTTACCCACGGTTCTGGGTCAGAGAGACTGAGATCTAGATCGGAAGCTTTTCCACTGGAATCAGGACCGTGTCTGTCCCTGTTAGGGCGCCAAATTGCGAAGGTCTGGTCTAGCTCCTCTTGTCAGGATAAGTAAAAGTCCTTGCCCCACGTGTGGACGCCAATTGTAGCGAGCTGTCGTCTCCAGAAGCTGCCAGATCGCTCTCTGGGAAGAGATCTGCTGTGTCTACTCAAATCTTTAAGACAGATTCTTCTTCCTGTAGTGAACCGTTGTCTCCAGGCAGTTGCTGTTAACTCTTGTCCTTAGAAGTGACTTCCCTTCCTGCAGAGAGCCCCGTCAGGCCTGATGTAATGCAGAGAGTCTTTCTCTTGAATCCTGGCTCTGAATCTCCTCCAACTCTTATCCTTCTTCAGGCCGATCTGCTCTCTGCGCCCAGTGCTGTCTCTTTTTATCCTCCCAGAGAATGGGCGTGGGATAATGCAAGGGCTTCTGGGAAGAACCACCCCAGCCAATGAGCTTGCCCCCTCTATCAAGTCAACCTGAGTTCTCACCTTGTAATTGTCCAGAAAACCTGAATTCTCACCTTGTCACCATCCAGACAACCTCAGTTCTCACCTAGTAATCCAGGAATATATTGGACAGCAGCTATGACAGCTGACCGACCTATGCTTACTATTTATATAAACGGAATACCATTTGAAGGATTGGTAGACACGGGTGCAGATCGTACAGTTATTAGAGGTGCCAATTGGCCCGGTCACTGGCCAAAGATTAAAGCAGACACCTATATGTCTGGGGTGGGAGGATCAATAGCAGCAGAGGTTAGTGCTAGGCCTTTGAGATGGGTATTTGAAGGAGAAACAGGAGCTTTTACTCCTTTTGTGGTTGAAAAAATCCCCATCAATCTGTGGAGAAGAGACATTTTACAGCAGATAGGATTACAAATAAGCACTTCGGCTTTTTAGGCAGGGCTGCTGTTGAAGGCCTACCTGCACTTTCACCAGTTCCTATTCAGTGGAAGACTGATTCACCAGTGTGGGTAGAACAGTGGCCCTTAAGAAGTGATAAAATTCAGGCCTTATTAGACATAGTGCAAGAACAACTTGACCAAGGACACTTGCGGCCTTCTCTAAGTCCTTGGAATTCCCCAGTATTTGTGGTGAAAAAGAAATCTGGAAAATGGAGGATGATAACTGATCTAAGAAGAGTAAAGGAACAGATGGAAACTATGGGAACTCTTCAGCCTGGACTTCCATCTCCTACTCAGTTGCCAAGAGAATGGCCTCTATGGGTTATAGACATTAAGGATTGTTTCTATTCTATTCCTCTAGATAAGGAGGATATGAAAAGATTTGCTTTTTCAGTGCCTAGTGTTAATTTGGCTGAGCCTTATAAAAGATATGAATGGACAGTTTTGCCACAGGGAATGAAAAACAGCCCTACTATGTGCCAAATGTATGTTGCAGCTGCTCTTGCTCCAGTAAGAAAAGCCTTTCCAAAAGTAATATTGTTACATTATATGGATGATATTTTGGGATGTGCACCTGAGGAACAAATGTTAGAGGCATGTCTACAAAGGACCATGGAAACATTAAAGTACTACAAACTGCATATAGCTACAGAAAAAATTCAAAGACATGCTCCTTTTCAATATTTAGGATATGAAGTATATCCTAAGACACTCACAGTACAAAAGCTTTCTTTAAGAACAGAGAAGTTGAACACCTTAAATGACTTTCAAAAATTAATAGGAGATATCCAATGGATGCGTCCAGTGTTAGGCTTAACTACCAATCAACTACAACCTCAGTTCTCACCTAGTAATCCCAACACACTGACATGCTTAAGAAGTTACTAGCCAATTATCAAACTGTGCATACCCTTTGATCCAGCAGTGTTACTACAGGGCTTACATCCCAAAGAGATTATAAAGGAGGGAAAGAGACTCAAATGTGCAAAAATGTTTGTGGCAGCCCTTTTTGTAATGGCAAGGAACTGGAAACTGAGAAGATGCCCATCAGTTGGAGAATGGCTGAATAAGTTATGATATATGAATGTTATAGAATATTATTGTTCTGTAAGAAACAGCAGGATGATTTCAGAGATGAATTAGGTGAACTGATGCTGAGTAAAGAACAAGGAAATCATTATACACAGCAACAAGAATATCAATTCTGATGGACATGGCTCTTTTTGACAACAAGATGATTCAGGGCAGTTTCAATGATCTTGTGATGAAAAGAACCATCTACACCAAGAGAGAGGACTGTGGGAACAGAGTATGGATCATAATATAGCATTTTCACTCTTTTTGTTGTTTACTTGCATTTTATTTTCTTTCTCATGTTTTTTCCCTTTTTGATCTGATTTTTCTTGTGCAGCATGATAATTATACAAATATATTTACATATTAGATTTAATTATACTTTTAACATGTTAAAAAATAAAATGAACTAAAGAAAGGAAAAAAAAAAAGTTACCAGCAAAGAAAGAATTTGATGCCATAATGAGACCAATGAAATCATTCCTTTTCTGCTTCCTTTCTCTTCTCTGCCTTACAAGTGCCTCACAAGCTAGCATTGCTTACTCTTAAATCCTGTCTATCTGCTATCTATATTTTTATATTTTTTTAACTCTAGATAAAGATAAATTAATTTTTATTGCATTCTGAGCATTCATTTGCTTAAAGGAATATCAGGACAAACAGTTCTTAACCTGGAGGCTATATTGAAGCTCTTTCTTCCTCTTTCTGTCTTTCTGTCTCTCCCTCTCTATATGTCTTTATTTATTTCCTGTCTCTTTCTCTCCTTTTTTTTTCCTTCTTCATCTCTTCCTCTCTCTCCTCCACAAAGATTGGCTTGAGTTACATTTATTATCCAAATATTACATGTTATTGGTAAAGCATAAAGGGTTAATCTGGGTAGATTAATTTAATTAAAATGTGAGTTCTAAAGATACTATAAAATTAATTAAACTCTGTTTGAAAGCTAGTGATTTCTTAGCCCACATCAACAATTTCAAAAATGTCCTTCCAAAATAGAATATATTCATGGAAGAGATGAATAATTCTTTGGCCATGGTTATTAGAACTGGGTATATTAGTATGGATTAATCAATCAAAATTCATTATTGTTCTTACATAAAGATTTGAATGAGGTAGAATATCAAACATACTGCCCCCAACACTCCAAAAACACAGGGATATCAAACTAGATTAAAGTGTAATTAGGAAATATTAAATAAAATAAATAAAAAGCCAATAAAACATGAATAATGTTAATATATTGTTTTCAAGGTCACTATGTGGCCCATAAGAATCCTTACATACATGTTAGTGGTCCCCTTTTCTATTTGAGTTTGAAATCACTTGCATCAAAGTTCTATGACTTTTCATTGCAAACTTCTTGTAATTATGACCTCATACTATTTGGAACACAGCTCATACACAGGGATTGCTAGGGACATATACAACACAAGACAAAAGACATATACGTTTAACAAAAGCCACCTATAGCTTCCCCCAAAAGTACGGTAGTCTAGCATAAGATCATATCATTTCTTTTTCATTATTTTTTCTCCCTTCAACATCATTAGGAACTTTTCCCCTTTACCATCAAGCCTAAATTGCTCTCTTTATAACTTTCACTATTTTTTCTTGCTCTGCTCTATGTAGTTAAAAAAAAAAAGAACATGCCTAATCCTTCTTCCATAGAAATGCCCTTTATGTTCTTTAACACAGATTTCATGTGTTCTTATTTCCAGATTAAGCAGCCCAATTTTTCTTATGTTATGTACTTAAGGTCCTTCACCATTCTAGTTCTCCTCTTGATACTTTCTAGCTTATTAATTTAATATTTCTTCAATCATGAGAAAAAGAATTTGACATACTTCAAATGAAGTCAGACAATGGCAGAATATACCAAGTTTGGGTTGAGTACTATCTTCCTATTTTTGGAGCATCTGCCTTTTTTAATGAAGTCTAAGATCTTTTTTTTTTTTTTTTGGGAGAAGAAGTATAGGGATTACATTACAATATTGACACATGTCTAGTTTTCAATTTAATAAATGTTCCAGATTTTCCCCCTTGGGAAAATAGTTGTATAAACATGCTTGCCATATGTCCTACTTCTGAAATTTATTTTTAATCCTACTATGCTTGATCTTATTAGATTGAGTCCAATCTTTTTACCTGATGAGATTTTGTTTGTTTTTGAATTCTAAATTTGTTATCTAATATATTAACTACTCTTCTTTACCTCAAGATGTAGAATCTTTATTTAAGGCAATAGCCATTTGGATACTTATAACATCATTTGCTGGCCATAATTTATAATCAATTTATACAACTCAGACAATGGGAGGTTGTTGTACTTAGCTCTCAGCTCATCACTGCTTACAATTAATTATGCATAATGATCTAACAGGACTGTGGGCTGGAAGTTCCCTACCCTGATTTACTCAAAACACTCAGTAATTTGTAATGACTTATCCAAGTCATTTACCATTTATCTTGAAAAGTATATAACCAGAATGGGATCACAGGATCCACTTGATATCAGGGAATCTCCCAGATTTTTTCTCATTATCCCCAACACAGGTAGTTCATATTGCTCAAAATGCACAGACTTGGTTACCAAATTAATAGATTTTCTGAAGGAGTCTCAAGTTAACCTGAAGGAATGTAAAATTGATTTTTTTTTTTTTTAACTTAATGACAAACCTCAAAACTATTGTCTTGGCAGATTAATGTGTTTGAAACTAGGTTAAAGTTAAGAGTAAAAAAGTTAAAAAAGAAGCATCAATTACCATTCTTAAAATTGAACATTTCTTCAAATTATATCCTAAAAACAAACATAAAGAAGAGTTTATGAAGATGCAGAAGAGCTATTGAGAAGCTGTAGAAGAATTTATGAAGAACTACTAGTTTGTCTTGATTTTCTTTATTTCTAAGAATATTACTAATTAATTTCATCCAGCATCATTTTGCCTTGAACATACTCTTTAGACATTAAAAAGACAACTTTTCACGTTAAGAGTTGAGATTTAGGGGCAGCTAAGTTGTGTAGGGAATAGAGCACCAGCCCTGAAGTCAGGAAGATCTGAGTTCAAATCTGGTCTCAGACACTTAACACTTCCTAGCTGTGCGACCCTGGGCAAGTCACTTAACCCCAATTGCCTCAGGAAAAAAAAAAAAAAAGAGAGAGAGAGAGAGAGACAGAGAGAGAGAGAGAGAGAGAGAGAGAGAGAGAGAGAGAGAGAGAGAGAGAGAGAGAGAGAGAGAGAGAGAGAGAGAGAAATTTAATTAAAGACATGAAAGAAAAAATAGACATTTTTCTTTTACTATTAAAAAATAGTAACTAATATGTTATAATCATGGTAAAATAAATACGGTAAAAATAAAATGTTTTGTTGATAAATGTGGTTTACATGTAATATACAGAACATATTACAATGGTAAATAAAATAGATTCAAGCATAAATCCCTGGTGTATTTTATTGGAGATATCCTGCTATCTTTATAATGAATTATTCATAAGTACTAGTTGAATCTAGCTATTCAATCAGTTCTAAATAGTTCTGACTGTATTACCATCTAAACCATATCTTTCTGCCACCCCCAAAAAATTATAATACTTTGCCAAAAGCTTTGCTAAAATCTAAGTAAATTATATCCAGGGCATCATCAACTCATTTAGTAATCCTGTCAAAAAAGAAAATGAGATTAGTCTGGCATGACCTCTTGGCCTGATCTACTTGTTCAGTAATCCTGTCAAAAAAGGAAATTAGTTTAGTCTTGCATGACCCATTGGATGAAAACCTCATAAATACAAGAACAAAGAGTAGAGACAAAAAATAAAAAGGAAATTATGAAGACAAAAAAAGAACAAAGAAGTACCCTTTGAGTAAGAGGAAAAAAAGTAACAAAAAAAGAGATTGTTTTGAAATCTGAATTTGAAAATAAGTAACAGACTTATAAAAGAGAAAACTGCTAAAGGCAGTTTTCATGGTCTTGTGATGTTAAATAAAATATAGTTTAGAACAAAAGCATTTTGAAGAAGAGGAAAGATTGAGAAAAATAAATGAACATGAATGTTATGTTAGAGATAAGTATACTAATTATCTTCCATGTAAATTGATGGGTTTTAAATATTGAGTAAAGGGATAAGGGGGCATGAAAATTGTTATTTGTTTCAGGGTTGCAAAAAGAGGAATATCTTCTTACCTCGGAAGCCAGGAATCAGAAAAGGTTAATAGTGAAAGAAGGGAGGAGTGAGTATTGGAAACAACTCAGAAAATCTTTTGATGCATTAAAGATGAATTGACCAAAGGGATTGAAAAGGGAAAAGAACTGGAAGACACTGAATGAAATGATTGAATGTTTTACAAAAAGAAAAATAGCTAGAAGATCGGAGGGGAAAATGACTAGAAAATACCTATAAAATAAAAATTTATTTAAATGATAAAATAAATGGCAAATGTTACACTTCTTTTTTTTTTTTTTTTAATATTTAGAGCAGGATAGATTTTAAAAACATTCTTGATAAAACAAAAGCAATTATTTAAAACAACAAATTATCTACTCATAAGTAGTACTCAGAGGGCAACAGAAAAAAAAAAGCCAGAGAGGATCCTGATTAAGAGTGATATGAAATAACAGGAGTCAGTGTATTCTGGGGTAAGGGATGGGATTCAGCTTAAGAATAAACGAAGGAATAGAATAGCCATAGAATGAACACATAAAAATACAAAATTAAAATTAAAAATACACATTAAAATACAAAATCCATATGATTTAATAGGAAAGAAAAGGGGCTATTTTCAAATCTAAACCCTACCAGATAGTAGTAAGCATCAAAATTATTTAAAAAATAAAAATAGCAAAATGGGAAAATAAAAAAAGTTAATCACTGAAACAGATCAAATAAATGAAACATGGAACTAACTGAAGAGGTAGTGATTCAGCAACCCAACAAAACAAATTGTTGTAGTATAGACTCCCTATTTTACTACAAAAGAAAAAAGTAAGAAAGGAAAAAACTTCTGGGAAAACTGGAAGATTATAGATGAACATCATATACATTTAACATAAGAGGCAAATAATTATAATATAAATATAAAATATAATATAATATAAAATTAACAAACTAACTAAATAAACTAAACATAAAAGTGACACAAAAAAGAGATAAAGGCCCTATTTTTTTTTTTTTTTTTTTTTTTTATTTGAACATCCTGTGGTACTTTAGGGAGTACATGAAAAAGAGTCAAAATGTTGGACAGTTATGGCTGAGTAGTGACCTATATCAGTTATGTTAAATAGGAACAAAAGGACACTAAGCTGTATATAAGGATTCCTGTGGGCTTTATGTTGACTTAGATCATATGTTAACATTATTCACGTTCTATCCTGTTTTTATTTTGTTAAATATTTCCCAATTACATTGGTTTGTGTCTCACTTGGGAGTATAATAACCTAAGTGAAGTGGGAGAACCATGTTTACTGTTATTGATTTCCATTACTGGAGGAAGCTTCCATATCAATGAAAGCTGAAATCCACTTGAGTATTACACACTTGAAAAATTGTAATATACATATAAATATAAATATATATATATATGAATAAAAGTGATTATACAATAGGAAATTAGTCAGAGGATATGAATAAGACATTTTTAGAAAAAAAAAAAAAAAAAAGGTGAGCTTTCATTAACTGTATAAAAAATGTTCCAAATCACTAATGATGAGAGACTTGAAATTACAAACAAAAACAAAATATAAAATAAAAATAAAACAAAAACAAATTCTGAGTTTCCACACATTAGACATATGGCATATGACATCAAAAAGAAAATATATTTTGTTGGAGTAGTTTTAGGAGAATTAGAAAAATTAATCATTGGCAGAGCTCTGCATTGGTCCAACCATTCTAGAAAACAATGTGAAATTATACTTCAGCAGTAATGAAAATATATGTATCACTTGACCCTGTGGTACCTCTACTAGATACATATAGTAAAGAAGTCAAAGAAAATGTTTTATATATGGTAGAATATTTATAGCAGCATTTATTTTTGAAGCAAAAAATCTAGAACAAAAAGTGTCTTTCAGTGGAGAATGAGAGCATAGTGTAGTATATGAAAGTAATAGAATACTACTTTGAACTACAAAATGAAGATGCAGAGAAACTTGGAAAAATTCAGTTATCTTGCCTAATTCATATTTGGAAGGAATCTACACTATAACATAGTTAACAAGTGGTCATCTAGGATATGCTTGAAAATCTATAAATAGATGGAACCTCTCAAGACAATCTATTCTACTTTTGGGACAGCACTTTTTGTTTTGTTTTGATTTTCCTAGACATGTAGTCTAAATTTGCTTCCTTGTAATGGGCCAGAACTCTGGAGAAATATACTTGAGGCAAGGATTGTTAAACATGGTGTTAACTCAGTGGAATTGATAAGACAATGGTTATCTAGTTTAGCATGGTGATTAATAGTTCTCTAGTTCAGTATGATTGATTTGATCTTACAACAAATAATGGTTTCCTAGTGATATAATGATTGGCTTATACTCAGTATGATGAATGGATTTAATTGTAATAAAGGATTTAAGGGGTCAGAGTCAGACCTCAAGGAAGGATTGAAGAGACTCAAAGAAGATAGAGGACTATAGACTGCAGCCCATACTCTCAGACTCAGAGAGACATATTCCGTCTTCATCAGATTTGTGGTGGCTGGCCTATTCTCCTTCTTCCCACACTGAGACCAAGGCCTGTCTGAATGGCCTCCAGAAACCTAGCTGAGCCCCAGGCAAGGACACAGACTGTGAAGGAGATAATAAAGACCTTTGGACTTTATCTCTGGCTATTCTCATAGTGATTAGTCAGCTGAAATGAAGGCTGGTCCAAAGACCTCCAGAAAGCTAACCAGAACATTACACTTTCTTGCAATTTTTACTTATTAATACAATTTACTTATCAATCCAATCTTACATTATCAATTATCAATTGTATATTTCAAAACAGATGTCCTAAAGAAACCTCAAAAACTTAACCTGTTTAAAAAACAAAACTTCTTCACTTATTAAACTTATTAAACTTAAATATTCCTTCTCTGACCAAATGTAAATTCCACTGCTTGTCATTTAAAACTTTTCACAACTTGGACTTTTCTTACATTTCCAATTATTCTTATACTATCCTCTCCTCCATGCAGTTTAAAATATAATCATTTTTGCCTCCTTGTTCTCCCCCTACCGCATACTACATGCACCATCTCTAGAATTATGTACTAGCTGTGGCAGCTCTTTTTGTTGTAGCTAGAAACTGGAAGTTGAATGGATGTCCATCAATTGGAGAATGGTTGGGTAAATTGTGGTATATGAAGGTTATGGAATATTATTGCTCAGTAAGAAATGACCAGCAGGAGGAATACAGAGAGGCTTGGAGAGACTTAAATCAACTGTTGCTGAGTGAAATGAGCAGAACCAGAAGATCACTATAAACTTCAACAACAATACTGTATGAGGATGTATTCTGATGGAAGTAGAAATCTTCAACATAAAGAAGATCCAACTCACTTCCAGTTGATCAATGATGGACAGAAATAACTACACCCAGAGAAGGAACACTGGGAAGTGAATGTAAATTGTTAGCACTACTGTCTATCTACCCAGGTTACTTATACCTTCGGAAGCTAATAATCAATGTGCAACAAGAAAATGGTATTTACACACATATATTGTATCTAGGTTATATTGTAACAGATGTAAAATGTATGGGATTACCTGTCATCAGGGGGAGGGAGTGGAAGGAGGGAGGGGATAATTTGGAAAAATGAATTAAAAAAAAAAAAAAAAAAGAATTATGTACTAGCTGTCCCCAGTGATTGTAATGATCTCCCTCCTCATGTGTGTCTCTTTGTTTCCATGAATTCCTAATGAATACTTGTTGACTGATTGGCTAGTCTTCAAGTATATGGCAATAGCAATCATGTCTTTTGACCAAAACTGTCAGCTTAAAACCTTTATTTTTCAGATTAAACATACCAATTTCCTTCAATATTAGTAAAACATAGATTTGAGAAGCTTACTATTTAAAATTACAAAGAAAAATTTTTTTTTTCATATCCTATTTAAGAAAATAGTAACTCATGGAAAGAAAAAATGATGTAGGTTAATGATGTGTTCTGTGCATTCTTTATTATGGTAGAAGTTGATTTCACAAAAGAAAAATGGGGACAATAATTACTAGAAGAGGAAAATCCTTCTACCTCTGAACATTAGGAACTTTTCTTGCAAAGTATATTTTTGGAGAGTTAAGAAGCTTATAACCCTATATGGGAAAATGATATGTTTAACTCTGTTATGGGTATATTTAAAGGGTGCAGATATAATTTAATTTTATTGTGATGATATAAAAAAAAGAAATGAGAGGAAGAAAGGGGATTCTAGCATAAGAGGTAAAATGGAGTTAAAAGGGAATAAATGACATCTCATGGAGAGGCAAAAATGACTTATTACAATAGAGAGAAAGAAGGGAGGAAATGAGCACTGTCTGAATATTATTCTCATTAGATTTAGCTCGAAGAGAAAATATAAGACATATTTAGATTTACAAAAAAGCTTGTCTCCCCTTTTAGGGAAGTAGGAAAGGAAAAGGGAATGGAAAGAGAGAGGCTAATAGAAAGGAGGAAAGGGAAAAGATATAAAAAAGGTAAGGGGCTATAAAAAGGGGAGTGTTATTTGAGGGAGAGGATAATCCTGAGCAAAATACTCGGGAGAAAAGGAAGTGGGAAAGAAAAGAAGAAAGTATAACTTGGGGAAAACAAGATGGCAGTAAATACAGAGTTAGTAATATTAATTATGAAAGTAAATGGGATGAACTCTCTCATAAAACAGAAATAGATAGCAGACTAGATTAAAAGCCAGAATGCTACAATTAATTATTTACAATAAACACATTTAAAGCAGAGTGATACATTCAAAGTAAAAGTAAAAGACAGGAGCAGAATCTATTATGCTTCAGGTAAGTAAAAAAAAATCCAGGGTAGCAATTGTGACCTCAGATCAGGCAACAGCAAAAATAGATTTAATTAAAAGAGATAAGGAAGGAAACTATATTTTGCTAAAGGGTATCATAGATAATGAAGTAATATTAATACTAAAAAAATTTAATACTAAACATATATGCACCAAGTGGTATAACATCCAAATTCCTAGATGAGAAGTTACAGGAACTGCAAGAAGAATTTGATAGCAAAACTATAATAGTAAGGGATCTCAACCTTGCTCTCTCAGAACTAGATGAATCAAATCACAAAATAAATAAGAAAGCGGAAAAGGACATAAATAGAATTTTATAAATTTTATAAATGTTAGATAAGATAAGTGAAATGGAGAAATACTTATGAAAATATAGATTTCCCAGATTAACAGAAAAGGAAATAAATTACTGAACTAGTCCCATTTTAGGAAAAAGAAATTGAACAAGTTGTTAATCAACTCCCTAAGAAAAAATCTCCAGAGTCAGATGCATTTACATTTTGCAAACTAGAGCCATTCCCAATAAGATAATGGGTGTAAGAAAGTTGCCCACTATCACAGTATTATTCAACATTGCATTAGAAATGTTAGCTTTATTAATGAGTAGAAAAAGTGGATAGAGTGCTGGCCCTAGAATCAGGAAGACTGAACTCCTAAGTCCAAATCTGGCTTTTAATAGTTACTAGTTGTGTGACCCTGAAGAAATGTCTTAGCACTGTTTCTTAAATTGAGCTGGATCATTCCATTGTCTTTGCCAAGAAAATCCCAAACACAGTCACAAAGAGTTGAACACAAATGAAAAACAAATGAACGATGACAATCTTTCTTTACTTTTTTAAAATTTTGTTTCCAATTTCTTTTTTTTTTTAATTAAAGCTTTTTATTTTTAAAACATAGGGATGGATAATTTTTCAACATTAATTATTGCAAAATCATCTGTTCCAAATTTTGCCTCCCTTCCCCCCATCCTGTCCCCTCGATGGCAAGTAATCCAATATATATAAAATATGTTAAAATATATGTTAAATCTAATATATGTATACATATTTACACAATTATCATGCTGCACAAGAAAAATCACATCAAAAAGAGCACAAAAAGTGAGAAAGAAAACAAAATGCAAGCAAAAAACAAAAATTTATAAAATGTATTGCATATAGTTGGGCAAAATAATTCCTAACTATTGTTCTAATTTCCTCTTCATTGGTGGAAAGTTCTCCCTTTTCATTTCAAGGGAATTAGTAAAAAAAATTGTAAATGAAGGTGGCCTAGCTCCACCAGTCCTTAAACTATATTATATAGCAGCAGTCATCAAATACACTTGGTACTGGCTAAGAAATAGAATAGTTCATCAGTGGAATAGGTTAAGCTCACAGGACAAAATAATTATAATTATAATCTAGTGTTTGACAAACCCGAAGACCTCAGCTTTCAGAATAAAAACCCACTATTTGACAAAAACTGCTAGCAGAATGAAATTGACCTACATCTAACACCAAGATAAGGTCTAAATGGGTTCATGATTTAGATATAAAAGGTGGTATTATAAGCAAATTACAAAAACAAAGGATAGTTTACCTCTCAGATCTGTGAAGAAGGAATGAATTTCTGGATAAAGAAGAACTGGAGGGGATGTGGGAAAACTGGGATACTGATACATTGTTGGTGGAGTTGTGAAAGGATCCAGCCATTCTGGAGAGCAATTTGGAACTATGCCCAAAAAGTTATCAAACTGTGCATACCCTTTGACCCAGCAGTACTACTACTGGGCTTATATCCCAAAGAAATACTAAAGAGCGGAAAGAGACCTGTATGTGCCAAAATGTTTGTGGCAGCTCTTTTTGTTGTAGCTAGAAACTGGAAGATGAATGGATGTCCATCAGTTGGAGAATGGTTGGGTAAATTGTGGTATATGAAGGTTATGGAATATTATTGCTCTGTAAGAAATGACCAGCAGGAGGAATACAGAGAGGCTTGGAGAGACTTACATCAACTGATGCTGAGTGAAATGAGCAGAACCAGAAGATCACTATACACTTCAACAACAATACTGTATGAGGATGTATTCTGAAGGAAGTGGAAATCTTCAACATAAAGAAGATCCAACTCACTTCCAGTTGATCAATGATGGACAGAAATAACTACAACCAGAGAAGGAACACTGGGAAGTGTATGTAAATTGTTAGCATTAATGTCTGTCTGCCCAGGTTACATGTACCCTCGGAATCTAATGCTTATTGTGCAACAAGAAAATGGTATTTACACACATGTATTGTATCTAGGTTACATTGTAACACATGTAAAATGTATGGGATTGCCTGTCATCGGGGGGAGGGAGTAGACGGAGGGGGGATAGTTTGGAAAAATGAATACAAGGGATAATATTATTAAAAATATATAATAAAAATAATTAAATAAAAGAAAAGAAAAAAAATTTAGCTCAAAATGTCACCTCCTATAGAAGATTGTAAACCAATTCCATTTTGCATCTACTTATTTTCCACATTCATTTATGTATTCATATTTTCTCTATCTATAAAATAGAAACTTCCTGTTTAAATTGAATTGTTTCATTTTTTGTAACCCAGTAGTTTTAGGGATTCGGTCACAATGGAATTTCCTCTTTCCTGTTTGTTGTTAAGTCCTGATTTATTTTACATGCTTTAGAAGAAGTTAGAAAAAAAAATTGATCACATTAAAAAGGACATTTAGATAATGGAATACTATTTTGCAATAAGAAATGATGAGCAGGTGGATTTCAGAATAACCTGAAACAAAGTGAAATGAGCAGATCCAGGAACATATTGTACATATTAACAACAATATTAGGTGATGATTAACTATGAATATTAGCTCTTCTCACCAATACAGTAACCCAAGAGAATTGAAAAGGACTCATGACACATGTAGAAAAAGAACTGATGGACTCTGAATGCAGATCGAAGCATACTATTTTTCACTTTTTTATTTCTTTCATTCATCCCCCCTTTTGTCTTGTTTCTTCTTTCACAATATGGACAATATGAAAATATCTTTTACAGGATTAGACAAATACAATTTATATCAAATTATTTACTATTTTGGAAAGAGGGGAGGTAAAGGAGTGAAAGAGAAAAATGTGGACTTCAAAATTTTGTAAAAGTGAATGTTAAAATTGTCTTTAAATATAATTGGAAAAAATAAAACACTATAATATATTCACAGAATTCTAGGAAAAATATTATAAATAGATATCTTCAGTAACATTTTATTCTACAAGGTACTGAACCTAGAATTTGAAGTCTAGAAGAGTACCTGATACATAAAGATAAGACTAGATAAATGGAAATTTCTGGTAAAAAAATTCATTCTACTATGAAGGTCAACACTTTCTTTTAATCTCAGAGTGTTGCCAGAAGTACAGGGAAGTTCAGTGTTTTGATTAGAGTCACACAAATAGTATATGTTAGAGATCAGAAATGAAACCGGATTTTCCTGACTAGCTCTCTATTCACTTCAACATGCTGCACAGTACATAATGAACATTTATTAAATCCTATCAGATAATCATCTCATACCACATTTTTGTGATTGCTTTACTCTATATCTTACAATGATACTCAATATTTATCAGAATTCAATCTCACTAAATGCCCTTTAAATGTGATCAGTTTTTTTTTTTTAATCTCTTCTGAAATATCTAAAATAAAGGAGAACTTAACAAAGTAAGAAAATGGAAATTTCAGTGTAACTTCAGTGCTCAAATGCACTGGTATGAGATTCTTTCCTAGTTGGGGAAGATCAATATCTCAACTATGTGAGGGAGGGGTAAGACAGAATTGTTGAAAGAAAGAGAGAAGAGCTGCTCAATGTTCAAGCATTTGGATCTGCTTTCATCTTTCCAACTTCAAGTAGAAGATAGATGATGCCAACCTCATTTCAGCTTGTTGATGGAAAAATTCCCGGGAAGAAGCCAAAATGAGAGGAACTGACAATCTCCATCATTTTCCTGTGTCTAACTGACTACATTAGAGACTTGAAGGAACTTCCTCTTGAGGGGCATATGAGGTTTTTTTTGACTAAACAAAGTTATTTTGCTCTCACTGGATAACTCCTTCTCTCTGTTTCAACTCTTATCACTGAAGCTAGCATTTCTAATACAATATTGAATAGTAATAGTGATTGTGGGCAACCTTGTTTTACTCCTGATCTTACTGGGAATGGTTCCAATTTATCCCCATTACATAAGATGTCCTTCACTCTGTTTGTTTGTTTGTTTGTTTGGTTTTTTGGTTTTGTTGGTGACCAAGGTTTCTCGAGGCAGATAGGTAATGCATTGAATAAAGCTTAGAGTCAGCAAGATCAAAATTCAAACTTGACCTCAGACACTTAGAAGCTGTGTGACCCTGAGCAAGTGATATAACTTTTTTATTCTGCTTCCTTTTATGTAGAATTAGCTGGAGAAGAAAATGACAAAATACTACAGTATCTTTGCCAAGGAAGCCCCAAAAGAGGTAACAAAGAATAATACATGATTGAAACAACTGAACAACAACAACAAATATTTCATAGATTTTCTTGTTATATCTTATGTATAAGGTAAACTACTTTTTTGTTGTAGACATTTCGAGCATACTTTCTGCTTTCCTGTCTTTTTATTTTGATCCATTTCTTATGCATCACTCTTACTGTATTGTTTCTTGCATTTCTATTTTTATTGACAATTTTTGATTTTACACCACAGACCTATTTAAATACTTTCCTATAAAGCAAGCTATCTCTTACAATAAAATATATTAAAAGTGAAAAATAGATTCGCAAAATCAATCAACAAACAGACTATCATGGACATGCTTGAGGGTACAGCATAAGAATGTAATATACTTAAAGATTATTATCTCTGCAATGGCAAAAAAGAATTTTCACTAATATTTTATTCATAATATCTATTTGCTTTGGTGACATGTTTTACCTTCAGCTGTAAACCTTCAAATCTCTTTTAAAAATGTTTAAGAAATACTTGACTCCAGTAATGCAATTGGTTAGTGTGCAGTACTTATACAGAAATACTTTTCTTTTTTTTTTTTTTTTTCTCTCTCCATTTTATTTATTTATTTTTTAAAATTTATTAACATCTCAACAATTCTGGGGTTTTACAAAATTCTTTTCACATTATTTCTGGGAACATAGCTGTAGTTATTATAGCATTATTGCATTGCAATTTTATCTTACATTATTTCTTCATTGTATGATGTGGTGTTTTTGTTTGTTCTTGCTTAGCCTCATTTATCCATATTCTATGGAATTTTCTGTCTGAGGTTTCACTTTTTTTTTGCCATATTTCTTTCACATTATTTGTAACATATGTTGGTCTTTCAATGTGGTGAAGAAAAAAGAGCTGAGACAATGCTCCTCAGTCTTTATGCCATTGGTATTTTGAAACCAGAAGTAGGATACTACAAATGTAAAAAAAAT
Organism: Sminthopsis crassicaudata; assembly: GCF_048593235.1. NCBI lineage: Eukaryota > Metazoa > Chordata > Mammalia > Dasyuromorphia > Dasyuridae > Sminthopsis > Sminthopsis crassicaudata. Next base: position 521,579,791 of record NC_133617.1, read on the forward strand.
TCCACATGAATAAATTTAGCATAATTTTCTAGATGAGATATTTTTACCTAAAATTTTACTAATAATTTAAAATGTATAACTATATTTCAATGTGATTATTTTTCTATGCAATTTAATTTTATTGGATTTTGTACACTTACAAATATTTTAAAGGAATTTTTTGCTTTCATCATACTGCCAAAAGAGTATATGCTATAGAAAAAGCATTTGATAAAATCCAACATCCATTCCTAATAAAATCACTTGAGAGTGTAGGAATAAATGGACTTTTTCTTAAAATAGTCAGAAGCATCTATTTAAAACCATCAGTAAGAAGTATATGTATTGGGGATAAACTGGAACCATTCCCAATAAGATCAGGAGTGAAACAAGGTTGCCCACTATTACCATAACTATTCAATATTGTATTAGAAATGCTAGCTTCAGCAATAAGAGTTAAAAAGGAGATTAAAGGAATTAGAGTAGGTAATGAAGAAAGCAAAATTATCACTCTTTGCAAATGATATGATGGTATACTTAGAGAACCCCAGAGATTCTACTAAAAAACTATTAGAAATAATCCACAACTTTAGCAAAGTTGTGGGATGCAAAATAAACCCACATAAGTCATCAGCATTCTTATATATCACTAACAAAATCCAACAGAGTTACAAAGAGAAATTCCATTTAAAGTAAATGCCAATAATATAAAATACTTGGGAATCTATCTGCCAAGGAAAACTCAAGAAGTATATGAGCAAAACTACAAAACACTTTCCCCAGAAATAATGTCAGATTTAACTAATTGGAAAAATATTAGGTGCTCTTGGATAGGTCGAGCAAATATAATAAAGATGACAATACTACCTAATCTATTTATTTAGTGCTATACCAATCAGACTCCAAAAAACTATTTTAATGACCTAGAAAAAATAACAACAAAATTCATCTTGAAGAACAAAAGATCAAGACTTTCAAGGGAACTAATGGAAAAAACCCCCCAAAAAACAAACAAACAAAAAAATGAAGGTGACCTAACTGTTCTAGATGGAAAAGTATATTATAAAGCAGTGGTCACCAAAACCATTTGTTATTGGCTAAGAAATAGTCTAATTGATCCATGGAATAGGATAGGTACACAGGACAAAATAGTCAATAACTTTAATAATCTAGTGTTTGACAAACTCAAATTCACTATTTGACAAAAACTGCTGGGAAAATTGGAAATTAGTATGGCAGAAACTGGGCATTGAGCCATATTTAACACCCTACACCAACATAATATTGAAATGGATTCATGATCTAGGCATAAAGAATGAGATTATAAATAAATTAAAAGAACATAGAATAGTTTACCTCTCAGACTTGTGGAGGAGGAAGGAATTTGTGACCAAAGAACTAGAGATCATTATTGATCACAAAATAGAAAATTTTGATTATATCAAATTGAAAAGCTTTTGTATAAACAAAACTAATGCAGACAAGATTAGAAGGGAAGCAATAAACTGGGAAAACATTTTTATAATCAAAGGTTCTGATAAAGTCCTCATTTCTAAAATATATAGAGAATTGACTCTAATTTATAAGAAATCAAGCCATTTTTACTTGATAAATGGTCAAAAGATATGAACAGATATTTTTCAGATAAATGGAAACTATTTCTAGCCATATAAAAAGATGCTCCAAGTCATTATAATCAGAGAAATGCAAATTAAGACAACTCTGAGATACCACTACATACCTCTCAGATTGGCTAAGATGACAGGAAAAGATAATGTTGAATGTTGGAAGGAATGTGGGGAAATTGAGACACTAATATATTATTGGTGGAATTGTGAATACATCTAGCTATTCTGGAGAACAAATTGGAACTATGCTCAAAAAGTTATCAAACTGTGATCCAGTTATCAAACCTTTGATCCAGTAGTGTTACTACTGGGCTTATATCCCAAAGAAGGGAAAGGGTCCTGTATGCGCAAAAATGTTTGCCTTCTTTGTAGTGACTAGAAACTGGAAACTGAGTGGATGCCCATCAACTGGAAAATGGCTGAATAAATTGTGGCATATGAATATTATGGAATATTATTATTTTATAAGAAATGACCAGCAAGAGGATTTCAGAAAGGCCTGGAGAGACTTACATGAACTGATGCTGAGTGAAATGAGTAGGACTAGGAGATCATTATATACTTCAACAACAATACTATATGATGATCAATTCTGATGGATGTGGCTCTCTTCAATAATGAGATAAACAAAATCAGATTCATTTGTTCAATAATGAATAGAACCAGAAACACTCAGCAAAAGAACTCTTGGAAATGAGTGTGAACCACTACATAGCATTTCTAATCCCTTGCCACTTGCATTTTTTATTTCCTTCTCAGGTTAATTTTACATTATTTCAAAGTCCAATTCTTCTTATGCAGCAAAATAGCTGTATGGATATGTATACATATGCTATATTTAACATATACTTTAACATATTTAACATATATTGGTCTACCTACCATATGGGAGAGGGGGTGGGGGGAAGGAGGGGAAAAGTTGGAACAGAAGGTTTTGCAAGGGTCAATGCTGAACAATTATTCATGAATATATCTTGTAAAAAAAAAAAACAGTCTATGCTACAAAATAGTTTAAGAACCTTTATGCTTATTTATAAAGGTCTTTTTGCATTTTGTGCCTGTCATTCAAAGTAATAGCTATTGTTTCCTCTTTTATAGCATCTATAAATGTAATATATGCATGCCTTCTATTCTCTCATTATTAATAAATATATCGATTAGGTTCTGGTTAAAGATAGAACTCTCTAGCATTCTGTTTAATACTTTCATTTAAGTTTGTGTTCATTTAGTACAAATTCTTTATTTTAGTTATTTATTTTGAAGTTTAAAAATTTAACTAAGCATTTCCATAACATAGTAGAATAGAAAAAAATATAATTGTGCTTTTGTAACTTTCTATTTTTTTCTCTTTTTTGCTTCCATCCTTCTCTTGCCCTACTGATGACTATCCTTAGACACAAATGTGTCTATAATGCCAATTGATAATGTATTCACACACATAAAATGATTGCATACATACTTCTATTTTTCAGTTCTTTCTCTGTGAATCTTCACACATCATTTATTATTAATTTGGGTATTTATAATTTTCAAAATGACTGCTTTTTCTTAAAACAATATTGTTCTCTTGGTTCAGCTCATTTTATTTTTATTCTTTCATTCAAATATATTCATGTTTTTTCTAAGATCATGGAGCTCATAATTTCTTATAAAATGGTAGTATTCCATCATGATTATATAACATCCAAACTTCTAATACACCCAATTATAAGATAGGAATTATTGATTAGTGTTTTATCCTATGGCACCTAGCACAAAGCCTTACTTAATAAGTGTAATATTTGATGTACTGTCATCTAATCTACATCTCTCCAGTTTCCCTACAAGAACACTGTAATAAAACTTTTTTCAGAGGACTTGCTTAATTATAGGTAAACAATATGAATCAAATTTCCCTGGCCCATTAGAAGAATACTGTACACAAGTCTACCGAGACTAAATTTAAATTATACTCTCACAGAAAGTGGAAACAAAGCAAAATAAAACATAAACATGCACTAGGCAAAAAAATATAATGATGAGTGCTTTAAAGAGGGGGAATTTTCAATTCCCAGGAAGTGACTATCCCATTTGCCTCCATTTCTTCAGTTACTATATACTTCTCAAATCACTGTATTCTGTTCTCTTTTTGTCTCATTCATCTGAAATTTCTTTCTTCAAGGTGACAAATGATGTAATTGTTAAACCAAATGGACTTGACTCAATTTCTACCTTTCTTTACCCTTCTCCAATTTTATATTGTTGACCTGTTCCTGTCCTTTCTGATACTTTACACATTGTATGGTTATTATGCTGATAATTTGCTTAATTAGCTGAAGATTCATGTCTCCTTTGAAGTCCTCTCCATGCTTCCATCCCTATGCGTGGTTGAATCCAGAGATTTAATGCTTATCTCCCTCTTCTATTATTTTCTTATATTCTCTCATTGATCTTATTGACCCGCAAGGATTGTATTATCTCTATTGATGCTAATCTGAAATAGATTTCTGACTAATTTAAAAACTTTTTCTGTAACATGTTATCTTCTATGAGTTTTCATTGTGTTTTGTTTTAATATTCCTTCTCATTTCACTTTAAATGCTTTATCCATTTTTATCCCCAGTGATATACACATTAGCTGCTTTGTTCTCCAATCTTCCAACCTTTCTGAAATGTGATCTCTTTCCCACAGTCCAATGATTTAGTTGGAAGAAATATAGGATTTTAAATGAGTTTTGCATATCTCTATATGTCATCTCATTTTTAAGTTTCTTCTATGGAGAACCTGAAATGATTGTACTATATAGGGAAAAAGGAAGATACAAATAGGACAATTAAGAAATGATCTATACTATAAAAATACTTGAGAAAAGATGATTTTTTTTTAATTTTTGTGCAGCAAATCTGATGTGCTCAGAAAATTTCATATAGTAGATATTGTTCACAGGAGCATTCTAGCATTATCTTCAAGTATAACTAATTTCTATGATCAAAATATTTTTTCCCTTTCACTTATCCAATTAAAAAAATCAAATTCTCCACTTCAAAGGTACATTAATAATGAAAAAAAATATAAACAGCTATTTTATAGAACTATTTTTGCAAGATAATCAGAAATCTATTTCAAATCAGGCACAGTACTGGGGGACAATACTGTTCCTGAGAAGCTTCTACTCTAAACCAATATATTTCTCAGTCTGTAGTCTTTTATAAAACATATCTAGAATGAAGCCAGCATTCCATCTAATATACTGCCCTAATACTCAGAAAGAATGAAATTTTTCTCCTAGTAACTCATCACTTTTTTTGACTGTGAAAAGAAGTAGTCCTGAAAGTCTAAGCTTCCCATTCTCCCTTTGCAAAATGCATAAAGCATTTCCTTATTATATTTATTGCATCTGTTTAAATAAATATATTATTGTTTTCAAATATTGCTATTCTAGCAGATTGAAATAGCACAGAATATTTTTGACTAGAAGATTATTTTGAATTTGTCATATTACTAGTAGGAAAACATTCCTGATAAAAAATTAATTCTTTACACTATTTATAATGCAATGATTCTGAATCTCCATGTTTTCTGTAGCTTATCACAGATTTGAGCTCATCTTCAGAGTACACTGAAGTAAAAACAAAAAACAACAACAACAACAAAATTCTTCTACCTCAAAAGATAATAGTAAATGCTGCCTGCCTAGAGAGAATTTATAGAACTACTCTAGAGAAAATTTTAAAATCAAATGAAAGACATTGAGGAAAAAGTAACAAAAAAATCCAAGAAAAATAAGAAATTAAAGAAGGGAAAATCAGTGAAATTATGAGAGCAAGAAATAGGAAAAAAGAATTTAAAAATTAAAAAAAATAGAACAGATTGAGAAATATCTTATAAGAAAAACAACAGATCTGAAAAAAAGAACAAAAATAACATATATAAAAATAATTGGACTACCTGAAAGCTGTGACCAGAAAAAGAACCTTGACAAAATAATGCAAGAAACCAAGAAAATTATCCTGGAGTGATAAATCATAAGGGAAAAGTAGAAATAGAAAAAAAATTCCACTGATCACCATCTCAAAGAAATCCTTTGTGGAAAACAAATAGTATTAATATTGCAAAATTTCAAATCCCAGATCAAAGAGAAAAAGAACTTTCCAAGAAACAAGAAAAAAGCCATTCAAACATGCAAAAGTTATGATTAGAACTGTACAGGATTTATCAGTAGCCACAATAAAAGACTGCAGGGCCTGGAATCATATATACTGAAAATCAAAAGAACTAGGCCTGTGGCCAAAAATATAATATCTACCAAAATTATCTATAGTATTAAATGAAACAAAAATATACATTCAATGAATTTGCAGAATTTTCAGGATTTTCTATCAATCAAACCAGAACTCAGTTGAAAATTTAACATATAGGTGCTGAGATTCAAGATTAATTTTAAGGAACTTAACATGGACAAATTGTTTATGTTTTCTACATGGAAATGTATATCTTATGTTTATGATTGAGATCACAAATTAGGTAGCTCAAAATAAAGATTTATACAAATGAGGTCCAGAGGAAGAATAGACACAAAAGCATTAGAGAGGAAAGGAGTGCTTATAATTCTGAAAACCTACTCACATAAGGAATAGGTTAAATAGGCAACATTACATATATACCATGAAGGATATAGCACCCTCCAAAATTTATAAAGAAATAAGGGGGGGAGGGGAAAATGGAGGGAGATACAAAGTGGGGGAAAGAAGATAAGGGAAGGATACATGGGTGGGGTAAGGTCAAATAAAGGAACAGAATTAAAGGGGAAAACAGCAGAGATAGGAAAGAAGAGATGTGCATAAACACTATGACATAGATCAGGAGTCAAATTTACTAGAAAAAAAAAACAGCTACTAGTCACTGATTTTAGACACAGTCAAACTTGAAAATTCAAGAAGAGAGAAATTTACTTTATATGTCAGCCATATAAAAGTTATTTTAGATGCATGTTTACATATGGATAAATGCATATGTGTGCATATGTTTGAGTTTATGTAGATATATATGCATGTTACTTGATATATGTGTGTATATAGATATATGTATATAAATGGGTCTGTGGATGGGTATGAATGTATATGTGTGTATATGGATATAAGTGTGTGTGTGTGTGTGTGTGTGTGTGTGTGTCTATGAAACATAGTTGTGCTTAACTATAGTTACTTGGAGGAGGTGGATGGAATGAAAGAGAAAAAAAAAGAACAAAGTAAAAAAAGTACGCCGTGGAGAACAAAATAAAAATGCATAAGGAAGTTCTTTTACTGTTATATATCCTTTTTAAAATTTGAAATGTATCATTATAATTTGAATCCTCCCTGACTTTCTGCTGGGTACATGACAATATTCTTCTTTGTTTTGTTTTATTTTTTCTTTCCTTTCTATTTCTTATTAAATTAAAAAAATATATAAAAAATTCAAAAAAAACCAGAATATTTGCAAAAAAAAAAAAAAGTACATACAGTGAAGAATCTTGATGTTTTATATATATATATATATATATATATATATATATATATATATAGGGCTTTTGTATGATATAAGGCAGCAAGAAAGGTTAAATATTGTAGAACTTTAAAATATTAAAGAAATACATTCTAATGTTTAAAAAAAAAAACCCTGTAAACAGATGAATTTTCCTAGAAAAGCTAGGTTTCAAAAAGAAAAACTTTTATTATGTCTTCATCTTCCTTTCACCTGGCACATATGACTAACAAGAAATACATTGCTAGGAAGAGAAAGTCAATCTTTAAGTATTTTTTAATTAAAAAGATTCAAATAGGTAAGTATGATGGAGATTGTTAAATAAAGCAAAAAAAAAAATTTTAAATTTTTCAAAAGGCAAACAATAGCATGGTATAATGAAAACAGCCTTGATTTGTGGTCTGCCTCTGAAGAGGCAGTATAACTTAGAAGCTGTGTGACTCTGAATACATCAGCTTATCACTCTCTGCCTCAGTTTCTATTGCTTTACCTTCCTCAGAGAATTCCTTTGTCTTTGCAAACCTGAAAGTATAGTGTATGCATGAAATATTATTTTGCCCTTTTGGATATTTATTTCTTGGGGACCACAAAAGATCATATATAAAAAATGCATGAGGAGTTAGAAATATAAGATATGGCATATTAATAAATGTATTATTTATTCTTATATATTATATTAAATATATATTATTCAGGTCATATTACTATTATTGTATATTACATATAATATTTCTGTTTGTTTTCTATTGCATTGCAATATCATGTTATATATGTGCACAATAACATCTATACATATGTAGAGCTGACTTCCAACAAGAGCAGAATCAATCTTGGGGTTGTTTGGATTGCTAGTTTTATATGGAGAAAAGTTCTCATTTTGAGGTCACAGAACTGGGATGTAAAACACTACTCTACTACTTAACTACTTGCAGTGCAGTGGGGAAACTGGACCCAGAATTAGAAGATCTGACTTCATTTCTTGGTTCTGACCTATGTGGCATTAGAAAAGTAATTTCATCTTCCCAGACTTCAATTTCCGTATCTATGAATAAAATCTGTGTTGAGCTCAATAACCCCTTCCAATTCTAAATCTAGCATTTTTTTTTTTTTGAAGCAATTAGGGTTGTGACTTTCCCAGGCTCACATAGCTAGGATGCATTAAGTGTCTAAAGTCAGATTTGAAGTCAAGTACTCCCAACTCTAGGGCCAATGTGCTTTTCACTGCATCATTTAGCTGTCTCTAAATCTAGCATTCTTTAGTGTACTTTACTTAGTGTAAAGTATAATGATATACTTTAGTGTATTATTACAGACAAGATATAAAAAATCAGAAATAATAATTTGTAAAAAAAATTAAAAATAAGATTTTTTTAAATGTAAAAATGATGTAAGGTTAGAAGTGAAATGGTTTTAGTACAAAAAAAAAATCCTGCCCTTGCTGTGTGTGTATTGATGGGAATAGGGGAAAGAGAATCATTTGCTTGTTTGAACATATTTTCATTTAACTTTTCCATTAGAATAAAGCAAAGTCAGCAAGATGACAAATATGAAAATACATTTAGACAAACTGCACACATTTAACCTATATCAGACTTCTCATTGTTTTAGGGAGGGAGGAGAGGGGAGGAGAGGAAGAAACATTTAGAACACAAGATTTTGCAAAGGTGAATGTTGAAAACTGTCTTTGCTTGTATTTAGAAAAATAAAATACTATTAAAGAAATGTGGCAGAAACAGAGAGCAGAAAGTAAAAAAAGAAAGAAAGAAAAAAAAAGAAAGAGCAAAGTAAGGAGAAAGAAAACTGATTGCTTGCTTCAATTTTTGACTGCTTAGTAATTCCTAGAAAGGGCAGTATGGCATCAAGAAATGACTCAAATCTTAACTTTGACACTGACTACCTCTATGACCTCTGACAAGACACATTATCTCTTCAGGTCACAACCTCATCATCTGTTAATAGAAAGTATTAGACTAAGTGGCCTCCAAAGTCCCTCCAGCCAAGGGTTGTGCTCATAAATGTTTAATAATCATCTCTACAAAGAAAATATATGCGGGACACATATTTAATTGTAACCTGAATTGAAAAGTTTTTTCCCATTACTTTCTTAACTCTAGATGATCAGCAAAACTATAAGCCAAGCTGTGATTTGTATCATTTTCTAATTTCTTAGATGTAAATGCTCACACAGAGATTTTAATAGTTGCTCTCTCTGCTAATTTCTACAAATCACTCTTTCTGTTTTTTTTATCCATGATCCTCTGATTCCTGGAAATAGTTAATACACTTCTCAAAATTGACCTATACAAGCAATGTATGCACCATTTTCACCTGCCACCTCCTAGCACAAAATAGAAACAATAACACACTTGAAGTACTACGTGACATACATGACAAATGTAGTTTTTAATTGGTTTTTCTTTGTTTTTGCCATTGAAGTCAGACTGCAAACCTTTGCATAATTACATAATTAGAACTTTTAAATTTGGGAGGTTCTCAGGACCATTTATGTGAATTTTATTTAGCCACTAATTACACATTTACAGGTATATTGCAGTTAGTAATGTCCATAAAGAAATTCATAAGAGAACTATCAGCAGTTTATAGATTGCATATTTAAAATAAGACCTAATAATTGTGTCTTGCTACTGCTTAATTTGGAGGTTATTAAAACAAATTCTAATTAATATACTATAAAAACAAAAAACTAATCTCCCCTCAAACACTTTCAGGTGGAGGAAGAGAGTATTAAAAATGACTTTTAATATTCTGGAGTAGCAAATTATCACAAAATATAAATTTATTTCCTGATCAACCCATTAGACCAAAATATAACCACAATCAAGTACTTAGAATTAGAGCAGAGTTCTAGAATGATATGATTTTCACATGAATCTTGTCAATTATTTTATAAAACAAAATGAAAACTTTTAATACCAGAAATATTTCACCCAACTAAAATACGATTTAGGAGTAAAAGTGATTTAGCTTATCTTTACTTACTAGTTGTTTTTGCAAGTTTTGGGATATGATTAAAAAAAAGAATAATGATAAAATAATTACAGCTGATGCTTAGTAAATCTGACATTTCTTTCCCCTTTCATTTTGAAATTAGGAAGGAAAGGGATAAAAGTTAATAAAGAAAGGACATAATTATCTTATGTTAAAATAAATAGTTTGAGCTAAATTTGCTTCTATATCAATCCTCTTTCATTTAATAAATAGGTATTAAAGCACTTGATGTATGTAGTGTATTGTGTTTGGCCCTGTGGATATACCCAGCATATTGAATTTGATGTTACAAGTTTTGAGTGAAAATCCTTTAGATGTTGCTTGCTACCCTTGTTCTTTGCCATTCTCTAAGCCTTATTGCCTCATCCCTAAAAAGTAAAACTTTCCCTATAAGATTTCTGCTTTTTGATATTCAACTACAAATAACACCAAATTCATAGGATCACTAATTCTGAGCAGAATGAAAGTTGAAAGTTATCTCTTCTCCCTTCCCACTTCATGTATGAGGAAACTGAGGTCTGAAGAGGTTGATTTGAATTTCAGTTCTTTGACTACAAATCCCTTGCACTTTTTTTGTAATGTGTAAACAGATAAATAAAATAAAAATTAGAACATAATTGCATAAATATAAAATGACATCATATGAACACAACATAACAAACACAATTTAGACAGAAAAAAGTTCTAATAGAAAAGTTTTGGTAAATCACAAAGCAATATAAAAAGTTGTCTCACAACCAAAACTTTTATGATTCATTTGAGATGAATTTTATTCTTAACACTAATAAATATCTACTTAATTAACATACCCTAAAGTATCCTTAGGCACAATGTAGAATTACAGGTCTGGTACCAAAAAATAAAAATCATGTTGAGATAAATGAGCTTGATCAAGCTCACAGAAAGAACAAAAATCAGATTTATTTACCTCACAGCATTCTGGTGAGAATTAATGACATAATGTGCTTGGGAAAGGTGTAAACAACTCACCTTTTTGAAATGGTTTAATTTGTTTGAATCTTTAGAGTAATATTTATTTCATTATCTTGTAGAGAAAGGAGAAGTAATTTTTAAATGAGAGAATTCTTTTTGTAGTCTAATCTGCTGATTTTTAGAGAACATTCTCTTAAATTGCCCATATCATAAAACTTACTTCTTTTCTAAAAATATTAATGTTGTTGATATTATTAGTTCTTCCATCACCTTTATTTCCAAGTATTTATTTCCTTCCTCTCTCTCCACCCAAAGTCAGTGAACCATCCCTTGTAACAGAGGATAAAAGAAAATGACAAAAAAAACCCAAAGACATAAAAATCAATCAATGCAGAGTGTCATAGGTGATACCAAACACTTATTATCCCACCCTGTACAAAGAAAGGGAGGATCACCCATTGTCTCAGTTCTTTCTTGGACAACTCCAAGGGGGAATGACCTGCTTCTCAGATATACTCTACTTTCTTTTCCTCTATCAATAGATTCTGAGAGGGAACAGTCTGTTCAACACATCATTCAACAACCACTTATAAGGTATTTAGTACATCACAGATTCTATACTAGGCAATGGAAATAGCAAAGATAAAGAAGAAGCATTCTTTACCTTCAAGAAACTTACATAAGGTTAAGGAAAATACACCTACACTCTAAATAAATGTAGATATAAAAATATGGACAAAATTTTAGCATAAGCAGAGGATCTAACATTGTCAAGTACCAGAAAAATGGCTAATGTATTAGGTAGTTAAATTTATTTTTAGAGGAAACTAGAGTTTCTGAGATGTGTAGGTGGAAGGCATTTCAGACAAGGGAATAGTTTGTATTACTAATTGTGAGCGATCCCATAAGCTATTTAATCCAAATCATATTCAAAATGAGTGCATGTTGTCACATACCTAACAAGTGATCATGCAGACTTACAAGGAAAAAGAACTTACAAGACTAAGATAAGCTTTTTTGCTTCCATGCATTGTTCCTCTCTTTTCTTATGAGGCCTAAAAAACAAGTTGATTTGCTTCTTAACAGCCTTTAAAATAACCGAAGATCCCCCAATCCTCCCTTGTAATATTCTGGCTAGCTCTCTAGAGGTCCTCTGAATGGGCCTTGGTTTTAGCAGAATAATCACCACAACAATAATAAGGGATAAAGTTCAAAGTCTTTATAATCTCCTTCACTATCTGTCTCCTTCACTTGGGGCCAGGCTAGCTTTCTGGGACCTTCAGATCGGCCTTGGTCTCAGTGGAGAAGTGAAGCAGGACAGGCCAGCAATCAAGAGGGTCTTCTCTGTCTATTTCCAAGTCCGTCTTCCTTCCTAGATCTCTTAGCTCTTATATACTCTATTATAAGTATATCATTATAGATGTCAATCTTATAGAATAGGTGTCAGCTTATAGAACTATACTAAGTATTAAGTACATGTAAACTAGGGAATCGTTATCTTAATTCCACTGAGTTAACACCTTGTTGTAAGATTACTTTTTTTTAAGTACACTTGGCCCTTTACACTACCTAGTTTTTTCATCTCCAAACTTCCTTTTTCTTAAGTTCTTTCAAATGAATTTTAAATATCTTAATTTCAGCACCCATGACCTCCTTGTTATCATCCTCTGGGCACCCTCCAACTTATCAATGTCCTTCTTAAGCCTTGACAACCAGAACTGAATACAATACCCCAAATGTATACTGTGAGTATCACCTTCTTACTTTCCTCCAATCCTAGAAGCTATGTTTCTTTTTACACAAATAAAATCACATTAGTTTTTGGCTGCCACATCATACTTTTGACTTGCATTAAATTTTCAGGAAATATAACTAGATGATTTTTCAAAATAATTATTATCTATTTTTCACCCATCTTATACTTACAGAATTGATTTTCTGTGTATGTGAAAAGAATAAGACTATATTTCTAACCCACCTGAATTACACTTCTTTACAAGAGTCATGATTTAAGCTATCTCTTTGTCTGCAATGCCTCCTATATCTATCTCTCAAAAATCCCAATCTTTACTCCAATTTTCTCCATCATGATCACTCATCTTCTATTATTCCTGACTTCATGGGCGTATTTTCTTAATCAACAGTTTTACTCCACAACCTATCACTTTAATCAAACTATTTCTTTTGACTATGATTAGTCTATCCACAGCCACATTTGACTACTGGATTTCATCAAGTCTTGGTGATACTAATCATATATAATTTTTCTACTTTTATTAGACTTTCTAGAATTTGCATAGAGCTAGTTATTTGAGGGTAAGAGTTTTATTACTGACTTTTACTTTAGATTTTGTCTCCTCCTAACTTCTGGATATTTCTAAATTTATCCTTCATGAATAATAGCTACTCTCTATTGGTTCTACCTTGGCATATATACATAAGCAATTTTCTTGTTCCCCTTCTGTTTCAATTTAAAGACCTTTTGATTAGTTTTGCAAGCCTCTGGGCAAATATGATATTACCAGCCTTGTTAGGTGACCTCTGTTCCTATTAGGAATTTGTCATTTACATATTTAAAGTTATGGTCAAGAAATCTGAATCCTATACTTAAGTACATTTTTCTTAATCATCTATTTTTTTTTTCGTGGTTCTGCCCTTCTCTCTTAAATCCCAGGTCATTAAACTCCAATTTCCCTGCTAACTATCGAGGAGGAAATTAACTTGATAAAGTAATTCAATCTAGGGTACTCAAGACTATTTTCCCCCAATCTATTATCCCTCCCAGGGATATTTGCATTTTTCAAATAGGAGTGCTAGAGGTTACCATATCTTAAATCAAAGGAATTAAATTCTAGTGACAGAAATTTAGATTTTCTGACAGGGAGGTGATGGGAGTGTAGATATATTGTACTGTAAAGGGACCTTTCTATTGTCCTTCAACTATATCCATGTGGCTGTCTTCCAGAGTTTGTTTTGTTAATAATTATCCAAAGCCCACATTATAGAGTTGCACAGAGGGTCTTCAGTTAATGTTTTCTGACTAAAAATAAGAGAATTTAAATTCAAATCAAAATGGTTTTTATCTTATAGAAAATGTGTTGAATGTTCTTAGTTCTAATTTCAAGATTCAATATGTGCCTTTATAGGTGTGTATGTATGTGTGTGTATTAAGAATGATAAAAGAAAAATAAGAGGGTTAAGAGGAACCATTGTATAAAACAATTGTGCTAGATTTATTTGAATGAGACTATAAATGGTAAATTATACTAGTATATAAATATATATTATGTATATATACAATATGTGTGCATATTGATGTATATATGTATATACATATGCAGATATAGACATATACATATATGTTTGTACAAAATATAAAATATATGTAATACATGAAATACTTTGTATTAAATTTACATATATGTATATATATATGTAAAACAATTTCATGCAAATCTAAAACTTGACAAACTTTCAATGAGGCTTATTTTTATTTATTTAATTAAGAAATTACAGCACAGTAAGAACCATTATTAAAAAAGTAGTCATCCAAAATTTATATTAAACTGGATGTGGATTGACTATTTTTTTTCCCACTAAATTTTGGGATTTGAAATATACAGTTGAGAAGTTGTTCAAATAATCATAAAAGAAAGAAACTAAACAAGAAGCAAAAAGGGAAAAAATCTAATTAAGCTTTCAAAGAATTGTTGTATAGGATATATTCTCTTTTGAAATCCAATAGAGATCACATAGTTAAATTTTTAGAAAAATAAGTTTTAAAATAAAATGATGATATTCAGATTAGGAGAAAATGTTTTGTGGTTTTTTTTTTCTAATTTCTTCTAATCATGAAAAAATTATATTACAGATACCATAATATTAAAAGAAATTTTGGCTTCTGCAAGTTTACAGGACATTAAAACTTCCATGATCAAGGACTAAAGATATATATTTCAAAGGATTGAAAATAACAATTCCAAACTATAGTCTATAGGGTAGATATTTCAACTTTTTCTGATCCAGTGGGATAGGGGGAAAGTAATGACATCACAACAACAAAATTAATCATAACAGTAACCATCCACTACTATTTTTTTCTAACCTTTGACTTTTTTTGGGGGGGTGTAAGGAGGCTTATTTCCTTGAACATATGTAGTAATATATCAGAGAACAAAACAATAACTTAAAAAGAAGCAAAGGAAAGATGGACACTCAAATATAATCTCTTCTATTATTAAAAATGCTTTCTTGAAATGGAAATTTATTATTATATAATGTGAATTCTCCTTGATGTTCTGCTGAGCACATAATTTATTTTTAAATTTTCCTTTTCTGTCTTTCTTTTTCTATTCTGTTTTTTCTTACTTTGTATTCAGCTCAATTTAAAAACAAACAAACAAAAAAAAACATAAAGGAAGGCATAGTGATATAGAAGCATTTAAATGGAAGCATAGAGATAAGGTGGAACCCCATTAGCTTTTGTGACAATCCAATACCCTAACTCAAGACTCACCTCATGTCAAATTTATGCCAAATTCCTGTCAAATATATAAAGAATTCCCTGATTAATTCAGACCGCAATGATATTCCCTTTCTCTGGATCCTATTGCATTTATATTTAATGGCTTACAATCTGAAACTTACATTGTGTATATATTGTGGATAAAGTTAGTGTATACACTTTATTAATTTATTTTTATATAACAGCCTTTTATATTTAAAAATTAGGCAAAGATAGTTTTCAGCATTCAACAATACCCTTGCAAAAACTTGTGTTCCAAACTTTTCTCCCTCCTTTCCTCCACCTTCTCCTCTAGAGAGTGAGTAAGCCAGTATGTTAAACATGTTCAGTTTTTCTATACACATTTTCACAATTATGTTGCACAAGAAAAATCAGATAAAAACATGAGAAATAAAACAAAAAGCAAGTAGATAACAACAAAAAAGGTGAAAATACTATGTTGTGATCCAGTCAGTCCTCAAGTCTATTAGAATTGCCCTGAATCATCTCATTCTTGAAAAAAGCCATGTTTGTCAGAACTGATCATCACATAATTTTGTGTTGCTGATACACTTCATTTAAATCCTTCACATTTTCTACTGTAGTTATAATTTCCTAATAAATATGTAATACTTACCTAACAAATAATAATTCAGTAAATAGTTGCTGATTTTGTTTATTTCCTTTATACATCCTGAGAGATCACCAAACTTAATCCTTACAACAACCATTCAAAGTAGGCATACTATTGATCCCATTTTATAAATGAGACAACTGAGAGAGATTATGGCCACACAACTATTATGTGAGGTAGAATTCCAGTTCACTTATTTCTTGCTCTAATTTCAATTCTTTATTCACTATACCATGATGCCTACTAATAAAAAAGATAAACAAGAAATAGTCTCTGCCCTATACTTATAATTATAGAAATAGGTAACATAAGCACTTAATAGATAAACATTTAAATAATAATATAAGACAGAATATGATGTTTTAAACAAAATTTATGTCAATTCAGAGGGAGAGAAACTGCCTGATTAGTGGATTGGGAAATAATTCATGGTGGAGGTAACATATAAGACTAGTGATGAAGAATAAACACGACAAATTATCAGCAATGCAAGTAAGATGAAGGCTTCTAGTCAGAAGAGATAACATGGACAAATGATATAGAGTTGGTAAATGAAATTATAGAAATTTGAAATTGAAAGTCATTTTAGATATTATTTAGTCCAAAAAAAGTAGTCATCAATAGTTCAGATATTTGGAAAGGAAGGTAGTTGTGATATTGAAGAGGTATTGAAGTTCAAGCATAGAGATTTAATTTAATTTGATTTTTGGTGGCAAGCCAAAGAAGTAACTAAGTAGAAGAATAATATGATTCCAATATCTTGATGATCAGAAACATTTTAGAGACTTTTGCTGTCCCATGCTATTTTTATTATACGCTGTACTATCCTCTTACTCAACCAGACTCATAATCTAGAAGTCAACTTTGACTTTTGCTTCATTTCCTGCATCCAAATCATTTGCCAAGACATATTATTCTATCTCTGAAATATTTCTAATGTCCATCTCTTCCTTTCTACTTATACTGCTATCATCCTAAATCAGGTCCTTAATATATTATATTAATATACTATATCTAAACTATAAGTGAATTATATGAATATAGTATATCTGAATTATGTGATATCCTGTCTCTGATATCTCCCTTTTTCCAGTGCCAAAATTACAAATATTATTTGAGTTTGTTGTAAAGATTATTTTTTCCAAGGCTATTCTGAAGCTTTACAAGTACAAAACTAAAAAAATAAATCTTGATTATCAAAGGAAGAGTGTGAGATACTGTATGTAAATAAAATTAATTACTGAGCTGAGAGAATTAGAAAAGTAAAGCAGGGATGAATAACAATCTGAGAAAGGAAGATATTTTAAAGTGGAATTTAATGTGGAGTACAATGGTTTAATCACAGATTTGAAATTTGGTAGGGAATAAAAAAATGATTAAAAAAAGAAATTTGGTAGGAAAAAATGAAATCAGAGTTTAAAGGGGCAACAAAAATTTTTTTCTGTCACTTTCAGTTATTCTTGCATATATATTTGAGTGATAAATCACTTTCATATACATAAATTCTTATGTCTAAAGAAGTTCCTTTCACTTCACATTAAGACTAAGTACACAAGTTTTGGAAAACATGAGAGCAGTGTCTTTCATTCAATAACAAAAGAAAGACTTACTTTACTAAATCTTTTTTTATTTTCAAAATATATGCATAGATGATTTTCAACATTCACCCTCATGAAACCTTGTGCTCCAATTTTTTCCCTTCCTCTAGATGTCAAGTAATCCAATATATGCTAATGTGCAATTCTTCTATACACAAGAAAAATCACATCTAAAAGAAAAAAAAATGAGAAAGAATACAAAATGCAAGCAAATAATAACAAAAAAGTGAAAATACTATGTAGTAATCCACATTCAGTTCCCACAGTTCTTTCTCTGGGTGCATGTCTTTCTTTATCACAAGATCATCAGAACTTGCCTGAATCACCTTGCTGTTGAAAAGAGCTACATCTATCAGAATTAATCATCCTACAATCTTGCTCTTGCCATATACAAAGTTCTCTTGGTTTTATTCATTCCACTGAGCATCAGTCCTCTCTGAAATCATCTTTCTGATTCTGATAGAACAAATAATATTCCATAGCATTCATATACCATCACTTATTCAGCCATTCTCCAACTGATGGGCATCCACTAAGTTTTCAGTTTCTTGCCACCACAAAAAGGGGTTGCCACAAACATTTTTGTACACTTAGGTCCTTTTCACTTTTTTATAATCTATTTGGGATACAAACAGAGTAAAATTATAGCTGGGTCAAAGGGTGTGCACATTTTGATAAGCCTTTGAGCACAGTTTCAAATTGTTCTCCAGAATAGTTGGGTTAGTTCACAACTCCAACAATAATGTATTAGTTCCCAATTTTCCCATATCCCCTCCAACATTCACTGTGCTTTTTTCCTTCATTTTAGTTAATCTGGGAGCTATGTAGTGCTACCTCAAAGTTAATTTAAATTTCTCTGATCAATAATGACAGAGCATTTTTTCATGTTACTATACATAGTTTTAATTTCTTCATCTAAAATTGTCTATTTATATCATTTAATCATTTCTCAAATGGAGAACATCTTGAATTCTTATAAATTTGAGTCAATTCTCTATATATTTTAAAATGAGGCCTTTATGAGAACACTTGGATATAAAAATTTCATCCCACTTTATTGTTTTTCTTCTAATCTTATCTGCATTGGTTTTTGTTTATACTAAAACTTTTAAATTAAATATACTCAAAATTATCCATTTTGCATTCCATAATGTACTCAAGTTCTTCTTTCCCACAAATCCCTTCCTTCTTCACAGATCTGAGAGGTAGATTGTCATTTGTTCTTCTAATTTGCTTATAGTATCACTCTTTCTGTCTAAATCATGAACCCAGTTCAACATTATCTTGGTATAGGGTGTTAGGTGTGCATCAGTGTCTAGTTTTTGCCATTCTGATGTCCAATTTTCCTAGCAATTTTTATCAATTAGTGCATTCTTTTTTTTTTTCCTAAGGCAATGGGAATTAAGTAACTTGCCCAGGGTCACAAAGCTAAGAAGAGTTAACTATCTGAGATGATATTTGAACTCAGGTCCTCCTAACTTCAGGGCTTGTGCTCTATCCACTGTGCCACCTAGATACCCCCAAATAATACATTCTTATCCCAGAAGCTAGGGTCTTTGAATTTATCAAACACTAGATTACTATGATCATATATAGTCTTCTGAACCTAACCTATTCTACTGATCAGATACTCTACTTCTTAACCACTTCCAAATGGTTTTGATAACCAGTGCTTTATAATATAGTTTTAAGTCTGGTATAGCTAAGCCATCTTCATTTGCATGTTTTTTATTAATTCCCTTGAAATTCTTGATGTTTGGTTCTTCCAGATGAATTTTATTATTATTTTTTCTGGCTCCTAAAATAATTTCTTGTGAGTTTGAGTGATACATCACTGAATAAGTAGATTAAGTTAGGTAGTATTGTCATTTTTATTACATTAGGTTAGCCTACCCATGAGCACTGGATATTTTTTCCAATTGATTAGATCTCAATTTTTTTGTGCGGAAAATGTTGTGCTCATATAGTTCCTGACTTTGTCTTGGCACGTAGACTCACAAACATTTTATATTATCTACAGGTATTTTCAATGGTCTTTCTTTTCATATAACTTGCTGCTAGACTTTGTTGGTAAAGTATAAAAATATGTTGACAATTTATGTGAATTTATTTTGTATTCTGCAATTTTTTAATTTGTGAATTGTTTCTCATAGTTTTTTAGTTCATTCTCTAAGTATACCATCATATCATCTGCAAAGAGTGATAACATAGTTTCCTTATTACATACTCTCATTTAATTTCTTTTGTTCTCTTATGGCTAAGGCTAAAATTTCTAATGCAATATTGAATAATAATTGTGATAGTGGGCAACCTTATTATATCCATGATCTTACTAAGAATGGTTCTAGTTTATTTCCATTAAGATGCTTGATAATGGTTTTTAAAAGATGCTATTGATCATTTTAAGGAAAACTCCATTTATTCCTATGCTTTCTGTGTTTTCAGTATGAATGGATATTGGATTTTGTCAATGCTTTTTCTGCATCTATTGAGATAATCATATGATTTTTGTTAGTTTTTTTTTATATAGTCAATTATGCTAATAGTTTCCCAATATTGAATCAGCCCTACATTCCTATAATTTTTTGATATTTTATTTTAAGATTTTTGCATCGATGTTCATTAGAGAAATGGGTCTATAATTTTCTTTCTCTGTTTTGATCATATCTGGTTTAAGTATCAGCACCATATTCGTGTTATAAAAGGAATTTTGTAGGATTCTTTCTTTCCCTATTTTTCCAATTAGTTTGCATAGTATTGGAATTAATTGTTTTTTAAATGTCTGGTAGAATTCTGATGTAAATCAGGCCCTGGAGATTTTTTTCTTAGAATTGATTAATAGCTTGTTCAATTTCTTTTGCTAAAATAGACTATTTAAGTAATTTATTTCCTCCTTTGTTAATTTGGGAAATTGATATTTTTATAACCATCCATTTTTCTTAGATTATCAAATTTATTGACATATAGCTGGGCAAAATAACTCCTAAGCATTGCTCTAATTTTCTATTCATTGTTGGAAAGTATACTCTTTCATTTTTAATACTAACAATTTGATTTTCTTTTTTCCTTTTTCTAATCAAATTAATTAAAGGTTTATCAATTTTGTTGCTTTTTTCATAAAACCAATTCTTATTTTTGTTTGTTAGTTCAGTAGTTTTCTTACCTTCAATTTTATTAATCTCCCCTTTTCTTTTCAGAATTTCAAATTTGGTATTTAATTGGGGATTTAAAATTTGTTCTTTTTATCACTTTCTTAGTTGCAAGCCCAATTCATTACTCATCTCTTTCTCTGTCTTACGTACATAATCATCTACAGATATAAAACTTTCCCTAAGCACTGCTTTGGTTGCATCCCATAAATTTTGGTACGTTTTCTCATTATAGTCATTCCCTGAGATGAAATTATTAATTGTGTCTATGATTTGTTTCACCCACTCATATTTTTAGGATTAGATTATTTAATTTCCAATTAAGTTTTAGTCTGTTTTTCCCTGGCCCTCTTTTACATGTAATTTTTATTGTATCATGATGTGAAAAAGTGCATTTATTATTTCTACCTTTCTGTATTTGATTATGAGGTTTTTATACTCTAATACATGTTCAATTTTTGTGTAGGTTCCATGTATCACTGAGAAAAAAAGTACATATCTTTCTGTTTCCATTCAATTTTCTCCAAAGATCTATCATGCCTAAATTTCTATTTACCTGTTAGGTTCTTACTAAGTACTAATGAGATAATGAGATAATGCACGTTACATTTACCTCCTTCATTTCTTTCTTATTTATTTTGTGGTTTGATTTATCTAGTTCTGAGGGAGCAAGGTTGAGATCCTTCACTAGTATAGTTTTGCTGTGTAATTCTTCTTGCAGCACTTCTAACTTCCCCTCTAGAAATTTACATGTTATACCATTTGATGCATATATGTTTAGTATTGATATTACTTCATAATCTATAATACCCTTTAGCAAAATGTAGCTTCTTCTTTATCTTTCTTAATTAGATCTATTTTGCTTTTGCTTGATCTGAGATCATGATCACTACCCTTGCTTTTATTACTTCAGATGAAGCATAAGTCTCTGCTCCAGCTTTTTATCTTTACTCTGAATGTATCACTCTATTTTAAATGTGTTTCTTTTAAACAACATATTGTAGGATTCTGATTTTTAATCCAATCTGCTATCTGTTTTTTTTAATGGGAGAATTCATCTCATTAACATCCACAGTAAAAAATTACTAACTATGTATTTATGGCAATCTTATTTTCCTGAAGTTATACTTTTCTCTTTCTTTTCTCCCTTTCTTTGCTCTGTTTTGCTTCTGTCTGCCACCTCCCTCACATATCTCTTCCCTTTTACAGCCCCTCCACCTTTCCTTTTCTCTTTCCTCTCCTACTTCCCTATAGGATGAAATAAATTTCTCTGTGAGCTAAATATGTGTGATATTTTATCTTTGAGCCAAATACAATGAAAGAAACATTCACATGATGTTCATGCCCCTCCTTTCTTTTCTTAAATTGTAGGTCTTTTTTTCTCTCTCTTCATGAGATGTAATAAACCCCATTTTACCTTCCTTTTCCACTTCTACAAACTCCTTTGCTCCTCTAATTTCTTTTAATATCATCACAATTTAATAACATTGCATCTACTTCCTTTAAATTTACCCATAACAGAGATAGAGTTCTCAAGAGTTAAACATATTATTTTCCCATATAGAGATGTAAACTTTTTAACTTTTATAAAAGCAATTATTTTTTTCTTTCTTTTTTTTTTTACTTTTTTATGCTTCTCTTGAGTTCTGTATTTGTTGATCAGATTTTTCTGTTGAGCTGTTTTTTTTTTTCCATCAGAAATAAATGAAATTCACCTGTTTCATTGAATGTCCATCTTTTCCCCTGAAAGATAATGCTTAATTTTGCTGGATAGTTGATTCTTGGTTA
Organism: Sminthopsis crassicaudata; assembly: GCF_048593235.1. Classification (NCBI taxonomy): domain Eukaryota; kingdom Metazoa; phylum Chordata; class Mammalia; order Dasyuromorphia; family Dasyuridae; genus Sminthopsis; species Sminthopsis crassicaudata. Next base: position 521,602,516 of record NC_133617.1, read on the forward strand.
TAATCCAAGTTCCTTTGCCTTTCAGAATGCCATATTCCAGACTCTTTGATCCTTTAAGATGGAAGCTTATGGTCCTGTGTAATACTGATTATAGCTCCTTGATATTTGCGTTGTTTCTTTCTGACTGCCCCAGAAGACTTCAAGTAAGTTACTAAAGTCAGACCATATATGAACTTTTATTCTCTGGACTACAGAATTTCTTTAACCACATATATAATATTTCTACTGTGTAATTCTCTAACCATCTGTGTATCTATAGCTTGATTGCCCCAGGCTTTCCTCATTTCATTTATTACCCAGTAACTACATAACTAATATTCAGCACTTTTCCTGCTTACCGCCTGAAATTTATTCATGGAAGACAAGTCATAGCCAATCCACTTTCACTCTGTTTCCAGTAGTATCTCTGTTTTGGAATTGCTACCTATTTTTTCAAAGCAAAGGGGGAAAATAAAAAAAAATCCTCATATACTAAATTGAACATAGTTTTTTTACACTAAAACTGAAATGTGTTCTTAAGGCTTCCTTTTTAGCTTCTTCAAATGGATTTTAACCAGAATGTTCTTGGAACAGCTGTCTCCCTCACATAAAGAACCTGCACAGTAGGAAAAATACACTTTAATTTTAAGTTGTCAATGCATCCTGAATAACAACTCCCATCTTGAATTCATAAGAGATATAACCTTTTAAATTAGAGTTCTGATGAGTTTTTAATGAAAACAGTAAAGCCCTAATTATTGCAGAAAATACAGATTAGGGAAAAAATTATGGTCCTTTAAGACATGACTGAATCTAAATTCCTAAGCACCTGGTTGTTATTTACTGATAAAAGCAATTAGGAAAGAAACCTGGTGCCATGCACTACTAGATTGATGTCTGACAGAAAAAAAAAAAAAAAAAAAAAAAAAAAAAGGAAAAAAAAAAAAGATGTGTTTCCCACAACTGCAGAGCCATCTGGGTACAGCTGTCACAAAGCAACATTCCTGAGGACCAAATGTAGTTTTAGTCACATGCTGATGTTTACACATGGATGACACAAATTATTTCCTCAAGTGAACTGGATAAATTTTTATAATGCCAGGTCCCAAGAGTTGGCCTTCTTCTGATAGTCTACAATCTTTTATGTATGTATATACATTCTCTCAATAGAGTAGTATGCTTGGTTTCAGAAAAATTTATCTTTCTAAGTTCAAATCTGGCTTCAGACACTAAATATCTTTGTGATTTTGGATAATTCACTCAACTCTATTTGCCTCAGTTTCCACATTTCTAAAATGATCTACAGAGAAGAATATAAAACTACTCCAAGTCAGTATCTTTGAAAAGAAATTTCCAAATGGAGTCACAAAGAGACAAAGATGACTGAAAATTACTGAACAATTACTGAACATACAGATACATATTCACATACATTTGTATTTGTGTGTGTATATATATGTGTATGTGTATGTGTATGCATATATTACTTCATTTGATCCCCATAACAACCCTATCATATGAGCAGTATATATTTTTATATACCTTTTACTGATGAGAAGATAGACTTAAAGGCTTCAGTTTAATATTTATTTTTAAAAATTGTTCAGAGACAATTGTATTCTATGTACAACAGTCATGCTATACTAGTAGAACAATGGTATTTAAAAAATGAGACCTTTTTTTCTGGGAAGTTTCAAAAATAAAGAATATTTGAAATTCCTTGAGGAATTCTTCTCCTTATGTTCCACTTTGGGTCCAATTTAGCATCTATCAGGACTGCCTATTTCAGATATATAGACTGATATATAAACTCCATGGATTTTACATACAAATTCATTTGGAAATCTGAGCAATAGACATTCTTCATTTTGCCTTTCTTGTATGCATAGTCAAGTCAAATTCCTTTGAGAGGGTTTATCTTCTAAAAGACTTTGAAATGTTTGGGGGTTTGCTGCAATCCATGTAACATCATATAAAAAGCTATCTTTTTTTTTTTTTCCTTTGCCCTAGATAGCCTGTATATACTCATCATGCAATCTGCATTTTTTTTTCTTTTCATTTATTTAGTGACATTATATGGATATCCAGGATTTTGATGTTATCACCAAAATGTAGTGTTTCCTTTGTCCTTAATTGAAAAAAAATATTAAAAGGTTTTTTTTTCAATTTTTAAACTATTTTCCTTTTATCTGTTAGTCCTCTTACTTCTAGTCTTAAATACCCTTTGTTTGATTTTGCTTGACAAAATGCTGCTTTTATTCTCTATTATTTCTGAACATAATTAACATATCTTAACATCTGTGGAACACAAGCATATTTATATATGTGTATGTGTGTGTGTGTGTGTGTGTGGGTGGGTGGGTGGGTGGGAGGGTGTTTATGAAAAACGGTGTATGTGTGTGTGTGTGTGTGTGGGTGGGTGGGTGGGTGGGAGGGTGTTTATGAAAAACGATGAAGAACTAGGAAGTAACTCTACAGGCTGTCCAATTAACAGAACATGATATAGTCTATATTATAGTCTATATATAGACTATATGACAATATGACAGACAACAGAACATGATATAGTCTATATTATAGTCTACATATAGACTATATGACAATATGACAACCATTCTTCATATTATTCTTGAGGCATAGTGAAGCAACAAAGTGCCACTGGAAAAATATGGGGAAGAAGGTCTTCTATTTGTGACTACTAGAGACCTCAGTGAATTAAGTGCTGTCTTTAGAATCAGGAAGAGTAAAATTCAAATCTGGCCTAAGACACTTCCTAGTTGTGTGATTCTAGGAAAGTCACTTAATTTCTGTCTACTTCCCTTTTATATCTGTAAAATGGAGACAATGATACCTATTACCTCCAGGGGTTCTGTGAGAATCAAATGAGATACTGGTTTCTTAAACTTTTTTCACTTAAGACCCCCCTTTTTTGTCTTGTGACTCCAAGTATATAAATAAATTATTTACTGATAATGAATCATAATTTTGCAACCCTACAATCAGTTATGACCCCATATTAGGTCACAACACACAATTTAGAAAGCTGAGCTCTATAGCATTGTCTCATATTATGCTTCATGAAAGCATACATCTTTTTATGTCTCCATTTGCTATTAATAATGAAAAGACCATCAAAGATCTTTTTTTTTAATCTTTTGAGAATTCTCTTATTAATTTGATATAAACATAGCATTTTACATAAAATTTAAAGACATCTTGTTAAAGCAGAAATTTTTAAATAGCATGTTGCTCAAGAAATACTTTTTATTTTACTTTTAATGCTTTTAATACTCAACAAATAAAATATACAGTGGGATCTGAACACTAAAGTCAATTGTGTAAAAGTAAAAATGATTTCTATTATATAATTTTCCTTACAAAAGTTTTTTTCTCATACCTTCATTTAGAATGTAATTTATACATGTGTAGATTATAACAATACAGATTTTATAGAAATGGCGAAGTAGACATTCAAATCAGAAGCTACTGATATTTTCTCAGTAATCATTTAAAATATTATGGTATATTTTTTTTCCCAAGCACTGCTGTCTTCCCTTCCCTCAGATATCTTGGGGATTAATTGTTTTCCTCCAAAAAAACAACTCTGCCATCTGTTACACAAATTTCTTCTGTGTACATTTGATCTAGTCTTTCAAATCATTTTTATTTTCTCATGAAATATTTCCAGGACTATTATGTTAGACTCCATATATTGTTATTGATTTAGAAAATATCGTTGTAGAAATCCTTAGGAAGGACTTGTCTCCTTCTCACCTCCATATTTTAATAGCCCTCATTGCAATTTAATTTTTAAATACCTCATGATGATATTAGTTATTTTTAGCTGTTGCCCCAATCATTTCTCCCTTTTCATGGCTGCTCTCTTTAGTCTGTCTTCCACCTTTCTTATTCAGCCAAAATTATTTTCTTCAAAGTCACTTATGCTTTTTCAAATGCCAAATATAATGTTCTTTTTGTCAATACTCATCGCTCTTGATCTCTCCTGCAGCCTTTCACATTGTTGATCATTCTTTTTACATTATTCTCCCTAGATTTCTGTAACACTACTCTATCCTAGGTTTCTTCCTACCTATAGTATCCTTTGCTGGATCATTGTCCATAGGATATCTGATAATGATGGCTATCCTCCAGGCCTCTGCCCCAGATTTTCTCTTCTATTCAGTCTTCTCTTCTCTTCTCTTTTCTATTAATTTTTTTCTTGGTGATCTTATCAGCTCCCGTAATTATTATTTTGCTGGCAGTTTTCAGATTCACTTTTATCCAGCCCTAATTGCTCTCATACTGTCCATCTTAAACTGAATATCTCATAGATATCTTAAATTAAACACATCCAAACCTTAATATTTTTGCTTGAAAATATTATCTCTAACCTCAAAGCCATTCCTCCTTCTATATTACTTTCAAAAGCTCTATCATCCTCTTAGGCACCCAATTTCTTGATCTAAAAGTCATTCACAAGTCTGAATTCTCCTTCACCACCACATCTAATATGCTGTCAACTCCTGTTGATTTTATCTTTATAACATCTCTCATATATGCCTTCTCTCCTATATGATTCCAGTCCAGGCTCTTACAATCTTATACTGAAATTACTGAAATAATCTGCAAGTTGATCTCCTTACCTCGTCTGTCATTACACCAGACTGTGGCTTTAAAATTTAAGTCCCTAAAGTCCATATCTGATTAAGTCATTGACACCATTATCCATTCTTTAAACTCCATTGGCTCCTTATTATCTTCAGGATCAAATATAAAATCCTCTCTCATTCAAAAGTCCTTCAAAATATGACTCTCTCCTACATTTTCAGTCTTTTTACACATTTTACATCTTTTTACAGTTTTCCTTTCCCTAATGTACTTGGCATTTAATGATGTTGGTCTCTTTACTCTTCCTTGTTTGAAACATTCACTCCATATCCTGAATCTGGGCTTATTTACTGGTTATTCCTATTCCTATAATGCTCTCTGATCTCATCTATGCTTCCTAGCTTCCTTGACTTTCTTTAAGTCCCAGATAAAATATTATACCATGAGATGTTACTATTAATAAACTACAAACTCCATGCATAAGATTTTTTAAACAACTTTATGTAAATTCTAAGCTTGGTTTGTCCTTGGTTACTATATTTCTCCACTATCAAGGAGGTCAAGGATAACCCAGATGAGGTTTTTAGGCTTTTTGGGTTTCATTGACTTAACATAACTAAACTTAGGAAATGATTATAATCTATAATCTATATTGATATTTCCCCATTTTCTTTCCTATTTTTCAATTGCATATTTTAAAAAGGTACAATTCTAGGTTGCAGTTGCTTCAATTTTATGCCATATCTTCTCTCTCTCTCTCCCCCACCTCTTCATCTTTCTCTCTCTCTCTCTCTCTCTCTCTCTCTCTCTCTCTCTCTCTCTCTCTCTCTCTCTCTCTCTCTCTCTCTCTCTCTTCATCTCTCTGTGTCTGTGCCTATCTCTCTCTTTATTTCAGTTTCTCTCTGTCTCTGTCTATCTCTCTCTCTATCTTTCCCCTTCTCCTTCTCCTTCCCTCCTTTTCCCTCTTGCAGTCCCTGTCCTGTCTCTATGTCTCTGTTTTTCTCTCTGTCTCTGTCTCTCTCCCCTAGCTTTATAGTGATTTTGATTATTACTTTAACAACTAAATAGTTGAGTTGACACAGACAATTCATTTGGAATGTCCTCCTATCAGTAACAAAATAGAGTAAAAAAATTTAGTTTGATATTGAATATGTGGCTTTGTGCTCTCCATATTTATTATTTTTAACATTTCTGTTTGAAGAAATTATTCACGACTTTCTATCTGAATAAACTTTTCAAAATACATAGATTTCTAAATAATCTATTTGCTTTTGTCCTCTTGATTCAGACTTTTGAAGCATTGGTTTTTGCCATTCTCCTCATGCTAATCTTTACATTTCTCTCAATGTATATTAAAGAATATCTTGATTTAATCTTTACTGAGTTTTTTAGACAATTTTGCATTTACTTTCTCAAACTCTGAAAGAGATTCTGTTAGTAAACTACAATTATGGTCAATGATTTTTTCCCAAATCCTTATCATGAATACTGTAATATAAGATGAATTAAATCTTTTTTTTTTTTTGCTTTTAGATATAATCTTAAGCAAAATTTGTCAACTTATTCATTTGCTTCTCCAAGGAGAATCTGAGAGCTATGTTTTTCTTAATGAAGCGTTCTAATACTTTCATATTTCATTTAATTATGAGAAGTTCAGAATCAATAAGATTCAGTTTCTACAGTAACATATCTACTTAGTCTCAAATCCAAAACTGACTTACCTCTCCAGGAAGTATCCTGTTGTGTTAAAAATGAGTAGTTAACAATACATAAATACAATCGTGAAAGATCACCCTCAGACCTTTTCTAACAGTCACTGAACAAGAATCTCAAATTTAGAATACAACACAATGCCTTGAATCACAGCAGACTTAATAAATAAGAAACACAATAAATATTTATTGACTAAGAAGATAGGTTAATATTTATGTGTCCTAAAATGGTAGGTTATTAGTATCTTCTGCTCCCTTTCCCACTTCTTTGTTGCTATCATGTAGGTATAGAAAGGAGTCAGAAGGGTAAGTGGCACAGTGGATAGATCATTAATTGTTTCAGAAAGTCTTGAATTCTAATTCTGATATATAGATTTATTGATTATGAGCCCCTAAACAAGTGACTTAACTGAAAAATGAAGATAATAATAGTAAAGGTTGTTTAAAAGGTTGTTGTAAGGACCAAATGTGATAACATTTGGAAAGAAGGTTAAAAACTTTAAAGTGCTACATAGCATGATTTCAGTTATAGAGAATTGAATAGAACGATGTGCCTATATTAGGGAGATTCCAATTCAAATCTAGCCTCAGATACTCATTATCTATATAACTTGAAATAAGTCTCTTACTCACTTTCTTCAAGTGGAAAATAAAGCAGGGTTGTTGTGAAGATCATATGAGATAATATTTACAAAGCACTTAGCTCAATGACTAACATAGTAGACCTTAAATAAATGTTATTTCCTCTATTCCTTTCTTCCCTCTTTAGAACAGAGATTAGTTCTATTTATTTGTGTTTATGTTATGGGCTGATATCGTGAAATAATTCATAATTAAGTGGCCTCTTTCCTAGTTAGGAAATTTTCTATTCTTTGCTAAACTGATCCTCAAAAATCAGGTAGAATCTACTGTGCAAGATATTTTATCCATGCACAAAGTTCCTGACAAAGCTTGTAGTTTCTTAGTGTAATTCCAAGTACTTCGGGACTCCTCCATGCATAAGGCATTGGAATAACATTTTGTGGAGCAATCATAAGTTGTATAAATTGAGATATAGTGATTGAGAGTCAGGAGTCCTAAAGTAGTCTATTCTAATCTGACCATATTTGCAGTACTGATTTTAATCCTGGGCGCCAAAACATAAAATTGGAAAGTCTGAAAGTTAATTTTTCAGCTATACATAGTTTTTGATGTTAGGAGCATTATTATACATAAGTAATCATAAACACACCAGGACACATCCTTCAGGTGTAACTCAACTTTGCACTAAGGGCAGGAGATAAGCAGGTAGTCATTTTTCTTCTTATCCTTAAAGTAATCCTACCAAGTCAGCTGCATGAAAAAAAGCAAACTAACATGATAAAGTAGGGAAGGAAGGAGAGAAGGAGCAGAACTATTTTATAAGAGATGAGATTTTTAAATTATCTTTGAGTCACCTAAGACTGATGTTTGGTGACTAAAGGATAGTTGAGTTTGACCTTAAGTTTGAGTATAGTAGTAGCATTTGGAATAAAATACCCAGTATATAAAATAAATAAGCCAGAGAGAAAGAGAAATATGGTGATGGTAATAAAAGGCATACTACTTTGATTAATCAAGAACATCAATATTGTATGTAATAAAAACTAATATCTTTGGTTAATTCATGTTGAGTCAATCCTTTTCACAGCAAAAATGGGAGCCTAAGAAAAGGTAAGACTTTACTAAACTATGTAAGTTATTGTTAATTACAGCTAAGACTACTTTAGGATTGGAAAGCAGCCAATCTTTATTATACCCATATTTTAAAGAATTTCTTTGTGTAATTCTAGTAATTTTCAACTAGCTATGTCTACTCCAGTAAGAGTAAAAATAGTTCTGGTAAGAAAATATTAGACAGAATACCTAGATGAATGCACAAATGATAATTATATATCAGTTGAATCAGAAGATTTTAATAGTAATTTTCTACCTTCTAACCTGCTAACATTCTTTGAAAGAATAAATAAAACAACACATGAAAGAACACAGAAAGCATATACTTTAGGTTCTGAATTAACTTTTTAAGAAAATTTTTCAAAGGATTTTTAAAGAAAATATATAACCTAATGGTGAGAAAATCATATAATTACTTTTAAATGTTCACTATGTTACTAATAAGAACCTGCTGCCTAGGTTCTTGTAATCATATTAAATTTAATATAGATTTGAAGTATATATAATAGAAGTTTACAGTTTCATATGTAATATCATTTCCATTTACACATTGAAATGTTTTTGGTTATTTATATTTGTCACATTGAACATTTTAGAATAGAAAATTTAATGACCTTAGGAAAATAACAATCTCCAAGGTATTCAATTTCTCATACATAAAGAGATTGCACTTTATGATCTTTGATATTTCTTCCCATTCTTAGATTCTGTATTTTTATGATTCTTAGTTCAAACATTATTGCTTGGAAATATTTTTTTCTAAATGACATCTTATTTATTTACTTTCATTTCTCATGATTCTTCAAATAAGCTGACTGTAATGTCTATGCTTGTTTTCAATTTTTTCTCTGACATGTCTGGAAATATAATTCCCTCTCCTGCCTGAAAATTAGATGTTTACGCTTTCTTGTATATTTAACTATACTTTCCATCTTTTGTATAGTTACTTTTACTGAGATTATTGACTTCCTTTGAAGAAGGAAAAACAACTAAGTATGATTTTGGTACTCATAATATATTTAAAGTTTTAAAGCTTCACTTCACAATGATATCTTCCTTTTGTAAAGAGGGATTGCCAAAATACATAGTATGCATTCTAGCATTTTCATTTTATTGTTTTCGAGTTTTAAGATTCTTGTCTTATTAATTTCATGAACAAAGGATGGTAAGGTTTTATTTTTAATTCTTTTTGTACCTCTTACAAAAATGTACATAGCAGCATAGCTTTACATAGCTAACAATAATGTACTAATTTCTATTCATATACAAAGCACTTTAAATAATTATTTCAATTTTCCTTACATTTCTTAATTCCATTTTATAGATGAGGAAACTGTGGCAAACAGAAACAAGCTCACACAACTAGTAAGGGTCAAAGACATTTGAATTCAAGTATTCTTAATTCTAGGGTTGGCATTCTCAGGACTGCACTGTCTAGCTGCTTCAAATAGGCACAAAGTAGGTAACTCAATCAAACCTATTGAAGCAGAAGTATAAGTCAATAAGATGCAATGGTAAATTCTCAATTTTATGATTGAGAAGCATTTATTAAAACTTTATCATGTACCAGAACTAGGCTACATGGTAGGAATACAAAGGTAAAAGAAAAAGAATATATTTTCTCAAGAAGCTTTCAGTCTAATGATAGAATATAGCAGAAACTACACATTAACCAATATTTAACACCCAATACCAAAATAAGGTGGAAATAGGTTCATGATTTAGACATAAATGATGAGACAATAATCAAATTAGAAGACAGGGAGAATCTACCTCTCACATATGTGGAAAAGAAAGGAATATATAGACAAAGAAGAAGTAGAGAACATCACAAAATGCAAAATGGATAATTTTTATTATATTAAATTAAAAGGTTTTTATACAAACAAAACCAATGTAGACAAGATTAGAAGAGAAGCAGAAAACTGGGAAGAAAATTATATCCAAGGCTTCCCATAAAGGCCTCATTGCTAAAATATATGAAGAACTGACTCAAATGTATAAGAATATAAGCCATTCTCCAATTGATAAAATGATCAAAATATATAACAGACAATTTTCAGATGAAAAAAATTAAAGCTATTTCTAATCATATGAAAAAAATGTTCTAAGTTACTATTAATTAGAGAAATGCAAATTCAAACAACACTGAGGTACTACTATGCACTTCTCAGATTGAATAAGATGACAGGAAAAATAGTGATAAATGTTGGAGGGGATGTGGAAAAACTGGGACACTAATACATTTTTGATGGAGTTGTGAATTGATCCAATCTTTCTGGAGAGCAATTTGGAACTATGCCCAAAGGACTACCAAACTGTGCATACTCTTTGATCCAGCTGTATTTCTCCTGGATCTGTATCCCAAAAAGTTTATTAAAAAGGGAAAAAGAACACACAAATGCAAAAGTGTTTGTGGCAGCCTTTTTTGTAGTGTCAAAGAACTGGAAAGTGAGTGGATGCCCATCAATTGGAGAATGGCTAAATAAGTTATGCCATATGAATGTTATGGAATACTATTGTTCTATAGGAAAGGATCAGCAGCATGATTTCAGAAAGAGACTTACATGAACTGATGTTAAGTAAAGTGAATTGAAGAAAGAGAACATTGTACACAGCAACAAGATTATGTGATGATGAGCTGTGATAGACCTGGCTCTTTTCAGTAATGAGATAATTCAGGGAAATTCCAATAGATTTTTGATGGAGAGAACCATCTGCATCCTGAGAGAGGATTATAGGGACTGACTGTGGATCACAGCACAGTTATTTTCATCTTTTTGTTATTGTTGTTTTCTTGCTTTTTTTTTTCTCATTTTTTCCCCTTTTTGATCTTCTTTTTTTTTTTTTTTACAACATGATAGGTATGGAAATATGTTTAGAAGAGTTGCACGTTTAACTTATATATTGGAATATTGGATTGCTTGCTATCCAGGGGAGAGAGGAGGTGGGAAAGGACAAAGAAAAATTTGGAGCACAAGAATTTTAAGAGGTAAATGTTGAAAACTGTATTTACATGTATTTTGAAAAATAAAAAGCTATTGTTATTTTTAAAAGGCATTACATAATCCACAGACCCAATGAGTTATGATGATTTATCAAAAAAATTTTTTTTAAATAAATAACTTAGGATATTCCCTTTTCACAAGTATTACAATGTAAAATACTGAGATATGCAGAACTGAAAGAAATATTGTCAATTTGGATTACTATTAGAGACTAAAGAACAATTCAAGTAACAATTCTATGAATCTTGCTTGACCATTGATAATTTATGATTGAATCTTCTCATCCATCTTTATAGTTATTTACAACATAATTCTTCAGATCTTCTAAGAAATTGGTTTACAACCCTCCTTCCTACATTGTCCATGGTATTTCAATATGCCACAAATACCCATAGTTTCTATGTCCTCTTTTTTTTGAAATATCAGACTGTTCTTAAAATTAAAATAATAACTATATTAAAATAAACATATCAAGATTGTAATTAAAGAAATTGATATCATGTGGGCCTTATATTTTAAATGTTATAAACAAGAGAAGATCTTTCATATAAAATTGTACTACAATCTATTTTGAAGGATTTTTATGACAGATTAAATAATACATAAATGCATATAGTAAAAAGTTAAAATTTTAATAATATGCTATTTAATAAGATGGTGTCCTATACGATATAATAGAATAGTAATATATGTACACATTATGTGACAATCATCAATCTGTCCCTTATTTAGCTAGTCAAATTTAAAATTTAATCTGCTTAATTATTACAACATATTGTCAAAAAGAAATATAAATCAATATTGGTTCATTTTGTGTATTTTCGAGAATTAAAATAATATCCACAGATTTATTTTTACCAATCAATATGGCACATAATAAAAAACCCAAAAATCTGAAAACAGGACAATAAAAATAGTTGCTTAGAAAATCGTATGAATAAGAAAGTAATATCAATATTTTTAAAAAATTAATATTTTAATGAAAGCAATTTTGAACAAATAATTTTAAAATATTTAATTATTTCATATTTTTCTCCTTTTAAATGCCTTTTGTGAATGTTTTATAACAGTAAAATACTAAATGAATTATAATTTCCTAAAAAATGTCATTATTTTATTGAAAACTCTTGGGATACTGACAAATTATGTGACTTGTTCAAGATCACACAACTAGTATGTCTCAGGGGCCAGATGCTCCACACCAAAGTACCTCACAATGGTTACTTTTAATGAACTGAAAATCTGCCTTCTTGGCAATTACAAGTACTACTTCAAATCTTCCTCAAGTCCCCAAGTAATAGACAATGAAAAAGCATCAACAGATCTTTGTCAACTATTTCAGAAGTTTCAAAGAAAGTGATCGGTATGTGTGGTCTGGGTGATTCAGGAAAAAGAGTTCTGGACTAAAAAGAGTTTAAAAGACTTACCTTCAATTACTGCATCAGATATTTGCTGAGTTTGTAAAAATGGGAAAGTCATCTACTGACAGGATTTTGTTGAGGATTAAGTGAGCTAACATAAGTATATCACTTTGAAAAATTTAAAGATATATAAATAAATATTAGATTTTCTTTTCACTGTTAATAATGTTGATGATGACAATGATGGTGAGAGTTCACTATGTTCTTGGTTTTATTCCTTTGCATTTGAGGGTAAAGAGAAAGAAACCCCCAGAGTAGAAGTATAATAATATTGTTGAGCCACTTTTACCCTTACCAGCCCTCATCCAGTATATCTTTGACTAGGTCCCTCCTCTCCCCGCTAAGAGGAAGACTTTGTAATTTCCCTTTAAAGGCCACTTTTATAATGTCATGGGAAGGAGAAAGACTGTACAAGTCCCTGTGTCTTGAGTCCCTGGTGAGTCTGATGAGCTCCATGTAGAGCTAGGAAAATTGTACAGAGGCAGTAGCCCTAAACTCTGTCTAGAGGACATGGTCTGACTCCCAAGCTTCACACCTTGTGGGAGTATCAGACAGCAGCTAAACTGGGGAACACTCACTGGATCTCAAATTTGGTCTGTGTCAGCCAGAGCAGCTGGAAGTATTCCCTTCCACCCTCCCACCTTATTGGCTAAGAAGTGACAAAGACACTGCAAGCGTTTCTTGTTTCCATTTTGATGATTCTCTGATATAGGTTTGGGATCTCCTCTTGTCTTCCTGACCAGCTTCTCCTTGGACTAGAGTGTTCTGGGTAATTTCTCCTGATCAGAAACCATCCTTAGTGAATGTAGAAGCTTCAGTCTGCCTACCTATACAAATCCAAGATGAAGAAAATGACTAATTATGACTTCTGCTTGGATTTTCCTGTTACAAGATTTCAGTCTTGCATATTTTCTAAATCTGTTTCAAAGAAATTTTTTTAGTTGTTGCAGAGGGAGTTAGATGTATCTCTTCTTTCTTCTCTATCATCTTGGATCTTCCCCGTTCTATGTGTTTTGTTTAACTTGTAGGTACTTTCTGTGTGTTTATGCTTATATGTATATAGTCTTATATATGCATATAAGTAAACATATGTAAACAAATAATATATACATATTTATAAATATATATATGCATGAACATGCTTATCTATGTGTATGAAATATACACCTAATATTAACATATTAAATATGCCTAAACATCATATGATCTATTATATATATATATATATATATATATATATATATATATAATATATATTTTTCTATAAAGTAAATGCATATGTATCAATCCATGTACTTATGAACATCTTCCATATAAGCGATTGCAATTTATTAGGCATACACAATTTATATACATTATATATATGAATATAGATATTATATGAGTATATAAATATATATGTTTGTGTGTATAAGTTCCTATACGTGTTTCTAGCATGTGAACATTTTAGTTTCCCAAAAGAATGTAACCCTTTTGTAGACAGAAATTATTTCATTTTTATCTTTCATCCTGAATGTCTAGTCAAGTTGCTACTATATAGTAGGCATTTGATAAATCTTTGTTGAAAGGTTTATCAGATACAACTAATTTATCTTACCTTTTAATTTTTTTTATTGTTTGTAGACATTAATTCTAATATTTCTGATTATATTCAAAGGTGTTTAGACATAAAAAATATTGAATTATTTAATTTAAAATAAAAAAATGCCTCTGAATATGTACAAGATTCCTGTCTGCTTCAAATCTGCTTACCTATTGAAAGAAGTCTGTATTTAATTTATATGATTTTCTTATATGAGAGAAAATTTACAACTTGCTTATTAATCACAAAATAATCATAAAATAGATGCCAAGTCACTGCTCTCTAATAACTACTATTTTTTTCCATTTCAATATAATGTATTTCCTCTTATTTAAAAAAAAAAAAAGAAAAATTAGATACATTCATTATAACTCTAGATTGTAAGAAACCCTTATTTCAGCTTTTTTTTTGACTTTTTTTTTTGCAATCACAAATCAGAAATTTCTCTTTTATCAAACTTCTACAAACTTGTTTTTCTTATATAAGGTATAATTTGCTTTAATTAGCCTATGCATTCCTCTTTTCTGTTTATAGCTTGCCTTCTGAAAACAACTTTTTCCCTCTGAAAATGGCATTTAATGATAGGATCTATATATCAATGTATCTATCTAGATCTTATAGTATGCATATGTATGTAAATATAGAAGACCAGTATTCTTTCCATATAATGTTTCAATTTTGATATACTTTATTTGAAAAGTATAATCATTATTTGTCATAGTTCCCCCATTCTTATGCAATAAAGAGTAAATATTTTTGTTACAATTATTTAACAAGAATGATTGTTGATTGTAGAAGTGCAAAAATTATTAATGACATTTTATTTATTATCTGAAAGGATCTCAGTAGAAATTTTTCTGAAATTTTGAACAAGGCCTGTTCTTGTTTTAAATTAAAGGATAAGATTAAACATTGTCAGTTCTCATTGGGGCAGTACCTTCCTTGATATATCATCTATGAATAGATTTTTCATTTACACCAATTTAGAACATTCAGTATATTTCATAAATCTTAGATAACAATAAGGGAAATAAAAGTAACGCATTTATTTTATTAATGCTACACTATACAAATGTTATATCAAACTACCACTTATTGAACAAAATACAGATTTCACAGGATCATTTTTTTTCTTCCTCGGATTTCAATCATGGAATAATAAATGGTATATTTCTTCCCTCAATTATATCTGACAGAATATAAAATTATATTTTATCTCTATTTATTCAATATACAATATATGTATAATGCATTTGAAAAACTAGAATCTACTTTACTTTCAATTGGAAACCAATTTTAGAGTAATTCTGAAAATTACATTTCTTTACTTAATATGTATTTATATATAGTACGTAGGCAGGGACATGCAACAATTGCTAGAATGCATATTCAGAATTGTTTAGTTTTTTTTTTTCAATTATAAAACATACCCAGATGCTTTCTTCTTGACGATATTGCTTCCAGTTCCTTCCACTATCACTAAACATCAGGAGATAGCTTGTTACCCAATCAGAACTCCCATATCCACCTTGGGTAGCAATAGCAGTGATTTCCATTCTGTCACCAAGATCAATCTGTAGCCACTGATATTTATTTGACACAAGTGGAGACCAGCCACCAGCTCCTTTTGTGGGGGGAAACAAAAAAATAGTAAAGATTACACCATGAATTCTTGTTAGTAAAGAGAAAATATCAGTGAGAACAATTTTCATAATTGTGTTTGGCATGAAACTTTAAGATTTTCTCATTCTCAAAAATCAAGATAATATATTTATTAGTGCATTAGGATATATTACAAATACCCATGAATTCAATATAAATATCTAAATGTTAAGTCAATCACATAAAAAAAAAAGAAATGAAAAACATAGAAATCTTAAACTTTTATTTTTCAGGCTATACAACATCTTGACATGCTAACTCACCAAGCTGTTGGTGAAAGTGGGAATCAGTACTATAGCTTTAGAAAGCAATTTAGAATTAAGGAAATACAGTGAATAAAATGTTCATGCTCTTTGCCTTCAGAGATTCTACTACTCGTGATAGTACTTTTGTACACTAAAGAAACCTTTGAAAAGAATCAAGTCCCCAAACATATCAACATTACTATTAAAAACTATTTTTTTTGTTTATATCAAAGAAATAGAAACAAAATTATTGCACATTTTCTGGGGGAATAGTCAAACAGGTTATGATGTATGAAGATAATATAATATGATTAATAAGAAATGATGAATATAGAAAGTTCTATAGGAATGATGCAGCTTAAAGTAAAAAGAACCAAATATATGTATATATATGTATACATATATATATATATAATATGTAATGACTAAAATAATATAAATTGCTCTACTGACCATAATTGTTAAGCCATTCCCCAAAAAAGATAAAAAGAAATAAAAGCGAATTTTGCAATAATACAAAGGCCAAACATGGCACCAAATACAAACATTAGAGATCCAAGAAAATACCTATAAATATAATTCCAAGATGATAAGGACCTGAATAAGATAGGTGGTAGTGTGATTGAAGAGAAAGGGATATATGCAAAAGATGTGGAAATAGACATCATAAGATGTAGCAATTTAATGGACGTATGGGATGAGTGAGAAAAGGGTCTCATATGACATTGAAATTGTAAATTTAAATTTAGAAAAATGGAAGAATGACAATGTCCTCAGCAGTGATAGGGATGTTTGGTAATATTGCAGTGCTATATAATACTTGAAGAATGTGACATTTACCAAGACATATGGAAAGTTGTGTGTGTATGTACATATATATGTATGCATATATAAATATGTAAATATGGATATATGCAAATACCCATACTGATGGTGGCACAGTGATAAAGTGTTAACTTTGTAGTCAGGAAAACTCAGCTTTCAAATCTGGCCTCAGATTCTTCTAACTGTTTGATCCTGAGAAAGTGGCTTAACTGTTTGTCTCAGTTCATCATCTGTAAAATGAGCTAGGGAGGGAAATTCTACATCACTTCAGTATCTTTGCCAAGAAAACTCCAAATGGGATCATGAAGAGTCAGTCAGGAGTGAAATGGCTGAACAATAACAGCAAAATATTAACTGATGCATAATAAATTAATCAGAGTCAATAAAATAATATACACAGTGAAAACAACAATGTAAGTGTGGAAAAAAATTCTGAAGTGTATATTGAAGAACAACATGGCTTAAAAGAAAAGATATGAGAAGATATTGCCATTCCATCCATTTACAAAAGTGTGAGATCCAAAAGTATATCTTGCATATATTTTTAGATTTTCTCAGCAAATTAATCAAGTATGCTATTTTTTTCTTTATTATTATTTTAAAATACAGTATGTTATATGTGATAGCTTTCTGGTTAGGAGGGGAAATGGTATAATGAGAAATATGGTGATTAAAAAAAGTGAAAATATTTCAATAAAAACTTATTTAAAAAAGAATAATGGAGAACCTTATAAGAGAGGGGAATAAAAGAGGAAAGATAATAACCATCTTCCAATACTAGTTGAAAAAGTAGTCTATAAATATGAATTTGAATTTGGAGATATTCTTTTGGGTGCCAATTGGTTTCCTATAACTATTGCAGATAATAACCATATTTCCATGATGATCAAAACATCCTGGGGATGTAGTGAATTTTACTATTATTTGAACTGTGCTTTCAAGTCATATAATGATTCTTCATGTATTGCTTTAACTGATACCACAACCACCAAAATTCATCTATTAGAAGTTTTTGATGGACTCCTTTAACTATCATACTGAAAAAAAATCATTTAACATTTATTTTTAAAAGATTTACTTTTTAAGAAATTATTGAATATCACAAAATTCAAAGTGTATTAAATAACCCAAGAAATTGAGTTCTCAGCAAATGCACTAAGAAAGTCCATTTGATTTGATATTTACCTGGACAATACCATTAGATCAAAATAAGAGTCTTAATCATAAGAAAAAAATCATCATGACTTTTGACCTTAGATAATCTCATTTTAATTGCTATTTAGATAATCTCTTAATATTTAGGGTACAGAATACAAAAATATACTATATTTTTCATTGGCAATTTGACTCTTTCTTTCAAACCACACAGTATAATTAACATAGGAATATATGTAAAAAAGCAACCCATGAGAAAAGATTCAGCTGGCTCCTAGTGTGCTAACCTTGGATCATCAGTTCTCATCAGGAGAAAAATGAACCACTGAATACTAGCTTTTCCCAGCATCTCTCACAGTTACAACTACAGCACTTTGAGCTAACTTTAAGCAATTGCAGTTAATTGACCCTGAACATTTCTCATTTCTTACCTGTGGTGCAGAGGTTCCACTAGTGTGCAAACTGTGCTGTCTTATTAAGTAGGGGCAGTGATAAAGTAATGAAAATGCTCAGAATCTCCTTAGGCATGCCAATTAATTTCCATAGGATGTTACAGCCACAGGGAATCCTAAAATTCCCATAGGGCTATAGGCCTATGTCTATGCAATGAGTGTGTGTGTGTGTGTGTGTGTGTGTGTGTGTGTGTGTGTGTGTGTGTGTGTGTGTCTGCTTGCTGTTCTGAGTACTTGTTCTTGAAGTAAAGCAATGGGCACTGACAAATAACAATTTCCTTTTCACATTAAAGCTTGACTGTTTTAGGGATTTTTATTTATCTTTTTTTTTTTTTTTAACTTGCATTCTGTCTGCTGAAGTAGCTCTTTCTTAATTGTACAAAGTCTACACTACAAGTACATCCATACCTCTGGGAGCAGCTAGAAATGTTTGCATTCGGTACTCTTCTCCACTCACCAGTCACAGTTGTTTAATACAAAAAAAAAAGACACAAAGACACAACTTTCTAAGCTCAAAATTTCTGTCTCCTTTTTTTCTTCCTCACTCATCTTTATCTCCACACCATATACTTTATTTTAACAAAATTTATAGAACTAAATTATGCCGTCAATATTTCTTCCTCTACTCCATTCTGCCTTGGCCCTGGCAAGGCTATATAAACTTTAAAATATATATATATATTTTTTTCAATTCATTCAAAATATTGTTTGTGTCACTATCTCTAATGAGATAATGTATAAAAAGTGTTTCATTAACTTTATCTTGAAGCATTATATTTATTATCAGCTATTTTGGCCACAGTAAAGTTATACTTGCTGTTCAGTCATTTCAGTAGTGCCTGACTTTTCATGATCCTATTTGGGCTTTTCTTGACAAAAATATAGGAGTGTTTTGCCATTTCCTTCTCCAATTTATTTTATATATGAAGGAACTGAGGCAAATAGGTTAAGAAACTTGTCTAGTATTTTACAACTTATAAGTGTTTGAGGCCAGTTTGAACTCAAGAAGATTAGTCTTGCTGACTTCAAGTTTAGCACTTTATCCACTGTGCCACCAAGCTGACCCTATAGAAAAGTACAATAAAAAGAAGGAAAAAAGGGAGGGAGGGAAGGAGGAAAGTAGGAAGGAAATGAAGAAGGGATGGAGAGAAGAGAAGAAAGAAGGGAGGAAAGAAAGAATGAAAGAAGGAAGGGAAGGAAGAAGACAATAAAGGAATTATAAATGTTTACTGTTTTCAAAAAAAATTTAGAGTTATATCTACTAGGTGGCACAGTGGATAAAGCACCAGCCCTGAAGTCAGGAGGACCTGAGTTCAAATCTTGTCTCAGACACTTAACACTTTCTAGCTGTGCAACCCTGAGCAAGTCACTTAACCCCAATTGCCTCAGGAAAAAAAAAAAGTTATTATTGTTGTTCAGTTGTGTCAGACTCTTAGTGACCAGAGTTTGAAGTTTTCTTGGTAAGGATACTTGAGTGGTTTTCCATTTCCTTCTCTAGTTCATTTTATAGATAAGAGAAAGGAAGCAAAGAGAGTTAGGTGACTTGCCAAGTGTCACACAGCTAATAAATGTGTGAGGTCAATTTTGAACTTGACTTTTGACCCAGAACCTTATCCATTGTATTACACAGATGTCCAAGACCTTTAGTAACTTTACTAGTGGAAGCATTACTAGTGCTTCTTCTGTGTGGTCTAGAAGAAGACCTATGTACCACTATGGAGGTGCAGATGATGAATAATAGTATTATAATCACCATGCATGTATTAGAGATCTTTATTGGAATAAAGCTTGTGATATGGATGTCTAGAACAATAATTCTACTTTAGAATTTATCATAAATAATAATTAAGATAATAATGATAGCTATCATCATCATCAAGGCATGATGAATAAAAAGATAACTTTGGAGTCAGGGAAACATGATTTCAAATCCTGCCCTGATACTGACACATTATGGGTTAATTCTTATCGATAGATGCATTTCTTCATTCTCCTTAATTGTTCTTCAAGCTATATTGTATTTTTGTGTTTGTGTAAATGTCAATCTATCTACCCCCTCCAATAGAATATATGTTTCTTTAGGGCAGACATTTTTTTCCTTTTCTTTTTGGATGTCTAGAACCTAATTGGGTATTTAATAAGTGCTTCATGAATTTCAAAAAGGAAAATATATTGGGTTACATAACTATGCTATGAGCATCTCTAGATTATTTGGGTTACCTTCCCTCAAATTGTCAAAAAGAGTGGTGATTATGATTCTGACTGAAGAATGTTCTCTTAAGGAGGAAACAAAAGGACATAGTCTGAATGAGAAAGATGAGGAGTAGGATAACAAAAAGGAGGAAAGGTGAAAAGTAGAAGAGAAAAAGAGAGGAGAAGGGGTATAGGGATAGGGGAAAAGGAAGAAGAAGGACACTGGAGAGACAAAATAAGACAAGGGGGAAGAGAAAAGAGAGAAGGCAAGGAAAGGAAAAGAGAAGGCAAAGGAGAAGGGGCAAAAAGAAAGAATAAAAGGGAGAAGGAGATTAAGGCGAGGGAAAAAAAGGAGAAGACAGGAGAGATTTGGTGGATTTTGGAACTAGGAAGAGGATAAAAATAGATTTGGGGTAGGGGAATATGGGAATATGAAGAATAATGAGGCCAACTTAGATGAAAGAAAAGAAATTGAACTGCAGGATGAGAGTGAAACTAGTTGAAAAAGAAAAAAAGAAATAAAGAAGAACAGATGGATTTAAGGAGAAATTGAGGAAAGAAACAGCAGAAGACAAGATTTGAGTTGAAAAGGAAAGATGATGAGAATGACCCAAGGGAAAAAAAAAATGAAAGTAAATAATAACCAACAGATGAGACTGATGTAGGCAATTGGCATCAAATGTTTGGATTTGTCACTTCTACATATGGGGTTATCATTAGATCGCCACAGCCATTCTGTTTACAAGGAACCATTTCTTAAAGAGAAAAGACTCATCTAGTAACTTCCTTTATAGGAACTGCAGTCCTATCCTCTTCAACAACTACAGCTATTGAAGAATTGAAAAAGAACTTTTCTTACCAACAAAGCAACTAGCATGGTCATGACTCTGAACATCAGAAACAGATATGATCTTATCAATGGTAATGACATCAAGTAAAGGAATGAAAGGAAGTGGATTTACATCAGTTTTGCTATTATAACTTAAGACCAGATACTTTCTATGAACCTTGGATGTGGGTAGCATAGTGGATAGAGGACTAAGCCTGAACTCAGAAAGACCTGGGTTCAAATCCAGTCTGAGATATACATAAGTTCTGTCACTCTGAGCAAGTTACTCTCCATATGTCTCTGTTTCTTCAACTATAAAATGTGGGTAAGAATGTCTTCTTTCACCTAATACAAAAACCCCAAACAACTAAATAAATAAAAGTAAAAGGGGAAGATCCTCAGTCAAAAATGACTGCTATTTTCTTTCATTCTGTCTCAATCAGGACTCAAACAGTGACCTTTTGGGGCTTGACCTGGGACCTATTGTTGGCCGGTATAAGAGATTCAGAGTTGTTTGGGTTTGAGTCTTGGTGCTTTTTTAGAAATCTAGTCAGTAGACCCCAAGATATCTAGGAATAGGTGTGGCCTCAATAAAACAATGACTGTTGAAGGCCTTAGCTTAAAAAGCCCTCCCACTGCATCTAGGGCCATCTCCAGTCATCCTGATTTATATCTGGCCACTAGTCTCAGATGGTTCTGCAAAGGAAAGTGAGGCAGACCAATCTCCCTAATGAATATTGATGCTAAAACCTTAAATAAAATCTTAGCAAAAAGACTACAGAAAATCATCTCCAGGATAATACACTATGACCAAGTGGGAGTTATACCAGAATGCAGGGCTGGTTCAATATTAGGAAAACTATTAGCATAATTGACTATATCAATAACCAAATTAACAAAAAAAACATATGATCATCTCAATAGATGCAAAAAAAAGCATTTGATAAAATTCAACATCCATTCCTTCTAAAAACACTTGAGAGTATAGGAATAAATGGACTATTCCTTAAAATAATCAGGAGCATATATTTAAAACAATCAGTAAACAGCATATGTAATGGCGATAAACTGGAACCTTTCCCAGTAAGATCAGGAGTGAAAAAAGGTTGCCCACTATCACCATTACTATTCAATATTGTACTAGAAACGCTAGCCTCGGCAATAAGAGCCGAGAAAGAGATTCAAGGAATTAGAGTAGGTAATGAGGAAATTAAACTATCACTATTTGCAGATGATATGATGGTATACTTAGAGAACCCCAAAGACTCTGCTAAAAAGCTATTAGAAATAATTCATAACTTTAGCAAAGTTGCAGGATACAAAATAAATCCACATAAATCCTCAGCATTTTTATACATTACCAACACAATCCAACAGGAAGATATACAAAGAGAAATTCCATTCAAAATAAGTGTCGATAGTATAAAATATTTGGGAATATATCTATGAAAAGAAAGTCAGGAATTATATGAGAAAAATTACAAAACACTTGCCACAAAAATAAAGTCAGATTTAAATAATTGGAAAAACATTAAGTGCTCTTGGATAGGGCGAGGGAATATAATGAAGATGAAAATATTCCCTAAACTAATCTATTTATTTAGTGCTATACCAATCAGACTCCCAAGAAACTATTTTAATGACCTAGAAAAAATAACAGAATTCATATGGAAGAACAAAAGGCCGAGAATTTCAAGGGAATTAATGAAAAAAAAAATCAAATGAAGGTGTCCTAGCTATACCTGATCTAGAACTATATTATAAAGTAGCAGTCACCAAAACCATTTGATATTGACTAAGAAATACACATGTTGATCAGTGGAATAGGTTAGGTTCACAGGGCAAGATAGTGAATAAAAATAGCAATCTAGTGTTTAACAAACCCAAAGATCCCAACTTTTGGGATAAAAATTCATTATTTGACAAAAACTGCTGGGAAAACTGGAAATCATTATGGCAGAAACTAGGCATGGACCCACACTTAACACCATATACCAAGATAAGATCAAAATGGGTCCATGATTTAGGCATAAAGAATGAGATCATAAATAAATTAGAGGAACATAGTATAGTTTACCTCTCAGACATGTGGAGGAGGAAGGAATTTTGACCAAAGGAGAACTAGAGATCATTATTGATCACAAAATAGAAAATTTTGATTACACCAAATTAAAAAGCTTTTGTACAAACAATACTAATGCAAACAAGATTAGAAGGGAAGTAACAAATTGGGAAAACATTTTTGCAGTTAAAGGTTCTGATAAAGGCCTCATCTCCAAAATATACAGAGAATTGACTCTATAAGAAATCAAGGCATTCTCCAATTGATAAATGGTCAAAGGATATGAACAGACAATTTTCAGATTCTGAAATTGAAACTATTTCCACTCATATGAAAAAGTGTTCCAAATCACTATTGATCAGAGAAATGCAAATTAAGACAACTCAGAAACCACTACACTCCTGTCAGATTGGCTATGATGACAGGAACAAATAATGATGAATGTTGGAGGGGATATAGGAAAACTGGGACACTGATGCATTGTTGGTGGAGTTGTGAAAGAATCCAAACATTCTGGAGAGCAATCTGGAATTATGTCCAAAAGTTATCAAACTGTGCATACCCCTTATATCCCAAAGAAATACTAAGGAAGGGAAAGGGACCTGTGTGTGCCAAAATGTTTGTGGCAGCCCTTTTTGTAGTGGCTAGAAACTGGAAAATGAATGGATGCCCATCAATTGGAGAATGGTTGGGTATTTGAATGTTACGGAATAGTATTGTTCTGTAAGAAATGACCAGCAGGGTGAATACAGAGAGGCTTGGAGAGACTTACAGCAACTGATGCTGAGTGAAATGAGCAGAACTAGGAGATCATTATACACTTCAACAACAATACTCTATGAGGATGTATTCTGTTGGAAGTGGATATCTTCAACATAGAGAAGAGCTAATCCAATTCCAATTGATCAATGATGGACAGATCAGCTATACCCAGAGAAGGAACGCTAGGAAATGAGTGTAAACTATTTGCATCTTTTGTTTTTCTTCCCAGGACATTTTTACCTTCCGAATCCAGTTCTTCCTTTGCAGCAACAACAATAAAATTCAGTTCTGCACATATATATTGTATCTAGGATATACTCTAACATATTTAATATGTATGGGAATGCCTGCCATCTAGGGGAAGGGGTGGAGGGAAGGAGGGGAAAATTTGGAACAGAAGGGAGTATAAGGGATAATGTTGTAAAAAATTACCTATGCATATGTCCTGTCAAAAATGTTATAATTATAAAATTAATAAAAAAATTGTTAAAAAAAAAAAGAAAGAAAGTGAGTAGGTGACCTTACCCAGCCCTTCCTTCCTTAAATCTAATTAATTTGCATGTCATGGTTCTCTTTGAGAATAAAAAAGAAATGATGAGGTCCTAGAATATGATGAAATTGGGGGAGAAAGCCTGAAGTACTGATAAAATTATAATCTTCCTTGAGGCAAAAGCACTAATGGGGATCAGCTCTGCCTTGTAATCCTATCCCTAGAGAAGTTTTTTGGAAATTGTACCTTAATATATCCAATCAGAAAGCTAAATTATGATGTCAAACATCTGAGGTTAAATTTCCCCCATAAATCTACCCATGACTTACGTCAGCTTTGCTGAATCCCTTTTGAGTTAGCCCAGCTGGGTGTTCTGTCTTGTAGTATCTTTCTTCTCACTCCTCCCCCATGCCTCTTGATTTCTTTCTCCTTATTATAGCAAACTAACACTTTTAGATGCTAAACTCTTCTATGGATTTATCCTGCCAGTTAATGGTATACTCCCACTTCATGACTTATTTTATTTTATTTTTGTCCTGGTTAACTGTAAATTCCACTGGGGAACATATATTTTTCATTGTTAATTATTAAAACCCCTTTTCTTGCTAACTCTATGCTCTCCTGATATATTTACCTCTCTTGGGGTCTATTTCACCTCTTCATATTTGTCTGTAACCTCTTCTCATAAATAAAGGTAACTTTTGACAGAGAGAAATTCATTGTGAATTCTTCACATGTGCCTTGTGCCTTGCACCTGTTATACGAACTAGGAATTGCTACCAAACCCCATTATTTGGTGCCCAACCTCATCTCAAACAACAACAAAATGTGGCTAATAATAACACCTATCTACCAGGATTGTTGTGAAGATGAGATAAGATAAAATAATATTTTTAAAGTGCTTAGCACAGTGGCTGGTGAGCACTTAATGAATGCTTACTTCCTTCTTATAGTTGAATCTTCCTATTACAATATGGTTTTCCTAAAGGAGGGACTGTTTTGCTCTTCAGTTTCAACAGCATTTATAGCACTGTCTTTTGTACCTATAATGCTTTTCATTCATTCGTGATATGACTATATATGCCTTCCTATGGATACTCCCCAACATATCAATAGCTTTCCTAAAATTTGATTCCCACCATTGAATATGATACTACATACATCTTGTTAATGTCTTTACAGGAAAATTAACTTCTCTCTAGTTATGGGATCCTAATATTTAACTAGATTCAGGAGTGTACTGATAAATGTTTAACAATCTGTTCACTAAAAACTCAGAATACACTTTTAAGTATACTGTTCATCATTAGCATTTTCCTAAGTCTATGTAATTATACAATATGTATAATTATACTACATATAATATGTAATTATATTAAATCAAGCTCTAATTTGTAACATTTTCTGATTTCTGAAGTACAAATGATTATACTGAAAATTTAATAGTTGAGTTTTGTATGAGTCATTTTGAACTAGATCCAATATATTCTGACTGGAAGAGTATTAGGAAGCCATGAAAACTAACTTTTTCCTACAGAATGGAAAACTGAGACACAGAAAGTTTAGTGGCTTTTTTTCTATGAGGTCTTCCTCCGCATGAGTTATGTAATCTATCTACTATACCACCTAAGGCACTTGGCAATCTAAGATTTCTTTATTTTAATGTAACCTAATACTCCATTAGTTTTCTTGGCTGCCACATCACTAAAAAGTCAAATTGAAGACCCTTGAAAATGGTAATGGTTTTAAATTCACATGGTCTAATCACCTGGTACATGAGGAATTTACATTAAAAACAAAAACAAACAAACAAACAAACAAAAAACCCAAAATCTTAACATTTAACTTTACCTTTATTGCTATTCAATTGTACCTTATTAAATTTGGCACAATGTTGTAACCTATAAATATTTTTCTGAATCTTGACTCTGTCATCCAGTGTCTTAGTTATTCCTCCTAGATTTGAATCATCTGCAAATTTAATAAGATACCATTTATGCTTATACCCAAGCAACTTATGAACATGTTAAATAGCATCGAGCCAACATTGTTCCCAAGAAAACTTTATTGGAAACCTTCCAAATTGACATCAAACCATTCCTAATGAATAATGATCAAGAAATCCAAAGAGAATCATTTATAATCATTTCCATCTAGCCCTGGGCTGTACAAAACCGTAGCCAGAATCTGCAAGTGCTAGAATAGATGTCCTGCCAGTAAAACCAACATGAGCTCAGGTGTTAAAACAAGTTAGAAATCCAAGGTGAGGGTGGGGAGGGGACAAATCAGAGCAGTCCTGGGAGGATAGAAGATATTATCTAGACAACCCCCAGACCTCTGATTGGAATCACACTGTAACCTGCCAAAGTTTTAATTCTGGCACATTAAGTATGGTAAAATATATGAGAAAGAAACTAGGAAATTGAGTTCAGGCCCTAATAAGGTTTAATTACTTCGTGTAAGGAATTGATGTTAGAAATAGGAATAAATAGAAGACAATATCAAACATTAAAAAGAAATATTATACGTTAAGAGATGCCTAGAAAAATAGCCCAGCTTCAAAGTGACTACAAATCTACTACAACTAAAACCTTAAAAAAGAAAAGAAAAGGCTTATCCCAAGGATTACCACAATGTCTGAAAGAAATGAAGAAATTATTTTTCAATGGTATTATGAGTGAAAAAAAAAATAAAAGGTTCAGGGGCCAGCTAGATAATGCAGTGGATAGATCACCAGCCCTGAAGTCAGGTGGACCTGAATTCAAATTTGCCCTCAGACACTTAACATTTCCTAGTTATATGAGTCTGGGAAAGTCATTTAACCCCAATTGCCTCAGGAAAAAAAAAGGTTCAGGAGGAAAGAATTAGAAAGATAAAAAAAAAAAGATAAAATAGCTATCATTTAGCATCTTTAAGGTTGCAATATGTTTTAAAATATTATCACAATATATCCTCACAACTATCTTTGGTTGAAGGTGCTCTTGAAGGTGCTCTTGGTATCCTCATTTAACAGATAAGGAAACCAAATCTGCAGTAAATAGAAGCTAAGTGATTTGCCCAGGATTGCAAACTGGCAAACATCTAAACTTAGTTATGAACTCAAGCCTTCCTGGAATGTCCAAAGTACTGTGTCACCTAGATGATCCTTAAAATTACTTATACACTTTTAAAAGATTTTATCAACAAAAACTAACCTGGGAAATAGCTTAAGAAAAGGTAACTAAAGAATTATTAGATTCCAATGAAAACATGACAAAAAGTCTGATATGAACTATTAAACTTTTTCAAGAAAATATGAATGATAATAATACAACTTTATTAAAATCTGAGAATATAGTGAATACTAATCACTTATTGACAGAAAAACAAAATAAAATTCCCAGAAACATCTAAAACAAAATTTAGTACATTTTGCAATTCTAATTCCATTCCAAAGAAAAATAATTTAAGTGGCCAAAGAAAAACAATTGAAACCACTATCAGGATAGCAAAATGTTGGCAGCAACTTCTATAACAAAGAAAAAGTATTGCAATATGATACTTCAAAGGGTAAAAGATGAAATACATGAATCAATATATCAAGAAATATCTGACAATTTCATGTATGTATATCACTATATGCAATACTAAATGTCAATAGTCTCCTGTCTTTGCAAAGAAGGCATGGAAGGACAATCTCCTATCTTTACTCTGGGGTCAAGTTTCGTTATGTTTTCATGGAATTTTTATTATTTTGTTTACATTTCCAACCAATTAATAAACACATATTAAGTACCTACTATGTGCCAGACACTGTACTAAGCAAACAAAATACAAAAAGAGACAAAATACAGTCCCTAACTTCAATGAGCTTACAATTTAATGGGGGAGACAACATGCAAATAAATATATGCAAAAAGAGTTATATGTGGAATAAGCAGGAAAGAATTAAAAGACGGAAGGCACTTGAATTAAGATACATTTAGGAAGACTTGTTGACTGTAACATTTTAGTTGATACTTAAAGGAAGCCAAGGATATCAATAATTAAACTTGGGAATGAGAACATTCCAAGCATGAGAAACAGCCAAAAAGACTGGAGCTGGGTGATGTAGTGGAACAGTTAGAAGATCAGTGTCACTGGATCAAAGAGGAAATAAAGTATAAGGTGGGTTAATAAGGGCTTTGAATGCCAAACAAAGCTACTATGTTCACATTCTTCTATTATATTGCCCATATTGCTTTCTTTGTTCTGCTTATTTTGATCTTTCCATACTTTTCAGTCATTACGGTATTTGGCTTTTACTTATAGTGAAGTAATATTTCTAATTACATTTGGGTAAGAAAAATGACCCACAGAGAATTCAGTAAATGATGAGGATCTATCTGCAAAGGCTAAAAGAGAGATGTAAAATGTAGAGGAGAATGCCTTTAGATGCAAAGTAGAAATTCTTCATTATTCAGGTCAGCAAGTCAATGAACTTCATTTCTAAACACAGACTGCATTCTTATTTTTGTTCATATACATTTATTTATATAATATTGCCCAAAAAGTGTAAGGGATGAAAATGATTGAACTGAAACATATTACTCTGAAATAGCATGGAATAATCTATTTAGTGAATGAAAGAGAAAAGAAAAATTGGTTTAAAAGAAAATCAAGTCTTCCACCATCTTCTGCTTGCATATTCTCAGAACTGAGGCGCTAAGAGATTTAAAGAAAAGAATATTCTACTTGTCCTAAGCTAAAGTTTGTCACCCTTATTTAAAAAGTTTTGTGACATTCCAACTGAAAAGAACATGGTTACACACCACCACACTAATAGGGGCCTAATGAAGAGCAAAATCCAGCATCAATCCATCTAGTAGAGATATCACACTCTGAGAGAAATCCAGATATCAAGCATGTGCCATGTGTCTACCTGGACCACTCCAGCATTTATTGCAACAATAGGACAGACTGTTAATATGTTAATAAATTCATCAGTTAACAAACTCAACTCAGTCCAGGAGCACTGAACCTTTGATGAATAGTTAGCACAATGATTAAATGACTTGTTTGATACAATCCAATGACAGGTTAGTATGTTCAGTCAAACCTTTAGGAAGAGAAAGTTTATAGTTCAGGATGACGAACTATGCTGCTATGATGCTACATGCTGTGAAGAATCAACTCAACTGAGCAGCTGAGCAACTATAGAAATATTTTTGAAAAGCCTCTAAAGAAAGAATATTAAAGTTCTAGAATTATGAGTTACTTTGACCACATGTTTCTTTTATATATGTGCTTCCATTATATTGCTATAAAGTTTTACAGTTACGTTAATTATGCCTTTCTTCTGGATTCTGAATATATTAGTGGGAAAGTGAGACCCTCATATTGTAGGAAATGCTTTGTAACACTATTCTTTTTAGATATTTAAGTAATGGCTCTACTGAAGAACTGTTTGAGTCTATTGGCTGATTGTTTTGAGGAACCACCCTGGTGAGGGCATTTTGGAGTAAAGCCAATTACAGTTTTACCAATATAACGCTGGATATGATTCTACATATAGATGTTGGCTATGGATTTATCTGGAATTTTATTTACAAATAAAAATAAATAAATATACTTTTCAGTTCATAATTACATAAAATTTTTAAACAACAATATCTCATATAATTCTACTCAAGTTTTCTTTTTTTTATTGTGAGTATTTTCCCCTCTTTATAATAAATTGGCCCAAATTGACCATACAATCATCAATCCCATTTCTGGCAATAGCCAGATTAATATTTCAGTAGCTTCTGATGCTACAGTGAATAGAAAAAAATCTATTCATCCTTTCTATCTTTCACACTTTTACACTTTTATCAATGGCTTTTCAGGTGCTCCATTTACTCTTATGAAGAGTTACTTTTCTTTTAGAATTGTGAATGAAAAATATGAAAAGATAATGTGCACTTAACACAATATTTGGCACATAGTAGATATTTAATAATTTTTTATTTTTCATTGATTGAATGAATGCTTCCAAAGTTTGTTAGCTCTATCTAGTTTCCAGTAAACCTAACAAAATATAACATTTTGAGTACCAAAAGTTTTTTATGACTATTTCCTAGTAAAAGGAAAGTGAGACTATCCAAAAATGTGAATGGTCAACTGTGTTAAGTAGAACCTGAAGTTTAAGAAGATTTGAGTCTGAAAAAAGGCCACTGGATTTAACAATAAAGTAATCATTTAATGATCTTGGAGAGAGCAGGTTTAATCAAATTGGGAAAATAAATAAAAATAAGTATTTCAAAAATTTTAGAATTGAATTTGAAGTGAGAATTTGGACTCAACTAGTGCAGGTAACTTTTTGTTAAAGAATTTTACTATAAAAGAGAAGTGTGCCATGATGGTATCTGAGGAGACAGCATGGGAAGGTGAAGGTTTTTAAAGATGCAGTAGATCTTAACATGCTTGTAGACCACAGGGGAAAAAAGCTTGTAGACCACAGGTAAGTCTTGAATGTACTTTTTGAGAAATGATGCAGAATGATCAGGAATTAATAGAAAGCACTAATCAGGTTTTGAATATGATGTTATATCTGATAGAGTGGAACATCAAAGGATAAGTTTCTGAGTGATAGTGGTAGTAATGATGGTGGTAAATCTGAAAGTAATAGCAAAGAAAAAATTTCTACTCCTTCTGCCTTACCTTATCAGATAACATGAGTAAAGATCCATCTGGTACTAGAGAGATTAGTTAGGGATAAAGTTGCTTCTTGCATGGAAGAAGGAGAGCCAAGTTTCTATAATTGTAGAGACAGAAGGAGTATGACTGAAAAAGGGATAACACAAAATTGCGGCACAATTTTGAGAAAAATGAATGCTGTACTATATTATTTAATTATGTATACTATACTATGATCCATTCCTCCTTCAGTCTCCCCCAATTTTCGTCAGACCACACTTCTGAAGGGCAAGCAGTGTCTGAAGGAGATGATCCAATAATATGGTAACTTCCAGTCCTCAAGATATCTATACATTGTTAACCAGCTTATAGTGGCCCTACCCAAATGGGACACTCACTTCTGTTTACAGAAACCAGCTTGAGCTAGGCCTTCCACAGGGAACATGTCCTTTGCCCTAGTTTTTTCTTCACCAAAGTTGGGGTTGATTAGGGCTACAAGGGGGAGACCAAGATAGGGAGACACTGATGGGGCTGTTTTTTTTTTTTTTGTTTGTTTGTTTTTTGTTTGTTTTTTTTTTTTTTTTCTTAACCAGGATGCTGGAGGTTGCTGTGTCTCAAAAAGCAACTAGCATTCCTTAAGATTAAGAGAGCTTAGAAGGCCAGCTCATTTTTCCTAGCTAGAGAGTAATTCTTTCACTTGAGAATTAGTCCTGTCCTTTCTCCCACAATGATGAAGTAATTGAGAGAATTGGAGAACTATTAATCCACCTCTTCATTAAAATGTCTACCTATTATGATTGCCTTTGCCAAAACAGGTCAAAACGATGGATGTACCATTAGGTCAATCAGAAGGAAGACACATCTAGGTTTAAAAAGTCCTATTGCCCCATGATCCAAATTTTTTGGTATAAATTAAGGCAAGGCAGAGAAATCTTTATTAATAAGTTCAGTGTTTTATTAGTAAACTATTATCATGCTTAATATTAACTGAGTTGATCCTTTTGTTGAATTTAACTTGCTACAGCTTGTTAAAAATAATATGGGGGTTCTGTAGGGCATATTGGGAGATTAAGGAAGAAAAGCAAAGGGGACGTATTAAGTTCCTATTATGTTCTAAGCACTGTTTTAAGTTTAATATATACCTATTTTACACGTGAGAAAACTGAGGTAAACAGTGGATAAATATTTTGCTTAGAGTCACATGCCTAAGAAATATCCAATACATTTAAACTGAGGTCTTTTTTTTTTTATTTCAGACCCAGTGCTTGCCTTATTAGGAATATGAAAATAACAGAATTTATATAGGTGGATATGAGGGAGCAAATGGTAGTAATAGAAATCTCTGACTTTGAATTCAAGAGCATTTTAATGGAAGACAAAGCTCATTAGCAATCAAAGAGTAAACATACCCTTCCCAATAACAATAGTTGTTGAGCCTCAAAATTCATTTGGTAATCATTTCCATAACAAAAAGATAGAAAGTAGAGGAGAGATGATGATGACTAGAGACCTCCCTAGTCCTTGAATCTGATACTTATAGAGCATATGTCAGTGGTGAGATGGGGAAAAGTACACTGAGTACTTAACTAATCATAGAAGACCAAGGTTAGGTTGGTTTACTTATTATACAGTCATCAAGGGCATTTTTCTCACATTACTCGAATAAAATTGATAATATATTATGATGGGGGCGATAGCCCCTTTAAGATTTTTTGTCTGATTTCCAACTGATTATTCAAAGGGGAAAAAAATAACTTTTAGTGTTTCTAATTGTTGAATTAAGAGAACCTTATTACTCTACCACAAATGAAACAATCCTGTAAATTCTGTGATCTGACTCTAATTTCCTTTGTTGTATGTAAACTAAACTAATCCTTATCACCATTTTTCATTATTTCCTCTCAAATATCAATGAATTTGTTCACATGACTCTTTAGTCCTAGAATATAACCCCAGACTTATTCTCCATCAACTATAGTCCCTCTCTTTCTTCAAGTCTCCAAAAAAGTGCTATACATGCCCACTTCCCATTAGAAACAGCTGTAACTTCAGGAGCATCCTGAGACCAGAGGAAAGGAAATGTATATGAGGGGGATTGTAGTTTGGGGAATACAAAAGTAGAGAAATGAAATAATCATAAGCATAGCATTGATTAAAGTTAAGTAATAGCACAAGACAAAAACTAATAGCTTTATTATTGTTTTATTATTATTATTAGCTTCCTAGCTAATAAAAAAAAAATCAATCACAGGAAGGTCAGGAAGAAACCCAACATCATGACTTCTAGGAGCATTCCCCTTTGTAGTAGTACCCCAGAGGAACTATTCTCAGATAAGTTTCCTGATTCATCTCAAGAGGCTAGACTAGTCAGTAAGGAAACTCAGTTACTGAGTGGACTTCAAAGATTGACATTTGAAGTTATCCTACAGTAGTGAGCCAACTGTCCACATTCACCTAAATTGGAGTTTTTAGAGAACATAAAACAGGAAGCCAGGGGGGAAGGATAGTAGAGTACCAGTTTTTCTGAAGGGAAAAAAAAAATCAATACCACAACAAAAACAAACATTGGCAATAAATATGCTTATCCTTTCTTGTTAAGGACCATGTCTGGGTGAAAGGACAGGTCAATTCTCTGAGAGCTTCTGCAGCTGTGGATTGTGACACTTGAGGGAGTCGTCAGGCAGCCTTTTCTGACACAGGTGTTGCTTGTGGACTGGGAATTAAATGAATTGGAGGCAGAGAGAAGAGGAAAGAGGTCAGACAACGCAACTGTCTCTCAGTCTCCTTGAATCACCATTATCCTCTCACAAGAAGAGAAGAAAAGGTCTACCAGAGGTAAAGCAAAGTTGCATATTGTGTTCCCAACACTTTCTCAGCAAGTGACTAAGACAAAATAAACATGAGTGAAAAAAGAAAATGAAAAAGCATTTAAAGGTCTAGTCAATAATCATTTTCTTCAAAATAAAAGTAATTGACTCAAAAATTCCCTGAGATAGATAAATAAAATAAACTAATTAAGGATCCCTAAAACCAAAATGTAACAAAATTTCCTCTGAAACTGTTCGGAAAAGCTAAGCAATTATTTGAAAGTTCCAGAGAAAGAAAGAAATTATAGCCTTTAAGGAAAATACATCAGCAAATTTAACAAAAGATTAGAAAATTTCAGGATAAAAGATACACAGAAGCACTATCCATAAAAGCAGAGCCGCTGAAAGGGAAAATAATACTATTGGTAGGCAAACTGGAAAAACAAAAGTAAAAATCGTGGAACAAAATTATAAGGAAAAAACATAGATTACATATTCATGTTAAAATATTAAACATGGGGGGCAGCTAGGTGGCGCAGTGGATAGAGCACCAGCCCTGAATTCAGGAGGACCCAAGTTCAAATCTGGTCTCAGACACTTAACACTTCCTAGCTGTGTGACCCTGGGCAAGTCACTTAACCCCAGTCTGGGGGGGAGGGGGGAAATACTAAACATGAAATTAGAATGCAAAGATAAAAAAAAAAAAACAACATAAAAAATGAAACCTGTACACTTGCTTCAATAGATCATATAAAATACCCAGAAATATTTGAGGCAATAAAGATTGTAAGAATCCATAGAACACTAACAGAAAAAACCCTAATTTTAAATCACCAATAAGCAACTTATTCAAATTTCAGATCAACAATCCAAATACTAATTCCAAGGAAAATCAATTAAAATAGCTTAAGATGACTTTGGTGTTATAAAAACCAAAAAAAAAAAATATTTAACATGATTTTGCAAAAAGCAAAAGAAATTATTTGGCATCTTAAAGTAAGTGTCTGAAAAAGTTAGATGAAATCACAATAACAATAGCAATTACAACTACTATTACTGTTACTACTACTACTACTACTACTACTACTACTACTACTACTACTACTACCACCACCACCACCACCACCATCACACTACTAGACATTCAATAAAAAGAAAGAATTGGATAATTTTTTTCAAAAACCTTTCAGAGATGGGAAGAGGATTCATCAAAAACAGTGACCACATAATAGAAAGTTAAATATTTTCAGAGAGTAAAGAGACATTAAAGAAAATTATTTTTATGTAGTTATGGTTAGCAAGAACATAGGTTTTTAGGATCATAAATTTAAATCTAAAAGGAACATGTAAGAATATTTAGCCCAAGCCCTCATTTTATAGATGTCAAGTGAGTCACAGAAAGGTCAAATACCACACTTATAGTGAACATAAAAAATGGAATATCTATCCAATAACATTTCTTCTTCTTCTTCTTCTTCTTCTTCTTCTTCTTCTTCTTCTTCTTCTTCTTCTTCTTCTTCTTCTTCTTCTTCTTCTTCTTCTTCTTCTTCTTCTTCTTCTTCTTCTTCTTCTTCTTCTTCTTCTTCTTTTCTTCTTCTTCTTCTTCTTCTTCTTCTTCTTCTTCTTCTTCTTCTTCTTCTTCTTCTTCTTCTTCTTCTTCTTCTTCTTCTTCTTCATCCCCTTTTTTGTCTCCTCCTTCTACCTCTCAGATTCTTCCTCTATTTTTATGTGGTGAGAATTTAAAGCCATAGCATAGTAGGTATGGAAAGTTAAAGAGGAGAGAATATAGAGTTGGAATCAATCAAGAGATAATAAATGAGCTGGCCATAGAATGGGAGGTGTCCATAGTGACAGTGATCTTTATTTATTACCTTGTACTTTTTCCTTTCCTTCTTTCTTACTGACTTACTGGAGTAGATATTTAACACTATCAACTATCAACAAGTAATTGTTCTGAGTCATGGGACCAATCCCCATTAAATGACAAGAAGTGGTCAAATGTACAGGAAGGCACACTTTCTAAGGATAGATTAGAGGTCCACAGATGCAAAGAGAGGGTTGGATAACAAGGAAACATATTACCAGTGAGTAAAATGAAAAAAACAAACAAAATTATCATTCTCTCAAACTAGGGGGAGAAATGTTTCCTACTACATCCTTACTACCTTTATCAAGCATTAGAATTTTTAGGATCAGATTTGGAGGAATATTAGAAATAGTAATAATGGAGATTGAAGGAGGAAAAACATGCATTGGTAAAAGAAGTTACAAATTAATATCACTTAAATAGATGGATGGATCATAGGGAGAAGAAGGGATGATTAGGTACTGAATCTTTAAGATGGAAAAAGAAAAAAATAAAGATTAAAAAAGAGAGAAAATGACACTAATTAAATTAAGAACCTAGGAGTCTGGATTTAGAGAGGACAAAGGAAGGAGAAGAATTTGGGTAAAAGGGGCAGAGTAAATTTAAATAAGTAAAAGAAATAACACAAACAATGGATGGATTTTTAAAAGGAATTAATTTTATGCATGAGTATATGTATATCTGTGTGTGTGTGTGTGTGTGTGTGTGTAGTTCTTCTTACTTCATTCTGCAAAAGAACAAATAATATTTTGAGGGTGATATCTTGAGTTATTAGTGAATTGACTTTAAATAAGCCAGAGTCTTGCAAATTGATCAGCTTTATTCACTCCTCCAGTCTTTGGAATCCTGTGGCAAAACAAAAATCAAGACAACTGGTGCTTCCCAGGACACAATGAGTGACCTTGGCCTTTCTAAATTAAGATCTTTCCTAGAAGTTTGTCTGAGACAAAACATATATAATGACAAAAGACTAGGTAAGAACAGACAAAAGATGCTCTAGTGTACCATCACAAAACTATCAGTCTGAGAGTTGAAGACCCTTAGATTTTCTGGCCAGAACAGAAATTACTGTTTACACTCATTCCAAGCTAAACACCTAAACAATGAGCTAGAAGGAGAATAGATAATTGAAAGAAGCCATAGTCAATAATTAAAACCATAAATGTGAAAGGATGAATTTCCCAATAAAAATGAGGAAAAACAGGACTAAAAATCTACATTAAACAGCGAAAGAATAACAATATTAAATATAATATAAGCCAAATAGCATAGAATCTAATTTCTTAAAAGAAAAGCTAGATGAATTGAAAAAAAAAAGCACTCAACAAACAAACTGAGTAGAATTAAGGATTAAAAAGATATTTTTATTGCACAAAATATAGTTGTTTTGCCCAAATAAAATTAGAAAACATAGATTTAAGTAAAATTGTAGTATGGGGAAAAGCATTTGCACAGAATTTCACTGATAAAAATCTTACACGAAAAATATCCATCAATTGACTGTATATTGAAATCTATAACATCAAGAATAATTTTCAATAGACAAATATTCAAAAAAACATAAAATAACTAAAAATGAAAGCATTCTTCAAATCACTAGTTGTTAAGATAAATGCATATTTTTAAAAATTCTAAAATTTATATCCTACCAGGCAATTTTTGAAACTTAACAAGAGATAGAAGTAATGAATATTGTAGTTGCTGTGGGAAAAAAAGGTACACTGGTACACTTCTGGTCAAGCTGTGCATTTGATTCAAATATTATGTAAAGGAAATTTTACATGCACACACATCTGTACACATATGTATACATATATTTGTATGTGTTTATATTCACACATACACATATCCATATATACCTGAATGTATATAAAATTTGCTTTATAGAATATTGTAAACACATAGACAAACACACATGTATACATGCATACACACATATTATGTCCATATCCTTATACATGTGTGTATAAAGGATACTGACCAACTAACTTATGAGTATCCTTTGACCAACTAACTTAGGAGATTTTGTACTTAAAAGAAACATAATATTCAGATTTAGGGAAGTGATAATATTGTGGTATTCCAACTTGATAAGAACATAGCTAGAATATTTGATTAGGTCTCAATGAATGTTTTAGGAATGACATTGGTAAGCTGAATAAATCCAGAGAAGGACTGGTAAGAATCCTAAACTTATAGAATCCTAAAATTATAAATCTAATTCTTAAAGGGATCTTATATGTTATCTTCAATTCATTCATCTTACATAAGAAACTGAGAGTTCCAAATTTTCAGAGTTGAAACAATTTAATTAGTCATATTCTAATCTCTTTAGGGAATAAAATAGTCCTATTATATAACTAATAAATGGTTACATACACTTTGGTTAATAATCTTTATGATTTTGTTTTTATTAAGTATTTATTATCTGCAAATTTGTACTAAATGCTGGAGATGAAAATATAAAAGCTAGGTAATGACTGATCTCAATAAGTCCATATGAGTCCAACAGGGGTAGAAAATGCATATAGGATCATTGTCTGCTCCAGCTCCAGCAGCAGGAGAATACAGTAAGTAGTAAGGCAGATTGCAAAATCAGAGGTTAAAAAAACAAAACAAAAAAGAATGGCAAGGTTGCAATCCTCTCCTTAGTCTACCAGAAAGTGTAAGTCACTCAATACTTTATTGTTTATAAAGGCAAACATATTCTTTTAACATGAACTCTATCATCTGCTACAAATTCATGGGCTATTGGTACTGATTGTCTCAAAACAGATGTTGCTCCTAGATTCCTTCACTCTACTGCCACAACTCTGAAGATATGAAATGTTTAAGGATATCATCACTACAGTCTCCTGAATTGGCAGGGCCTAACCTCCCATACTCCATTTTTCTTTCTTGTGAGCAGAAAAAACTAATATATTCTGTATGGGAATATATATCCGAATTAATTTCACATTTGGGAATATTTATGACTTTAATAGCTTTCTATTGTTTTATTTCTATCACTATCAGTTTTAGAACTATTCCAATTATAATGGACAAAGAGAAAATCCTGACATTATCCCTGTATTTAGTAGAATTAATTCTAGTGCTTCTAGGCAATAAAATTATATGTGTACATATTTATACACACACATACATATATATATATGTATATGTATATATATATATATATATATATATATATATATATATATATATATATATATATATATATATATATATATATATATATATAATCACATTAAAGTCAGAATTCCATGCTTATGTTAGTACAGATATAATACAGAAACATTTAGGCAACACAAATTCATTATATTTGTTTTTTCTGCATCTATTAAATGGTATAGTTTTTATTATTTTAGTTTAATATGAATTGCACAAATAAAAGTCAAATTAGAAAACCTTCATCTTTTGTGCTTACTTTGATTTATCTGTAAAATTTTAACTTAAAAATTGAATACTCTTTTTTTACTAATCATATTTTTCTTTTGTTAAAGTATGTTTTCCATTTTTTTTCTTCTGAAGATAGGTGCAAGTCATTTAACCACTAAATGGTCTAGAAAGCTTACAAAGACTATAAATTACAGAATAGTTGTCAAGTTAAATTATTGGAGAGTGACTTCTCATTGGAAGTTCCTCATATAGATTAAATCATAGGCTTAGTTCAAAATGAAAAAAAGATTTATTTCTCCCTCTTTCTCTCTCTCTCTCTCTCTCTCTCTCTCTCTCTCTCTCTCTCTCTCTCTCTCTCTCTCTCTCACTCATATACACACACATACACACACAAATACAAAATTTCCTTTAGAAAGAGAATTATAGACTTTCTTCTACTTGGAACAAACTACAAAAGGTATTAGTATGTATGTATTATTTAGAGAAAATATGCATTCTTTTTATTTTAAAATATAGTGTATAACTATGCTATTCTTACTTATTTTAAGACTGTCTCATCTAAAGACAGTGAGAAGATGAACTCTCATAGGCATATAATACTAAGATTTTATGGTGTCACAGTTCTGAATTGGATTCTAAAACGAGCAGGTTGGATGTTGGATTTGGAAGTAGTGGGATAATCTCATCTAGAAGTGCAAAAATCACAGCCAGTTGCTTGAAAGCCTACTCATCTTAAAAAAAAAAAAAAAAAAAAAAAAAAAAACTTTAAAAGGAAATTAGAAAGCAACGAATGCTTTTCTTCCAGAGAGAAATGAAGTGGTTAATAGCTATGTTAGTAATTGGTGTTACCAGCCGTAACCAGTAAACAAAGTTAGGTTTGATAAATACTTGGAAAAAATTATAACCAGAACTAGTAATTTAATCAATGGCATCATCTTCTTATGCTTGAATTTATTCTGTCCTCTCAAATATTTTATAGTGGATTTCCCCATTTTTTAAAGTGGTAAGATTTCTGTAATTTCTGATTGAGGTAGATTCATTATCTCCTAATGTATCTCCCATTAAGCTTACTATATATTGTCTATGATTCACTTCTCATTAGTTTATGACTGCATTTTCTTATTTTGTGGATTCTATTATAGTCTACCCTTCAGGCAAAAATATTTTTATTTATTTAGATGATACAATATTTTGCAATTCTGCAAGATGAAATAGATTTTTAAAAATCTAAATGTAAGGCTTTACATTTATCCCTCCTGACAGGAGAAAGAGGAGTTAACCTAAGTATACACTTAATTGATTTCTGATGCTGGAGTATTAAAAGTCTTCCATATCAACTCATTTTCTATGATGTAAAGAAAAAGTGTTGTCACCAACTAGGTTGGAAAATATACAATTTTACCACCAAGTGATGATACAATCAAACCATGGGACAAATAGGCTCACAAAAAAGGAACTAAATCATATTGGCAGGTTTTGACAATAGCTGCAACATCCCCAAAGCTCTCCAGAGACATTCAGATACACATTTTTATACTTATCTTCCTCATATCACCTGATCTCAGCAGAAATCATGGAACAATGCTAGCCAGATTCAAAATTCATTTAGGACTATAGAAACAAGATTTAAAAAAAAAAAATCACTGTGTAATGAGAATTCTAGAAAACATATTTTGAATTTCAACTTCCATTCCACATTAGGTAAAATACTGTTCTTAGTACACTAACCTCATTTAGAAGACTTAGGTGATTGACTTTTTATTGATCACTAGATTAATTAAGGCAAAATAATGTGAATAATGGCAAAAGTCTGTCATATAACAAAACGATAAAGAAGTTGTTGAATAGTAATAGGTTGAAGAAATTTCTTAGTTCAGTTGCTTTTCCCAATGTTCCTCTTGATCCCTTCCATTCACTTTGAGACACCAGGAGAATAAGGGTGAAGTATACAAACAAACAAGAAATGAACTTTACATACAAAAAGAGAGAGTAGGAAAAAAGAGGGAAGTTCCAAAAGGTGGGATCAGTCACTTGGTCACATCTCCTCAGTGACTGGTTTTCTCCAACTAGTCTTCCTCATGATTCCTGATCTCTATTTATAACAATCACCAGTCTCATCTCCAGATCTCTGCTTTTAGAACTTTTCCCATTCCATCATTCCCTAAATCTAACTCAGTCAGCAATGTTAGTGGCAACTGCACAGCAACCAGCAAGTATCTTCATGTCTCCTGCCTTATAGAATGCTCCTAGTCTTTCAAGCCTCTCTGATTACTTCTAGTTACAAAGAGTAACATGGAATGATAAGTCAGAGTCTCTCCAATATCAGTAAAACAATTGATGAGTTTTTAAGTGCCAGATGTCATGCTAAACACATAAGATATAAAGAAAGGCTGCCTCCACCAAAAAATTCCCTGTCTCTAATAGCTTACAAATAGATAAACATGCAAATGATTATGTACAAACAAATTATATACAGGATAAGTAAAAAAAATAATCAACAAATGACAGGCACCAGAATGAAGAGAAATGGGAAAGGATTTTTACAGAAAGCAAGATTTAATTTGTGACTTGAAAAAATCCAAGGATAAAAAAAATAAGAAAATCAAGGTAGTAGGAAAATGAACAACTATATATATTTACAATTTTCCCCATTTTTCCATTGATGTATTTCCTAGGGGCAATTTATGGTCAAGTGCACCATATGGTCAAAATTGGAAGGCAACTTAGAGGCCATCTAGTACAACTACCTCATTTTATTATTGAGGAAACTGATACCCATAGAAGTTGAGTTAGTTGTCCAATGTCACCCAGGAACTGTAAAAAAATGTTATGAACACCTGTTAAATCCCTATTAAATGTCATCTTTTTAGATTCTGTCATATTTTTTAATCTTGTTCAAGATAATTTTAGCTCCTATCTGTCACACATAATTTGTTAACTATCTTTCCCAATTTTGCCTAATCTACATATTTCATAAGGAGGTGGTTTATTCCTTTATCAAAGTCATCAAGAAAAAAAAAATGATAGCACAGGGCTAATTTTAGATTTCTGGACCCTATGCTGGTAGTCTAGTTTCCTCATTTGCAAAATGAGCCTATTGATTTAAATGACCTCAGAAAACCTGTTCAACTCTAAGTTTATGTTCCATGGTCCTGTGGAATCAAATTGTTAATGCATATTCTTTGGGTTTAGCCATGCAATTAGTTCTCAATCTATCTAGCTGTTCTATCATCCAGCCCATTTGTCTGCATATTTCTCAGAAGAGACTCATAGGAGACCATCAAATATTATCCTCAGATATAGTTAAATTCTATCTATTGATTTTCCTTGCTCTATCAGTTTAATAACTTGGTAGAAAAAAATAAATAAGGCTAATATAATAATATTGTTTCTATTATTTTGTTAGATGAAGAGAACATACTACTTCTCTTTGAAAAGTTCTATTATACTTGAGTAAGCTACAAAAATCTTTAATTATAGTCATCTATAACATGAATGAAGAAAAAGAAGGATTGTTTATATTTTTAATAGGAGAAAAGCCATAATTATTATACCACTTATCCAGTTGCCTTACATATTTACCATATATAGTCTTGTAAATAAAAATAACAAAATATTTTAGTGATATTTAACTAATAAAGGATATTATATTTTCTCTGTGGTCTATATTTTTTGATGGACTTTCCCCCAATCTTAAAAGAAAGATGTTTATCAG
This sequence comes from Sminthopsis crassicaudata, assembly GCF_048593235.1. Taxonomy (NCBI): domain Eukaryota; kingdom Metazoa; phylum Chordata; class Mammalia; order Dasyuromorphia; family Dasyuridae; genus Sminthopsis; species Sminthopsis crassicaudata. The sequence continues at coordinate 521,645,620 of NC_133617.1, forward strand.
ATATAGCTATCATATTTACTTCTTATATATTTGAAACTTCATTTGGAATCTAATAATTCTGTGTTTTTCCTGAGAGTTATTCATTCTATTTGACATTTTTATTGATAGAAATCTCTAAGAACTGTCATTCAAATTTTTCAGTTTACTAATAAATTGATTGGACTGGACCAAAGAAAGGAAGAATACTTTTCTGATACTTGTTTTATTTCTTTTTCCTTGTTTTTCTTCATCTTATTTACATCATTTAAAAAAATCCTATAGTATTATTTTTCCAATTATATGTAATGCCTTCATTTTTGTAAAATTTTGAATTTCAAGTTTTTTTTCTCCCTTCTCTCTTGCTTCCCCTCTCACTAAGACAACAAACAATTTGATATAGGTTACAATGTACAATCATTTAAAACATATTTTTATATTAGTCATTTTGTGAAAGAAAAATCAGAACCAAAGGGTGAAAATATTATGCTTTGAACCACTTTTTCCATCCCAAGTCTATTGGAATGTCTTGGATCATTGCATTGCTAAGATGAACTAAGTCTATCATAGTTGACCATCATATAATCTTACTATTAAAATGTTGTCTTGGTTTTGCTCAATTCACTCAGCATATCTTTCCAGGATTTTCTGAGATAAGACTGCTCATCATTTCTTGTAGAACAATAACATACCATTACATAACCTATTCAGACTTTCTCCAATTAATGGGTATCCTCTCACTTTTTTAATTCCTTGTTGTGACAAAAAAAGCTGCCACAAACATTTTTTTGCACATGTGGATCCTTTCCCCTTCTTTATGATCTCTTTGGGATAACAGACCCAGTAGTGATACTACTAGATCAAAGCGTAAGCATAGTTTTATAGCCCTTTGGGCATAATTTCAGATTGCTCTCAAGAAAGATTAGACCATTTCACAATTCCACTAACAATGCATTAGTGTCCCAGTTTTCCCACATCTCCTGTGACATTTATTATTATATTTTCCTGTCATCTTAGTTAATCTGAGAGGTGTGAGTAGTATCTCTGAGTTGTTTTAATTTGTATTTCTCCAAACAATAATGATTTAGAGCATTTTTTCATAGGACAATAGATGACTTTCATTTCATCATCTGAAAATTGTCTGTTCATATATTTTGATCATTTATCAATTGGGGAATGACTTATATTCTTATAAATTTGATACACTTCCTTGTATATTTTAGAAATGAAACCTTTATTTGAAAAACTGGCTCTAAAGATTTTTTTCCATCTTTGCACTTTTCATTGTAATCTGGTTTTGTTTGTGGAAAACCTCTTTGGTTGAATGTAATCAAAGATGTCCATTTTGCCTTTCACAATGTTCTCTAGTTCTTCTTTGGCCATAAATTCCCCCCTTCTCCAAAGATTTGATAAGTAAATTATCCTTAATACTCCTAATTTGTTTATGGTATCATCATTTATTCTCAAATCATATTCCATTTTGACCTTATTTTGGTATGGGGTGTGAGATGTAGGTCTATGCTGAATTTCTGACATATTATTTTCCAATTTTCCCAGTAATTTTTTTCAAATACTGGCTTCTTATTCCAAAAATTGGAGTTTGGGCGTTTATCAAATACTGGATTGCTACAGGCCTTGATTATTATGTCATGTGTATCTAATTACTCCATTGATCTACTACTCTATTTCTTAGCCTGTAGCAAGTGGTTTTGTTTACTTCTTTATAATATAGCTTTAGGTTTGGTATTGCTAAGCCACCATGCTCTGTATTTATTTTTTCATCAATATCCTTGATATTCTTGACATTGTGTTCTTCTTTATGAATTTTGTTACTATTTTTTCTAGTTCTATAAAATTATATTTTGTAGTTTGATTGGTATGGCACTGAAAAGTAGACCAATTTAGGCAGAATTGTAATTTTTATTATATTGGTTCAGCCTAATCATCAACTGACTTTATTTGTATGAGAAGTGTTTTGTAATTGTGTTCGTATAGTTCTTGGGTTTGTCTTGGCAGAAAGACCTTCAAGAATTTATTTTATCTAATGTAATTTTAAACGGTATTTATCTTTCTATCTCATGCTGATGGACTTTGTCAGTGATATATACAAGTACTGATGATTTGTGTGAGTTTATTTTATATTCTGCAACTTAAGGCTTTGAATTATTTCCAATAGATTTTTGGATGGTTATCTAGGATTCTCTAGATATCTCATCATATCATCTGCAAAGAGTAGAGGTTTTATTTCCTCATTTCTTATTCAAATTCCTTTAATTTCTTATCACTAAAGCTAGTATTTCTAATACAATGTTGAATAATAGTGGTGATAATGAACATCCTTATTTCATCCCTGATCTTATAGGAAATGTGTTCAGCTTCTCCCCATTACAAATAGTGCTTGCTGTAGGTTTTAGATAGATACTGCTTAGTATGTTAAGGAAAGCTCCCTTTATTCCTATGTTGTCTAGTATTTTTTTTAATAAGAATTGGTGTTGTATTTTGTCAAAATTTTTTTCAGCATCTATTGAGATTATCATATGATTTTTGTCGATTATGTTATTGATATGGTTGATTATGGTAATAGTTTTCCTGATACTGAACCAGCCCAACATTCCTGGCATAAATCACACTTGGTCATAGTGCATTATCCTGCTGATAAGTGGCTGTGATCTTTTTTTTACTAATATTTTATTTAACATTTTTGCATCAATATTCATTAAGAATATTGATCTGTAATTTTCTTTCTCTGTTTTGTTTCTTACTGTTTTAGGTATCAGTACCATATTTGTTCCATAGAAGGAATTTGGCAGTATTCCTTCTTTACCTATTTTTCCATATAGTTTACACAGTAATTAGAATTAATTGTTCTTTAAATGTTTGATAGAATTCACTTGTGGATCCATCTGTCTCTGGAGATTTTTTTCTTAAGATGTTCATTAATGACTTGTTCAATTTCTTTTTCTAAAATGGGACTATTTATGTATTTTATTTTCTATTATGTTAACCTGGACAATTTATATTTTTGTATGTATTCATCCATTTCAGTTAGATTGTCACATTTGCTGCCAGACAGTTGGGCAAAATAACTCTTAATTATTGCTTTAATTTCTTTTTCATTTCGTTCTTTTTCATGAAAATTCACCATTTTCATTTTTGACACTGGTGATTTTTTTTTTCTTTCCTTTGTCTTATCAAATTAACAAAGGTTTATCTATTTTGTTGGGTTTTTTTTTTCATAAAATCAGCTTAGTTTTATTTATTAGTTCAAAAGTTTTCTTAGTTTCTATCTTATTAATCTCTCCTTTGAATTTCAGAATTTCTAATTTGGTATTTAATTGGGGATTTCTAATTTGTTTTGTTTTCTAACTTAGTTGCCTCCTCTTTGTTTATTTTATACATATAGCTATTTAAATATATGCAATTTCCCCTAAAAACTGTTTTGATTGCATCCCATTTTTGGTACGTTGTCTCATTATTGTCCTTCTCTTAAATGAGATTTTAGATTGTTTCTGTGATTTGCTGTTTGACTCATTCATTCTTTTTTTTTTTTTTTTTTTTTTTTTTTTGCTGAGGCAATTGAGGCTATGTGACTTGGACAGGGTCACAGCTAGGAAGAGTCAAGTGTCTGAGGCCAGATTTGAACTTAGGTTCCCTTGACTTCAGAGCTGGTGTTCTATCCACTGTGCCATCTAGCTGCCTCTCATTCATTCTTTAGAATTAGATTATTTAATTTCCAATTGGTTTTTAGTATAGTTTTCCCTGAACCTTTATTGAATATAATCTGTATTGCATTATGGTCTGAAAAGGAAGCATTTACTATTTCTGCCTTTCTGTATTTGATTGTGAGGGTTTTTATCCCCTAATATATGATAAATTTTTGTGTAGGTGCCATGTTCTGCTGGAAAAAAAAATTTAAAAAAATAAAAAAATATATATTCTTTTCTGTTCCTATTCAATTTTCTCCATGTTTTCTAGAATCTTATTAACATTCATAGTCTCTTTCTTGTTTATTTTGTAGTTAGATCTGTCTGATTCTGAGAGCAGAAGTTGAAGTCCCCCCCTAGAAATATTTTGCTACAGAATTTCTTCCTGTAATTGGCTTAAAATCTTTTGTAGGAATTTGCCTACTATACCATTTGGTGCATACATATTTAGTATCATTATTACTTCATTATTTATGGTACCCCTTATCAAAATATACTTTCCTTCCTTAACTCTTTTAATAAGACCTATTTTTACTTTTGCTGTATCTGAGATCAGAATTGTAGTTTTCCTTGATGACCTCTTGGAGAATGCTATCCAATGCTGTTTGGAGAATAGCTATTTTGAGATCATGACCTTCAGTTATATAAATAATTTTAAAATTGTCTCTTCTGGATCTAATCACCAAGTTGACTGTTTTTCCATTGAGCTATTTCACATTTTTTTCCCTTTTATTTCATTCTTTTTAGTTTGTTTGACAGATTCTTGCTGTCTCATAAAGTTAGTAGCTTCCATTTACCCGCTTCTAGTTTTTAATGTGTGATTTTCTTCATTTAGCTTTTATATATATATATTTTTTTTTTCTTTGGGGGGGGGGGATTAACCATTTGGTTACTTCTACTCTTTAAGGATTTGTTTTCTTCAGACAAATTTTTTCTTTCTTTTTCCAAGCTGTTGACTTTTTCATGCATATCTCTCATTTCTTTTCTCATTTTTTCTTCTACCTCTCTTATTTGCTTTTTAAATACTTTTATGAGCACTTCCCAGAAGCCTCTTTGGGCTTGAGACCAATTTATATATTTCTTTGAGATTTCCTCTGTGGACATTCTGTCCTCTGAGTTTGTATTTTATTCAACTCTGTCACCAAAGTAGCTTTCTATGGTCAAGATTCTTTTCTGTTTCTTGCTCATTTTTTTTCCTCTTCCTTTTCTTTTGGCATTTCCTTTTTTTTTTTTTTTTTTTTTTTTTGGTACTTTTAAGGTGGGCTTCTGTTGCTGGGACAAAGGGGTTACTATCCCCAACTTCCTGTGCATCTGTGAACCCTGAGCAGGGTCTGGAGGCTGCCCCTCCTGCTGTGTTCCTCTACTGAACCAAGATTGAGGTCTTAGATGCTGATTTGCTGTGATTAAGACTTTCTTACCAGCTTTCCCAAAGTCTGATCTGGCCTGACTCCAGTGAGACTGACCTTTCATGAAGTTTTTCTAATCTATCTTGAGCTGAAGAGTATTTTCATTCCATAAGACTGTCTAATGGCTTGGTTTCATGTGATTTTCAAGGGAAACTGGGAGAGCTTGAGCAGCTTCCTGCTTTTAGTCTGCCAAATGGCTCTATCCTTAGGCTTTGAAGGTTCTTTCATGTCAAAGTCCAAATCCTATCTTATGAATACTTTTCAACTTTACCTAGTTATGGGATGTGAGATGCTGGTATTTGCCTACTTTCTGGCATACTATTTTCTAGTTTTCCCAACTATTTTTGGAAAATAGTGAGTTCTTATCCTAGGAAATGGAGTTTTTGGGTTTATCAAGCACTGGATTAAAGTAGTCATTGACTATTATGTTTTGTAAACGTAATCATTGGAATCACTGATCCATTATTCTATTTCTTAGCCAGTACCAAGTGCTTTTGATGCCTTCCACTTCATGATATAATTTAAGGCTAAGCCACCATTTTTGCATTTTTTTCATTAATTTTGATACTTTAAAAAAATTAATTGACAGCACATCACTATGGAAGATGAGATTCTTCAAATATACCTGTCTGCAGATGACATCAAGTTCAGGGACACTGAAGAGTCTCAAGGAAGATTCACCCTGATCATCCATACAAAAAATAACCAGTGGATAACTAATGTCAATTTGCCCAAATTTCAACATGCTTGCCCTCTTTGTAGTGGCCAGAAACTGGAAACTACGTGGATGCCCATCAATTGGAAAATGGCTTAATAAATTATGGTATATGAATATTATAGAATATTATTGTTCTGTAAGAAATGACCAGCAGGATGATTTCAGAAAGGCCTGGAGAGACTTATGTGAACTGATGCTGAGTGAAATGAGCAGAACCAGGAGATCGTTGTATACTTCAACAACAATACTATACATGATCAGTTCTTCAACAATGAGATGAATCAAATCAGTTCCAATAGAGCAGTAATGAACTGAACCAGCTACACTCAGCGAAAGAACTCTGGGAGATGACTATGAACTACTACATGGAATTCCCAATCCCTCTATTTTTATCTGCCTGCATTTTGGATTTCCTTCACAGGCTAATTGTACACTATCTCAAAGACCGATTCTTTTTGTAAGCAAAACAACTGTTTGGACATGTATACGTATGTTGTATTTAATTTATACTTTAACATATTTAACATGTATTGGTCAACCTGCCATCTGGGGGGGGGGGAAGGAGGGGAAAAATTGGAACAAACATTTTGGCAATTGTCAATGCTGTGATGTTCTCTTTCTCTCTAAATTGTAATCCGTCACTGGGAGCAGATCCCTTGGGGAGCTTCTGGAGGCAGCCTTCCTTTCAGGTCAGTAATCACCACAGGAGTAGCCAGGGGTTAAAATCCAAAATGTAATGTTCTGTTTCTCTAGATTGTAATCATTCTCTAGGAGCAGGATTTCTTGGGGAGTTTCTGGGAGCAGCCTTGGCTTTAGTTCAGTTCCAATAATCCCAAAATGCAGCCAGGAATTAAAGTCCTTTACTGTCACTTTCCAAATCTTATCTCCAGATCCTTTATTTTCTCCTTCAAGTCCTGTCTCCTTCACTTGGGGCTCGGGTAGCTTTCTTAGAGACCTCTCTCTCTCATTGGTTCCTGAGACCTCTTGTCCAAGTGTCTCCAGTCTCTCTTCTTCCCCAGTGTCTTCAGCCAGCACGAAGGTAGACTTGGGAATGAATCAGACTCTGCCTCCAAAAGTATGGGATTGTGGGTTTCCCAGAAGTCAATCCTAGATGTGAATCTCCCAGAAGTCCATGAGCAGGCTTTTCCTTTAGACTTGTGAATCTCCTGGACTTGTGAATCCATTGAATCCTGGCTCTGAATCTCCTGAGCTTCCCTGAAATTGTCCCCTTTACTCAATCCAGATTCTGACCCTCCCCACTGAATCCTGGCTCCTTATATCCTCCCAGAAAATTGGCTTGTGGGAGATCCTTAAAAGTACACTCTCTTAAAGGTTTGAACTTGTAAGAATCCTAACACAATGCTGTAAAATTACCCATGCATATATCTGGTAAATAAAAACTATAATTAATAAAAAAAAATTTCAACATGCTTTTGGATACACTGTAGAACTTGTCTAACAGAATACATATCTTTAGCAAATGGTATCAGATAGATAATGAGATAGGCCCAGACTTTAGAATGAGAAAATGAATAGGCTAAATTGCTTTGAGAAAAACGTTTAGTTCTTTTTTTCCCTTCCATGGAAGAAAAGTCCTTTCTTTTAAATGTTTGACCTATATTGATATATTTCATAATATAGATAAGATATAGAATAGCCATTCTCTGTAAAGAGCTAAAGAAAGTATTGTGCACAGTGTAATGGGGAGTTGCAGGGTGAACGAGAACATATGAACAATGAGGAATTCGAAAGAAGAAAAGGAATAAAGAATGTTTTTAGGACAATGGGAAAAGTAGATTAGTTAGTTATGTGCAAGACTAAGGGATGGCAAATGGATAAGCAAAGAAATTCTTTGATTGGGACCCTTATGATTTCAGAAGAAATGAAGGAAACACATTTGCTAGACTTGCTAAGATGAATTTTTGGAAGAACATGACTTATACTATCACTGGATTAGTAGTGATTGATGTATTTGTGATTTATATTGCTGCTGACAATTACTTAATAGATGTGATCATAGACTTGTTTGAATATCTTTGAACATTTAATATCAATACTTACACAGAATACTACTATTTTATCAAACTTTACAGAGAGTTTAAAAAAAGCTGTTTATCTGGTTGCTAACACAATAGCATTGAGGAATTTAAAAACTCAGAGATAGAATGAAAAGCTGCTATAGAAATATTTTTGACATCATGGGGATTAAAAGGAAGAAGTAACAGATTGAATGAAAATTGGAAAAAGAAACAAAAAACTTAAAAGAAAGCAAAGCAGATATTTAAAAAGCACAATATGCTCGAGACATTTATCAATAAATAATATGAGTGCAAATAGTTCTATATAACTCAAATGACCCTGAAGGTATCTACAAAGAATAGCAATTGATTCTTATGATAACCTTGAGTCAAGAATACATAGTTCTATTATTATCAAGAAACACTACTTATTATGTCAGAGATGTAATACAAAACAAATAAAATGTTTAAAATGAGATGAGAGAGGTTGGTGGAACTAAAATAGCAGAGTAAGAGAGAGACTAATCTGAGGTCTTCCAAGTTCCCCTTAAAACAATGTTAAAATAACATCTGAAAATGAGTTCCGAAGTGACAAAACTAACAAAACAATAGGGGAAAAACAGTTTTCTAGCTTAAGACAGCTAAGAATATTGTCAGTAAATGTCTGTCTCACTGTGATAAGATTTCAGTATAGTTCAATACAGATCATATTCTGACAAGCCAGTTACAGACACTTGGACAATTAAATATCCCATGGTAGCTTCCAAAGTTGTTAGCAAACAGATAATAAGAAGGTTGGATAACTGGTTAAAAGGAGAATTCAGGGGACTATACATTTTAGTGCTGGTTGGAGGTCTATTGTATTGCCCATTTACAGTTTTGGGTCTTAGGTTGAGAAGCAGTACTAGTAGGAATAAAGATCCTGGAAAAAATTCCAGGGCAGGAAAAAAGTTTTTCTAGTCACTCCAGAACAGACTACAGATCAAAAGATCAGTGATGATACCTTTCTTTAGATTATACAACTTGAGAAGCACTGAAAACTAAAGGCCCAAGAAGAATTTCTGGAAGCTCTCAAAAGTGTTTAAAAATAAAATAATAGAGGGAGAGGAAAAATTTGGAAAAAAATAAGAGTGATGCAAGAAAATCAGGGAAAAAAGAGTCAACAGCTTGGTAAAGGAAGAATAAAAATACTAAAGAAAATAGCACTGAAAAATAAATAAAGCAGAATAGACTAGAGCCACAAAATCCAATAAAGAAAAAATGCCTTGAAAAACAGAATTGATCAAATAGAAAATGCTATATATATATATATAAAATTTTATTGCAGAGAAGAGCTAATTAAAAAGCAGAAATGGTCCAGTGGAAAAGAATATATAAAAGTTCACTGAAGAAAACGATTTTGAAAATTATCATCAGGTAGTAGAAGCTAATAACACAAAGTCAAAATAATGAAAAAAACAGAATATAATATGAAATACCTCATTGGAAAATAACTGACCTAAAATAGATTGAAAGATAATTTATTAGGCTACCAAAAAACCATGATTAAAAAGAGCCTATATATCATATTTCAAGAAATTATTAATAAAAATAGATCTGACATCCTAGAATAAGAAATTAAAATAGAAATAGAAATAATACATGAATCATCTCCTGAGAGAGATCTCAAAATTAAAATTCCCAGGAATATTTATAGCCAAAGTCTAAAGCTCCCAGGTCAATGAGAAAATACTGCAAATAGGAAAAAAAAATCAAACATCATGGAGCCACAGTCAAGAGCACACAACAGCTAGCAATTTCTACACTAAAGAATCAGAGAACTTAAAACATGATTTACTGAGGTAAATGAGCCAGGATTATAATCAAGAATCAGTTACCAAGCAAAAGTGAATATAATCCTCCAGAGGTGAAAAAATGGATATTTAATGAAACAGAGGACTTTCAAGCATTCCTGATATATTTTTAAAAAACAAAAAAACAAAAAAAACAAAAACAAAACAAAAAAAAAGAAACAGAATTGAGTAGAAAATTTGACTTCCAAATACAAAACTCAAGAGAAGCATAAAAAGGGTAAATAAGAAAGAGAAATCATAAAGGATTCAAAAATGTTAAACTGTTTATATTCCTACATGGTACATGGGAAGATCATATTTATAACTTTTAAGAACCTAATCCTTATTAAAGCAATTAACAGTAGTGTATATATATATATATATATATACATATATATATACATATATATGTATATATATATATATATATATATATATATATATATATATAGAGAGAGAGAGAGAGAGAGAGAGAGAGAGAGAGAGAGAGAGAGAGAGAGAGAGCAAGAAAAGCACAGGGCTGAGTTGATGATGGAAAGATATAAACATAAATTAGGGAGTGAGAAAAAGAAATGTATTGAGAGAAGAGGGAAGGGAGAAGTAGAATGGGATAAATTATTTCATAAAAAAGTGCAAATATATTTTGCAGTGGAGGGGAAGATAAGAGGGTGGTGGATAAGACTTAATTAAACCATACTCTCATTAAAACCCTTTACCAACTGGTTATAAAATCTTATCCTCCTGGGAAGTCAAATGGAAGTTAGATAACAGAAGGGAAAGTAGTAATTGAAGGGAGAACAGCCTGAGAGAAGCAGTGGTCAGAAGTAAAATGCTTTTGAGGGAGAGAGACAGAGAGACAGAGAAAGACAGAGACAAAAAGACAGAGACAGAGAGACAGAGACAGACCTCTGGAGAGACAGACAGAAAGATAGAAACAGAAAGATAGAGACAGAAACATGTGAAAGAGAGGCAAAGAGAGATAGACAGAGACAGAGAAATACAGATACAGGAAGACAAAGAGAGAGACAGAAACAGAAAGAAAAGTAGAGACAAAGAAACATGGACTGTTTTTTTTTTTTTTATAATTTTACTTATAATTTAGATTTGTGGATAAAGAAAGAATTTATATGAAATAAGAGAAAGAGAATAATACAGGATAGAAAACAGATAATTTCAATTACATTACATTAAAAAAAAACAAAACAACAACAACTTTTTGTACAAAGAAAATCAATGAAACCAAGATTAGAAGAAAAGCAAACAACCAGGATGGGGGAGGAGGGATTTTATAGCAAATTTTTTTGGATAAAAGCCTAATTTCTTAAATATATAAACAGCTGAGTAAACTTTATAAGATTACAAGCCATTCTCCAGTTGATAATGATCAAAGGATATGAACAGGCAGTTTCAATATGAAGAAATCAAAGCTATCTATAGTCATATAAAAATGCTATTGATTAAAGAAATGCAAATTAAAACAACTTTTAGCTACTACCTTACACTTATCAGAATAACTAATATGACAGAAAAGGATAATAACTAAATTCATCTAGAAGAACAAAAAGGTCAAGCATATCAAAAATAAATAATGGGAAAAAATGCAAAGCAAGGGGACTGCACTGCAGCAAATCTTAAATCACGCTGTAAAGGCAAACAATTATCCAAATTAGCTGCTCCTGGCTAAGAAATAGTCATAGATTGGTAGAATAAGCATTGTGTACAAGACACAATAGTTGATGATTATAGTAATCTATTTGATAAATCCAGTGGCTCTAATTTATGGAATAAGAACTATTAAAAAAAAAACAGCTGGGAAAATTGGAAAATATGGTAGAAACTAGACATTGACCAATATCTTATATTAAGATAAGATCAAAAATGATTACATGATTTAGACATAAAGGGTACTAACATAAGCAAATTAGGAGAGCAAGGAATAGTTTTACCCATCAGATCTATGGAGAAGGGAAGAATTTATAAACAGAAAATAGAAAAACATTATAAAAATGTAAAGTAGACAAACTTTGATTACATTAAGGTAAAAAAGATTTTTGTGCAAATAAAAGCCAATGCATCCAAGTTTAGAAGCAAAGAAAAAAGGTAGGAAACAATTGTTACAGCCAGTGCTTTTGATAAAGGTCTCATTTCTAAAATATACAGAAAACTTACATCAAAATTTATAGGAATACAAGACATTCCTCACTTGATAAATAGCCAAAGAATATGAAACAGGTAGTTTTTGAGATGAAGAAATTAAGCCATCTATCATTATATGAAAAAAAAATAACTGCTCTAAATTACTACTGATTAGAGAATTGCAAAATTAAAAACAACTCTAAAAGTATCACTTCACACCTGTCAGATTGCTTAATATGACAGAAAAGAAAAATGATAAATTTTGGAAAGAATGTGGGAAAACTTGAAAACACGTATGCATTGTTTTGTGGGGACTGTGAAACTGATCTAATCATTCTGGAAAGTAATTTTGCAACTATCGTAAAGGGCTATAAAAAACTGTACATACTCTTTGATCCAGCAATACAAACTACTAAGTCTGTATCCCAAAGAGATCATTAAAAAAAATTGGAAAAAGGTTTTCACTTGCACAAAATTTCTTTAAAGCAACCCTCTTTTTGGTGGCAAAATAGAAAATTGAAGGTATGCCCAATCATTTGGGAAATGGGTGAAACAAAGCATGGTATGTGAATGTAATGGAATATTATAGTTATTAAGAAACAATGATCAGGTAGATTTCAGAAAAAAAAAAAAACTGAAAAGACTTCTATGAAGTGCTGCTGAGTAAAAGTGAGCAGAAACAAGTAGAATATCATACACAGTGACTTCAAGATTGTGTAGATGATCAACTTTGAGAGACTTTTGCTCTTCTCAGCAAAAGCAATGATTTAATACAATTCTGAAAGGTTTCATGATGGAAAAATGCTATCCTCATCCAGAGAAGGGGACTATCCGAATATATATTGAATATTATCACTTTTTTCTTGTTTTTCTTTTCCTGTGGCGTCATCTTTTTTTCATTTTGAGTCCTTTTTTTTCACAATATGATTAATGTGAAAAACTTTTTAATTTGATTGTAGATGCACAAACAGATCAGATTATTTTTCTTGGAGAGGGAAAAAGGGAAAGAAGGAAAAAATGAAATAAAAATGTTATAAAAGCAAATGTTGAAAACTAATAAATAAATTTAAAAAACATATTGTTGTATTCTGGTTTCTAATCCATGATGTTTTCCCCCTCTCTTTTGTGAATGAGCTTATCCCATTCACATTCATATTTATGATTAGTAAACTGTGTATTTTTCCTCCAATCCATTTTTCTTCTGCTTCTTCTCTTTCTCCTGTCCCTCCTCAAAAAGTCTCTTTTTGCTTTTAATTATTGTCTCCATTAATCTATCTTCTCTTTTATCATCCAACTCTTTCTCTTATCTCTTTATTATTTCTCTAATGATCTTCACATTCCTATAAAAAACTGAATATGTATGTATGTGTGTGTGTGTGTTTGTGTATGGGTGTGAGTGAATTCTTCTTTCTTTGAAACTTACTCTGATGTGAGGTTCAACCTCTGCTTCCCACTATTTCCTTCTTTACTGTAAAAAAAGCTCTTTTGTGTATATAACATTTATATGAGTAATTTCCCCCATTCTATCTACTTCTTCACTTTTTCTCCAAGTGGATCCCCTTTTTCAACTCTTCATTTCAAAAAAAAAAAATGATTCAAAACAAGCAACTGCAAACCCGTGCCTTTTTTGTTTTTTGTAAAACTTTTTAAACTGATCTAATAATGATGAAAATTCTTAGGAGTTATGTGTGTCATTTTCCTATAAAAGAATGTAGATAGGGTTAGGGGAAACATAGGATGTCAAGATGATGGGACAAAAAGGTAGTAATTCACCTGACTGTCCCTCACATTTTCTCCTAATATCTTTTTTTTTAAATACTATTTTATTTTTCCCAAGTTCCATGTAAATAAGTAGAATTCATTTTTAAAAACTTTAAAAAATCTAGATTCTTTTCCTATTCTTCCTCCCTATACTCTCCCCTTCATTGAGAAAGCAAGACATTTAACAAAAATTATGCATTTGAATTCATGAAAGATGTTTCCATAATATGTTGTGAAAGAAAACAGATAAAAAATTAAAAGTCAAGTAAAATAAAGTAAAAAAATGTTTTGCTTCAATCTATATTCATTTATCATCAGTTGTTTTCTTTGGAAAATGGATCACATTTTTTCATCATAAACTCCTTCAGAGTTTAACTTGGATCAATGTATTTCTAAGAATAGCTAAGTCATTCACAGCATATCATCTTATAATATTGCTGTTTAATTTGTATAAAAGTATATTTTTATTTTTGTGTGAGTTCATGGAAGTTTTATACATGTTTTTTTCTGAGGACATCCTGCTCATCATTTTCCTATAGCACAATAATATTCCATCATAATCATATACCACAATTTATTCAGCCATTTCCCAATTGATAGGTATCCCTTTTAATTTCCAATTCTTTGCCAGCAGAAAAAGAAACTGCTATAAAATATTCTGTACATATGAATCCTTTTTCATTTTTCTGCTTTTTTATCTCTTTTTGGGGATACAGATTTTAGTAATGGTATTGCTAGGTCAAAGGGTATGCATGATTTTACAGCCATTTGTGCATAATTTCAAATTGTTCTATAGAAAAATTGAATCAGTTCACAAATCCACCAACAGGGCATTAATGTCTCATTTTCCCACATTCCTTCCAACATTTGTCATTTCCCTTTTCAGTTCTGTTAACCAATCTAATAGGTATGAGGCAGTACCTATGAATTGTTTTAATTTGCATCTCACCAATCAATAGTGAGTTAGCACTTTTTTAATATGGCTTTAGATAGCTTTGATTACTTCATCTGAAAAAGTGTTCATATTTGTATCACATCAAATCTATCATAAAATTTGTCAATTAGGAAATTGTTTTTATTTTGATAAATTTGACTCTGTTTTCTACATGTTTGAAAAATGAGAACTTTATCAGAGCAACTTTCTTCAAATTTTTTTTCACAGTTATCATTACTAGCTTTATTTCCCTCCATCCTATCCTCATACCTCTTTATTTTATTCTCTTCTTTTACCATGTCTCTCCTCAAAAGTGTTTTGCTTCTAACTATCTTCTCCATTATTCTATCCTCCATTTTATCACTTCCACCCCCATCTCTTATCCCCTTACTCTCCTACATTTCTATAATGTAAGATAGATTTCTATACCCCATGGAGTTTGTTATTCCCTCTTTGAGCCAGTTCTGATGAGAATAAAGCCCAATCACTCTTCTTATTTCCCCTCCACAGTAAAACATTTTTCTTACCTTTTTTTTTATGTGAGATGACTCACTTCATTCTACCTTTTCTTTAGGGAATAAAGTAAAATGGACTTAATGATTTTATGAGTAAAACACTCAAATATTCAGAAAAATATTATATGTTCTTATGAATTTTTGCTTTCCTGAATTTATTTAAATAAAAAATAGAAATTAGCACACAACTAGGTAAATTAAAAAAAAAAAAAAAACTATTTTGACACTGTATTCCCTTCACTCCTACTTCTGAGTATCAATATTTCCCCCCTTTTTCATTAGCTGGATTAAGAATTGATTTACTTCTTACTCCTAATGACCTATAGCTGCCTTTCCTTTTCTTTTCTTCTGAAGTGGGCACTTTGGGAAAAGTCTCCATCACCTTCTTGCAATGATTAGTACTGTGTATATTTTTAACTGGCTTTTCTACCCTCAGGTCATAGACTTATATGTACTATGCTTTTTTTTTTTTTGAAGATTAAGCAACCATTTCCTGAAAATACATGATCGTTTAAATTGCCAGGATCTCTTTCCTTGATCCTATAGTACAGAATGAACTTCCAGATTTTTTTTTATATTCTATTTAAATTGTCAAGTTCTCTGATATCCTTATCCTTATAAAAAGTGATAACACTATTTAAAATACATAATACAGAGGTAAAAGTCCATTATTTTATGATACTCTTTCAATCTTTACCAAAATATAATTGAAAGATTATTATTATCATCATCATCATTATTATTTAGTATCTGCATCTCTTAACAAAGAATCTGTAAGATAGTATGTAGTTAATAGTTGTGGATTATTTGGATAATTTTGGTAGATTTTTATGATTGCTTTTCTTTCTAAATAATATATATATATATGTTCATATATATATATATTATTCTGGAATAATAATTATATATATATATATATATATATATATATATATTTCCCTGCCTCCATCTTCCAGAAACTATCTTTTATTCAAAAAGATGAATATATGTTTGTTGAATTGAAATACATCCTACTGCCTTCAAATACTATTAACTTTTCCTGTGGGTTCCTAGAGCACATAAGTAGGATGATGATAAAAGGAGTATTCTGAGTTCAATAATAATCAGTGCACAAATTTTTGCCTTTTTCTGTGTTAATGTTCATGATGCATGCCATTCATGTTCACAGATGAACTAGCAATGGACTTGAAGAAAGTTAATTTCTAGACCACCTGGCAAGACCGCATATATTTATAATATTACAATATTCACATACACTTTTAGAATAGACTAGACTAACCTCTTTCTCTTCTGAAAGTATTTAATTTATATTATTGTTTAGTCATGTTTTAATCATGTATAACTTTTTGGGACCTCATTCAGGGTTTTTTAGACAGAAGTGTAGCTTTTCATTTCCTTCTCCAGCTTATTTTATAGATGAGAAAAGTGAGGCAAACAGAGTGGAGTGGCTTGTCCAGGTCTGAAGCAAAACTTGAATTCATGAATATGAGTCTTATTAACTTCAGGTCCCAACATTCTATTTCACTAGGCCACCTACCTGCTCTGAGGATATGATATATAACAATAAGAAAAATCAAAAACTGTTTGGTTTTGTTTAGTCAATAAAATATTAGTTAAGCACCTAATTTTGTTTCCAGGGCCCCATGTTAACCTCTTGGGATACAAAGAAAAACCAAATGAAAACTGTCTTCTCTTGATGAGTTTCACTTTTCTAATAGCAAACCTTTCTTCTATAGTTATATATATTTTTGTAATAATATATATATATATATATGTATATAGTTATATAATTACATATAATATTTGTAATAAAAATGCATATTTTATTCAGATGGTTTTTAAGCATAATAAAACATTATTTGGGGGAATGCTTGGACTAGTTTAAATATGATGTTTGTTTTCAGTCTTAAGAAACATTTGGTGTTTTTTCATTTCATTAATCCTGCCTTTAGTTAAACCTCCTCTCAATTACAGGCAGAGTATTTTTCAGTAAAGTACATGAACTTGAGGCCAGAAAAGACTAGGCAACAAATACAGCTCTGACAAATATTGATCATGTGGATAAATAATTCATTCTATTTTTTGAGACTCAATTTCCTGACTCATAAAGTGGGGAAAATACTGGTTGCACTACCAAGTTGCTGTCATTTGTCTATTATTCTCAGAGGGTCAATGACATCATAAGGGTAATGTATTGAATTGTACATGAATTGGATTTAAGAGAGGCAGAGTTGTGCAAAATCTTTAGCCTCATTCTCTCCTCTAGAATCACTGAATTCCAGGAGGAAAACAAAAGTCACGACAATTTATGATGGTCTATGGACAATCTATTGAAAAGAGAGAAAGAAGAGAAGGGAAAGGAATAAAGGGAAATATGGAAAAGGAAGAAAACAGTACTGAAAGAGGCTTTCTTAGAATATTAGCACTGGTTCACAAAGTTATTGTGAGCACTGATGTATTTGAAAAAGGGAATATGTTCATTCTAATTTTCTCACTCATTCTCATTTAAGTGAGCAAGTTAGAGAAATTAACCAAGAAGGAAAATGGTTGAACAAATGAATAAACAGAAACAATTCAAATACATTAAAATGTTCAGGCTAAAATCAACTGAAGTGTTTATTAGCACTCAGTTTTCCACTCTTTCTTCAGATCAAAGATTGTTTAAGCTAACAATCATTATGCTAGTTGTTCTAACATGGCTAAGCAATTATTCTCTGCAATCATTGAATGTACATCCTGTCAGAATACTTAGGCTATAGTAATTCAAAACACTTTAGTTGTTCTCTAATGGTTGTAATTTTGAAACTGTAGTACATTTTTCTTCATACTTTAATGTTTAAAAGGATAGAAGAAACATTTTCTTTCAAAATTGTTTTGTTCATGATAAAATGTCTTTTAAAATAACCAGAAGAATTCTTTTAGAAGGAATTGGCTATATTCACTAGCTAAACAAAAGTTTTTTTTCAAGTTTTAGTATGGTAATTTCTTTAATCTTGGAAACTTTTCATTAGCTAAGAACAAAAATACTAAGTGACCATTTTCCTTTTAACCAAAATTCTATAAACTTTATCTGTCTGGTATTTCTCTGGATATTAAATTCAACACAGAATTTGAGAAAAGGGAGAAAAATAATAAAAGTGATTTTACCAGAAATTTACAAAGCACTGTCTTATTAGTGTCAAAGTAAGGAGTTGGAGTAATTAAAGTGTCAGAAGAAGTTAGAAAAACATTGGTCTTATACTCCTGGACTTCATCCCAGTTCTACTTACTACCTGTGTCACTTTAGGTAAATACCTTTTTCTGTTTGGGCTTTGCTTATTCCAAAGGCGTTATATCAGATAGTATTTCTAAATTTCCTTCTTGCTCCAAATTCTCTGATCTCACAGGAGAAATGGAGCATCTAAAAGCTGCATCTATAGCTGCATGTATATTCAGTGAATAAATGACTTGCAAGATCACATTGCTACTCAACTTAGACTTGTTTACCACAGATGATCATAGCTAAAAACAATTTTGTCAATTATTGAGAGATCTTAAATTAAGTCTGGTTTTAAATTCATTTTGCCAAAATAAAATAAGGTGTAGTGCCACAGTTCTCTTTTATTATCCTGAATCAGTTTCCCTAATTATCCTGCTAATTATCCTGATTCAGTTTCCCTAAATTGTCCTGCCTTGTTTTCCCTGAATTATTCTGCCTCAGTTTCTCATTGTTCTGCTCAACTACCCCTCCCTCCTAATCATGATGATCCAGATAAGGAGAAAGACCTTCTATTTTAGACATCATCACAATGTTGGGTGCCTCTCCCCATTCTATAATCCCAATAATCAGATGTCCCTCATGCCTCCCCTCATCCAGTCAGAACCAGATTGTTAGTCCTATGTTCCCACTCTCAACACCCTGACTCTGTGAACTGATCCAACAATTGTGAAGAGGTATTTGGAATTATCCCCAAAGTGCTATAAAACATAAGTGCATATATATGCATACATATACACAGGTACATCCTTTAATCCAGCAATATCACTACTAAGTCTGGATCCTAAAGAGATCATAAAAAAGGGAAAAGGACCCACAAATACAAAACATTTTTAGCAACTCTTTTTTGTAGTGGCAAAGAATTGGAAATTGAGGGTATTTCCATCTACTGGGGAATGGTTGAACAAGTTGTGCTACATCTTTGTAATGGGTTACTATTTTTCTATAAGAAATGATGACCTAACAGATTTCAGAAAAATCTGAAAAGAATTATGTGAATTGATACTGAATGAAGTGAGCAGAACCAGGAAAACATTGAACACAGTAACAGCAATATTGTACAATGATTAACTATGATAGACTTAATTCTTCTTAGCAATACAATGATCCAAGACATTACAAGGAACTCATGATAGAAAATGCTGACAATATCCAGAGAAAGAACTATGGAGTGAGAATGCAGATGAAAACATATTATTTTCTCTCTGTTTTAATTGAATATTTTTATTTTCAAAACATATGGATAGATCATTTTTCAACATTGACCCTTGAAAAACTTTGTGTTCTAATTTCCCCTCTCCTTTCCACACCTCCTCACATGGTAAAAATATATGTAAATCCAATATAGGCATACCTATTTATACAATTATATTGCTACACAAGAAAAATCTGATCAAAAAGTAAGAAAAATGGAAAGAAAATAAAATTCAAGTAAACAACAAAAGAAGTGAGTATGTTATATTGAAATCCACACTCATTTCCCACAGTCCTCCCTCTGTGTATAAATGGCTCTCATCATCACAAGATCATTGGAAATGGCCTGAATCACCTCATTGTTGAATAGACTCATGTCCATCAAATTGATCATCATATAATCTTGCTGTTGCCATGTATAACGATCTCCTGGTTCTGTTCATTTCTCTTACCATCAGTTCATGGAAGTCTCTCCAGGCCTTTCTAAAATCATTCTCCTGATCATTTCTTATAAAACAGTAATATTCTATAACATTCATATACCATAATTTATTTAGCTGTTCTCCAACTTATGGGCATCCATTCAGTTCCCATTTTCTTGCCACTACAAAAAGGGCTGCCACAAACATTTTTGCACATGTACTTTCCCTCCTTTAAGATTTCTTTGGGATATTAGCCCAGTAATGGCACTGCCGGATCAAAGGGTATGCACAGTTTGATAACTCTTTGAACATAGTTCCAAATTGCTCTCCAAATGGTTCAAACAGTTCACACAATTCCACGAACAATCCATGAATGTCCCAGTTTTCCCACATTCCCTTCAACATTCATCATTATCTTTTGCTGTCATCTTAGCCACTCTGAGAGGGAAACATTGTTTTCACTTCATTTTGTTTGTTTGGTTGGTTGTTTAGTTGATTTTTGTGATTTTTACCTTTTGTGCTGAGTCTTCTTTCACATGACTGATGTGAAAATATCTTTAATACTTCACATGTATAAGCTATATATCAGAGTTCTTGCTATTTTGGTAAGGGGAGAGGAAAGAGAGAGAGGAAAAAAAAAATTTGGAGGTCAAAATCTTACAAAGATAATTGTTGAAAACTATCTTTATATGTAATTCAAAAAAATAAATCCCATTATGTCCAAAAAAGAAAGAAAAGAAAGAAGAAAATTATACCTTCACAATGTTTCTCCTTATCTCAATCATTCTAACTCAGACCCAAACCAACTTTTCTTGTGACTATTGAAATATGCTCCTAATTGTACTCCCTATATTTAGTTTTTCTTCATATAACTTCCACACAGATGTTAAATTAATGTTTCTAAAATACAGTCATGATTATGCCACTCCCCTTTTCAAAATCTTTAGTCATCTTCTATTCTCTTTAAGTACAATTTTTTTTCTGTTTGGTGTTTTGAATTTTTTTCCTTTTGTCTCTAACCTATTATTTCATCAGATTATTTTATATTCTTGCTTCTCATGCATTCTACATTTCAACCATTTAGGCTAATTCACTGTTTATTATATACAATATTCTATTATCCATCTCCATGTACTGATAGATGGTTCCTCTTCCCGAGAATGCTCTCCCTCATTATTTGGCAGTAAAGTTATTTGAGAAGTCTTAACTTTATTTAAGATTTGTGGTCTTATGTGAAGTCTTTCTTTACTTTTCCATTTACAATCATTTCCTCCAACACAAAATTACTCTTGTATTTATTCTACATATATTTTGTACTTTTTAATTCTGAGTTGTTTTCCCCTTCTCCTTCAAAAAAAAAAAATGGATAAATTCCTTAAAGTTGGGGACTTCTTTTATTTTGTCTCTGCATCTCCAGTTTCTACAAGTGAGTTTTTTGGGGTTTTTTATTGGTTTTATTTATTTGTTTGTTTTTCTAGACTTGTGATTTTACAAATGTGAGGAGGGCCAGGAAAATTAAACTCCCTCTACTAAGATCGTTCAGCAGATGTGATATATCTTAAAGTCATGGAACGCCATCTTATGACAATAAATGTTTAAATAATTAGCTCAGGTTTCCAAAGGTCATAAGCAGTAAAAGCAGTATTTGCACAAGGCCATCTTTATTTTGAAGCTTTGCTCTCTTCCTTGTTTTCTATGACTAAGTATTGTAAGTGCTTAGTAAATGTTTCTTGAATCAAATTGCAAATTAAAACTAAAATATTTATTTATATTTAGGGATAAGGAACTTGAGTTATAATCATATTTACTAAGTAAACAAACTTACTGGGGTCAATACTGATAATAAAAACAATCATACATCTTGTGTTTGGTAATCTGAGTAGACTAAGGGTTTGTATGCTGCTTTTTTGCTTTGCTTTGTTTTATTTTAAGCTTCATAGAAAACAAATAATAAATTCCTCATATTTAAATAATCGACTACACTTGAAAAATTGCTAGATTCTCTGATTTTTTTTTACAAATTCCATATATGTAAACATTTTATTAAACTCTCAAAAAAGCCTATTTCTTTTTTTTTGACCTACCTCTAGGCTTTTTCTATTTTCCATTTTATTTCAACCTAGCTTCTTATACATAATATTCTGCTGGGTACTTCTTAGCCTCAGTTTTTGCTAGCTGCAAACTATAGCTATTCTAATTTATACTCACTCTCTTAAAGTAAGCAGCTGAAGAATTGTTTAACCTGAGTAATTAATGCAAGATTTTATAAAGGTTTAAAACTATGAGTATTTTTTAATTCCATTTACTTAAAATAACTACTGAATACCTATTATAATGAAAAAAAATTAGAAGAATAGTAATTCAAAAGTGAATTGGGTAGGGCTTGACAATCTCCAAATTTTCTTTGAATTCTAATATTACATAAAATTATATTGTTTTTTTTTTTCTTTCTCATTTTACAATCCTCATTTTATATTATTCTATTTCTTGTTGCCTATGCCTTTCATTTAATCAGATGAAAGCTACTTTAAAATATTGTTGTATAAATTGCTGCATAAATCATATCTTTTTTCCTTAATTATACCATTTTTATCTTTTTTCTTTCTACTTTTTAAAAAAGAAATCTCATATATATCATGCATTGTACTGTCTATAGGTGCGTGCGTGCATGCGTGCGAACGTGTGTGTATGTGTGTGTGTGTGTGTGTGTGTGTAGAGAAATAAAAACAAAACTAGAGATAGGAAAGAGAGAATGGGTTTCCCTATCTTGTCTAGACTAGAATTCAAGAACTATTCCCACTAATTATCGCATGAATTTTTGCCTTGCTCATTTCTAATTTAACCACTAATTTTCTCCAAAGGAATTAATCATTTTCATGCTGAACTTTCTGTGGATACCCAACTGACCTGGCACCCCACAGCTCAGAATTTTTCAGTTCAAGCAATCTATTAACCTCAAGTGCAAGAAACACAGGTACTCAATGCCACCCCCTCAATACCATAGACTTTCAAAAAAATTTTACTCCAAAATTGTCCCCCAAAACCTCTTTATGGTGTGGAGGTAATTCTGGATTTTAGAAAGCTATTCAACTAGAATATAAGCTCTGGTGAAAGCTATCATGATGGAAACACTTTGCATAGAATGCTGACAATAGACAAATTCTCATGTTAGAAAAACAATATATTTATCCTAAAAAGGTTTTTCACCAGGCTGATAGCCACATGGTGATGAATCATTTAACCATGGCAATTCATAAAACAAATATAAATATAAAAGAATCCTAGTGTTGGGCAGTGGATATAATAGAATAATGGATGACATCAGAATGGGGGTGGGGAAGCAGTGGTTAATAAGAATCATACAGTTTTTGAACATTTGTAACAACAAGAGTTCTTACTGAACTTATGGGCAGATTTTAGTGGTGAGTAAATTTGGACATGGAAAAAAAAAAAACATCATATCTTTATATTCACTAACCTCACTGAATTTTCTGATGAGAAAAATAAATAACCTGAGGCTAATATATTACTTGAACTGAAGAGTTCTGAGCTGTGGAGTAACTCTTTGTCAAATTAGCTATCTGAGTAGTCAGACCACTAACTTGTTAAAAATAACATCAAAATAACTATAAACTTTGTAAAAAAAAAAAATTCTAAGATGTAGAGCATTATTAAGGCAGATAAACCTCAATATGGATTACTATCCTTTCCTAAGAAAACTTAATTGATATAAATGAATTATTGCAATGAAAAACTCAAAAAATCTTAGAAACCTCCTTAAAAAGTAAATATATTATCTTTTTGCAAGAAGAGATTTGGGAATACTGGTGTCAAATACAACCTATTCATATCTTTTGGAACATGTTTGAACATTTTGAGCACTGCAGACTCATAAAACAATGGAGTAAAAATAGAAAGCTTAGTGAGACCCAACCAAGGCAAATCACACCTTGGGTATATAAGGTAGGAAGGAAGGACTAGGAAGGAAGAACAGTAATAAATTCAACATGAGAAAGAATTGTAAATCATTCTACAACAAACACTTCCATAGTAAATGAAACCAGAGAATCTACATTGAAATTAACATCACACTCTCCATTTACAGTTTAAGGAAGTAAAAATATGAGTAAAGATTGAAAAAACAATTGGACTAGGCCAAGTAAGCATGGATAATATATCTCCATGTTGGGGGTAACACAATTTATGGGGAGCTAAAGCATTCATTTTCAAGGTGTGACTGGATGAATGAATGCATGATCATATATTAATTAAACTATCATTATATACTGAATTATACACTGATCTGTATTTGACCCAAAAATCAACACCAAAAAGAAAAGAAGAAAGAAAGGAAAGAAAAAGGAACAAAGAAAGGAAGGCAGTAAGGAAGAAAAATGGAATTTTGTGATGTCTTTTATTTTTGGTTTAAATCAATGATATAATTGTTGTTGAAATCAATCTTTATCCATAGAGATTGATAATGACTCTAATGGGGGTGAACCCTGAAACTGCCCCCTGACTTTTTGGGGGGAAACTATGGGGGTGAGCTCCTGACAGAGACCTCCACACTTCATTAAGTGGTTTCATTAAGACCACTCCCAGTAGCTAAAACTTAAGTGGTCTCATTCAGTTGGAGGTCTGGGCCTGATATTTCTATTGAGTGGATTAGCTCAGGACCACTCCCATTAGCTTGAATTTATGTGGTCCCATTCAACTGGAATCTAGGCCTGGGGGGCAGTGACAATATTGAAGGAATCTCATTCAGTGGAAGCCCTACCCCTAGAGTGCTAATAAAAAGGACTATTCTGAACTCCTAATCTTTGCAGAAGTCTAAAGTAGGGTTATGCTTTGCCAAGGGACCTCTCCTCTTGGCACAATTGTCTATCAGGACGCTTACCTGCTCTGAAGATACCCTCTTTTCAGTGATAACCTTTTGTTATTTCTCTGACAAGACTTTGCCACTAAGAAAATGGTAAAGAAAGGGGCTAAATTTTAGGCACTGTTCTACTATGCAAAAATTCCATTTATGGCCATGTGACCATTAGAAAAAACAATTATTTGAGGCTATGAATAAAATCAATTGAATAAGAGAAGTTTTCCTTAAATACAAGGTGGGGAATTTGAGAGCAGAGATGAAAGATTTTCTTTTGAATATATTCTATACCATATCGTACCCTTAGAACTATAATAAAACAAAATCCAACATCAAGGTACCACAAAATCTGTGAACTGAGATGGTAAAAAAGTATCCTAAGTATTGCCACACTAAGATCCTTGACAATGAGGATACTGTGACTATCAAGAAGCTAGTGTTAAAAAAAAAAAAAAAAAAAAAAAAAGCTAGTGTAGATAAAGTCATTAAACTAGAAGCCTGAGGATCCTCTTACAGGGAGGGCCAAAATATAAATTACAATTCCAATGGCAGACTATTTTTCTATAAGTGGCAGAAGAGAGGACAATGAGCTAGCTGTAGGTTATTACTTCTGCAGCATCACCAATGTATACATCTAATCTATATCACTGTCTCATATTAATTTACATACTATCAGCAAGAAACATTCTCATTCCAAGTTTATTTTCTTATGGTTTATTCTTAACTAAGATATAGACCTTAAAGACTTTATTTGCATGTTAATGAAGTCCAGGGAGGAAGGGAAGAACTATTTTAATTATCTTTTGCTATCAACTTACCTGATTACAAATTCATTGTTATTGTTTGTTTGTATTTTTTCCTTTCCCCCCTCCCTCCTCTTGCCCTCACTGTATCCACAAAGGAAATCTAAATTAAGACTAATTTATGGAAGATTTGAGATTATTTTCAGTGTTTTGACAACCTCATGAAATCAAGTTCATACTGTGGAAATGTAGGAAACCAAATAGTCTATTTATAAGTAACCAAGTTAAAAAATAAATGGACCAGTCTGGTGAATAAATAAAACATTAAGGCCAGCATCCTGGGGTGCCCAGTGACCTTAGAGGTAAAGAAGAAGGCAGAAGACAAGCAATCTTCTAATTAGACAACCCACTGTTTTTAATGTAAGGAAGAGGAAGGTGTCATGGAAAAAGCTGAGATAATTACTAATGCCCAGTACATCAGGGAGAGATCAGAAGAAAGCAGCTGTTTAAAATAATAAATTGCATTCTACTAGTGGGAAAGGAGCAAATAGCTTACATTTTTTTGGAAAAGTATTAATGAATTCCTGCCACTTGTGTACCATTTGCAAATTATTTCTTCTAATGCATTAAATGATACTCTAGAGTTTACGCACCTCCAAAAAAGCAAGTAATTCACTCCATTCTTTCCAAGGGGGAGAGACTTAAATCGTCCCTGAAAAATTTCATAGCTCTGAAGATGCATAGCCCAATTGTCACTAAACTCCCACAAACATGTGTATGAAGTTGAAAATCAGAGATCTATTAATGAAATCACAGTATTCTCTCTCCTTTTAATCATACATCTACAAGCAGTTTCCTGTATCTGTATTTGTATTCTGATATAATATGCAACTTAAAACCTGAAATGCATACTGCCTTTAACCAAATGTAAGGTAAGACAAATAACTATTTTGTGCTACTTAATTCTTAAAATGATGATATTTGGGAAAAAAAAAAAAAAAAACAAAGGCTTTACATATTATTGACTAGGTCCTTGAAGCAATGTCCTAATCTATACCAATTAAGTCTTCACTTATTTCAGCTTTTAGGAACTTATGGAAGTATGTCTATACACATCCATGTGTCAAACTAAACAGTGAAGTATTATTGTTTTTCAAACTTAAAAAATGTTCTCAAATACAAGAAGACTACAAAGGAAAAAACAAAACAAAAAATCATTTGTTTCTCTTTATTTTATCCGGTAAGGATTCAAAAACCTCTGATGTGACCAAAAAGAAAAATGGAATAAGAGATTACTTCACATTTGCCCTTAGGCTTTTGTTTACTACTAATCTATATTTCTTTGTTTTAGCGTCACCTGAACATTGTAAAACCATAATTTCCCCTTGTCAGTAAACTTTGCTGTGAGATAAAAATAATCTCTCTTTAAAAAAAAAAAAAAAAAAAAAAAAAAAAAAGTGTCTTTAAGGAAAACCTCTGGGGCAGCTAGGTGGTGCAGTGGATAGAACACCAGCCTTGAAGATAGTAGGACCTGAGTTCAAATCTGAATTTAAACACTTAACACTTCCTAGCTAATTATTTTCTTCTATCTATAAGATAAGAGGAAATGGTAAAGAAAGGGGCTAAATAGGCACTGTTTTACTATGTACTTCCTAGCTGTGTGATTCTGGGCAAGTCACTTAACCCCAACTGCTAAAAAAACAAAACAAACAAACAAACAAAAAAACTACTCCCCATAAGTAACTGACAAGACTAAATATAATTCTCAGGTATGACACTGTTGACATGGATTGCAAGATTTAGAAAGCAAGATAGATTTTCACTGTGATTGGATAGTTTCTATTGTTTGACATACTATGTGACATCTTCATAAAAATAGTTTTTTATAATATAATTGAACATTATTTCATTACACAAATAAGACTTCTTTAAAACATTTATATCAAAATGTTGTTAATAGAGTTATGAAAAATTATTATTATATGTTTATAGGATTTCAGAGATTCATATTATTGAAAAATAACAGAAATAATTTATTGTGTTTACATTTATATTTATACAGATATAGAATATACATATTCATATATACTATATTCATATAGATATAATATCCATATGAATTCTTTGTATCTAGAATACATATGAGCATATAATCACATTCATACACACATCTATACATACATATATTCACACAGTTATGTAACCAGATGGTGATTGATGATTGAATAACCCATGCCTATGTAAGGACCAGAGTTTGGGAAAGTTTTCTAGCTTCAAGAGAGGGAACACATGGTTCCAAACACAATTGATGTCCCTGGAGGAAGAAAAAATAATCTGGGAAAAAGATAATATGAGGAGGGGCTGGCACCTCAATCACATTCCCAATCCCAATTTGCTACAAAAGAGACTTTGGGGATTTTCCTCCAGCTAAATCTGTGATTATCCCTCTCCTTTGCCATTAAGATATTTTGTTACCAATTCACTCTGTGTGTTGTCTGGTCTATAGTCTCATTTGAAAACTTTCTTTTTATTTTTGTTTACTATCTTCTTGGATTAACAGATTTATTTTCTTATGTGTTGATTGTAGAATATGTTGGGAAACTTCAAACATGTACTTTGGGACATTGCTTCCCAGTTAAAGGACAGCCATCAGAAAATCAGCTTGAATCTAATAATTATTTCCTCTACACTAATGATATTTAGACACAAGGGTGAATAGATATAATTCTACCCCCAAAGCCTTCTATGAAAAGAATAGGTTATACAGCCTCTGGCCCAAACTTTCAACTCCCTCCAGTCAGGAAAAACTAATGGAGTTCCTAATGGAGAAGGGTGAACAGAGCAGGACTCTCAAGATATCTTATTCAGGCCTCCCTGTGAGTCTCACTCAGAAAGATTCATGGGGACATAAGTATAGCACATACTGCCTTATAAATATATGTATATAAACATGGGCATGTATGCCAATCAATCCAGGAAGTAGATTAGGGAAAAAAGTTGAAAAATATTTGGGAGAAAGCTAAAAGTGGCAGCAACAGAAATAATGTTATTATTAATATAGGCTACTTGAATAAAAAGAGGAAATAAATTTAGTATTTGAGGATCATCAAAGTTGTGACACAGTTATGATATAGCAATGACAGGAAGCTCCAATTATGAAAATATATGCTGTATTTTATCTGCTAGAAACAGAAGAGCAAATTATTTCTTGGATTTAATATAATTTCATGCATCTTTAATTGTAGATGAATGATTATCCTGTCAATTTGATCCACTGAGGCAAAGTTCTAAGTTAAACCATACAGCAAAACTTGGCAAAATGCTCCCCTGAGGTAAAAGTACTAGGTAAGCTTTCTGAGGTTACCAAAATAACCCTTGGCTCCCTCTAAACCCTTAGCTTCATTTCTCCTTAGAAGCTAGAGATGCATATGGAGAGGGCTGATGCATTTTAAGGCGTTAGTCAAGTAATTTTGAATTAATGATCTAAGATTCCCAATAGAAGAAGACACACATGCCTAATTTTGCATATGATATTTTTGCTCTACTCATAGAATGAATAAGGAATGCAGAAAAATTATTAAATAGATAATAAAATGTATGTAATATATATGTAAAAAACAACAAACAAACAAGCTGTTAGCTCACACCTGTCTTAAATTTTGTAAGTCCCCCTTGGATTGGTCAAGATAGAGGACTGTGAGTTAATATTCAATTTGATTTCTTACTTGAATGGACAAAGGAGTGCAATAGCTAAGTTCTTCCAGGATGCTCAACTCATATTTCCTTGAAAACTGACTAGAGGAGTGAAAGAACACTTCACAATTTCACAACAATCTTTTGTGAGAAACAAAGACAGAGAGAGATACAGACAGAAACAGCAACAGAGAGACAAAGAGAAAGACAGACACAGACACAGACACAGAGACAGAGGAGAGGCAGAGAGACTAAGAAACAGAGACAGAGAGGGAAAGACAGGAAACGAACACAGACAGCAAATTAGCAGTAATTTCAGAGGAAGGCCACTAGCAATTGAGAGGTTAGAGGATGAGGGACTATCCCTCATGAATATGTGTGCTTATAAATATAAAAAAAATGTAAATAGGAAAGTTGAGCTAAGTTGAAGAGAGCCAGAGCAACTAGAAAGGAAAGATAAAAAAACATCCCTGCAAGGAGAATAGTCAGAAAAAAGTCATAGAGTGGAAAGATGGAAGATCTTGTGAAAGAAAGAGATAAGGAAGCTAATGTAACACAAGATTGTATAGTATATGAAAGGAAGTAATATGTAAAGACTCTTTAAAGTTGAAAGAGGAAGCTTATGAAGGGCTATATAAATCAGAGGATTTGATATTTGATCATGGAAGGAAGAAATGATAATAGAAAGGAAGATTACAGAGAGGGGATATTGGAATTTTTTATGGGGATATGGAGATATTTTAGGGAGATCACTTTAGTAGCTTAATGGAACAGAGTGACCAGAAACTTGAGACAAGGAGACCAACCAATAGTTTATTTAATAGCCTGTTAGAATTCTTACAAGGTGCTAAGTCATTGGAATGGATAGAGACAATGATTATCTAATTTAGCATGGCTCATTATGATTGATCTGATCCTACAAGGAGATGTTATGGGCCAGAACTTGAAACAAGGTACTGAGTGGAATTGAGGAGACAATGGTTAAATCTAATTTAGCATTGATTTAATCCTACAACAAATAATGGTTTCCTAGCGATATAATGATTGATATATACTCAGTGTGCAGCATATAAGCAAGAAGCTCTCAGGGCCAAAGTGGACTTTAGGAGATTCAGAGTCAGGATTCAATCAAGGAGATTCACAAGTCAGGCAGAATGAAGGAAGACAGAAGTGGTGGTAGACTATCCTGTGGAGAACACTGAAGGAGATAAAATTTGGAAAGAGACAGTAAAGGATTTGGACTCCTGGATGCATTTGGAATTATTGAACTGAACTGAAACTAAGGCTGCCTCCATAAGCTCCCCAAGAGATCTGCTCCCAGAGAATAATTACAATTTAGAGAAGAGAGCATTACATTTTGGCAGCTGAACGTGGGACCAAGAACCTTCATCTGTGACCCAGAAACTAGGGTGAGTACAACAAGAAAACTTTGTTAAAGAGCTAAAGTAGAATTTCAACTGAAATGGGACAAATGTTTAGAATACAGCCTGCTTTTGCAGTTCAAGGAAAATGTGTCGAAAATTTGATCCGACTGATAAAAAAAAATCAAGGTTTAATTATAACCTGGGAGGAGATCACTGAACTTTTAAAAATTGTAGAGTACACATCTCCTTGGTTCTCTAAGGAAAAAGAATTGAATCCAGATGAGTGGAAATTAGTAGGAGAGCAATTAGGTGAATATTACAATTCCAGTCCAAATTCAATTTCCAAACATATACTTCATACATATAAATTAATACAATTGGCTTTAAGAAATTATGTATGTGTTAGACTAAGGAAAAAGAGCAGGAGAGGGAGGATCCAACTAAACTAGGTGAAAAGGATGAAGAATCAGATGAGAATTCACAGCAGGAAAAATTAGATAATTTCCAATCCCCTGACTTACCTCCCTTAATTAATTCTTTATGGGCAAAGGGAGAAGGAAGAGGGGGAGAGGCAGTAACACAATCAGAACCACCTGTTAAGCAGCTTATGACAAGATTAGAAAAAGCATTGGTTAAGGCAAAAAAATGAAGGAGAGGATATATCTGATTTTATAGATGCATACCCTGTGATTGAAGAGCTTGACTCTTCAGGTCAAAAAAGGAGAAGATACACTCCTTTTGATCTGGAAAAAAATTAAGGATTTGGAAAAAAAAGTTGCATTGTTTATGGGGCTACATCATCTTATGTTAAGATGATACTACATAATTTACCTTATGAAATCCTTACCCCAAGTGATTGGAAATCCATAGCAAGGACATGTTTAGAACTTGGACAAAACTTGTTGTGACTTTTGGAGTATCATGTATTATGTAGGATTCAAGCCAGATGCAATAGGCAAACTAGGAGTTAGTGTACAATTCACTTTTGACCAACTATCAGTGAAGGTCAGTATGGAGAGAATTCAGAACAGATTGATTATCCCATAAGAGTGTATGAGCAAATTTCTAAGGCTGCAATAAAAGGTTGGGATTCCCTTCCCAGACAGAAAGATAGAGGTGAACCCTTCACAAAAATAGAGCAAGGTCCCAATGAACCTTTTGAGGATTTTGTGGGACATTTGCAAACAGCTGTAACAAGAACCACTGGAGAAAATGCAGCTACAGAAATAATGACCAGACATCTGGCTAAGGAAATGCCAATGAGCTTTGCAGAAGAATTATATGGGGACTACACAAAGATGCTCCTTGAGAGGAGATCACAGTTGGTACAAATGCTTATTTTACCCAGACCATGCTAAACATCAGAAGATAGGGTCTCTCTTGGCAAGGGATTTCTAGAGAAAATCATTGATGTTTTCAATGTGGAAAAGTTGGACATCTGAGAGCTCAGGGTAGATTTGGAGATAGTGAGAAGACAGGCTGAGAAAAGACCTAAAACCCCATGTCCAAAATGCCACAAGGATTTCCACTGGGCCTCAGAATTTAGATTGACCCAGAGAAATGAGAGGTGGGGCTCAGCTCCAAGACTTCAATCCAAAGACAGGTGGGGCATGATGGCAGCTGAGTTTACATCCAGAGAGTCTTTAGAAGGTCAGGACTCTGATGTGATCAACTAACAGAAAACCAATCACTTGGCAGAAAGGGATTACCTGATCAGTCAGCCAAAAAACAATCAGATAGCAGAAATGGATTGCAGTTGGGGAGAATACAGGCTTTTAAAATCAACAGGGCAGTGTCCAGTGCAAACAGCTCCAGTGTAATTGCCAGATGATGAGAAGAAATGTAGAAAGTGGCAAATAGAAGGGAATTAGATAAGTTAACTTTCTGGGATAGAGGATTTGCTTGTATTCTTACAGACAGAGAAAGAAAAAGATGGGTGACAATGAGCACCTGGAGAGAGACAGAAAAGGAGAAAAACTTCAAAATAAAGGAGAAGATCTAAGAAACATCTGACACTGAAAGAACATGGTTGATGATAAAGACTGTTGTAGGATTTGAAAACCATCAGTAATCATTGGATTCCCTACCACAAGATGAGACTGTTGCAGGACTTGAAAACCAGCAGGGATTATTGGATTCCTTGAGATGAAAACTTGTTGATGAGACTATTGCAGGACTTTAAAACTTGCAGGAATTATTAGATTCCTGGCACATGAACTAATTGACAATAGATTCCTTTTGGATGATTTCTAGGTCTTATGGATATGTTTAATTCCTCATGGGTTATGTTGATATGAGCTTATATAATTTATGTAATTATGTGTAATACCTCCCATATTGATGGATTTATGTATACCTGTTTCAAGTGAGCCCCTTCAGAAACCTGCTAATCTAATTTGATTTCCCATTGCCTTTGGTGTATTCATCTCCCTGAGAAGTCAGGGATGGTGTGACCACCTCCTTTTTATGATGTTTTCACTTTTTTTTGAGCAGTCAGGGAAAGAGTGATCACCTTCTTTTTTGGAGTTCTCACCTTCTTGAAGAAGCCAGGGAGGTCACAACCACCCTATGTTCTAAATCAAAGGAAAGGGAGAGATGTTAAAATTCTTATAAGGTGCTAAGTCACTGGAATGGATAGAGACAATAATAATCTAATTTAGCATGGCTCAGTATGATTAATCTGATCCTACAAGGAGATGTTATGGGCCAGAACGTGAAACAAGGTACTGAATGGAATCGAGGAGACAATGGTTAAATCTAATTTATCATTGATTTAATTCTACAACAAATGATGGTTTCCTAGTGATGTAATGATTGGTGTGTACTCAGTGTGCAGCATATGAGCAAGAAGTTCTCAGGGCCAAAGTGGACTTTAGGAGATTCAGAGAAAGGATTCAATTAAGGAGATTCACAAGTCAGGCAGAATGAAGGAAGACAGAAGTGGTGGCAGGCTGTCCTGTGGAGAACACTGAAGGAGATAAGATTTGAAAAGAGATAATAAAGGAGTTGGACTTTAACTCCTTGCTATATTTGGGATTAATGAACTGAACTGAAACTAAGGCTGCCTCCAGAAGCTCCCCAAGAAACCTGCTCCCAGAAAATGATTACAATTTAGAGAAAAGAACAATAGTTCAATAACAATGTGATTAAGACTTGTACCAGGGTGAATGGTTGTGTGAATATAAAGAAGATGACATACATGCATGATGCTGTGAAGGTAGAAATGACAATACTAGATAATAGATTGGATATATAAAGTGAATTTAAGAAAGTAGGCGTCACTAGAGTTGTAAGTCTGAATGATAAGTAGGATGGCAGTGCCCCTCAAAAAAAAGAGAGAAGTTCAGAAAAAGAAAGCTGATAGAGAGGACAAATAAGTTCTCTTTGGATAAATTGACTTTGTGATGGAACATTTAAGTTTGAGTTGTTTTACAGTCAGTTGATAAGGTGAGCCTAAAACTCAGGTGACAGGTTATGACTGGACATATAAATTAGTAAATCATCGTTAAATGGATGATAATTAACTCTTTGGGAGCTGACAAGATTACCCACAAAGACAGCATAAATTCAGAAAAATAAATCCTTGTTCAGAACTAAGGGTAACATCTATGATTAATAGTCTAATACAGATTAAGAACTAGAAAAGGAGACTGAAAAGATGGTTAGACAGATAGAAAGAGAACCTGGACTGAACAGTGTCAGGAAATTCTAGGATGGATAAAATAATGCAAAAGAAGTGGTCAACAATAACAAAGTTTGTGGAGAGATTAAGATGAATGAGGACCTGAAAAAGACCATAGATAAAATGACTTTGGAGAAAGCAGCTTCAATTAAATGTTGAAATCAAAAGTTGGATTTAAAGTGAGAAGAATAAAGTGAGAGAGAGGAAGTATAAAACTTTGATTTTTAGAGAGTTGTCTCAAAAATTTAGTTGAAAAAAGGATGAGGCACAGTAGTATTTTATTATAAATAACTGTAGTTATTTATAGTGTTTTTTATAATGGGGAAGCCAAGAATGTGCTTGTATACACATTATCCACATGAGTTAAATTAGGAATATGCAAGCATTAGGCAATGAAAAGAAATTAACCAAAAGTCCTTTATGAAAATGAGAATTCTATGGACTCATCAGAGGTCATGAAAAAACCCAAAATAGTATAAATGAGATTTTCCATTCTCTACTCATTTGTTACTATTTTGTGTTGTTCTTGCTGTTTTATTTTGCTTGGCCATCTCATCTGCCTCCTAATTTCATTCCCACATTTTTCATCTAACAATTTTATTTCTCTGTTAATTACTCTGCAGCTTCTTGTCATTGTTTCATGAACTCACAAGAGTCTTCCATTGCTCAAGACAGGAATAGGGTTCCCAAGATGGCAGAAGGGTCCATAGAGTATCTCCTATTCCCTCCTTCCTGAAGATGGTCCATAGATTCTCTCTTTGACATAGGATGCTCCTTTTTTTTTTTTTTTTTTTTTAAGTTATGGTGCCTTTGAGGGACTCAAATCTTTCTCCATTTGGTTGTCTGAAAGTAACAAAGAAGTACCCTGAAATGTTGGTGGAATGAGAGAAAAGGAACTGGCAACCTGTCTCTCCTCATACTGCTAGCTTATCCCCTGTGATTTGGGAATGATTCCTAACATTTTGACATTTTTGTGTAAGTTAAAATGATTTCTCAGGATTGATCTTATATTTGTTGGTTATATTCATTAAGAAAATAGATATACATTATAAATATCATAAATATATAATATATAACTATGAAAATATTTACAATAGTGTTTTATTGTAACAAAGAATTAGAAATAAAGTAGATATTAGGAAAGTAACTAAGTTAATTTGTGGTACATGAATGTAACAAAGGAATAAGTGATGAATTTGGCTGTGAATCCATTTTGGGTTCATTCCACTAATTAGCAATAGCACTGGTATTTTTCATCCTTAGGGAGATAGCTGATTCCTCAGTTCCAGCGGTAAATCTGTGAGCTATTCCTATTATTGTAGTTTATGAAACAGTATGACATTTTTCCATTAGTAATTAATCAGAAGACTCAGTTTTGATCCAAGTGACATGGAAATTGGTAAAAAATAATTTAGCTCAAAAAAACTTGTGGCACAAATGTGTTATGTATTATGACACAAATAGAGGGAATACATGTGACCAAGGTAACCTATAATGTCAGAACAATAAGGCCTTTATGTGATTTTTTTCCTTCTTCAGAAAGTCCTTAGAGTTCACACTGGATAGGATTATCAGATTGATGAGCTACTCTCTTATTCAGTTAGGCTGGCTCCTCAGGCCAATTATGTCCTTCATAATGGAGATGAGTTGATCCATTAAGTTTCCTTAGTTTACTCTTGGATGAGTAGCTGCAATCTTTATCACTTCCATCTGTGAGCTCAGCTGGGTATTATTGAATTTTTTGAGCTTGAATGCTATTGTACTCTATTAGAACAAGTATAGACTCTTAGCAAAGGATTGATAATAATGCTTCTAGTTCAGTTTATTTGCGCTTTTCAATCATAGATTTTTCACCTTTCAGGAAGGACAAGTGAGAGTTATATTAGTCATATCCTAAAATTATATCTGCTTCTGAGTTGAATTCTTTCTCTTAGTGAAAGACCTGATTCCAAGGAATAAGGAATGCCCCTCCTCCATCCTTTCCCAGATTCCCAATGTATCTTAAGTGGTTGGAGCCAAAGTTATTAATATAATCTGTACCTTGCAGTAAGTTCATTTTTTTCTATTCACTATTTTATGCAAATGAATTATAATTTTGTATTAAGAGCTTCAGAATCTAATGTTCTATTTAGAACTGAAAATGCCTCACTCATATTTCATATTTTCTCTTATTTGTCCCTTATAATCTTTAACTTTGTGAGTCAAAACAGAGAACATCCTTATGTGACCAATTCAAAGACATATGGATGATTTAAATGACTCACACAATAGGAAATAGAACTTGAAAAATGAAACAGACAGTGAGTAAATGGAAAGGTGAATAAAATAAGACTAAATATGAGTAATTATGTTAAAAAAAAGTTTTGCCTAAAGAAGTTAAAAACAAACAAACAAACAAACAAACAAAAACACATTTCCCTAACTTCTTTGCAAATGTGGGGATTATGGGGTATGGAATTATGTTGTTTTACTTTTGCTAAATTACCTTTTCTCCCCTTTTTTATTCTTTGTTATAAGGGATTATTTGTTAAATTGGTGAAATGAAAAATTTTCACAGATTAAGATGATATGAAGTATAAAGTATACATGGAATGTTTCATGTGGATATTTATATTTAATTATCCTAGAAAGAAAAATCCAATAACTTGGGGTCATATCCTCTTCCAATCAGGAATTTTGCTTTTTGGCTTTACCAAAGCCCAAGTTTGTGAAACTCTGGCCTATATACTATAAAGAGATTATAGAAAGAGTAAAAAGGGATCCATATTAGAAAAATATTTATAGCAGTTCTTTTTGTAATAACAAAAAAGTAAACTAAAAGACTATCAATTGAAGAATGGCTGAAGTAATGATGGTATATGCATATAATTTAATATTATTAAGTTATAAAATTGATGAAATGGACAATTTCAGAAAATCCTGGGAAAATCTGTATGAACTGATCCAGAATAAAGTGAATAGAACCATGTCAAATAATTCTTAAGAGGTGTAAAAGTTCTGATTAATGCAATTAATATGGTACAACTTCCAGGGTAAATATAGCAGTGATCCTCCCCTTACTTTAGAGTACTATTGTTGTAAGAATCTGTTTATCAATGACAGTTATATACTTTCCCCCCTAGACTTTAGGGAACTATACTAGTGATCCTGAGATCCCCTGACCTTAGAGTGAAATTGTTCTAACAATCTGTCTGTCAATGATTGTAAAATGCTTTGCAAACTTTACTTTCCCATGTAAATGTTGCTGCTGTTATTTTCTATAATAAACATGGGGGTCTGGGAAAGACCATGAGAAGGACAATGCAGAAATACAGACTAAATTCTACAAGAAAACTTGAGGAAAAAGAATTTCCTCTTTATTTATTTTGAATTCAATATCCTGTATTTCCTAGAATACTGCTCCAAAATAATAATTCATTTTTTAGCCACACTATCACAGGGACAAGATAGATTAATACAGGATAATCCTAATGGAGCATACAGACAATTTTATATCTCATTCCTTCAAGAGTCAATGCTAGAGTGAACAAATCAAATAAAACAAATAAGATGTGAGCAAGCAAGGATTTTTTACTCTAGGAATTCCCTCCCCTCATATTCATACATCTAAAAGATCTATTTTATTCTCTTAACATTCAACTCTAATATAAACCAAGGGGTGTGTAGGTAATCATGTATCATGTATTAATAATAATGATTTGCTTGTGGTAACTGGGATTGCTGCCACAGCAATTAAAAATCTTAATTTCTAAAACATCACAGCCCAATCTAGCTGACACAAAGACATTTATACAGTATTTAAATGTGTAGTAATCATTTCAATCAATCAATCAAAATCATTCCAAGTTTTAAAATATTACTGCTGTTTCAACTAGTCTTATGCTTACCTCTCCCCAAGTATAGCCACAATGAAAGTAGCAACTCTTTGCACTAAGAGATAAGATTTTAATTTAAAGGTTTCCAAATAGGTACATTCTAATAAGTTTATTCCCTTATTCTATCTAGATTTCATTATTTCATAGAATCTCATTTTCAATCTTTGAAAATCTTATGATTTTGCAAAATAATGATATTGTGATGGAAAATGGAGAAATTCAGCACAAATCACTAGAAATAAAAGAAAGAAACTTACCATCTCTTCTGTTAAGTCTTGCAAACCCAGGGCTATGACTGCTAGATAGCTCTGAGGAACAACTGAATGATGATTGAGGCAAAGCAGAAACCAGCGGGTCATCACAATTATCTGTTAGGGAAAAGCACCGTCTTCAGATTAATACATAGAATTATATTTTCTTTTTTTTTTCAAACTTTTAAAATTAATTTTATAATTATAATTTTTGACAGTACATATGCATGGATAATTTTTTACAACATTATTCCTTGTATTCACTTCTGTTCCGAATTTTCCCCTCCTTTCATCCACCCCCTCCCCTCGATGGCAGTCCCATACATGTTAAATGTGTTATAGTATATCCTAGATACAATATATGTGTGCAGAACCGAATTTCTTGTTGCACAGGAAGAATTGGATTCAGAAGGTAAAAATAACCTGGGAAGAAAGACAAAATGCAAACAAACAGTTTACAGTCATTTCCCAGTGTTCCTTCTCTGGGTGTAGCTGATTCTGTCCATCATTGATCAATTGGAATTGAATTAGATCTTCTCTTTGTTGAAGATGTCCACTTCCATCAGAATACATCCTCATACAGTATCATTGTTGAAGTCTATAATGATCTCCTGTTTTTGCTCATTTTACTCAGCATCAGTTCATGTAAGTATAGAATTATATTTTCTAAAAAGCCAAAGGAATCCCTTAACCTTACTACAGATGTCAAAAAAAAATTCCTGAACAAAAGATTAACTCTTTTGTGATCTTCTCTATAGTGATATTATTTTGATTAATGTTTCATCCATCACTCTAAGTTTCATCTCTTATTTGTTTTGACTTCTTTCATTCTTTAATTTTTTTTTTTTTTTTGCTAACTCCAGAGACAGGTTAGATAAATGGTCTGTAGTTTCAGAGCTTCCAATTATAAGAACTGGTACTGGCATCTGCCTGTTCAGTTTAACTTCAAGTAACAAGAACTGCTGATCCAGATAGACATGGGTTTCTTGCACTGTTAAAAGGAATTTTGTATTATTCTCAATTACCAACTACTACAAAAAAAAAAAAAAAAAAAAAAAAAAAAAAAAAAAAAAGACTAGCAATCCTTAAAAGTAGATGGAAACCAGAGTTGATTGGTTCAGTACTGCATGTGACTTGAAAGTAAATGAGATATCAAAACATCAATGTGCCATTATTAACATGCAGGTCTTCAGTTTTCCATAGAAAAAGTGCATAGTATTTCAGAAAAGGAACTAACTGCAGTTCACAATCAATGGTGCATAAGAAAGTAGCTTCTGATCAATAACTTGGATGTTAAATCCCTTTCCACCACAATTACTATACAGAGCATGCATTCATTCTCCATTTATTTTTGCAAACTATAAATTGAGAATCAATACCAGTTCTACTTTTAGCTGAAGGAGAACTGACTTAAACACCAAAAAAGTGTACAAATGCCCTTTCTCTAATGTAATGGCACTGCTGTCTGAAAAAAAAATGGAAAAAGTAAGCAAAATATATACCATTTCAGGGGAAGAAAAATATTATGAAATGGAAACTCTGGTTGGGGTTAGAAATGCATCATTTATATAGTAAGTTATAGAAAAACCCTGGAGTCATAGTCTTATTCTCATGGTATCCAAGTGCCAATTTGTAATAAAAAGAATATAGCATATTTTAAAGTGACATTATAACCTTCAAAAAAAGAAGAAAAAAACAACCAAGCAACTTTTTATAAAGTACACACTCTTCAGAAGCAATTTCTCAGAAATGTTATATATGTGTGTGTGTGTGTGTGTGTGTGTGTGTGTGTGTGTGTGTGTCATAAGTATGTGCATGTGTCTGTATAAGTATAAAAAACAAAAATAGGGTGGATAGGGTGGTGGCGCTTTGGACTCAAAAAGAACTGGGTTCTTATACATTCTCATCCGATATATATATATATGCATATATATACACATATATATATGCATATATATAATTAATATTCTCTTCTCTTCATATTGTATAATAAACTTTCTCTAACTAAATTGTAAATACAATTTAAGATTGGCTGGCTTAAAAACTGATCAAATGACAGAATACCCTTAAAAATCTGAGCTCTTCCACAATGTAGCCAGTTCCATCATGAGTTAACATTTGAATAAGAACACAAGTATTTGAGAATTAATGAGTCAGGGAGAAGTAGGGGAAAAGAGATTTTCTGTCCTTACCTTTCCCCCCCACTCCCTCACAGTTCTCTTAATTGGCAGCTGAATTTAGAAATGGAGCAATATATGTTGAGTAAAAGTCAATGTATCCAAAGAGGATATGAATGCATTCTAGATATATATAGCAGATGGGTAAAAAGAGGCAGTGATACTTCTGCCAAAGGTCCAGTAGTGGTATTTCTAGCAAAGAAAAGATCTAACCAAAAAAGAGCTAGAGGTAGGCTTGGCAACTGAAATTCAAGCACAATGGAGAGCAAGAAATATTGAATAACTAACTCATTTGCCAGAGAAGCTTTACACAGAGAATAAGTTTCTGATAAATTATAAGCTCTTTGAGGGCAAGGACTTTTCTTTTCTTTCTTGCCTTTTTTTTTTTTTTTTTTGCCTTTTTTTGCCTTTTTTTGTATCCTTAGCATTTTGTTGATTGAATGATCTGTG
The DNA here is from genome assembly GCF_048593235.1 of Sminthopsis crassicaudata. Classification (NCBI taxonomy): domain Eukaryota; kingdom Metazoa; phylum Chordata; class Mammalia; order Dasyuromorphia; family Dasyuridae; genus Sminthopsis; species Sminthopsis crassicaudata. Next base: position 521,686,600 of record NC_133617.1, read on the forward strand.
TAAAGATTCCATAAGATGAAAAAGACACCTTGGTCCTGCAATACGAAATATTTTGTAGCTACTGTTCTTTTTATGATATTTTAACAAATCCTTTTTCTTTGAACTAATTATAGCTATTAAATTGGTAGTGTGGGATGTCAACTGTTTGTGTTGTGTCAGTTGGGTGACTCCATTTAAAAAACAAAACTTTTTTTTTTTTTTTTAAACTGAATACATAGCACTGAGCCTCCATAAGATGGTGTTGATACATGCTTCCTAACCATGTCTTCTTATTTGAAACTTGGACCAATCAAAATACTTGAGGAGTTGAGAGGTACCAATTCTACCTCCTTATGATTATGTGATCCAGTTAAAAATCTTTGACCAAATATGGATAAAGCATACTCCTATTCCATAAAAAGTAGGAAACAACCTGGATGGAGCCTGGACCCCCAAGTTTTCTTTGCCTCAGCATAGTGAATACAATCCTTTTAACTTAATGACTTTAAATCTATAACCTGGGCAAAGGCTGAACAAGGATTTCTTTTAACAATAGGGGTTTGTGAGCAATGGTTGTAGAAGCATACACACACACATATGTACAAGAGTTAAAGCTATCCTCAAGACAGACAAAAGACAATATAATTTCAATTGAGAGAAAAAATTATAGAAAGAATAATATTCCCCCTTCCCTGCTTTCTAAATATCCTTCATGTACTATCTTCCTTCATTAAGTTCCATGAGAATAGAGAATATCTCCTTTGCCTGTATTTGAATCCCCTGCACTTCTCAATGTCAGGCACTTATTACTTAATAAATGTTCTGTCTATACACATATAAGAATATAAATACAAATTAATATGCATAAATACATAACTTATGCATATACTATATATATAAATATAATTATATATACATACATATATATGTCTCCCACACACACATTTGTTTTTCCCCATTTAGGTTTATGTAGTCAATGTAGTTTTATAGATTCCCTATTTAATTCATTTCCTAATATTTGCTCTTAATGAAAAATATTTCCTCATATGTGTGTGTGTGTGTGTGTGTGTGTGTGTGTACAGATAGATAGATAGATAGATAGATTACCAATATTTTTGAGAACATTAATAACCTGCATAGAATTTTGGGAGATCATTTGGGTTAATCACTGTGTTCAAGCACTAAACTGGCTAAGCTATTCAAGTAAGGTTATTATTATGTTTATCTTGGAAAATATTAAAGGTTGAAGACAGCACATTTTCCTCTGTTTCAATGTCATCAATCTGATGGATAAGAAGTCATTCTTTATGTAGGGAAAACTAGTTACTTTGAATTTGATCATAGAATTATTTTTAACAGACCAACTGCTGAACAATTGAATAAATTTAGCTCTTTGAATGTGGTAGCCAGATTTGGATTTGTCTGAGAATATTACTTGATCAGTAATTATCTTGGTTATCATTCCACAAAGTATATATTCAGATTCCGCTCAACTTTCCATTATTTCCCTTCAGCCCATGCTGCTTCTTTTATTTTTATTTATTCATTTATTCACACATCTATTTCATTTTTGTTTTACCTCAGGAAAATTTCTTCATGTCTTTGTCAATCAAACTTTACATATGTGTGGAATCAGTCACATTTTTATATCTAATTGCCACATTCCTTTTCCCCCTTAAATTGTAGCATGAAAATGTATTTGTTTATACATGATTTTAATAATATCTATTTAATGAAGAGTTTTATCCTACAGGAAACAAGAGAAATGACAAAATAAAGAGATCTGACTATTCTTTTTCCAATATACATTGTCTTATGATTTAAATTTTCACTCATCATACTTTTAAAAGTAAAGTCCTCAAATTAGACAGCATATTTAAATAGCATGTTCTTCCAATTTAAAAATTTGATTCTTCTAAAGAATATTTCCAATCTATATATAATTTTACCTTCATATTTAGCCCTCACCAAAAGAAATATTAAAGCAAGAATAAGTTATAGAAGAATTGCATTCTAAGCCAGAATTTTTCATGCAACTAATCCATTTTTCATTTAAACAAGTACAAAAATCATTGAATGTTCAGTGAACCAATTTTTCCCAAACTGCAATTTCTAGTAGTATATCAATGTTATACTCTAAAATGGATATTTTTTTTCTTTGTTCAGGTAAAGAATGTTTTTCTGCTATAGCTCCCAAAGTTAGGTAATCAGATTCTGTAATATTGAACACCATCACAATTCAATAAAATTTCTCATAGTAAAGTTAAATGAATTGGCATTAATAACACTTGCTTACTTCTTCTAGTTTGTCTAATTTATTTTCCTTCTTATTAAGGCCTCAAATAATTTTTGATTTTTTGGCCTAAATTGGTGAAAGATTATCTCAATTAGGAAAAAAAAAACTAAGGTTAGTTAGAAGTTATTGTAGTATCAAGATAGAGGGTTCCATAACCTTAGCTTTTTTATTTTTATTTACTTTTACTTTTAAGGAAAAAGAGAATACTTTATTTTCTAGAAAATTTTTAACATTCATATTTTTAAAAATTTGAGTTCCAAATTTTTCATCTCATTTCTTCATCTTCTCCTTGTCTGAGATGGTAATCAAGTTGATATAAGCTACATATGTGCAATAATGTAAAACATTTTTATATTAAGATATATGGTGAAAGAAGATACTGGTCAAAAGAAAAAAAATAAAGTGAAAAACAGTATGCCTTGATCTGCTTTCAGAGTTCATAAGTTATTTCTCTGGATGTGAATAACATTTTTTTTCATCATGAGTCCTTTATAATTTTCTTATATCATTGTATTTCTGATATTAGTTAAATTATTTACAAATGATCATCATGAAATAGTGCTGTTACTGTGTATAATGTTCTTCTGGTTCTGCTCACTTTATTTTGCATCAGCTTGTATAAGCCTTGACATATTTTTCTGAATCATTCTGCTTATCATTTTTAATGATAATAAAATTTCATTGCAATCATATACCCCAAATGTGTTTAGCCATTCCCCACATTTTTACCACAAAAAGAGCTGTTATAAATATTTTTTGTAGAAATAGGTCCTTTATCATTTTTTAAAAATCTCTTTGGTATATAGACCTAGTAGTGCTATTGTTGGATTAAAGGTTACAGTTTTGTAACCCCTTGGACATAGTTCCAAATAGCTCTCCAAATGGTTGAGCTCATAACTCTAACAGCAATGTATTAGTGTCCTAATTTTCCCATATCCCTGCAAACTTTTTCTCCCTTTTCTGTCATATTAGACAATTTGATAGGTGTGAGGTGAAAACTTTTTAAAAATAAGTTTTATTGATATTTCTTATATCAACATAGTTGTTCCAAGCATCCATTTCTCCTTCTCCTCTTTATGAGTTATTTTATATAACAAATGCTATTTTTAGATAGGAAAAAAAACAATAAGACAATTGATCAATATATTGAAAAATCTGTGCAAATCTATAGTAATCTTTCAGTAATTTAAATATTATTTAATGTACCAGAATCTAATTACTCTACCTAAATTAAGAAAGGCATGGTATCTGGGTGATTGTCTTGTCTTGAATTGATACTATGTTGCTCTGTTCCTCAAACATTACAGAGGGACACTCACTCAGGCCTTTGACAGGGAGATTTTATCATCCAAATATCTGGGCTGATGAAAATCATCCTCCTTTCCTCACTACTAGAATTTTAATGATCTGGAATTAATAGCTTCTTTAGTTATAAAGTTTATCTGAGTTGGTAGGTTGCTTTTGACTGTATGGAGAAAAGGGATCTACTTTTGATTCTCTGAGTTTTTCTCAAAATTTTCTAGTGATCAGTCTTTCTCAGGGATTCCTGTCTAGGAATCAGGGGCTTCCAAGTATCATATAGTAACTTGTGGCACTTGGAGCTCAGCCAGGGGGGAGAATAGGACTTCCTAGAAGCAATCCTTAAAAGGCTGTCTCATTTATTAAATAACTGTGGATGCCGAGACCTAAAGATAATCCAAAAAAAAAAAAAAAAAAAAAAAAAAAAGAGGCAAAAGGCACTGTATTCAAGAACTTTATAATTTTATGGAGGAAAAAACAAGCAAACATTTACAAACTATATAAAGGAAAAAATAGGAAATAATTAAAAGAGATAAGGCACTAAAGAGGTTGGAAAGGACTTCCTGTAGGAGAAAGAATTTTAGGGGAGAGTTAAAGGAAATCAGGGAAATAAATGGTTAGAGAGAAAAAGGAAAAGTATTTACAACATAAGAGTCAGTTAAAGAAAATACTGAGACCCAAGATTGTCTTATTTGTGAAACAGCAAGGAGTCCAGAGTCATTGGATCTAATAATATTTGGCATGGAGTAAGATGCTAGAAAACTGAAATTTTGAAGTTGCAATGAGTGGGAAGAGACTGTGACTTTTGCAAGGAGTTGAATTGATAGAGGCAGGGTATTTATTAAAGTACATGTTGTGGATATAAAGTCAAGTTTTATAAGAAGTCAGAGGTATATATAATAGTTGCAAGAGGAAACAGTGTACATCACAGACAAGGCCACATTGCAACTTCAAAATTTATGAAGCTCAGAAAAAAATTTAGATTTTTAAATTTAAACTCTGTTAAATTTCACATACAGATTACATTAAAAAATCCATGGAGGGGAGCTTTCCCCCAATTTTAAAATGGAAACTATAGAGTATCAAATTAAAATAAAACTGGGTTCTGTATAGTCTCTAATTGACTAATAAAAAATAACAATATGACTGAAAAGTCAAGTTTAGAACAAGAAAGGCTGTTTAAGGACATCTAATCAAACCTCTTATTATTAAAAATGCATCATTTAAGTAAATTGGTATGTTAATTAGTTGCTTAGGTTGTAAATAAAAAAAAATAAATAAGTCCAAGAAGGAAGGAAGGAAAGAGAAGGAAAGGAAGGAAGGAGGAAGAAATGAAGGAAGGATAAAATATTCACAACACATTTCTTCATTGTTAATCATTGTTATTTTCTCTTTCACTTTCTTAAGTATAGAAAATGAACAAAATAATATATTAAGCCTTGATTTGTTCCCTTTGCTGATTTTCAAGGTGAAAACATATATACCTTGAAAATTTAACAAGCAGTGGTCATGAGTTGGTACAACATGTCTTCAACACACCCCTGATATAGCTCTCCTTTAACCCTGTAAGCTGTCATCTATCTTTATTTCAAAACTTTCAAAAAATGCTTGGAACAGAATCAGTGGCAAACTCCATGCTCTTCTTCAAAAATTAATGTCCAATCCCTACATCCTCTCTAGCTCTGTGATGTAATAGGAAATAGGCATTCTAATCTTTTCAAACACCTTTGACAAGCTGTTGGTACCAAATTTAGGAGGTGTGTGTATGTGTGTGTGTGTAGTAATTTATGAAGTTATAGAAAGCTCTAATATCTATCTACCTATCTATCTATCTATCTTTCTATCTATCTACTTTTCTTTTTGAAAAAACTGTTCCAGAGATGGCAAGATGTTTCAAAGTTTGCATTGTAAACAGTGTTGAAATGATCAAGTTGAAGCATAGCCTCTTAATTCTGAAAGAAATGATCCAATCTAATCACTCATATAACAGAAGAGGGAACTTAGTTCCAGAGCTGTGACTGCTTCACCCAAAAATCACATAGCTGGTTAATGCCATAGATAAGCCTAGGACCTTAACATTCCCCAGCTAATAAGCTCATGTTCTTCTCACCACACCAGTGATTTTCAAACTGGTTTTGTTCATGTTACAAAATCATTGCAATGAGAAACTGTCATCCTTAAAAATGGAACAAAGAAAGATTCCTGGACTCTCAAACCAATAAACCCATTGCCCAAATTTTAGGAGAGCAGATATTTAAAGCATCCAAAAGACTGTGTTAGATTATTTTGTTAGACTATCAACTCTTCTTTTTTGATCCAATAAGAGATTTTTACATCTCATAACTGGCTCATATTCTTCACACATTTAAAACTTCTTCACTTGGTAAGGCATTCTATGATTACATTGGCTATTGGCTCCAAATTCTTTCTCTCTCTCTCTCTCTCTCTCTCTCTCTCTCTCTCTCTCTCTCTCTCTCTCTCTCTCTCTCTCTCTCTCTCCAGACTTCATACTTTAGTCATTATTTTACAAAATGCATTTGAGACCTTTTTTTCTTCCCATTTTAAAAAATTTAAATACCTCTTCATTGTTTTATGATTTTCATCAGATTTTCCTGATTTTATAATCTAAATTTTGTAATATATTCTATTTATAGGTTTATATTTTTATGTTTTTATATTTTACATATGTATAATTAAAAGTGCCAGAATGAGTACCAAAGTATGGAAAATTGTGTTTTCTTGTCAGCTTTTTCACCGCCCCTTTTTAATATCATGTGTACACTTTGACTAATCAGGTATTTAAGAGAAAATTGTGTTTCCTAGATAGTGGCAATGGTTCTATCAGGAAGCCATTGAAGAAGGTATACATGTATTATGTGGAAATTGTACAAATAAAGGATATCTGGATAAGGAAGAGAAGATAGAAATATCCTGGAATTACTATTCTCCAGGATGGAATACATTTTATAATTAATCTCTACTAAGAATAAAGCATTGCAAATCAAAGAATAATTTGTTTCCTTTTCTAATTATGATTGTCATGTCAGCATTAACTACATACTGCTTTCAAATACTCAATGAAATTTATTATATCAAATCTTTCAATCAGTAATTTAATCTTAAAGGGACATATCTACTATTAGTACAAAATGTAAAAAAGATGTCAAAATATGTTGCCATGTGTCATGCTAATAATAAAGATGGAGAAGGGACGTTTTTTAAAGTTTGCCAGTTTGCAGAAGTGAATCTACTTTTTCTGCCGAACAAACCACAGATATACATCTGATAGATTGTTGGCACACTGTGATGTTAATGGGAAGACCTCGGTTTAGAGACTACCATTGGTTTTCAGAATGCTCTAGTATAGACTTAACAGGTTGAAGAGTTAGCAAGATTAACCTCCAGGGAAGGGGGGAAATAGAGAAGCATTTAACTGCACAGCCAGAGGCTGATTGAATTTAGAGGTATAACAGCAGCTATTTAAAGTTCAGATGTAAGAAAATGGAAACCCCCTAAAATGAATGACCAAAAGCAAAGATGAAGGATAATATTAAGTGAAAGAAAAACAAAAGCTGATTAAATATAATAAAAGAGTACCCTAAAGCTATAAGAGTCAAAACACAGGTTGAAATATGATGATATGGTCCCATCAGCCACTTTACAATTGCCTCATTTCCCAATATCCTGTAGTCAAGGAAAAGAATAAATAGAATCCACTGTTTCATTACCAATATAATAAAGGAATGTGCTGCATTTTCAAAATAGAGAATATTTTGCATGGCAAATATCAGAACTGGCTATTAGCATAACTCTTCAAAAAAGGGAATAAAGTGGCACCATTGCATTATAAAATAAGAAATACTACAGTATACTTATTATTTTAAAGGCTAATATAGATATATAAGCATAAAATATATTACAATATTTGCTGAAATAGTTTTTCTATTGAGTAATGGAATTGAGATCAATTTGTACATCACTGATTTCTAATGAGTCAATTACTGAAAGATCTTGAGTCTATATCAGATGAAGATTGAAAGAGCTTAGTGTTCTTCATGGAGAAGAGAACACTGGTAAGACATGAGAACTATACTCAAATATTTGAAGTAATGTCATATAAAAGAGAAGTTAAACATTTTATTCAAATTCTGAAATTTTATGATTTGTGAAATTATTTAGCATCAATTTGGGTAAAATTAGAGAATAATCAAAGCACAATTATTATGACCAGTGGTAGCTAACTACTGTAAAACATCTTTAAAATATTCAGAGGCTTAATACAATCTTCTAAAATAATTAATGTGAAGTACATTCTGAGTTCAAGTAAGTATAAATCTCACTCCCCTTAAAATGGAGGGTTTTCAATTGAAGCATAATGAATGTAATAAAATTCAACTTTAAAAAAACACAGTTTTTTTTTTGTTTTTTTTTTTGTTATCAAATGCATATAGTATGAAGAACATTATAGTAGGCTCTATGGGGGATGACTAAATTTAGGTAAGGCTCATACTTGTCCTCAAGAAACATAAAATCATAGATAAAGCTTATAAATAATTATAAAAAATAAAATAAATATCTAAAAATACAATTATAGCAATTAAAATTCATCAGACAGACTGAAAGTTAAATTTTATTTGAAGTCTGGGGGGTGATGTGTCTGAGAGGAGGTACTTATGATATGTTAACTTCAGGGAGGAGGCATTGTTTAAATTAGGATTTAAAGAATAATTAGGAATTCAGTAGGCAGAATAGGAAAAACATACCAAAAACAGTGAACATTCCATACAGGGATCATAGTGTGAACAAAGGAAACGAGGGAGAAAATAATGTATAGGGCATTTTCAAAAGACAGATAATAATCCAGTTTCATTGAAATATACAATATGTGATGCAAAGTGGAATGAGAAGACATTGGAAATGTGTGGTGGTACCATATTTTTTTTAGATGCCAAATATCTAATGAAGGATTTGCTTAGTCTTTAAGGAATAGAAAGCATTAGAGATATTTTAGCAGAACTATGTTATAAACACTTCTGGGTTTTAAGGCAGAGAGCCTATGAAATATGTCTTCTGGCTCTAAGAGAAAGCATTTGTTCTTTCTCAGTGTTAAAAGACTTGCATATTTTGGGAAGGATGAGTTCTATCCCAAGGTGCATGCATGCAGATGAGCATATGCCCAGGCCTCTTATTAAAAAGAGTGACCAATTTTAGGCATTAGGTTGGTTCCTGCGGTCCAAGTCCTTAGAGAATCCCCTAATCCTAGAGGATTAGTCACTGAACAGAGAACAAAAACAAATTCAACTGATATAAAGATGAGGGGTTCCCCCCTCATTCTCTTCCCTTTCCCCTTCTTTAGAAGTTTGTTACATGAGACTTCCTTGCATTTAAAAAAGGATTTAAGAGTAGAATCTCTTCCCTCCCTTGCAGAAATGATGGTGATCATATACATATAGTTTATAAGTAAACAGAATATTTGCATAGCAAATATGTACATAACATATTTGTCTCACTTGGACAAGTCTGAGATTAGCTCTTAAGTTCTTTGTTTTTGGGGTTTTTTGTTTGTTATTTGTTTTCCATTTTCCTTTGTGTATCTTTCCAAAGTACAACTCAAACAGCAATACTGAGGTGATTATTTCTTCCTTTGGTAGCAACTGTCCAAATTCAATCAATGAATAAACATGTGTTAAGTGCCAACTATAGACTAGACATTGTGCTAAACACTATTAAGAACTATTGAACTATTGAAACATGCCTTTTGCTCAGCAGGAATCAGTGCTCTGTAATAATTTCTCAGAGAAGATGACCATGGCCACAAAGGACTAACTAAGCCCAGCAATATTCCCTCTTCATGTCTCATTAGCTATGCTTTCCCTTGGAAATTAACTTCCTATGTGCTTTGTAAAGTACATATACAAAGTACATTATATATATATATATATGTGTGTGTGTGTGTGTGTGTGTGTGTGTGTGTGTGTGTGTGTGTGTATATGTGTGTGTGTGTGTATATATATATATATATATATATATATATATATATATATGTGTGTGTGTGTGTGTGTGTGTATGTGTGTGTGTGTATATATATTATATATATATATATGTGTGTGTGTGTGTGTGTGTGTGTGTGTGTGTGTGAGATCATGGAAGCTGAGTAAGTCTCTGTCATTTTATGGTTGATTATAAGCAGTTTGGCACATGTAGGTCATTGTCTTTTTTTTGAAACTCTTTTGGTATTCATGCCAAGTAGTGGTGTTGTTAGGTCAACGGATATACATGAATTTATAGCCCTTTGGATACAGATCATATCTTTGATCATTTATCTATTGGATCATGACTTGTTTTTCATAAATTTAATTCAGTTCCCTCTATGTTTAATAAATGTGGGGTTATTAGAGAAATTTGCTTGGAAATACATCTTACAATTACTATTGCTAATTGTATTTCCCCCACATTTATTCTCTCTCTCCTTTCACCTTGTCCCTTCTCACAACTGTTTTGCTCCTCCCCCAATATGCCCTCTCTTTTATAATTCTCCCCCCTTCTCATATCTCATTTCCCTCCTATCTTCCTGCAGATTTCTATACTTCTATTGAGTATGTATGTTATTTCCTCTTTGAGTCAATCCTAATGAGAGTATGGTTCACTCACTCCCCCTTTTCCCCTTCATTGTAAAAGCTTTTACTTCCCTCTTTTTTAATGGCAGATAATTTGCACTGTTCCACTTTTCCCTCTTCCTTTCTTCCAGTTCACTCCTCTCTCACCCCTTACTTTCATCATTACAAAAAAGATATTATCCCTTCATATTCAGCTCACACCTATGCCCTCTATTTATATATACTCCTTCTAACTGCCATAATAAGACAGTTCTAATGAGCTATAACTTTCATCTTCCTATGTAAGAATGTGAACAGATAAACCTTATTAAGTCCTTTGAATCATTTTTCTGATTGTCTCTTTATGCTTCTTTAGAGTCCTGTATTTGAAAATCAAATTTTCCATTCAGCTTTGGTCTTTTCATCACAAATGTTTAAAAATCCTCTATTTCATTAAATGAACATCTTTTCATCTGAAGGATTATATTCAGTTTTGCTAGGTAGCTGATTCTTGGTTGTAATTCTAGGTCCATTACTCTCTCAAAAATCATATTTCAAGCCTTCTGGTCCTCTAATGTAGAAGGTGCTAAATCATGTGTTTTACTGACTATGGCTCCACTATACTTGAATTGTTTCTTTCTGGATGCTTGAAATAATTTTTCCTTAACCTGGAAGTTCCAGAATTTGACTATAATATTCCTGGAAGTTTTCATTTTGATATCTCTTTCAGGAGGTCATTGGTGGATTTTTAAAATTTCTATTTTATCCTCTAGTTCTAGAATTTCAGCCAGTTTCCCAGAAAATTTCTATTTCTTGATAGATTATGTTTAGGCTTTTTTTTTTGATCATGGCTTTCATTAGAGCAATAATTTTTATTTTTTTTAAAAGCTTTTTATTTTAAAAACATAGGCATGGATCATTTTTTTCAGCATTGGTGCATTGCAAAGCCTTGTGTTTCAGATTTTCCCCTTCTTCCTCCCACAGTCCCTTAGATGGCAAGCAATCCAATATATATTATACATGTTAAAATATATGCTAAACGCAATATGTGTAAACATATTTATATAATTCTTTTGCTGCACAAGAAAAGTCAAATCAAAAAGCTTATAAAATGAGTAAGAAAACAAAATGCAAGTGAACAACAACAAAAAGAGTGAGAATGTTATGTTGTGATCCCCATTCAGTTCCCAGATTCCTCTCTCTCTCTCTCTGTGTAGATGGCTCTCTTCATCACAAGATCATTGCAACTGGCATCAATCATCTCATTGTTGGAAAGAGTCATGTTTATCAATATTGATCATTGTATTAATATTGATATTGCTGTGTACAATGTCTCCAAGTTATGCTCATTTCATTTCACATCAGTTCATGTAAATCTCTCCAGGCCTCTCTAAAATCATCCTCCTGATAATTTCTTATAGAACAATAATATTCCCTAACTTATTCAGCCATTCTCCAACTGATGGGCATCCACTCATTTTCCAGTTTCTTGCCACTAAAGGGCTGCCACAAACATTTCAGAGCAATAGTTTTTAAATGATCTTTCCTGGATCTATTTTCACTTCAGTTGTTTTTCCAATGAAATATTTCAAATTTTTTTCTATTTTTCTATTTTTTTGTTTTACTTTATTGTATCCTGATTTCCCATAAAGTCATTAGCTTCTATTTGCTCAATCTATTTTTAAAGGAGTTATTTTCCTCAGTGAACTTTGTACTTCTTTTCCCAATTGACCAGTTTTCTTTTTTCTTTTTATGGCATTCTCCTCATTAGCTTTTTGCATTTCCCTTTGCACCATTCTCAGTATTTTTTCTAATTTTTCCTCTGGCTCTCTTTCTTGGTTTTCAAAATCCCCTAGCCTTTTACTTAATTTCTAACTCTTTGTTAATACAGGGTTCTGATTCCAGAGTGGAGGCTGCACTCTCTCCAGATTCAGGGATTTTGTGCATCTATTTTCAGAAATACTTTGAGGATTCTGACCATGAGGACTCTTTTCTGCCTTAAAGCTCCCTGTAACTGTAAGATCTAGTGTAATAAATCAGCAGAGTTCTGCTTTGCTGATGCTCATAACCTGGGATTAGGGCCAATGCTGCACTGGTGCTACCTGCACTGGAACTATATACCAGACTATTGCCACTGTTCCTCTCCACTAACCTTTTAAGTCCTCTGAGGTGCCCCCAGGCAGAGAGGTCCAAAGGCCTCTAGCATTATTGATGATTCAGAGATGCTGCTTCCCTGATGCTAGAGTCCAGGTTGGAACTGGTGCAGCCTTCACTGGGATTACATGCTAGGCTCTCACCCTGGTTTCAGCGACCTTTTCTGCTGACCTTCCAAATCTGTTTTGGTGTCTCTGAGTGGAGAGGTCTGGAAGGCACCAGAACTGTAGCTGATACACATATCTGTCTGGAACAGATCCAGGTTCCAGGCAGGAGTAGGGACTGGATCCAGGCTGCACTGGGATTGAATGCTGGGCTCTCATCCTGATGTCACTGACCTTCTCTGCTGTGTTTCTAAGTTGCCTTCAGCTGGAAAATGTTCTACTCTGTCTTTTTGGGTGTTCTGATTGTGTTTTAAAATTTGTTTAGAGTCAATATTTAAAAGAATTGGAGTGGGGGAAAGGTTGAGTGAGTTCTTGCCTTTATTCTGCAATCTTGGTTCCACCTCTAAATTAAAACATCTTTGAGGAACCATTTCACACATATCAGGTTGGTTAACATGAGATGTGGGAAACTTGGAACACTGATGCATCATCAGTAGAGTCTAAACATTTTGGAAAACAATTTGGAACTAGAGCCAAAGAGTTATAAAATTGTGCATACCCTTTGTTCTCACAATACAGCTACTAAGTTGGTGTCCCAAAGAAATCATAAAAGAATAAAGGAACCCACATATGCAAAGAAAAATATTTATATTAATTATTTTCATGCTGGCAAAGAATTGAAAATTGAGAGGATGTCTATTAATTGGGGAATGGATAAACAAGTTGCGGCATAGGAACATAATGGAATATTTTTGTGCTATAAGAAATGAAGAACAAGCAGATTTCAGAAAAACCTGGAAAGGCTTACATAAATAGATGCTGAATAAAGTGAGCAGAATTAGGAGACCATTGCACATAATAACAGCAAGGCTGAGTGATGATCAACTGTGATAAACTTTGCTCTTCTCAGAAACTCAATGATCCAAGACAATTCCAAAGGACTCTTGCTGGAATATACAATGCACAATCAGAGAAGAGCTAAGGAGTCTGAATGCAGATGTGAGTATATCATTTTCATTTTTTTTCTCCTTTTTTGAATGTGTGTATATGTATGTATATATAGCTTCCATATGTTTCTACTTGGATATATAGGCTGTGAAGATCTTTTCACTTTATTCTCAAAACTGAATTTAAGACATTACATGTAAAATTGTATTAATAGTTATAAAGAAAGTTTTAAATTATGTTATTTTTTTCCTGTTTTGAAGTATCTCTGATATTATTAAGAAATGGGAAGGCTCATTTTACAAGTCTGGCCCTCAGGAATTCTTTTCAGTCTGTTGATGTCATTGTCTATATCAGTTAAAGATAGCAAAAAATAGTATCATGTAAAAACTGAAATTATTGGAAGGTATAACTATAAATTTGATAAAACAATTGAAGGGGGAAAATGGCAAATGTTGGAAGTGTTGTGGAAAAATTGAGACAATAATTCATAGTTGCTACAACTGAATTGATTCAACAATTTTGGAGAACAATCTGAAATAATGCACAAAGAATTATTAAACTGCCTTTGATTCAGCAATACTGAATTAGGTCTGTTTTCAAAGATATCTAGGGAAAAAGAAAACAAAAACCAATATGTTCTAAAATATTTAAAGCAGCTCTCTTTATGGTGGCAAAGAACTGGAAATTGTGGAGATGCCTATCATTTGGAGAATAATTAGACAAGTTGAGGTACATAACTGTGATGGAATATAACTGTTCTATAAGAAATAATGAGGTCAGTGATCTTAGAAAAACACAGACTTGCATAGAATAATATAGGCCCAAATGAATAGAACCAAGAGAATGTTCTACATAGTAACAGCAATATATAAAATCTATTTTGATCGATTAAGTTATTTTGAGGATTTATGAAAGAAGATACTCCTCTTTGCATCCAGAAAAAGCATGTATAGAGTTATACACACACACACACACACACACACACACACACACACACACACACACACACACACACACACAATGTGTGATAGCCATCTCAATGGTGGGGAGAAAATTTTTTTAAAAAGAATATCACATAATGAATTTATTATATATTTAAAAGGAATAACAAGTTGTACCTGTTAGAATTGCAGTTTCATGAGCAATCATCTTTTTAAAAATGTTCTACTACTATTTTATTTAAAAGCTTATTGTATTTTTTAAGTTTAGAATAAAACACATTAAAAAAAGATGAAATGTGCAGATTAAAATGGACATTAAGAGAAAGTTAAAAGGAGAATTATAATTTAATATATTAATTAATACAATGATGATAATGATGCTAATTATTGTATTATTTGGGTTTTTCATGTTGTTTATATTTGTCTGCAAGAGGAATATGCTGAAAATCGTTTTATTTATTTTTTGGCAATTAGAGCCATTCCTATTGCAATTTTTTCATTAATTGTTTTTTATTAGCCTCATATGACCAAACTTGACACATAGGATAATAATGTTAACTGTTTTACCTTCCTCAAGTAGACATCAAAAGGAAATTTGGACTTCCTATAGAGATTTCATTATTTGTTAGTTAACACAGCTAACTGTGGAAGGGAGGTATTTCCTGAAATGAGTTTTCTCATTTATCTTGGAATTAGGTAAATCTACCCTCTCAATCCATCCATTGCAAGCCCTCTAAATGGGATTTAATTTGTAATCAGATTTAGTTTACCTATAGAATTTGTTTAAGGAGGTTTGTCTCCTTAAGGAATATATGAAGTAATATCTACTGAACTAATTTTGATCAACTTTTATGACATTGAAGGAACAAGGTATTATGATGAATTTTTTTGGTTATATACTTTGCTGTAGAGTATGTGTTTCCTATTGTAATTTTAAGTTTCTTGACTCATAGCCCAGGACACTCAAATTGATCTTTCTGATTATAAGACATTGGGAAAAGTTTGGCACCAGTCTGGCCCCTATATCTTTGTAAGAAATTCTTTCAAACTCTGGAGGAGATAGATAGTGAGAAAGACACAATTGAGTTAAATTATTTTAATGAAACTCCTTTGAAAATGTAGCCCATCAATTCTGCTATATAGTATAAGAAATGTTGGCCATTAGCAAACCTGAAAGAGGAAAATTGTGGATGTTTTATTATATTGTTCGGAAAACATTAATTATTATGCCATTTAATTTTTTGTTATTTAAACTCAGATTCTTACCATGACCTTAGTAACGGTCCAGGAATATTAGACAAAACTATGAGTCCTGGGTCCTGGATCCAACCAAAAGAGTTTTGTTTAGGATTTTCACATTGATTTCTGATTTTGGATCCACATAAGTTTGTGTTTTTGGTTTCTTCTTGTTCTCCTTATTTCATTCAATTTTAATGAATGTTCATATTCATACATATCCATTTCAATCTACCTTGCTTTCAGGTTTCCCTCTTGTTAAAATTGTTTAATTGTGGATATGTGGTTATGTGTGGCTTGTTGTTTTCTAGTCATATTTGCCTCTTAGTGGCCTCATGAATCATAGCACAAATCTTGCCTGTGGGATTTTGTTGGAAAAAATTCTGAAATATAGAGCTAAGGTCAAGATGGCAGAGTAAAGGCAGTGACTTGCCTGACATCCCCAAGCTCCATCCAAACATCTTTAAATAATAACTCTTTTTTTTTCATTGCTGCAAAAATCTTTTTTTTTAAATAATTTTTTATTATATATATTTTATAATATTATCCCTTGTATTCATTTTTCCAAATTATCCCCCCCCCCTTCACTCCCTCCCCCCGATGACAGGCAATCCCATACATTTTACTTGTGTTACTATATAACCTAGATACAATACATGTGTGTAAATACCATTTTCTTGTTGCACAATAAGCATTAGATTCCGAAGGTACATGTAACCTGGGCAGACAGATATTAGTGCTAACAATTTACATTCATTTCCCAGTGTTTCTTCTCTGGGTGTAGCTACCTCTGTCCATCATGGATCAACTGGAAGTGAGTTGGCTCTTCTTTATGTTGAAGATTTCCACTTCCATCAGAATACATCCTCATACAGTATTGTTGTTGAAGTGTACAGTGATCTTCTGGTTCTGCTCATTTCACTCAGCAACAGTTGATTTAAGTCTCTCCAAGCCTCTCTGTATTCCTCCTGCTGGTCATTTCTTACAGAGCAATAATATTCCATAACCTTCATATACCATAATTTACCCAACCATTCTCCAACTGATGGGCATCCATTCATCTTCCAGTTTCTAGCTACAACAAAAAGGGCTGCCACAAACATTTTGGCACATATAGGTCTCTTTCCGCTCTTTAGTATTTCTTTGGGATATAAGCCCAGGAGTAGCACTGCTGGGTCAAAGGGTATACACAGTTTGATAACTTTTTGGGCATAGTTCCAAATTGCTCTCCAGAATGGCTGGATTCTTTCACAACTCCACCAGCAATTTATTAGTGTCCCTAAATAATAACTCTTAACAAATTTTAGCATGTCAGAACACACAAAAAGATTGGATGAAACAATTTTTGAGCCAAAGACAATTTAGGAAGTTGGCAGAAAAGTCTGTTTCACTAGGATGAGAGAGGAGTACTATCCAGTACTGGTCATGCTAGCACAAACAAGGTCCCATCAAAACAGAAGCGGGCTCTGGGGAGATTGAATCAGTGGCAATAGTAGTGGCTTCCAGACCTCTCAGTCCAGAGATGATGAGGGAATCTGACAAGTCAGGAGAAAATTTACAGTGGTCTGTTTACTAGCACCAGGGGCAGAATTTCATTGTATCCCTGTTCTTGGATCTGAATCTCAGTCCTGGGTCTTAGTCCTGAGGTGAAGAGGAGCACTAGTACCCACCAGAGCTTGGAACCATAGGAGAACAGGAACCCTGGTCATACTTCCAGGGTTGAAGAGAGAGCAGTAAACAGCATAGGACAGTGGTAGTAAACACACCTCTTCCCAGATCATACTACTTTGAAAGAGTCACAGACTTACAGATCTCCAGAATTACTTCTGAAAACAATTGCACAGAAACATGAATCTTTATCCAGTGCCCCTTTTGCTTGGGGAACAGAGTCCCACTTTAGCAGAGTTAAAAATCAATAAATAAGCTGAAAAGTATGCAAACAACAGAAGAAAAAATTCTGACCATAGAAAGTTACTGTGGTGCCAGGGAAAATGAAAACATACATTCAGATTACAACAAAGTCAAAATTCAAGCATTCAAAGCCTCAAAGAAAAATACTAATTGGTTTCAGGCCATGGAAGAATTCAAAAGGATTTTCAAAATCAAGAAAGAGAGGTAGAGAAAAAAAAATGGGAAGAGAAATAAGAGTGATATAAGAAAATTAGGGGAAAAAAAGAGTCAACAGTTTGGTAAAGGATACACAAAAATACTAAAGACAATAACACTTTAAAAAGCATAATAGGCCAAATGATAAAAAAGGCACAAAAAATAACACTTTACAAAGTAAAATTAGCCAAACTGAATGAGAAGTACAAAAGGGCACTGAAGAAAATACTTTGTTAAAAGTTAGAAATAGACAAGCAGAAGCTAATGCCTTCATGAGGCATCAAGGAAAAAAACAAACAAAATCAAAAAAGTGAAAAAAAATAAAATATAAAATATTTTATTGGATAAACAACTGACATGTAAAACAGATAGGCAAATCATTATTTTTAAAAAAATTATTGAACTACCTAAAAGTCCCAATAAAATAAGAGCTTAGACATATTCTTTCAAAAAATTATCAAGAAAAACTACCCTTATACTCTAGAATCAGAGGATAAAAAATAAATTGAAAGATTCCACTGATCATTTCCTGAGACTGATCCCCAAATGGATAATTCATATTAAGGAGTGAGAAAGAAGAATGCACTGAGAAAAGGGGAAAGAGAGAGATAAAAGGGATAAATTATCTAACATAAAAGAGGCCTGAAAAAGATTTTACAGTGTGGGGGGATAATTGAGGGAAGCAGAGAAAAGAACACATGAACCTTACTCTCATCAGACTTGGTTGAAAGAGGGAGTAATATATGCATACTCATTTGAGTGTAGAACTATATCTAACCATATAGGAAAGTAGGGAGAAGAGAAGAATGGAGGAAGTTGGTATAAGACAAGGTAATTTGTGGGAGGTAAATTCAGAACCAGAAGACTTTTTATAATGGATAGGGTAAAAAAAAAAAGAGACAGGGAGTAGTATAAACATGGAAGGAAATATATAGTTGATAATTATGTATGAAAAAATTACTAAGTTTCTCTGATATATTTCATTTCTCAAACATGTAGAAAACTGAGTCAAATTTGTATAAGAGCCAAATGATATGAATAGTTTTCAAAGTAATCAAAACTATAATAGTGATGTGAAAAAATATTCTAAATCATCACTGAAGAAAAATATAATTATCATAACTCTACTACCTCACATGTGTAAGATTAGATAATAAAACAGAAAAGGAAAATGGCAAATATTGGAGGGAATGTGGGGAAATAAAAACACTAATGCATTATTGGTTAGGCTGCATACAGATTCAGGAGAGCAATTTGGAACTGTACCCAAAAAGCTATAAAATCATGCATATTCTTTAACCAATACTATATCTTTTAATGGAAATTGAAATGTCCATCCCTTGGGAAATGGCTTATCAAGTTGTTATATATGATTGTTAAGGAATACTATTGTGCTTTAAGAAATGATGGGCAGAATGCTCTCAGAAAAATATGAAAATGTTTACATGAACTGATGCAAAGTGAAATGAGCACAACAAGGAGAACATTGTACACAGTAACAGCAATATTGTATGATGGTCTACTATGAATAATTTATTTCTTCTCAGCAATATAATGATCCAAGAAAATTCTGTAGAATTTATGATGAAAAAAATGACTTGTAGGGCCTGAATACATATCAAAGATACTTTTTCTTTACTTCCTTTATTTTTCTTGAATTTTGTTTTTGTTTTTGTTTTTTGATCTGTTTTCTTTCACAGAATGATTAACATGAACATGTGTTTTGTATGCATGCACATGTATAGCCCATGTCAAGTTGCTTGCCCTCTTATTAAGGGAAATTGAGAAGGGAGGGAGAGAAACTGAAGCTCAAAATAAAAAAAAAGGTTAAAATTGTTTTTAAACATAAATCAGAAAAAATATTAGTAACATTTATAAAAAGAATACAATGAAGTACATTTTAAAATAAAATTTAAAAAGAATACAATTTTTAAAAGATAAAAAAAAATTCTGAAGTAATTTACCATTTCCTTTTTCAGTGGATTTGCCCAATATATATTAGGCAAACAGAGATAAAGTGATAGTCATATAGCAAATATCTAAGGCCAGATTTGAGCCCAGGTCTTCCTGACTTCAGGTGCAGTGAAATTAAATAGCTTCCCCTTTGTGTGGATACCCTTGTCAAAATCCTATATAATGTAAACCTTCCAGACTAGAAGCCATCTTCTTTGAGGTTTGTCTTCATTCTTCCAAATGGCCTAATACATTTCTTTCTAAAACTCTTTCGATTTTGGAGTTTGTTCTTGGAAACAATAAACATCAATGCACATTTGGAAAGAGAAAATTAGATCTTGATATTTAGGACAAGCAGAGATCTAAATTTGATCAATACTATAGTGATCTCATTAGAGATAAATAATGGAATCAGAAATAAGAACCTAGAATTATCTGAACCTCTGTACACATGTCTTAAATATCTTACTGAAAGTGGACATCCTTGGATTCATAGTAGTTTTCTCTGACTCTAAGCTTTTTCTTTGGCTATCTCATCCTGGAACATTCTTCATCCTCTATACCAACCACTGCCATCAATGACTTTTTTAAAGTCCTAAATAAAATCCCATCTCCTCCTGGAAATATGTCTCAAAGGTACTTAATGTTAAGACATTTCCTCTTTCATTAATTTCTGTTTATACTATACATAGCTTCTTTTGTATATTTTGTTTACATGTGTCCTCCCTGAGATTGTAAAGGCAAGATCTGCCTTCTGTCTCTTTTTTGGATCCCTACCAAGATTCCTGTTACAAAGTACATGCCTGATAAATTTATTATGTCCAGAGGTATGCTCTATTTATGGTTAGAAAAAGTGTGGCAAACCTTGTAAACTGTTGACAGATTCAGGAGTGATTATTAAATTTTAGGCATGCATATTTACAATTTAGTAATCTACAGATAAGCCATGGCTTGATTTATTCTTTTGTTGACTATCTAGATTTAGGAAGCTGCTAAATTTAAGTAGATTAAACTTAAAAGTCCAGTAGGCACACATTCCTGGTCCCAGACACACAGTTATTAAATATTTGCCAGCACACCCCTGAATAGACAGGAGACTACAAACGAGTTTTAGGCCCTTTGGCTGTCTCTCAACATAATCTCTACTTAGCAACTTCAAAATTGCAATAAAGCTAATGATTCTATCTTTACCTTCAGTTAGTTGCCCATTTCTATTTGAATTTCTATTTACTACCACTTCAAAATCAAAATTTTCTTATTTAAACACACATAATTGTGTTTTTACAGCATTTTCATTTTCTTTCTTGCCTAGTAATGCAAGGAAAATGTTTTAGAGTAATCCATGATTTATTCAGTCATATTATTTGTCATTTAATTTCTAATGAGTTCTTCTTTAATTATCCTAGTATTGTACATATTTGCTATTCGAATGATAAAATGATCATTAATTCCAATAGTCAACTGATATTTAACTACTAATACATCTATGAAAATTATTACACACCACTCATGTGAGGTTGTTTGAACTTGAGATGTTATTACATCAATTTTTGTTATCTTCATAACATATAAATAAGAACCATTTTTGGAAAAGAGGTTGTGGGGAGCTTGGAAGCAAGTTGGCTTACTTAATAAGAGATTGTGAATTAGTCAATAAATATTCATTAAGTGCCTGATATGTATTTGGCTGAGCAAAGAGTGGTTAATAACAAAAATGTTAAAAGTTTGCCTTTGCCCTTGGGAAACTCACAGCTTAATATTGGAGACCACCATAACTGCTTTATAATAAATCCTACATACTGGATAAATTGGAACTATTCAAGAGAAAGATAGTGCAGCTAAGGTAGATAAGACCGAAGAGTGGAGACATCTAGATATGCTCACTCTTGCAAAATTAAAATCTTTGCAGTAGAGGTATAAAACACATAGCCATCAGCTGCAATGTGTTCCTACTGAATTGAACATGTAATTTAGAAATATTTAAAAAAATAAAAACATGATAAAATATAAATTATAGTAATATGTAGTTTTTTAAGTCCATGGCCAGCAGGAATCATTATGTATTATTTAATGGCCATCTTTCTATTGTAGTTTGATATCACTGATTCAAAAATCATAAGAAAAATAAAGTTGTCAAAATAATAGGCCCTTTTTAAAGCCTAGAACCCCCAAAGTACTGTTTAGTTTCCAAAATGAAATGCTTAGGGCTACTTGTCCATTAACCTTATACAATTTTGAAATAGCTATTCTCCACATGGAGAAATAATATTTGTGAAAAAGGCACGAGTACTATCCATTAATGTTAAGTGCCTCACTTCCTCCAAAATGGATGGGTTAAATTCATCAAATCTACAAAGCTTTCAATTTCTGTGGGATTTGTCATAAGAAAAGGAGGAGGGGAGAATGAGAAATGAGAGGATTCTATGGAGCTGAACTGCTTTGGACTCCTTATGTTTCCTTGGGGGGAAAAAAGAAAAAAAAATATTCCCTACTATTAAAATAAAAGGAAAGATTAAAGACATGAGGAAATATAAAAGTGATTCTTACATAAAGAATAAATATCATGAATTAAAATGAAAGGAGAAAAATGACCAATAGAAAGGAAATGTTCCACAATATCAACTTGACTCCCAGAAATGAGAATAGGAAAGTTACAAAAACCCAGTGAATTAAACATATGTGACTTATAATTCGGATGCAGAGTTGGGATAATAAATACAAAAACTTCTACAAAATCATCAAGTTCCTCCTAGTAAAATGTCAATTTTTCATTGCCTAGAAAGTTCTTGATTCTATATCAATTATCAACACACCAAGTAATAGCATTCAAGTGAAGGGCACAAAATGAATCTTTGGCACAATGCAATATAAAGTTTGATTTTTCTTACTTATATAAAGAAAAATCTTGATTTGGATGCAATTTGTGCTTGAAGCTTTGGTTTTTGATTGGCTTTGAAATTTTGAGAGAACTAATTGATTAAAGTATATAAGGCTGAATTTATGAACAGTCTTTTCTGAGATTATGATTGGTGATTTTTGTTATTCAATTTTGGCATATAGCCAGCACTTTTAGCAGCCTCAGAACAAGTGGCCATTATCTGGGATGAGGAGTGGCTAGTTTATCATAGTCAGCTTACAGGGGACATAGACTCAGCAACCTTGGGAGGAAACTATTATCTCAAGGTAGGCAATCTGCCCAGTGTTTTTTTTTTTTTTTTTTTTTTTTTGACAACATTTTTGGCACCATCTTTCTTGATGTATCTTGGAACTCAACATTGCCGACTGTCCTTAGTTGTAATTCTTGGGAGTTTATATTATTCTATCATTTATAACCAAAGAAATAGAAAAATAATGGCTGTAAAATGATAGGCTTCCCCTCCCCCCCAACACAAAGATTCAATTAAGGCTGCTTAACCTATGTTATTTCTAAAAAGAAATTCAGGTCACTGTCCTTGTTTGATTTTCTGACCAGATCATTATAAATTTAAAGTACTATCCAAATTATATGTATAAATGAAAAAAATTCCCCTAAGTTTCCTATCCTACCGAATATCATAATTTTGAAATCTGACATTATCTCTCTACCCACCGATCTATCCATCCATCCATTAATTGTTGTATGTGTGTGTGTGTGGATGCACACACACATACATAGCTATGTGTTTGGTTCTGGTGTAAATTGCTAAGTCTAAAGTCTTTATGGATTATGGATCTCATTATAGCCTTTATATATCTTATTGACTTGGGCTTAATTGCTATCAAAAGCACAATGAGATTTAGAAATAATAGCATTTAGAAAACTCAGTCATGCATAGGGAATCATTCTTCCATTTGGACTTTTAATTCAACATTCTTTTTGATGGTGGAAAATGTTCTTGGCAAGATTACCTCTGCCTATTTTATGTTTCACTTGATAACAATCAAAAGGTCACCAAAGAAAATCTTCTTTGTGATTATATATTTCAAGGAAAGGTAAAACATTTTTAACAAATTCATTGAAGCAACTCTAATGAAAAGGAAAAAAAAAACTTTTGGTGACATTACCAAAGTAGAAAAATCAGCGGAGATTTTGAAATTTTTTTTTTCAATTTTATGACTATAAAAATCTAGTCTATATATAATATCATTTTTTGAAAGCCAGCCTGTTTTGCTCATTACTTCCTCAAACATTTCTTTCATGTATTTATAGATTATTCTCATTAATAGTTTATATGGAGAGTAAAGTAGGATATGGTCATTAGTTATTCAAATTTTCTAAGTTTCTTTCTTTTTTATTGACAAATAATATTCATAACTTTTTATGAGTCTGCATTTTTCTTTCTTAGATACCTTGAGGATTCATCTTTCAGTGTCTTTAAGCTGAGTCATATCTAGTGTAAGTCACCTCCATATTTCTGAAATGTTACAGTTACTCTTCTGACTTTTATTTTCTTTAGTTCTATTTCTATTTCCACATGTGGCATATTAGGAATAGTGAAGTAAAGAAGATATTTAAAAGTTTGTTGTCATTGATGAGGGATAAGTCTTTGGTATGAATGTCTTTGCAGATCTTTTTTTTTTTTTCTTCCTTCCAAATTTTTTCAAGAGATTATAAATTCATTGAAGGTTGATGTTTTAATTTTGTATTTCTGTTTTGAAAGGCTATTTCATTGCTTTGTACATAGTGAGTTTTTGATGAACATTTGTCGACTGATGACTGTGTATCAATAAATTGTGAAAGGTTAACCTAATTAGGTTTCTACCAACTTTTTTTCCCCTATACTTTCCCCTCCTTTACTGTTAAATCTAATGCAAGTAGATATCATTTATAATTTTCTGCTCTCTATCCCAGAAATATTTTCTAAACAAGTTATTATTTCAAATCAGCATTGGTCTTACTTGCAATATTTGCCCTCTTGACTAGCTGTCCTCTTGACAGGATCAAGTGTTTGTTGAATGAAATAGTGTTTAGCATCTTTTACTTTAGTTATTGTGATGACTGTAAATACCTATGTTGAATTTTCTTAAGAAATATTGATAATCTGTACCTCTCTTAATTTTTTTAAATATTGTTCTTTTTTTCCTTCAACCATTCAGTAAAAATATCAGATTGGAAATACTTAAAATTCATTTTTATTACTTTTTCAAAAGTTTAATAATCACATTCATTTTTGATCTGACAAATTTGTTCCTATTATACAAAAATAGTATATTCTTTTATGACAAATTAGCAAGCAGGATAAACTATAAACAATTTTATTTTTAATGATATTATTTAATAATCTTTATGTTCCCCAGAGATGGTCTCTGTCCTGAAAGTAATCAAGGTTTTGTTTTTTGTTTTTTGTTTTGTTTTGTTTTGTTTTTTAACATGATGCAATATACTACAGTTTTACTTAGCTGGAAAAGCCTTTATGGATCCCTTTGAAGTTTCTACAACAAAAAGCATTGAAGTTATCCTTTTTTGTGTGTGCTTTTTTTTTTTTTTACTGCAAATTCTTTTTAGATAAACAATTTATAATTGTGTTTCCACCATTAAAAATAAAGTAAGAAGAGGAGATTATGGATTTCATAATCATGGAGTAAGAAAGAGTTTATAACTGGAAATTAAAGAGATTTAAAGAGACAAATTTGAAAATTATGATAGGTAAAACT
Organism: Sminthopsis crassicaudata; assembly: GCF_048593235.1. Lineage (NCBI taxonomy): Eukaryota > Metazoa > Chordata > Mammalia > Dasyuromorphia > Dasyuridae > Sminthopsis > Sminthopsis crassicaudata. Next base: position 521,711,846 of record NC_133617.1, read on the forward strand.
AAATAATTTTGTATAAACAAAACTAATGCAGCTAGAAAAAGAATATAAGAATAAGAACAAATTTTTTTTTTTTTATTTATAAGTTCAAGTATGGGATCTAAAATCTATAGGGAATTTACATAACTTATTAAGGAGGAAACTAGTGGTTAAAAATAGTTTCCAAAAGAAGAAATTATCACATATTATATAAAGATTATTCAAAATATAGGAAAAATGAAATTAAAACAACTGAGGTATTGTCTTATACTTATCAAATTGATAGAGATGATTAGAGATAATTAAATTTACTTTTGTAACAAATGGCACTATTGACAGAGTTATGAATTCATCTGACCATTCTAGAAAAAAATTGGCAATTGTTTGACTTGACTAAATTGATTAAACACTTTATTTTTGCTGTATTATTGCTGGAATTATTGCTTCACCCCATAGCAAACCAAGGTTAATTATGCTGAAAAAAGGATCCCTTTAAGCATTATTTATGATAACTAGAAAGCTGGAAATTGTGCTCAATTAATGGAAAATATATGCAAAAATATGTTGTACACATATAAAACATTTAAAATAAATATCTTTAATTTAAAATTTAAAATAAAATAAATAAATATAATTAATATTGTCCCACTTGAGGGAAATTATGTATACATGTAAAAGACCAGTTTTATCAACTAATGAAAAGTGAACAAATCAGATCCAGAAGAATATATATGACTGTAGTTATCAAAGTAAAACAATTTAAGGTGATACATCTTAAGTCAAAAACAGCAGACAACAAATTATTAAAATTAAATTAAAAAGCAAAAGTAGAACTACCCTCAGAGTTAAGAAAAACAGAAATCAAATCCTGACTATAACACCTACTGGCTAGGTAATTCTTTCTAGCCAATTAACCTTCCCATATATGCAATAATTCTTTTAGATACAAAGTAGATGAATATCTGTGTTGAAAAAGGAAGTTTCTTACCAAGAATTCTCCCAATCCTAATGAGATCAAATATCTAGTCAATGGGGAGAAGCAGGAGTAATATAGTAAATAATCAGCAGTTAAAAGTGACACAAATTATTAGTCATAATTATATTTCTAGGCAATTTTGTTTATATATTTTTGGAGAAATTATTATGTGTTTTTTTCTGTCAAGATAAAAGCTACCCACACAATATAGTACAAATAAATCGAACATAAAATTTCAGATCTGCCATTTATTAGTTTTATGAATTTGTGCAAGTCACTTCCTTCTCTCTGACTCAGCTTTCTCATCAGTTGAATGAGAAGGTAAATGTAGATTATTTCTAAGGTCCTTTATAATTTAATACAAATGTACATAATACAATATTGTTCAAGTGCTATTTTGCTATATTGTGTCTGTTAAGAAAATAGATCAATAAATTCATAGAAGATGTTTATATATGTATATGTGTATATACACATCTATTCTGTTATTGTTGTCATTGCTGATTAGTCATATTTGAATCCTTGTGACCCCATTTGAGATTTTCTTGGCAGATATTGGATTGGTCTGCCATTTCCTTCTCTCCTTCATTTTACAAATGAGGATATTGGGACAGAATTAAATGATTTGACTATTTAGATGAAAGTGATAGTACCATTAAATAAAAATAAAAATTAGTCTGCAAGAAAAAAAAATTTAAATGGAAAAATAAATCTAATACAGAAGTTACTGAGGTATTGAGGACTGTTGTCAAGATAGTTTCCATTACTCTGACTCTTGTTCACCTGCTGGGGCCCCATGCTGAAGCCCTATACCCTAAACAAACATCCTGCTTACTCAACAAAGCATGGGAACATCCTACCTCAACGGTCATAAAGACCCAGATACTAACAATAAACCATTCTTTCTTAAATATCCTGCCATAGGATAATACAAGATCCGCCACAGATGTTTCCTAACTAGCAAAAACTCCCCTAGTCACATAGTCACAGAATTGTTTTTTCAAACCTATACTCTGGAAACACATAAATACCTTGTATTTCCCTCTAATAAACGAGCGTTTCTTCCCTAACACAGAATCGTCTCCGCTTCTTTCTTTTCTTCACCCATTCCCAGGTTGTAGCCTTACCTAGCATTTTGCTTACAGGTTGGCACGGGGCTTCAGACCCCCCTAGTTCTAGACCCGCAGGTCGGGTCAATTGGCGCCCGAACAGGGACCTGAAGATTCGTGGCAGCCCGACAGATCAGCGAGGAGAAGGAACGTACCCGTCTGGCCAGACCCCCTGCTTCAGCAACCAGAAGACTACGAACGGTGAGTATGCTATCTGTCGCAATCATGGGTTCCCCAACTCTCTAAAGAACAAGCTTTCATAAAAGATCTTAAAAGAAAGCTTTAGAGAAAGAGGCTTAAAAGTTAAGAGAGTTCTGTGTCTGTCTGTGTATGTTTGTCTGCTTTGAATTTTTTGTTCTGTGTTAAAAGTTAGCAAGCTCATAAGAGATAAGAATTCAGCCTCTGTGTTACAGGCTTAGAAAAATAACAGGCTGAATTGTGGAAATTGGAATTCATTCAGAATAGTAATTCTTTCAGAGTGGTCTTAAATCATGGAATATCTAGGCATTCCCTGTGAAGGCAGAGAAATGCATTAAAATGGGCTTTGAAGTTTAGAGAAGCTCTGTTTGGATTCCGGGAGGGAAGAATGTTCAAGGTGAAACAAACTTCTCTCTGGCAGCAGGGGTCCTAGGAAAAGCCTCTAGTTTGCTTTGGTGATTTAAGAGCTTTGTTAAGTTTTAAAAACAATGATTAAGAAATTTGGGAATTGATTATTTTAATGTTACTTAATATAAAAATTGTTTGTGATTTTAAACTTCTTAACCTGTTGTGCTAATTTGTAAGTAAAAGAAAAAACTTGACTATTTTAAACTAGAAAGTTTTTTTCCCTTAAAGCAGTCTTTAGAGCCTGCTAGAGTAAAGGCCCTTATCTGATCAAAACTCTAGCAGCAAAAAAAAAAAAAAAAAAAAAAAAAAAACACATTTGATTCTGGGAATTAAAATTTGGCTAATGTCCTTTTGCATATTAGATTGTTTATTCTGAGTATAAGATCTTGGAATTTGTTTGAATATTGATGCATTTACTGCTAAAAAAGAGAGATTTGCTAATTGCAGTTAGGTCAACCCTCAGAAAGGAAAAATTTGTTTGGGTTTGATTCGGGTTATAGGCTATACAGTGTGAATTTTACAGGTTTTGAAGGAAGAAGGATGAGCAAGGTATGTTGCAAGAAGGAAAGAGAAAAGTTTTTAATGGAAGGATGAAAGGAAAAAAGTGTTTTTAAATAGGGGAAGGGTGAGCACATGGAATACTTTTCTCCCCTCCCCCCTAGGTGTTTCCTGCCTTATTTTCATCAAGTTGCTGCTGTAGCAACAAAAGAGTGCTTTAAAGTGCCTGGATCAAGTTTAGGTTAATTGATTGAATATTTGTTTCTTGATACAAAATGTGCAATATGGTCATAAATGTGATCCATATTAAAAGTTTAATGGCTACTTTAAGAACTTCTTGAATTCTTGTATGTAGTATTTGGACATTTTGTATAAGTTTAAAACATTTAAAGTTTAAAGATTATATTGGGTCATTATGAGATTATTTAAAGAGCCTCTAAAGTAATAGGTTTTTTCTGGGTTTTCTTTTTTTTTGAAAGTGTTTCTGTTAAGGACAATATGCAATTTGGGATATTTTACTATGTATTGAGTATTTTAAAAGCAAAATGCTCATTTATGAAACATCTATTTGAATATGATAATTGTTTAAGTTGTGAAATTATTGAGACAAATTCCTTACTGTTATCAATATAAGGTTATGACAAATGTTTAGAATTTATTAGAAATCTGATGAATGGAATTTATTATTGGGAATGAAAATTTTCTTGAACTTAAAGTTAATTAGTTAATGCTTTTTTGAGAGTTGTAAAGCTCCACCTTTTTATATGCAATCATTGTATCCTAAATGCTTGGGCAAATAAGCATTTAGTCTGGTCATCTGTCTGCTACTGTTAGAAAACACAAATGTTTTGTTTTAAAGTTTTTAATCATTTTTTTTTCACATAGGAAGCTGCTGGCCAATCTGTTTTGGCCTGTTTTTGCAGCAGTCCTCTGGACCAGTCTTTCTATCATATACTGTTCTAACTTTTATTTGTTAGATTTATGTTTTGTTCTAGATTTTGGGTCAAATTTCAGATATTGACTTGCTTCTGGGACCTAGATCAGCTTTGATTGTCAGCACAGCAGACCCATCCCATGGAATGAGAGCCTCCAACCAAGAAGAAAAAAAAAAAAAAAAGCAAACTGATAAAGGGTCAAGCCACTCTTACAAGATGTTAATTGAGTGAACATTTGTTTCTAAAATACATAATGGTTTTTGTGTTTAAAGAATATGATCAGAAATGTGATATATAGTCTGAATGGGCTATTTATAAAAAAATGTTTAATTGATGTTTTTAAGAATTTTTCAGATTCCTTTATGTGAAAATAGAAGTTTTAATTAATTGTATTGATTCCAATTATTTACAGGGACTCCAAGTATAATAGTTCTTGCCTTTGTCCTTTTGAAAATGTTTTTGTTATGGCAATATGTAATTTGGGATTTTTCTGTGTATTGGGTATTTTAAAAACAAAATAATTGGTACAATGTTCAACTTATAAAACATCTACTTGGGTATATAAGAATTGTGTGAACATTCTGGGATAAATTTCTTATTGTTAAAAGTCTTACAAAATGTAGATGATCTTTTTGTGACAGGAAGAAAAAGAGTGGCCTTGTTCAAGTCACTATAAATTTGTTAAATTATTTAGGAGCACAGGGATTGAGAATTTCTTAAAACAAATTTCAATTTGTGAAACATGAGGTAAAATATAAATACAGTAAACAATGTGGCTTTAGGAGTGTTATCAGCCACAGCACTTTTGGTACAAGAAAAGTCAGAAATTAACCTTTGGGAATACTTTAATAGTGAATGTCCTGCACCAGGTTCAATCAATTCTGAATCAAAGAGGCCAGGAGGTGACTAATTGATTCAAGGATTTTAAAATATGAAACAATATTATTGGAAAGAGATGATTTGGCACTCTCACCAGACCATAACTTTAATCCAGCCATGTTCTTATCTGCTTCCCCTGGGGAACATGTGTACCTTGAACATGATTGTCCAAATGTGATTGATTACCAAACTAAGATTAGGGAAGATTTGTAGGAAGTCCCTTTGTGGAAAGGCACTGAATAGTTCATAGATGGTTCTTCACAAATAGTTAATGGGAAAAGGAAAAATGGTTATGCTATTGTTAATGGGAAGATTTGACTCTGGTTCAAGCTGGATTCTTGCCAAAAGAGTGGTCAGCTCAAAATTTGTGAATTATATGCAATAAATCAAGCCCTAAAATTGCTTGAAGGACTGATTCAAAATATGCTTGGGGAATTGTTCATATATTTGGGAAATATGGGAAGAAAGGGGAATGGAAAACAGTAAAGGAAAGGGATTGGCACACAGGGCATTGGTCACTGAAATTTTGACTAATCTTATGTTACCTAAGAACGCTGCAGTGATTCATGTGCAGGGGCACCAAAGAGGAAATTCATTTGAGATAAGGAGAAACTGCTTTGCAGATGAGGAAGCAAAGCAGCCTGGAGAAGAGGAATCTGTAAGTACAGAGGAGATGGTGGAGCAGGCAGATTTAGGCCAAAGCACCTGTTTCACAGCTAAGATCCTCCAATCTGTGGCCCAAGCTATAGCATCCTCCCTCATCATGTAAAGTGGAAAGGGTGGATAAGGAAATTAAACAACAATTGACTGAATTGGCATTAGAGACACAATTGCCCTGGACCAAGTGCCTTCCCCTTGCCTTATTAAGAATTAAAACAAAACCTCTGAAGAGATTTGGAATTGTCACCTTATGAATTGTTGTATGGTCACCCTTATCCAAAAGGGATTCAAAATTCTTCCTTGTATCCAATATTTGAAACCAAGGATTTGTTTTTAAGGAAATATGTTATGTCTTTACTGTAACATCTGAAAATTTTACAACTAAACAGGCTTATTGCTCAGACTCCTCCTTAGGATTTCAACAGTGCATGAGTTCTAGCTTGGAGATGGGGCCCTGGTTCAGACATGGAAGGAGGACAAGCTGACCCTGAGCTGGAAAGGACTGTTCCAGATCCTCTTGACATCAGATACAGCAGTGCTACACAGGAAAGAGAGTGGACTCAGCACATCAGAATTAAAGGACTGGTGGACTCCGAGAGTGTGGACTTCCCAACTGAATGCAGAGAACAAACTGAGACCAACTTTGAAAAGCAACTGATGAACTGTGCATATAAAATCTTGATGGCGGTATTGAAACCTCACTATTAGATAAAATGTCTATTACTGACACCTCCCCCTCCTACAAAACATCCTCCATCAATCATAAGAGTTCCTAAAACTTGTACCAATAATGTAATTTTTCCTCCTCTGATGAATTGTGTTAGAAAGAAAAGAACCTGGTATGATACCCTATTTGGTGGTGCTGGAACTGGTTTGGGTATAGTTAATTCAATAGACCTTGAGACCTTGGCCAGCAGACTGCGCAGTGCTGGACAAGATGTTTCTCAAGCTTTGACTGTAAATGCTCAAATAGTTGCCCACGACTATCCTACTCCACCAAAATACATTATAATATCAAAGCCAATTTCTACAGATTTTTGATGATAGTATTATTACTAGTTTGGGTTTTACTGGAAATATTAGTAAATTATTTAAGTGGACCAAATGCTATTTACAAAATATGTATACCTTGATACAAAAAGAAAATGCTCAAAGATTGTTGCAATGTGGGATTATATGTTTAATTTACTAGAAGCATGGAAGAAACAATTACCTGAAAATGCTATGTGTATTTCTTTTTGGTGTATCTTAAGGCCAAATGATTAAGAAATTTAAAATTTCATATTAGGATTATAAACTCACTCAAATCTAACAGGCCTCAGCTTCCAAATTATGGGAACTTGACCGTTCCATGAACTCTGTATATTTTTGACACTAGATGATAGGAACTAGCCATTCCTAGAGATGTTTGTGCTCCAGAGAAGAGTGGCTCCCTCCCTGGGCATAGACAATTAATAAAGAACTGTCAAGATACAGACGATACGGAACGAGTCAACTAGGGAAGCCCTTCCGTACCCCGCACCTGCACAGATGTATGTGCCAAACCCTTAAATAATTTTTGGTAAAAATCCTTCTTTGTCTATAGACATGATAAGAAAATTAACTAGAATGAAACGAGACAGTTCTTTTGATACAGCTATATCATTGGTTAACTTGGCTCTTAATGTGATAGAGGAAATGCAAATATATAAAATACAACAGGAGGTAGCTTTTTTAGCTGCGAGTCTACCACAATTTATGATAAAAAACAATGCTGCTTGGCGGCATCAAGAAAGTTTGGATCGGATAATGTTAAATAAAATCTCACAGTTATCTGATGTAATGAAAATTGTTGTACATCAATAGGCATTGGCCTTTACCTTTGATAAGAGAGAAGGCAAAATGATATTCATAAGAATTAGTCCCTCAAATTCTAACCTCTAATTGGCTGATAAGCCTTTATAAAAGGCCAGGCTTTCTCATACTCTTGCTAGGGGAGAGAAATATGGAGATGGAGATGCAAAACTCATAATGCACCAGCTCCTCCCTAATGGCAGAAAGGTACTGACCTCAGCAACACACGAGCACCGGAAGATCATCAGGACTGTATGCTTGATACCTGTCTCAAATCGGCCTGCAATACATATGGTCATTAGGAATTCTGCCTACCATAGAATAGGCAGGACCACCTATGACTCAATGGCCTAACAAAGACAGACAAACTCAACAAAAATTGGTGTTCCCCATAGCTGTTGGTCGCAGTGGACCATCTGACCCTAGGGATAGAAGCCTCTGCTAATTCTCCGCTCTGTTCAATGCTCTCCTCCCTATGCATAGAATTGAGAAAAACCATAACAACAGGATTATAATAATTAAAATTTCAAATTGGCTAGACGTGATTCTTCTGAATCAAAATGCCTTCCCTCCTATATATATATATTTTTTTTTTTTAATTGAAGAAGGGAGACATGCTGGGGCCCCATGCTGAAGCCCTATACCCTAAACAAACATCCTGCTTACTCAACAAAGCATGGGAACATCCTACCTCAACGGTCATAAAGACCCAGATACTAACAATAAACCATTCTTTCTTAAATATCCTGCCATAGGATAATACAAGATCCGCCACAGATGTTTCCTAACTAGCAAAAACTCCCCTAGTCACGTAGTCACAGAATTGTTTTTTCAAACCTATACTCTGGAAACACATAAATACCTTGTATTTCCCTCTAATAAACGAGCGTTTCTGCCCTAACACAGAATCGTCTCCGCTTCTTTCTTTTCTTCACCCATTCCCAGGTTGTAGCCTTACCTAGCATTTTGCTTACAGGTTGGCACGGGGCTTCAGACCCCCCTAGTTCTAGACCCGCAGGTCGGGTCATTCACCCATTATAGTTTTTGTCATTGCTTTACTGACAAGAATACTATGAATAATGAGCCTACAATAAACTGGGTTACTGACAAATTATATAATTAGTAAGTATCTGAGGTTGAATTTGAACCCAGATCTTCACTGAGGTATTAAGGACTTTTGTTAAGACAGTTTCCATTGCTCTGGCTCAAGTAGTTGTTTTATTTCAACATTTACTGATAAGAATACTATGAATAATGAACCTACAACAAGCCAAGTCACTGAAAAGTCAGGATTAGTTCAAGTGAACATTTTATTTCAACATTGTATTTGTTGTATCTTAGCAGATTTTAATCAGCCTTTAAACATGTATCTCTTGATGACTTAAATCTTGATTTCATTACAATCTTAGACTCTATTCAATTCAAAGTACTTACTTCAAGAAATTAGTTGCATTGTATCCTCAGAGAAAATATGAATCATTGTTTTTAGTTCAGAGAGATTTGTTATAGGAGAGTAACCCATATATCAAGAAACATATGAACAGAATTAAGGCCACATGGGGAGATTTTAATCTGAAATGTTGCACTTGGATTTAAGGGACCTCAGTTCGTATAACAGCTAGAACACTAACTAGATGTGATCTTGTGAAAATAACTTCACTTCAGTTTCTTAATCTTTAAAAAAATAATAGGTTGGTCTATAAAATCTGTGAAGTGATTCCTTCCAGCTTGAAATATTATGCTTTCTCATGACTATATATTTTATATATTTATTCATACAGACAGATTTTTATTTTTTATTTTTTTTTGTTTTTGTTGACTGTTAGAAAGGTACTGAAGGTTCAGAAGGCTTTTTAAGTCTAATGAATGAAGGTCGTTCATTATGCATTTACAGAACATATACCATGTACTATGGGCTTATTACCATATACCTAATTTTTGTCCTTAATAGCATTTTACTTTTCTAAATACATGTAAAAATAGTTTTCAAGATTAATTTTTATGACTTCATTTTCCAAAATTTTCTCTCTTCCTCTTTTATATTTCCTTTCCCAAAAACAGGAAATGATTCAATATTTAAACATATGAAGTCCTTTTAAACATATTTCCATACTTGTCATATTGTGCAAGAAGAAAATCAGACCAAAATGGAAAAAATGAGAAAGAAAAAACAAACAAACAGAAAAAAAGGTAAAAATACTATGCTTTGATCCTTATTCAGCCTAGTTCTCTCTTTGGTTGCAGAAGGCATGTCATTGTTTAGAAGAGCCAAGTTCATCAGAGTTGATCATTACATAATCTTGTTGTTATTGTGTTTAATATTCTCATGGTTCTACTCACTTAACACAACAGCTCATTTAAGTCTTTCCAAGCTGTTCTGAAATCAGCCTGTTCATCATTTCTTATAGAAAAATAATATTCCATTACCTTCATATACCATAACTTATTCAGCCATTCTCCAACTGATGGGCATCCACTTATTTTCTAGTTACTTGCCACTACAGAAAGAGCTGCTATAAACATTTTTACACATATTTGTCTTTTTTGCCTCTTTTATATTCCCTTTAGATTGCAAACCCAGCAATGAGACTCCTGGATCAAAAGATATGCACAGTTTGATAGCCCTTTGGGCACAATTCTAGATTGCTCTCTAGAATGGTTGGACCATTTCACAACTCCACCAGCTATGCATTAGTGTCCCAGTTTTCCCACATTCCCTCCAACATTTACTATGAACTTTTCTTGTCATCTTAACCAATCTGAGAGGTATGAAGTCGACTTAATTCTTTTATATCTATTTCCCTCTTCCAATGTTAATATGGTTCAACTGAAAGCAAAGTTCCTTAAAGGGGACATTTTATATTGTCCTAGGATAGACTCCCTCATATAAGAGGACTATCTCAAAACATTTGGTTTAGTGAACAACTTCAAAACATGGATCTAATTAGAAAATTGACTGATGTATAGATCACTAGGGAAGATTTAGTAATGCACTAGCATGTTCCTTATAATATAAAATAAATTCTGGCATTCAGTTAAAAACTAGTCTATAGAAATCATTATAAACAATAGGACAGCTATAAAATATCTGAGGTATCTGCACAAATAGTTTTTGTTTTGAAGGTGTACAGAAAGTTAAAAAAAACAAAAAAACCCACCAAACTTTAAAACAAAAATTAAAACTAGTTTAAATATCATGGAATTATGAAATGTTGAAACATGGGTTAAATTTCTTTATAATTAAAATATTTTTGAAAGGATGAAAATGGTCATAATAAAGTAAAATAATAACACCTTGAAAAAGAATCTGGGAGTATCTGAATAAATGAGATGAACAAAAGGTAAGACTGAATTTTAAGAACAATATTAACTTTACAAACAAATTTAAGTGATCTACATTTAAAGGTATGGGATATATATTTCTGAAACAAAGTCTCTTTACATCTAATCGGCAGGCTAATAAGCTTGTCATTTTCTTGCTACTAAGCTTATTATGCAGTGAGTTTTAGCTTAATTAATTCATTTTTTGTTAAACAAAATAGCTCAATTTCTATCACATAATTGAAAGGAAAAAGTGGAAATGGAATGGAGTTTCTAATGCTAAGATCATGGAGTTTCTTTTGAAGTCTTCCCACATAATCCATTATAACGAATATTTATAACTACAACTTAGTTACCCCTCACTTAGATATATTAAAAATATTTACATCTTTCTTTATGTAAAACTTAATACTGATCTTCAATGCAATATGAAATTGAGGATAAATGGGCGAAAATCTTTTTTTCTGGAGATTAAAAAATAGCATATAACAATCCATATAAAAGAAGTTAATTAGTTTCTTTTCCCTTTAGATAAATCAAGCAGCATCGATTTTATGTGTTATGTAAAGATGGTTTTTATGAAAACAATAACAGTAGAATAGATGAAATTTAAATAAAACAAAACTAGAATTATAGAAAGTTAGAGTTAAGATACTTTAATGGTCATCTAGTCTAATCTCTTCACTTTAATGAAGAGGGAAATGAAGCCCAGAAGGCTCAAAAGTTTTTGATCTATGTCTCAAAATTAATTAGTTCCATAATTAAAAAAAAAAAAGACCAAGTTTATTTATTTGCAGTGCAATGCCCTTTCCTTTACACTCTGCGTACTTTCCTTTACACTCTGTGTAGGTGGCACAGTGAATATAGCATTGGATTCAGAGATAGAAGACTTGGGATAAAATCCAGTTTTAGAAACTTACTAGTTATGTAACCTTGATTAAACTGTTTAAACTCTGCCTCAGTTTCCTCATCTATAAAATAGGGACAATAATGGTACCAACTTCCCGTGGTTGTTGAGAGTTAACTCAAATGAGTTAATATAAACTTCTTTGCAAAGTTTAAAGCACTATATGAATACTGTTTTATTATCACCATTCCATTTGCAAAAAAACCAAAAAAACAAAATACGTATTTGATTTAAAAGCCTCATATAAAAATAAAGTTTTGAAACATTCCCTTAATTTAAAAATTTTATAATTTTATGAACTAGCTCATAAGCTTCTATTAAACAAAATCCATTGTTTTCCCTTATTTTTCTCCACTAGAATACTACAATGCTAGCACTTATCTGAAGTAAAATCTGGTGAAAATTTTCTCTAATAGGAACATAAAAATGAATAGGATATCCAAATATAACTAAGTGAGGCCCAAAGTATATCACTCTCAGCTCTTTTTGTCAACATGGCACTCATACTTGAACTTTTGGTACCCAGAAGATGACCACAAATTTCTGGGGATTACTTTATGGTCCTATACTTTTCCTTCTATAGTTTGGTTTGTTTCTCTTTTAGTAGTCACTTAATTAGCACAATTAACTCTTTAAAAAAAGGTATTTACTAAGATGCCATGATAAAAATCGAAATAAACCATCATATCTCTACCCTAAAAATCTTACCAAATCATCTCTATCATACCATCTCTAGTATAGATTTTCCCTTTTCTCTCTGACATTGCCATTACCTTGCTATAAGTTCTCATCACATCATACCTAAACTATTGCAGTAGATTAATAGTTGGTCCTTTTGCCTCAAATCCTTCCTCACTCTATTCCATCTTCCAATTAACTATCAAATTAATATTCCTCAAACTGAAAATCTAATGATAATATTCTCTAATCCCTCTACTCATTAAAACTCAGAAACTAATTATATATCCAGAAACAAATATAAAATACTATTTTGGGCACTCAAAGCCCTGCATAACCTCCCTTCTCCATCTTCAGTCTCCTTCACTCTATAACCCTTCTTGCTTCCTCCTACATACATACTTTATGATACAATATCACAATAATACAATTTGATATTTCTAGCACATGAACCTTAAGGGCTTAATTTTTTTTTCTGATTACTGGAATGCTTTTTCTCTTCATCTTCATCTCCTAACTTTCCTGAATTCCTTTGAGGATCAACTAAACTCCTGCCTTTTACAAGGAATACATGCTGACATTTAATTTTTTTTGTGACCTCATTTAGGGTTTTCTTAGCAAAAAATACTAGAGTGGTTTGCCATTTCCTTCTTTAGCTCATATTACAGATGAGATTTGCACACCATAGAAATCATAGGGAGGGTGTGACAAAAACTATTACTGAATGTTTCTTTTATAATCTCTATGTGTAACTAATATAAGCAATTCTTAAACAAGTGATAAGGGAAGTAGCAATAGGAAGTGCAGATGTCTATCAGATGTGGGGTAGAACTTATGAATGTGAATTGCTACAATATAAATTCTATATTCAATTAGTTCTCTACTGATTTTAATAAAGGATTTTCAAAGTTTTATTGACACACATATTGTGAAAGAACAATTGACTAATCTATTTCTGTGAAAGTTATTAAGAACATCAATCATTGACTAATTCAACATTCCAGGTTGTTCCAGATGAAAAAATATTGTTTTTAATTGGGGGGAAATAAACTTTGTATCACCCCTTGTTCCCATAATATTTTTTGTCAATATATTATTCCCCTATAGAGATAAACACAGAAGCCAGTTTTTATACTTTTAGATGTTTATTCCAAGGGGAGCAAGTAAAAGTTAGCAAAAAGAAATTATGCGATATATTGTAGCTTTTGAAAGGCCAATTTTATGATATATAAAGGATTCCATGTTGTCTTTTTCATTATACCATTTACACTGCTGAATAGAGAACTGAAAGCTCATTTGATGCAAAGGGTAAAGTAGATTTGAGTTTCATTAGATATGATAAAAATATTGCAGAGAAAATTTCCTTATATTTTCATATTCCCAAAATAAGAACTATTTAATAAATACTGGACTAATATAATTAAAAACAACATTTCCATCTATATTTTACTTTTTTAGAAAAATGTTTAAAATGCCATACAAAATATATACATGGTATTTTTTCTTCACAAAGCATATAGAATAGTTTCCATATGATTCTTGGTGGGGGTGGGGTGAAATGGATATGTGAAATGGGTTAGTCAAATCAATGAAAACTCATTTCAGCCATCAATATAAAATATTTCAATTTGTTGGTAAACATTTGTGTTTTTTGTCAAATTATGCAGAGTGAATCTTTTCATTTCTTTTCTCTTCCTCTCTTTTTAAGACAAATTATTAAATCTTAAGGCCCTAAAATGTTTGTAAGTAATAAGGACTTTTCACAGATAATAATATTTTAAAATATGAGATTAACTTTACAAACTATAATAGAGAATAAGTATTTCTCATTATGGGAAAAAAAAACAAGCTACTTCTATATAAGAATAGATGAATAAAACTTTGATTTTATTTTCTAAATCTGTACTGGCTAAAATGGGAGTCATAAGGTATTGGCAGGAAGCACTTATACATAATCCTAAGGTCTGTATAATCAAATATTCAGAAGTGAAAACACAGACACATCTCACCTTCCCTCATTGCCAATAGCAAGCTTTGTCTCCATCATAACACCATTTACCCTTCATCCATTAAAGCTCTCACTTTACCATATCGTACTTTTGTATAAGGTTCCATTCTTTTTATTTCTTTGTTAAGTGTCTATCTCCTCCAAGCCCAAACAAGTCACTGAAAGCAGATATACAGATGTCATACACACACACACACACACACACACACACACACACACACACACACACACAAACACACACACCTTTTTTAGCATGACCATCCTGACCCTTAATTCACTAGAGAAATTTGTATGCCTTTTATAGGATCAGTTCTGTGATCTAGTACAGGACTAATGAGTCATAGACAAATCCCCAACTTTCTCATGTTAAACGTATGCACTAAATAAGTATGTATGGATAGTATACCATGCAGATAATAAATATCATATTACTTTACTTGATCTATACTTCTTCTAGACTTTCCTATTTCTCTGGCTGGCTGACTTTCTATGTCCAAAGAGCCACAATCCTTTCAATTCTTAGTTAATTTGCTCATCCCTTTTATTTATCCCACAGATTCATTCAGATCCCAATTTTATTATTTCTATTTCCATGAATCTTTTATTTCTCCCCTTTCTTTCCATTTATAGAGCTATCACTATAGTTTAGGCCCTAATCACTTCTGGTCTAGACTATTAAAATGGTCTGTCCACCTCTTTCTTCCTACTCAAATCCATCTGTTCTATATATGTCAAAGTGATTTTTCTAAAAAGAAAGCTTTGATCACAAACTCAATATATTTCATTGTATCATTATTATCTCTAAGATCAAGAATTTACTAGTTTATATTTAAAGCCATTTATAACCTGACCTCAGCATATATTTTCAATCCTATTATATATTCATATATTCTTTAGTTCATTTAAACTACCCTGCTTGTTGTTCATCAGCATCACATAAGTATATACCTGAAAATATCAAAATGTGAATAAGAAATTAATCAATGATGTCTTCTATTAAGCTCATCCACATAAAAAGAGGAATTAGTTGACTTTGGTGATGTAACTATGAATCCAGCTATTGAGGAAGATGAGAAATGGGTTTCTTGAGTTTTAGTACCAAATGGATTCACTTGGAATGAAGGTCCACCAGACTATCTAAGGATGGGTGAACTAGTCTAAATCATAAATAGAAAATGTCAAATCTGCCCTGCTGAGGAACTGCGGGTTCACAATTATGAATGGCTGCTGCACTTCCAGTTTAGGTGAGATAAGGAAAGAAATTGATTTATGTTGAAAAATTTTGGCTGAATTGAAATCAGGGAAAATTTGGCTTTAATTATTATTTTTAATTATGTATAATAAATATCCACACACAGAAAAATATGAGTACTGATTAAAAGCTGTCATATTTATTGAATTACATCAATGTGTTATTTTGTGTATCTTTCAGTCTAAAAAAAAGTTTCATTTGTATGTCTGCCTATACTGTCCATAACTGAAAAATCAAAAATAATTTATGTGGGTGTACCATAAAAAAGAATTTGGAAACTATTGATCCAAATCAATTCATTTCATACAATGATAGTACATGTATTCATAAAAAATATTCTGGAATTTCCTTCTGAAATAACATCAAATCAAATCAAAAACAAAACTATATATGTTCTAGAGTGACAGAACCTACAAAAAATGGCATGAAACAATTTTCTAGCTCACAATTTAGAAAGATGATAGGAAAGGTCTGTCTTATTACAATGAAGAACAATACAGTCTGGGCAATCAGTCAGAGCTCTTAAACATAGCATAAATCAGCAACCAAAGCCCCTTGGTCCTGACTTGACAGGTTAGTGGCACAGCAGGCCTGCTGTGAGGCCTCTAGCCCAAATGCAGAAATCAAAGTGCCAGCCCAGAATCTTCATGTCCAACAATGTGATTAGGTCAAGCCACCCCAGAACATTAAGACAAGCTGCCAGCTCCAGAAGCCCAGTAAAAACCAGTGAGCAGCTCCTGACCCACAGAACAAAAACCTTGGGACAGTGCCTACTGTGCCCAAAGAGAAAAGCTCAACTTTAAAAGTCATGGAATAGGCTCAAACATGTCTAACAAGCAGAAAAGAGGTCTGATCATAGAAAGCTACTATGGTAACAGGGAATATTTTTAAAGCCCCTCAAAAGAGTATAGCAATTTCAAAATGTCTACTTGTGAAGACTAGAAAAGGAGGGCAAACTGGCCTCAAACCCACAATTAGGGGGAAAATGAAAGTTATGCAAGAGAGAGCCAGCAACTTGGAAAAGGGAGGACAAAAATTTACTGAAGACAACAATTTATTAAAAATACAATAGACAAAATTGAGTGGAGGGAATCCACTGGTGAGTACTCCATAAAAATTAGAATTGGTCAAATGAAAAAGAAAAATACACAAGATAAGTAAAGAAAAAAAAATCTTAAAAATTATAATTGGCTAGTGGAAATTAAAACTCTATCAGATATCAAGAATCAAATAAAATCAAAATAATGAAAAAAAAAGAAGAAAAAATGTAGAATACCTGATGAGAAAAGCAATTGACCTAGAAATAAGTCTAGGTAATATATTTTAAGAATTATTGTACTACTTGAAAGTCATGATCAAAAAAAGAACTTGGGCATCTTTCAAGAAATTATCAAAGAAAACTACCCTGATGTCTCATAAACAAGAAGACAAAATAGAAATTAAAAGAATCTACCAATCAATTCAAGAAAGAGATCACAAGATAAAAACTCCAAGGAACACCATATGAATATAGATATAAAAGAGCTATTATGTTTGAGGGAAAGATGGGAAGGATTTGAATCTTACTCATTGTATTTAACTCACAGAGCCAATAATATAGTAAACCAGTTGGATATAAAAATCCATCTTACTTTTTAGGGAAGTAGGAGGGAAAGGGGAAATAATATGAAGAAAAGGGTGATAGAAAGGAAAGCACAAGGGAGAACAGAAATGTATAGAAGAAAGGGAAAGAAAATGGAAAAGGACTAATAGAAGGAATAGCAAATTAAAGAAGATGGTGGACAAAAGCAAAACACTGCTACCACCAAGTATTAGAGCATGCAAATTACAATAGGAGAAGTTAAGAGAGTTGAAGGAAGGAATAGATAGCCAAACTATACTTACTAGTGGGGGAATTTCCACCTTGCTTTATCAGAACTAGATTAATTGAATCACAAACAAACATATCCAAAACAAAACAAAACAAAACAAAAAAAGAAATTAAGGAGGCAAATAGAATTTTTTAAAAAGTTAGGTGTAATAGACCTTTGGAGAAAATTGAATGGGGACAGAAAGTAAAAGACATTTTTCTCAGTGTTACATGGAGCCTATATAAAAATTGAACATGCATTAGGGCATAAACCCCTCAAAATCCAAAGCAGGAAGACAGAAATAATAAATGCATAGTTTTCAGTTGCAATAAAAATTACATGCCATAATGATCAGGTAAAATACACCAAAAATTAACTGGACTCTAAATAATCTAATCCTAAAGAATGACTGGGTAAACAAAAAACCATTGAAACAATCAATAATTTTGTCCAAGAGAATGACAAAAATGAGATAACATACCAACATTTATGGGATACAGCTAAATCAGTTCTTAGAAGAAATTTGCTTCTCTATATGCTTACTTTAATAAAACAGAGAAAGAAAAGATTCATGAATTGGTCATGCAAATAAAAAAGCAAGAAAAATGCAAATTTAAACCCCCAAATAAATATCAAATTTGAAATTCTGAAAAATAAAAGGAGAAATTAATCAAATTGAAAGTAAGAAAACTATTGAACTAATAAAAAATGAGAGTTTTATTAAAAAAAACTTTAAAGTAGATAAACCTTTATTTGGAAAAAGATAAGAAGAAAACTAAATTACCAATATCAAAAATGAAAAGGGTGAACTTACCACTGATGAAGAGGGAATTTGAGCAATAATTAGGAGCTATTTTGCCCAACTGTGTGCCAATAAATCTGATAATCAAAGTGAAATGAATAAATATTTACAAAAATTTAGACTGTCCAGATTAACAGAGAGGAAAAAAATTACATAAATAGTTCCATTTTAGAAAAAGTAGTTGAACAAGCTATCAATGAACTCCCTAAGAAAAAATCTCTAGAGCCAGATGGATTTACAAGTGAATTTTACTAAACATTTAAAGAATAATTAACTCCAATATTGTGGAAATTATTTGGAAAATTGCAGGAAAAATACTCTTACAAAATACTTTTTTATGACACAAATAGGATGTTGACAGCATAAACCAGAAGGGCCAAAACAGAGAAAGAAAATTATAGGCCAATTTCCCTAATGAATATTGATGTAAAATCTTAATTTTTTTTTAACATTATTATGTTAAATATTAGCAATTATTAGCAAGGAGAATATAGCAACTTATCTCCAGGATGGTATACTATGACCAAGGAGGATTCATAGCAAAAATGCAGGACTGGTTCATATCAGGAATACTATTAACATAATTGACTATATCAATAAAAATAACAGAAATCATGATTTTATATCAATAGTAGCAGAAAAAGCATTTGAGAAAATATAATACCCCTTGCTATTTAAAAATACTAGAGAACATAGGAATAAATTGAGTTTTCTTGAAAATAATAAGTAGCATCTGTCTAAAACCATTTTAATACAAACATTACATGTAATGAACATAAACTAGAAGCATCCCCAATAAGATCAGGGGTGAAGCAAGATGGTCCATTATAATCATTACTTGTCAATATTGTATTAGTAATTATAGTCTTAGCAATAAGAGAAGAAAGAGAATTTAAAAGAATTACAATAGGTAATGAAGAAAGCAAATTATCACTCTTTGTAGATGATATGATGATATACTTTTTTTTCTTTTTTGTTTATTTATTTTATAATTGTAACTTTTTTTTTGACAGTACATATTCATGGGCAATTTTTTACATTATCCCTTGCACTCACTTATGTTTCTATTTTTCCCTTCCTTCCCTCCACCCCTTCCCCTAGATGGCAGGCAGTCTTATACATGTTAGATATGTTATAGTATATCCTAGACGTGTGCAGAACTAAGTTTCTTGCTGCAAAGGAGAATTGGTAAGGTAAAAGGTAAAAGAAGGTAGAAATAACCTGGGAAGAAAAAACAAAAGTGCAAGCAGTTTACACTCATTTCCCAGTGTTCCTTCTCTGGATGTATCTGATTCTGTCCATTATTGATCAATTGGAACTGAATTAGATCTTCTCTTTGTCGAAGATATCCACTTCCATCAGAATACATCCCCATACAAAAACTGGGTATGCACAGTTTGATAACTTTTTGGGCATAATTCCAGATTGCTCTCCAGAATGGTTGAATTCGTTCATAACTCCACCAACAATGTATCAGTGTCCCAGTTTTCTCACATCCCCTCCAACATTCATTATTATTTTTTCCTGTCATCTTATCTAATCTGACAGGTGTGTAGTGGTATCTCAGAGTTGTCTTAATTTGTATTTCTCTGATCAATAGTGATTTGGAACACTCTTTCATATGAGTGGAAATAGTTTCAATTTCATCATCTGAGAATTGTCTGTTCATATCCTTTGACCATTTATCAATTGGAGAATGGCTTTCTTATAAATTAGAGTCAGTTCTCTATATATTTTGGAAATGAGGTCTTAAATATGATGGTATACTTAAAGAATCTTAGAGAATCAATTAAAAAACTACAAGAAACAAGTCACAACTTTGACAAAATATTAGTATACAATGTAAATTCAAATAAATCATCATCATTTCTATATGTTACCAACAAAGTCCAGCAGCAAAAGTTACAAAGAGAAATTCCATTTAAATAATTGTCAAGGCAAAGTCAGGAACAATATGCACACAATTACAAAACACTTTCCAGGCAAAATTAGATCTAAATAATTGGAAGAATATCAAATGCTTATGCGTAGGCCTAGTTAATATAATAAAAATGACAATTCTACTTAAATTAATCTACTTATTCAGTGCCATACCAATTAAACTGCCAAGAAATTACTTTACAAAGCTAGAAAATAATAAAATTAATCTGAAAAAACAAAAGGAAAAGAATTTCAAAGGAATTAATGAGAAAAAATGCAAATAAAGGTGGCTTAGTTGTAACAGACCTAAAACTATACTATAATGTAGTGGTCATTAACACCATTTGGTACTGGCCCAGGAAATACTTGTTGAATGATTATGGTAATCTAGTGTCTGATAAAGACAAAGGCTCCAACTTCTGGAATAAGAACTTACTACTTA
This sequence comes from Sminthopsis crassicaudata, assembly GCF_048593235.1. NCBI lineage: Eukaryota > Metazoa > Chordata > Mammalia > Dasyuromorphia > Dasyuridae > Sminthopsis > Sminthopsis crassicaudata. Next base: position 521,732,498 of record NC_133617.1, read on the forward strand.
ACAAAAAATTCTTGTAGAATTGAAAATTAGTATGGCAGAAAGTAGGCACTGACACACACCTAAAATTGTATATCCAGATAAGGTTTAAATGGGTTCACAATTTGGACATAAAGCGTGATACTATAAGCAAATTAGGAGATTCAGATGATGATTTTAAAACCATTTATAGTCATATGAAAACATTCTCTTAATCATTTTTGATTAGAGAAATGCAAACAACTCTGAGGTAACACCTCGCACCTCTTAGATTGGGTAAGATAATAGTAGAAGATAATGATAAATGTTGGTGGGAATTAAGGTATTAAAAGTAGTTAAACTGCTTTTGATGGAGAATTATGGATTTTAATTGCTTATCCATTTGAAATTAAAATTATGAGTCTAGAAATAGAAAGAGGTTCTGACTCTTAACAAAATAGTTAATACCCTTAGATCTTTGTCAGATGAGGAATAGAAAATATTTTACACAGTTAATTAGTATGGCAATCCCTAGATAAAGCAGATAAAGCAGTTGTTCTCTGGAACCGTATGCTAGAGATTTGAGCTTTAGTACAGAAGATCTATCCAAGTGTCAAAAAAAAAAAAAAAGCCCACAATGTCCATATAGACTTGGTATTCTTTTTAATGCAAAGAATTTCAAGGGAAATAACTCATTCTAGACACTTTTCCTACTAAATTAACAACTTTTGAATAGTGCTAAAAATCCTTCTCTCAGTATAATCAAATAATATCCCAAACTGAAAAACATTAATTTGATTTAAGGACTATTATAACAAAGAACATTAATAGAAAACTTAGTCTGGCCCTAATCAAAATAAATTCCAAATAATTATTTAATAAATAGCTCAACTACTCTTAATGGATTGGTGGAGGAGGTGCTGGTGGGGAAGATGTAGGATAGAGGGGACATACTTTCTATTAGTGTTAAATTTGTAGCTCACAACATTTATGGGCAAACATTTACTTTGAATTGCTCTTGAAGCAAATTTAAGTTATAGAAATGTATGTTGCAAATAATGAAATCTAAATGGCAGAGAACTGTTTTTAGAGTAAGTATTTGTCAAATAAAATGGTTCTACTGATGATCTGTCACTGCTTTTATACTACTGTGAAAAATGTGAATAAAATACAAAGAACTCACTTCTTCAATGTTAAAATATTATTCAATAGAAGCCTTAATACACCCTATTTCAGCAATCTTTTTAGCCCATTTTTATGGAATAACTGGCTATTTATTCATGGCTTTATTGAAAATAGGAATAAAATATTACCCATAGGTCTCTCCTCTTTCTCACTGTAGCTGGTGATATTTAGAGTCCAATGAAAAATTTGAAGGTTATAATAATCATCTACCACAATAGTATACAATTTGTTTTCTGTACTAAATCTCAATAGGTTGAAACCACACTGGGGAAATCAAGGCCCATAATGAAGCTGCAGCAATTTGGTTTATCAATCTATGGGGGATTCTCTGAAGGTGACAATCTTATAGAAATGACTCTTAGATTCCATTTATGACTTCAGATCATGTGTATATTTATTTAACTATATTCAGCAGTAGAAAAAAAGTGGAGAAGATGGATTTGCTCTACAAATTATTAGTAATGCTAGCACAACTAATTCTACAAATTATTAGTTATGCTATCACAACTAATTTAACAGTCTCTTGGTCATTTCTAGTCATTTTTTATGAAGGAAAGAAATAAATTGAAGAAACTATTACAATCTATAGAGATTGGTACAATACTATTTCATGATTTGGATGAGACACATAGGATGAGTAGGCATGGATGGATGGATATAAAGTGTGTAGAAAGAAGGAATAAACACAGAGATGAAATCACAGACTTAATGAAGTAACAAAATTAAAGATGATCTGTCATTTTGAAGGTTCCTGTGCTCCAAACTTGCTACCATTAAAATATGAGATTGGGAATACTTAGCCCCATGTTTGTAATTATCATCCTTAATTTTGATGTATAAATGGTTGAACAGATTTGATTTAGTTTTCTCTTCAAATTCTAAAACATTAAATTATTTTAAGTAGGTTCATGTTATCTAAACCAAAACCATCCACAATTAAATTTTGATTAGGTAGGACTCTACCACCTATGTTTCTTTTTTCAGCCCCATTGCTTTAAAATATAGATAATCTCTAATCTCATATTCCTTTTATATTTATAGTGTCATATAAGATTTCTGTAAGTGAATGTAAATGACTTCTCACATTAATTCTATTATTTACTAGCTTGTGATTTTTGGATAAGCCACTTTACCTCTGTGAGTCAGTTTTCTTATCTTTCAAATGAGAACACAAATTATTAATATATTGCTTTCTTATGTCTTAACTTTTAAACCCATGTCTCTTCTAAATGTCATTGTTTCAATCAGAGTCATGTCCATTGTTTCAGTGTTTTAGTTTCACAATCTGGGCATTATTTTTCAACTTTTCTCTAACTCTGACCCTATATATCCAATCAGTTGAAAAATCTTCCTTTTTTTTTTTAAACCATTTCAAAGTCCAATCCATTCTATCTATTCACATAATTGTCACTTTGGTTCAGACTTTCATTAACTCTTGTCTAGATTATTACAATAAATTCCTAACTCGTTTCTCTGTCTGAAGCTTCTCATCATTCCATTTCATCCCTAAATGTGCTGCCAAGTTAATTTAACATAATCACAGATCACATGACTCCACTACTATCTCTAGGATGAAATATAAACTCTGATCAGCTTTTGAAGTTCTACACTATATGGTCCCGCATAGTTTAGCATCATTTCATTTTAGCACCATTGGACATTACTATCTCTTCAAAATTCTGCTACCCAGCCAAACTGCCCACGTCTCTGTTCCACATGCAAAACACTCAGGCTTATGCTTATGCATTATCCATCTCTCATATCCTCTTTCCTGACTTAGTCCTCATATAGTCTGTCTCCTTATAAGAAACAACTAAAACATTATTTTTGCATAAAATTTTTCCAAAGGAATTGGTAGTATCAAGCTTCCCCCAATCCCTTGTAGATATGTAGATATATGTATGCATACATACATGTTTATGTATATATATATATATATAAACAGAATGTTTGTATGTATATGTACAAAATATACACAAAGTATATATTTACATAGACAACATAAATATATACATATATTTTGCTTATATTTTTATACATAAATATAACATGGACCATATGTGTTTGTATACATTCACACATATACATATATAATTTATATTATATATTTTTAATATTTACTTGTTTCCCCCAATTAAAATGGAAGTTCCTTATTGAACATTGTTTTATTTTTTATATGCTTTTACCCAACATCTAACTTATAGTGAATACTTGATACTTTTTGATTAACAAATTCTTTTTTTAGATAAGTCAATTCTCAGAATTTTGTATGGAGTAGAACTCAGAGCTTGCTTCCAATTGGATGGAAAAGCAATATAGGAGTCTTTTTAATTGGACAAAATAAGGATTGTAGTATGGGCAGCTTTACCTGAGAGGGAGATTGGAAGAGATTCTCACTAGAACTTGACCTCGTTGCCTTGTTCATCTGGGAATTAGCAACTCTTCTAGGTATTAACTGACAGCCTGCTATGAGGATCCTCTGTTTTTACTGTTGTGCCAAAACATAAAGAATGGCTCTCAATATTACTGTTACATCCATTATTCTAACAGTCTGTGCAGCATGACTTGACAAATACTTTTCTCACAATGTTGAATACAAGGCCAGAGAAGCTAATCAGTAGCCAACATCAATGTGTCCTGGGAGACTTGTGTCAAGATACAGCAAGGTCTTGATTAATGAGAATAATGTATCTCCTTGATGTAGTGGCATTATTCGAATTAAAACTGCATATATCCATTGGGTTGGAAGTAATTACCATATTTTACATAATTATAATGATAAATAGAGCAAAATCAAATACTCACAACCACTTCAGGGGATTCATTATTTGCTCTGATCAGGATCTAGCTGGAATATTCCTTTGGGAAAGGATGGTTATAGTGGTCATTCCTTGTTTTTAAATTCTGTATTATACTTTACGTAAATATCCTTTACTTTATTGTGATGTCATGGGATTCATTCCAGTTTGGTTTGTGAGTATTCAACAGAAATGGAGGCTCATGAGGCATACATTGAAAAAATTAAGAGGGGTAATCAAAAAGTTCCAAGTTCTATACATATACAAAACCCTTTAAAAATTGTTCAAATGCTTCATGTATGCTCCTTTCTTTCACCCCCACAATTGTTCAAACAAAAAGGCAAGCCTAAAATTATTGTCCTCAATTTAGTGACTTTCCCAAGATCAACTTTAATTAACTTTAAACTAAAACTAAAAAGCTAAACTTAAAAGAATGGGATGAAAAATATATCAAGCATATCCACTAAAATGCAATGGAGAGAAATCATGATAAAGTATAAAGAAAGCAGTTATAATACCTAGAAGCTTGCAGGACCAAAAAAAAAAAAAAAAAAAAAAAAAATCCAAGACAGAAGCTAGTTGTAAAATCAGTGGATTCAGATATGCATTTGTGTATTCTGAAAATGTAAATAACAAGAATAAAGAAATAGAGGTCCTTATGGAAGGAGGCACATTTTACCTGATAGTTAGCCCTGTGTATTAGAAGGCCAAAACCCATGACTATCTCATTGTTCTGCAAATGTTTGCTTTATTGAAAAGAAAAAAAAAAGCTAGAAAAATGGGTTGGGGTCAGTAGTACTGTATATTAAGAAAGTACACTCATGTAAGGAAGCAAGAAATGCTGATCCTGAGAGTTTTGTCAAATGCTCAGTAATTACATGAATACTTATGAGTTAAAATTAGACTAAATCTAGAAACCACTGAGTCCAATTCCATAATCTTTATAAAGACATTAATTATTTAGAAAGATATGAATTGATAGAGAATGAAGTAAAGAGATCTAAGATAATTTACAAATTTACATTGTAACATCAATCCAATACAAATACACAATTTGAGAATTTTTATAAACAGAGGAAGAATACAAGCAGAATTGAGAAAACAGTTTATACAATGTCATTATCATTATAAAAAATAAACAACTTTTAAAGTTGTAAGAACTATGATCATTGAAATAATCATTCATGAGTTCAAAAGATTAATTGTAAAATATGCTGTCTATAACAGATGGATTTCGAGTGTAAAATGAATCATTTTGTTTCATATAGCCATTGAGGTTATCTTTCTTATGCAGTTGTGCATATTTATTACAATTGTTTCTTTTCTTTTATTTTTCACAGTGAGATACAGGTAGAAGAAGAGAATAAATTTCTGTTATTTTTTTTAAAGAGAGGTGAGAGGGTGCTGCATATATGAATCATTGCATATATTTTCAAATAAATATGTGAGTAATTCAAATACAAATTAACTAAAATAAATATATTATTAATTTTACTTTGTTATAAGATACCTCTCACAAGGCAGGAGTAATCTATAAGTATTTGTAAGATAAAACAAAAAAATCATAATGCTTAAAAAAGAAATATATTCAACAATGTTTGAAATAAACGTTTTTTCATGTTGACTCATAGAAAACAAAAAAAAATCAAATAATTATATTAAATTGAAATTTACTATAGTGGAGAGAAATGAAGATTTCCATTGCTTTACAATGTGTCCATCATAATATTGGTAAATATACTTCTTTGGTAATCATCAAAGCTTTTAATATTGCTTTAGAAAATTTGTAACCTCCATTTGAAGATAATTTAAAAGCATTTTCTTTCATATGGTACATATTTTCCCCCTTCCTGTGAAAATATCTTAATGTATTTATTATAACGATATAAAATTAAAGAACTTCAGGTGGCAGGTAATTTACTATAATATTTTATAGGCTATTGTTATCAGATTAATCTTTCCTTAAGTATTCATTTTAAAATATATTTTTTCTTCAATTCAAAAGTGGAGGTTTGACTAAATTGCACATACTGTTCCAGATAATGTAATAATTTCTAGAAACATAGTTTAATATTTTACAAAATACATTTTAAGATGTTATTATGCTGCCAGATGAAGTAACAACTGATTAATTCCTTTTTCTTATATCTATCCAGATATACATCATTCATTGTGCTCTATATTTAATGTTATTTTAAAATATAAAGTAAAAGAGACATTTAAATTTTTATAATGCATTACAGATACATCCCAATTGGTGATAATGATGAAGATATTGAAAGTATATTCAAAATTAATAGATCACTATATTTTAAAGGTGATTGTCAGTACCACAGCTATGCAAATATATGAGGTCTTCAAATATCCAGGGATACAATTGTTGTTAGTGTTATTTTTTTACTTGATAGAGTCTTGAATTCATACAATCTAACCAGTAAAATGAATGAATGAATGAATGATTGAAGAAATGAATGAAAATTAATTCACATGACAAGTATTATGATGAATGTTGGGGATATAAATAGGAAATTAAAAGAATCTCTCCTTTAAAAGTGCTGAAATGCAAATGGAGAAGAAAAAATAAAGTCTTATTTCCCTTTCTATTTTGAAGTTTGGTTACACCAATTCAATTTTATGTTATCATTTTAGTCCAAGTATTAGTTTAGTTTAGAGGAAAAAAAAAAAGTAAGATAACAATTGGATGGTTTCCATTCTATGTCTTTCATCATTCTATCTACCATGGACAGCAGTCTCATACTTTTTTTGATCTCCTCTTTCTCTAGTGTACATTAGAATGTGCCTCAATGTTTTTTGCCACCAGATGATGAATTTTAGGATTGCTCATAGTATTTTTAAAATATTTTTTAATTTTTTTCTCAGTTACATAGCAAGAAATATTTTAGCATTCATTTTTACAAGATTTTGAGTTCCAACTTTTCCTCCCTCAATCTCTCTCCTCTACTCTTCTAAAACTGGTAAGCAGTTTCATAGAGTTTATACATGTGCTATCACATGAAATATGTTCTATATTAATCTGAATTATAAAAGAAGAATCAGATCAAAAGAAAAAATGAGAAAATAAAGTAAGTGAAAAAATACTTTGATTTGCAGAGTTCATCAGTTTTTTATTTGGATATGGATAGAATTTTCCACTTGTGAATTCTTTTACTTGTCATTGTGATGCTGGGAAGATCTGAGCAATTAATAGTTGATCATTACAAAATATTGTTTATACTGTATACAATGTTCTCCTAGATCTGCTAATTTCACTTTGCATCAGTCTGTATAACTAGGCTTTTCCAAAATCAGCCAGTTCATTTCTTATTGCACAGTAGTATTCCATTACATTCATATACCACAGCTTGTTCAACCATTCTCCAAATGGTGGAGTATCTATCCCCTTATCTTCCAATGTTTTGTCATCATGAAAGAGGTCGCTATAAATTTTTTTCAAATATAGTTCTTTTTCCTTTTTATATGGTTTCTTTGGTATATACACCTGGTAATGATATTGCTGGAATGAAGTCTTTGCACTTTGACAGCATTATTTATGCATCATTTAAAACTGCATTCCAGAATTTTTTCTTGCTACTTGTAGTAGTTTTAGCTTGACATGATAGATCTAAAATTTGGCTATAATTTTTTTTGAAGTTTTTATTTTGGAATCTTGTTCCTGAGATGATTAGTGGATTCTTTCAATGCCTATTTTGCCCATTGATTCCAGTTCACCAAGGCAATTTTCCTTGAAAATTTCTTGAAAGATTCTGTCCAGTTCCTCTTTTAGATTATGGATTTGAGGGAGCCCAGTAATGCAAACATTTTCACTCTTATAGTTATGAGGTATTTTATATTTTTTCCAATTTCCCATTATTTTGAATTTTTGATTGATTCTTGATGTCTCATAGAATCATTAGCTTTAATTTAACAGAATTACAACTTTTAAGGAGGTTTTTTTTTTTTCCTAAGCTAGCTTTTGTACTCTTTTTTTTCCCTCTAGCCAAATGGATTTTTTAAGGAATAATTTTCTTCAGTATAATTTTTTTTTCAATTGGGGTTAAGTGACTTGCTCAGGGACACACAGTTAGGAAGTATTAAGTATCTGAGACCAGATTTGAACTCAGATCTTCCTGACTTCAAGGCTGGTGCTCTATTCACTAAAATTAGTGAATAGAATGTATTGGACAACTCTACTTTTTTATGCAGTTTTCTTTTTCCAAAATGTTGACTCCTTTTTCATAATTCTCTTGCTTTATACTCATTTATTTTCCCAATTTTTCTTATTCCTCTCATATAATTTTCAAGCATTTTTAAAATTCTTCTATGAGATCTTTCTGAACTTGAAGACCTTTCCCAATTTTACTTTGGGTTTTTGCCCATAACTGTTTTGACATTGTTATCCTTTTCTAGGTTTATGTCTTGGTTAGACTTTTATTGTTTTTTGCTCTTTTTGGGGAGAAGAGACTTTTTTCCTTTTTTAAAAAAATTGATCTTTGCTCTCTGCTCAGAAGAGGTGCTGTCTCAGGCTTCTTGTTCCAGTGGCTTTAGTCCCAAGATGTTTACTTGGTGCTGTATTGATGTTTCTTTGAGACTGGTGCTGCTTTGAGGGAATGGGGTGAGGAGTGGCTAGTGCCCCTGAGGCTATAGGGATCTTAACAGCTCACTTGATATGGATCCTCGGCTGGGGTCCTAGTGATGGTTTCTGAAGTATGCTGGGACCTGGTGAGATATTTTTGCATTTCTGAAGGGCTAAACTGAAACACATGGCTATTTGACACAGGGATGCTGCCTGGTTGGCCAGGAATACACTGAAGCATGTTGGGGTTAGGACTGGTAGCTGCCTGTTTGCTGAGGTACTCACACAGTTGGTATCTTTCCCTGCTACTGTACTAAAGCACATAGTAGTTTGGCAGCTAGCAAAGGCCTGTCTGCCTCAGGGCCACAGTAAAGCATGCAGTGATACCCAGTGTTGAAGTCAAATTATTCTACCACACTAGGGCTCAAGATCTACTCCTCTTGCTAAGGTGGGACTTGCTGCTGATCTGCTGGGAGACTTTCTGTCCCAACCTGTGCTATCCCTCACCCAAGTGAAATGGACCCGTCCTCCCAATCCTCCAAGTTTTATGAGCTAAATGAATTGGTTCATTCTGTCTCTTGGCTGGTTCTGATGCTGCAGGATTTGTTCTGGGGTACTTATTCCATGACTGTCCTATCTGGAGGTCAATATGAGAGAGCCACAGCAATCTACTGCTTACTCTACCATCATGACTCTCAGAAGTCTTGCAGATGGTATTTTTAAAGAAATGTGACATATTCTAAAATAATTTTTATTCTTATTTACATCTTTTTTTTTTTTTTTTCTGGAGCAATTGGTGTTAAGTGACTTGCCCAGGGTCACACAGTTAGGAAGTGTTAAGTTTCTGAGACCAGAGTTGAACTCAGGTCCTCCTGACTTCAGGGCTGGTGCTCTATTCACTGAGCCATGTAGCTACCCTTACATCTTCTTTCTTATTGAATATTCACAGTAATAGAGACTTTTAGAGTTTAAAAATAGTCTAAAGATTTCATCTTGTGCATCTTACTCTCAAAATTAAGAAAAATAAGATCAGTAGAGATTCCTAACCTAAGAACAGAACTAAGTAGCATTAGAGATAGGACTAGAAGACAAGTATCCTTTTTTCTTTGCAATGGTATGTTTTCATAGATTATTTTTAAAAATTACATGTTGGGAAATTTTGTTATTCTCACAAAGGCTTATCTACATTTTTCATACAAATACAAGAAGTTATTTTTAAAAGAAATTATTAGAAAATATATTATTTTCTATATTTTAAAGAAAATAAATACAGGGATGGACAAAAATAAAAGAATTTTAGAAAATTCTTAAAGTAACATTGAAAAATAGTTTGGGAAAAATATTTGAAGATGTAGTATCAGATAAAATTCAAGTTTTAATTTAATACCCTAGTAATTATTTTCTTGTTTAATTCAGAGAAGCATTATTATAGTATTTATATTGTTGTTTAATGCAATTATTAGCTAAAGTTATTTAAATTTACATAATAACAGTACCCTGAAAAATTGGGCCCTCGCCAAAGTAATTTCCATAAAACAATCATTCCATTTAACTGCTCATGTTTATTCAAAATTATAGGCCATTACTGTTTCAACACTAGCAAATTTAATCATTTAAAAAAGGTTTATATATATCAGGGGAATGCAAAATTTGATTGCTACAAAGTAAAGCAGTGTAATCTCAGGTTTCTCATTAAATACATTTTTATGAATGGTATGACTATCTTTGTTTATGCATTCACAGTTGTATTCATGGAATGACAATTGATGATTTCAGAGGAAAAAAAATCTACTTGTGCTAGCTTGTAGTTTCATGTTCTCTATTTAACACATGAAGTAATTAGAAGATATATAATACCAAGTAATTCTGAAAATTAAGGGGCCACTCGTTCAAATTACCAGTGGGGTTAAAAACCTTTGAATGTTACAAAATAAGTCTACAATGTGCTTCCTGTTTTGATGAAGCTAAACCTATATTTGAGGTTCCAAAAATCTATAAATTTTTAACCCTTTAATATTACTTGAAGGTAGTTTCTTCTTTGGTTAAAGAGGGAAAACAAATACATTCCCTTATAGGTTTAACTAAATAATTAAGATTATTTGATAAAATTCAATTCTCTATGTAAAAGGAACATTAAAAATGGTTTCAAGAGTGAAAATATCTTGAGATGTTCTCTGAAATATAGTTTTAAAAAGTGTTCAAACATTAGATAACTTGATCTCAGTGAAAGTTTTTGAATTCAATTTTAATTTTCAAAATAATGTTTCAAGATAATGAAACAATTTATAGTATGGCTCTTTTACAAGACAAAAAGGATCTTGGTTAAAACAATTAATATTTTCCTAATTGGTCAACTCTTTCTTTCTTTCACTATAGTTACCATTTCAGAAAACTAGCTATTAATTATTTTTTGTTTGTTTTCATTTTTGTTTTTTCCCCTAACTGATCGAGTTTCTTCCCTCTTTTGAACATTAAGGGATCTGTGGCAAGCAGCAACTGTCTTCTCAATTGGTAAATTTTCCCTTTTCCCCACTATGGCTATAATGATTTGAAAAACAATGTTAGTTTCTACAGTTGAGTAGATATTAACAGCAAGCTTGTAATCTTTTTGCTGGTAGAAGTATCTTATCCCAGTGTTGATGGCTGCTGACCTAGGTGTAGTTGTTGAAAGTTGGGAGACCTGTTGCAATTTCTTAAAATAAGACAACAATAAAGTTTGTCACATTGATTGAGTCTTCTTTTCATTTGAACACTTAGAGGCCTTGTAGAATTATTAATTGGCCTAATTTTTATATTGTTGTATATTGGGTTAGCAAAATTTGAGGAAAAAGAAAAAACTTAGGAATGACAGATCTTTGTGAACAGACAGAACACACATAATGTTTATTATAAGTTCTCTTTCTTCTATGGTTGTGCTTTGTGATGTCCCCAAATAATTATATTAGTAACATCAAAAATAACTGATCACAGATTATCTTAAAAGATATAATAATAAAAATGTTTGCAGGGGGCAGAGCCAAGATGGCAGAGAGGACACACACATCTTCCTAAACTCTCTTTTTCCCTCAATCTATTTTAAGGAAATTCTGCTTTGGAATTAGTGCTTGACTTTCAGAACCCATAAATATTGGGAGTACAACACATTACCAACTGAAGATAATCTTGAAATTCTCCAGAAAAGGTCTGTTTTGGTCCTGGGTGGGAATGGAATGGGGTTAGGCAAGGCACAGACCTCAAAACAGCAGTGAGAGCACAGGAAGCAGCTCAAGCTGAGCCAACTGGAGGGGGATGGGCTGTGGTCTCTGTTGGGGGAAAATCTGCAGGGAGAAAGAATTCTACTAACATGTTGGCTACACTACCCTGGGGGCAAGCCGGTAGAGAAGCTATAAACTGAGATGCTGAGAAGCTATAAACACAGGGAGTAAAGACTTCATTCCCAAAAGGCTATAGTCTCTCCAGACTTGGCCATACCCATCCAACACCTGGAGGGACTCAGTGTGATACAAGCACAGATGTAGTTGTTGGTCCCAGCACAGTCTTAGTAGCTGTCTTTCTACTGCTGCTGATTTCAGCACAACCACTAATCTGAGTGCAGCCAGTGAGTTCTGTCCCACTGCCCCTTCACTGCCACTTCCTATTGTCTGCAGAGGCAGCTTGAAAATACCACATTGCCCTCCATAAGCAGATCATAGTTTTTTTTGTTTTTTTGTTTTTTCGTTTTTCCCAAAATGATCAAAAATGCAAAGTGGACTCTAAATATAGAGACTTTCTATACAGAAAGAGAGCAAGAAGACTTAAAATGCTGAGGAGACTAAAAGCAATTTGTCTGTAGATCCAAAGGTAGATATAATCTGATCTCTATCACACAAGGCTCCCATAGAAGAAATTAAAAAGGATCTTAAAAGATAGCTAGAAGAAAAATGGGGAAAGGAAAAGAAAACATTGCAAGAGGGTCAGGCTAAGTCATATTACTTATTAAAAGATAGAGTAGATAAAGTAATCAACTCCCTAAAAATAAAATTTGTGAATTAGAAAAGGAAAAGAATTCCAAGGGAAAAAAAAAAATCTGTGAATTGGAAAAAGAAAATAATTCTTTTTTAAAAAATTGGCAAAATGGAAAAAAATCTGTAGAACAAAACTACTCATTTAAAAACTCAATTGGACAAATACAAAAAGAAATTAAAAAGTAAATGAAAAAAGTAATTCATTAAAATTAAATTTGAACAAATAGAAATGAAGGATTCGATGATACACCAAGAATCAGTCAAGCAAAATCAAAAAGTGAAAAAAAAAGTTTAATACCTACTTCGGGAAACAACAGACCTGGAAAATAGATTTAGTAGAGATAATCTAAGGATTATTGGATTCCTGGAAAATCATGATGAAAAAAAGAGCCTAGACACTATTTTTTCAGGAAATCATCAAAGAGAACTGCCCAGATGTTATAGAAATGAAAGGTAAAATAGATATTAAAATAATTCATCGATCACCTACTGAAAGAGATCCCCAAATCAAAACTCCAAGAAATATTGTGGCTAACTTCCAGAACTATCAGACCAAGGAAAAAATACTACAAACAGCCAGAAAAAAAATTTCAACCAAAAAGCCACAAAAAAAGATCATTCAGAATCTAGCAGAATTAACATTAAAGGATCTTCCAGGGAAGAAGATGGACATTCAATAAAATAGGTGGATTCAATTTATTTCTGATGAAAAAAACCAGAGTTAAACTAAAAGTTTGACCCTCAAGTATAGGATTCAAGAGAAGCATAAAGAGGTAAAAAGAACTCTTGAGAATTGTATTTCTGCTATGACTATACATAGAGAGTACATGTATAATTTGGTTTTCCCTTATATTATAAAAAAGGAGTTAGAAGTGGAAAGGTAGTTGTACCAGAAAAAGGAAAAATGGAGGTAAAAAGAGAGAAACTACATCTCACAAAGAGGCAAAGGAAACCTATTATATCTGAGGGAATGAAGGGATGGGGATGAACATAGTATGAATTTTACTCTCATCAGATTTAGCTCAAAGAGAAAATATTAGACATATTTGGTTTACATAGAAACTTCTTCCACTTCATTGAAAAGTGGGAGGGGAAAAGCAAAAATGGAAGGAGTAGGATAAATATAAAGGAATATACAAATAGTAAGGAAAAGGTTTAAGAAAAGGGGAGGGACTTCAAGGGGGAGAGAGGGATTCTAAAGAGGTTTGATTATATTAAGTTTAAAAGCTTTTGAATAAATAAAACTAATATGGACAGGATTAGAAGGGAAGCAATAAACCTGGACAAATTTTTACACTAAAGGTTCTGATAAAGGCCTCCTATCCAAAATATATAATTTATAAGAAATCAAGCCATTCTTCTATTGATAAATGGTCAAAGGATATGATTTGGATGAAGAAATTGAAACTAATTCTAGTCATATGAAAAGGTGTTCCAAATCATTATTGATCAGAGAAATGCAAATTAAGACAACTCTGAGATACAACTTTGCACAGATTTGCAGATTGGCAAAGGTGACGGGAAAAGATAATGCTGAATGAATGTTGGAAAAACTGGGACACTGATGCATTGTTGGTAAAGTTGTGAACGGATCCCACCATTCTGGAGAGCAATTTGGAACTAAACTCAAAAAGGTATCAAACTGCATACCCTTTGATGCAGCAGTATTACTACTGGGCTTATATTCCGAAGGGCAAGGGACCTGTATGCACAAAAATGTTTGTGGCAACTCTTTTTGTAGTAGCTAGAAACTGTAAATTAAATGGATGCCCATCAGTTGGAGAATGGCTGAATAAATCGTTGTATAGGAATGTTATGGAATATTATTGTTGTATAAGAAATGACCAACAGGATGAATACAGAGAGGCTTGGAGAAACATGCATGAACTGATGCTAAGTGAAATGAGCAGAAGCAGGAGATCATTATGCACTTCAACAACAATATTATATGATGATCAGTTCTGATGCATGTGACTCTTCAGCAATGAGAGGATCCAAAACAGTTCCAATTGATCTATAATGAATAGAATCAGGTACACCCAGAGAAAAAGAACACTGGGAAATGAACATGGACAACATAACATTACCACTTTTTCTGTTATTTTTTGCTTGCATTTTTAGTATTTTCTTCTCAGGTTATTTTTACCTTCTTTCTAAATCTGACCTTTCTTGTGCAACAAGATAACTATATAAATACGTATACATATATTCTTTTTAACATATACTTTAATGTATTTAACATGTATAGGATTAACTGCCATCTAGGGGAGGAAGTAGAGGGAAGGAGGGGAAAAATTGAAACAGAAATTTTTGTAAAGGTCAAGGTTGAAAAATTACCCATACATATGTTTTGTATATAAAAAGCTATTTTTAAAAAAAGTTTGCAGTATTGTGAGAATTACCCATAATGTGACACAGACACAATATAAACAAATGCTGGTGGAAAAATACAAGACTAGATTTACTTAAGGTAAGATTATCACAAATTTTCAAATTATAAAATCAAAAAATAAGCAAACAAAAACTAAAATCCATCTGCAAAGTACAATAGAATGAGATATTCCTGTACACATCTCTCTCTCTCTCTCTCTCTCTCTCTCTCTCTCTCTCTCTCTCTCTCTCTCTCTCTCACACACACACACACACACACACATGCACACTTTCACACACTCACGACTCCTACATATACATGATCATTCTGCTTCTAGAGTAGAACATCTTTTTATGATTTTTAAAATCTAAAATATGAAAAATCTTCCAAAAAATAATATGCCCACAAATTTATATTTCAGTTAACTCATAAGATATAAGAACCAGTAATTATTTTTTCTCAAAGATAAATCAACATTCTGTTTGATATTTTATATTGTAGGCATTAAATTTTAACTCCTGAGTGAAAGCAAATTTTATACCCATTATAAAAAAGAAATCTTCCTTTATTATACAGAGTGTCCCTAAAGTTTGTCATAGCTTTAATTTTTCTTAAAACAATGAAAGATAAAATGGCATCATGGGTAGAAGCCAGTCTTGAAGTAAGAAAGTCTACACTATACTATACAATATACTATGTATATTGTCTATGTATCTTGGGAAAGTTATTTAGCTTTTCAGTACTCTAAGGAAATGCCACAAGGGCATCTTCCCTTCATTGTTCCTCATTTAATCTCCTTTGTTCCCTCTCCTGATCACAGGGCACCTATATTAAATAGACTGAGTGAATGAGAAAAGAGCATTGTTCATGTCTTGACCAGAATGCCCTGGAAGTCACATGCTCTAATCTGTCTAATAAAATGGAAGGTCAAGACCTTTTACCTTATATAACTATCTAAATATTCTGTTGATCTTAACATTTAGGACCCACATATCTTTCAAACCTGTTGCACTGTCATTTAGCAGGAGTAATGGATCTTAAGTTTTCCTGAACTTTTACATTTGTCTGAAACTTTCCATCAACCTAGAAAACTAAATTCTTTTTTATGTATTATTTCCCCCAATTAAAGTTTGATTTAATTCTATTTAATTTCTTTGCATATTCATGGCTCAGACTAAGAGTTCAGTAAATGTTAATATGTTATAAAATAGTTGCATCTGTGGTTGGAATTCCTTCACTAGAAAGTTCTTATATCAATGGAAATTCAAAAAAACAACCCCCCCCCCAAAAAAAAAAACACATAAATAAAAATTCATTTAAATCAGGCACAATAGAAATTAGGTAGGTTCAAATGTATCATGCTTATGCCAAAGGCATATTATGAATTTAGAATTAAGATATATAAACATATACATGCTTCAAAATATGAATATATCAGAGTAGTTTACACTTATTTGAAAAACAAAAATAATAGACCTCAAAAAAAAAACTTTTGTATGTTATGTTTGAAAAATACAAAAAATTGAAACAAATAATGACCATGGTATTACAAAATTAAAACCACTTAATTCTGACCCCATTAAGAAAATTGGCCTTCTCATCTAAAGTATACAATTGATTGAAAGGGGGAAGGGTTAATAACAGTGGCCAGCTATAACATGCCTCATTATCACAGGGATTCCAACATATCAAGGATTTATTATTATTATTTGAAACAAAATTACATGCAATAAAAACCTGGGACCTTGGTTCAAATCAGAGCTCTTATTTATTATGTTTGTAAACTTAAGCAAGTCACTTAATGTCTTTGTTGCTTAGTTTCCTCAACTATAAAATCAAAGTGTTGAACTTCTTTCCCTCTAGGGGCTCTTCTAGTACTAAATGAATGATCATTTGATATTATTAATAATAATATTATTATGATCTTACCTTTTTCTCTCTTCAAAATGCAATATGTCAGAATATCTTGTTCTTGTTTATTCTCACAACCTTTTTTTGACCACATCTCTAGTCACATATTATATATTTTATTATTTATAAATTATTTTATTTTCATTTCCATCATTTTCTACTTCCCTAAGATCTTTATTAAATTTATTAGTTATCATTTAGTGAAAAAATATACATTCTAATAAAACCTCAAAAAAAACCCAACCTAATATTTTGAAAAGTTCACCAAGACATATGATGCTTTTTTGGATGCATTTTTTCCCCTTTTAAAAGAAATTATTATCTTGATGTTGTTTGTACTCTATTTATTTGTGATTTACTTTGATAGGTATAGCATGCAGAAATAGACAAAAAATTACTAAACTTAAAATGTAATTAATTGGTTTTTTAGTCTAGGCTTATAACTTCTTCATTTCAAGTAATTGTCTTTTAAAGGATTGAGGTATCATTTCAATAATATCGTTGCAAACCAATAAATTTCTTGCACCTGGTAGGTTTTGAAAATTGACTGGGACACTGAAAATTTAAATGATTTGTTCAGTCATCATTTTACTATGTTCCATAGATAGAATGTGAACTCAAGTTATTGCTATCTTAGTTGATAAGAAGGAAATGGCAATGTTGGTGCAGCAAGTTAGAGCTTAAAGTGTTTTTTTTTTTTTTTTTTTTTTTTTGAAACATTGTAATTGAACACATTTTTTTTTAATGGGGACATACAATTATTGACTTTTTTGGTTTGTTGTTTTTTTTTACAGTATTATTTTATTCAAATAATGATATATCAAAACAATTGTAGTTAAAGTATTGCCAAGAACATAACTATACATTCCTAAAGGAAATCAGCTTTTCAGTTTAATTAAATAGCTTAGGAGGTTTTTAACATGCTTTAAGCAAATATCACAATGCCATCTAAAATCAGCTTATTATCTCTATATATAGATTTTGCTCACATTATTTAGGAACAATGAAATAAGACCAGAGTAGTAAATTAACATTTTCAGGGTAATTGTTTGAACCGAAAGTCAGAACTGCTAAATGAGTTAACCCAGGGCATCTTATTTATTTATTCAGAGGATAGGCATTGCGGAGAGAGTAAGAAGGAAAATTTAGTATCCCTATAGTCAAACTAAGTCCATTCAAGTTATCAAAATACACATAAATAATGCCAATTTTAAATGACTTAACAAATACAAACAAATGAGACAATAACAAGAAATGATCATAATATAGAGTGTTTGTAGGCTTTATAGAACTGAGACCTTATAGCTCCACTTGCAAATGGCTCACATGCTTTCATTGATTTTCAAAATAGGGGAACATGTCAAAAGATATTTGGAATGAGACTGTTATATTTTTTGTTTGTTTTTCCTGCATCGTTTCTAAGGAAAGAAGAGCAACAGTCTAAAATGTCTTGTATTTTTGTCATTAAATTAGTAGATAGTCTTATTATATAACTACTTACATTTTTCTTTGCTTGTCATAAATTATTTCACTTTCTAAATTTTTCATAGAAAACAGATAATGAAATAATGTTCAGTGACCTGACTAAAAGGAAGCTCTAAAAAGAAAATGTGAATTAAGTTATAAACAGAATAACCTTAGGGCCCCAAAGAAGCAGACAAAGTTCCAGATTATCAACCAATGGGTCTTGCTAGAAATGAATGAAGAGAAATTGGTTTTGTTAAATTTGAAATGATGTTGACTGTGGAGAATAAGGAACAACAGAAATCTGGAAGGCAAAAATGATTGGACTGAATTATTTATGTTTGGTTGATTGGATAAACTTAAAAGTTAAATGAGGTGACTCTAGGGGCCATGAATGTGGTAGGCTTACTAACAAAGCAAAGAAGGTAAAATGTATGTGTATTGTGAAACTAATTAGCCCTTATCTTCACCCCCAAAAGCCATAACACATGCTCTCTTACATAGGCACACAAGCACACACGCGCACACACACACACACACACACACACTCATTCAGTCACTGACACATTTTTCAAGAACTCACAGAGATAATTTTTAACTTTATAGAATATATACAATAAAGAAATAAGTTTATTTTCAAGAAGCCATACACAGAAATACTTTTAACTTGATAAAATATATTGTATAAAGTACTTATAATAAATTCATATACATATATAACAGTATACAAATACTTTATAGTATATATACTGAACAGTGGACATTATCATATATATGATAACTAATATATTGTATAAAATTGGAAATGTTGATTTCTTTTATCAATATTTACAATTATACCCATATCTATAGATATCTTTTCATATCTATCTATCTATCATAGGAACAGGGACTGAAAATGTGCATTTATCAGTATAGGATACTCTCATGTGAATAAATGCCCTATGCCAATGTAAGTGGTCATTTTTCTGACTATTTGTGTGTGTGTATGTGTGTGCGTGTGTGTGTGTGTGTGTGTGTGTGTGTGTGTGTGTGTGTGTGTATGTCCAAGCATCATCTGGAAATGGAAAAGAAGGACATTTTTAAACCCTTCTAAAATACATGGCTGCTATTTCCCAAGCAGCTTAAGATTCAGTTTCTACATAAAAGATCTATTTCCACAAGAGCAGCACTTAAAATTGAAACACAAGATATATCCATAGGCAAACAATTCTTTGAAGGCATTTATGGAGTACTCTTTTTAATGTCTTATAATTGTATGAATTGTTTCTTAGACTAGTTGTATATACGCAACTTTTCAACACTACTAAACCTTTAATCAGAATTAGATCAAGCTTTTGGGTAAGCTGCCATCATATCAAAAACCTAGATTCCTCAAAGCAACACTTTACATATCTAGGGAAATTCCATAGTAGCCTCTATTATCCAAGACTCATTTTACTTTCAGGTGACACAATGTTTTGGGTATTGTGATTATTAAATTAATGATTTTTCTCTTTCTTTTCATCATCAAATTTTATTACAAGCAATTGTCCCATGATATTTTGAGGAAACATTGATCTTTCCCCAGTTATACCCTTTATGTAGCTAGTCTTGGTGGAGCTCAACTATGCAAGCTCAACCTTGGATCTCTGACTATGGGTGACTAACAATCCTTACACTGACTTGCCTAGATTTCAAGTCAACTGTGTTATGTTTGATCAGTCCAAAGATTTGTGGCCTTTGGTCTCAGCTGATTGAAGACATTGGGATTTTCTTCATTGAAAATGAATACTACTACCAATAGGGAAAGAGTACAATTCCTGGTCTGACTTAAGTGATGACATGAACTTGGAAGGGATTGGTTGAGTAGGATAGTTCCTAGATAAAACGTGAAAGTATCTATTCAACAGATTCACAAAAATGTTTTATTTTTAGATGTCTTTATTTTTAATTTCATAAGAGAGTATAACAATAATTATATATTATTATTGTTGCTTCTTTAAGTTTTTTTTAAAACATTTTATTGGGAAAACAGTGACACTGATACATTGTTGGTGGAATTGTGAATACATCCAGCCATTCTGGAGAGCAATTTGGAACTATGCTCAAAAAGTTATCAAACTGTGTCTACCCTTTGACCCAGCAGTGTTGCTATTGGTTTGTATCCCAAAGAGATCTTAAAGAAGGGAAAGGGACCTGTATGTACAAGAATGTTTGTGGCACCCTCTTTGTGGTGGCCAGAAACTGGAAATTACGTGGATGCCCATCAATTGGAGATTGGCTGAATAAACTGTGGTATATGAATATTATGGAATATCATTGCTCTGTAAGAAATGATCAGCAGGATGATTTCAGAAAGGCCTGGAGAGACTTACATGAGCTGATGCTGAGTGAGATGAGCAGGACCAAGAGATCATTGTATACTTCATCAACAATACTATATAATGATCAATTATGATGGATGAGGCCATTTTCAATAATGAGATGAACCAAATAAGTTCCAATAGAGCAGTAATGAACTGAACCAGCTACACCCAGCAAAAGAACTCTAGGAGATGATTATGTACCACTACATAGAATTTCCAGTCCCTCTAATTTTGTCCACCTGCATTTTGGAGTTCCTTCACAGGCTAATTGTACACTATTTCAAAGTCCGATTCTTTTTGTACAGCAAAATAACTGTTTGGTCATGTATACATATATTGGATTTAATTTATAATCTAGCATATTTGACATGTATGGTCAAGCTTCCATCTGGGGGGGGAGGGAGGAGAAAAATTGGAACAAAAGGTTTGGCAATTGTTAATGTTGTAAAATTACATGCATATATCTGGTAAATAAAAATTATTAAATGATAAAAAACCTTTTTATCCCCTTCAATTGTGTGCTTATCTTCTGTGCTTATCATTTTTTTTTCATAAGGAGAATAAATATAAATGGCCTAAATCTAATATACCTTGAAAGTCTAGTACATTTTCACTCCTTTCTTTTGAGGAAATCCTAGGCATCAGCCAGGACTCAGTATTTTTTTTTTGTGGGTGTGTGTGTGTGTGTGTGTGTGTGTTTTTTGTTTTGTTTTGTTTTGTTTTGTTTTGTTTTGTTTTTTTCTCATTAGAGTTGGCTCACAGAGAAAATAATTGACATATTTGTTTTACAGAGAATATTCTCTCACCTCATTAAAAAGGGGGAGAGGAAAAGGGAAAAGGAAAAGAGTAATAAGGGAAGGGTACAAGACTCAGTGTTAAGGGTTTTTTTTCTCTAGGGCACAAAGATGGGAATTCAAATAGCTAAAGCACACACAAAAGAGCCAGCCCTTTCTTTTTGGTAATTAAGTTTCTCTTGTTTGAACCTCTCCAAAGAATGCATGAGGCTAGAGCAAGGGAATCATAAATTGAGAAAGAAAAAAAAAAGGATATATTGCTTTAGACCTATGGATCCAGCAGTACCAGTTCAAATAGGATTGAAAAAAGTAAGTATCAATTGATCAGGAAATGGATGCACAAATCTATTATTAAATAGTGTATATGAATAGAATGGAAGAATTTGGAATAATTATGAATTTGAGGACTTTTTTTGAAAAATGGCTAAATCTATTGAACTTTTTAAAGCAAAGTGAAATAAGCAGAATCAAGACAATACATAAATGACAATATCTTAAATGAAAATAATGTTACAAGTAATTTAAGTAATTTTTAAAAGGTGAAGATTTTTGTAAATATATAATGAAGCAGGCCATCCATCCCTTCTTTCATATCACCTCCCAGAGAAAGAGTATCAATACTTTTCAAAACTATTTTTCTTTGTCACATAGTTTTTGTCAGAGTTGAACATATGATTTGACTTGAATGTGATGTAAGAAAAATTCATTAACAAAAATTTATAGTCCTACTTTTCTGCTCTATCCCTTTTCTGCTTTTTCTCTTTTAATAGAGTATCTATAATATAGTATTTCAAGTACTGTAGTTTAGAAATGACATTGACAAACCACAAGTTACTATTTGGAAAAAAAAATAAAGCATGATTGTACCAGTGAACAAGAATGTGACAAGTATGAATAAGTCCAGGAGCGAGATCTCCTACTCCGTGTATAGAGAAAAAGCATTTTGTTTTGTAGGAAAAATGAAGAATTTAACATTAGCTTTACTATAGGAGGCTTAGTGGGAGGATATCCATTGCAGAGCATGAAAAATATCCTCTCCTGAACTTAGCTCCTTCCCCTACTCCCAAGAATGTAGATACACTTGATTTAGAATCATGTGTAAATAATTTACATTGCTTATATCTGCTTATAAAACTTCTTCTCTATAGAAACTTGTGCTTGTCAAGGGTATAGTATCATAAAATAAATAAATAAAAATTAAAAAAGATAAAAAACTCTTGCTAAATCTTTACCCACAGCTCTCATTAATCATACTCAACAAGGATTTAGTGACTGTTGGATTTTCTTTAATATAAAGGGAAAAGCAGTTCATCAGTAATAACAGTAATGATAAGCAATTGGGAAAGAAATCATTTAAAAGGAAAGGCCTGAGCTGCCTGTGATGAGGAATAGGATTGACTTCTTACTTTCAGTTCGGATCTCTTGAGAGGAAAAAATGTTATTCATCACCTTAATGTAGATATGAGTATTGAACTAAGCTCTCCTAATATGGAGGAACCATTACTAGGTCCACAGAGATTGGGGTTTTGTGCAACTCCCTTTGTAATTAAAGGGGATCTCTTTGTTCTGGAGTCAAGTTTACAATTGGAACATTTTTTTTGTGGAAAGTTTGATCTCTAATTAAAGGGGAACTAGGCTCCCTGTTCTGATATTCTTTGGATTATTAACTATTTTTCCTATATGTACTATGGAAAATATGCTGACATTTAAGTTATATTTCATAACTAGGCTTTCTTCCAAAAGGAAGAGTATAGTTTCTTAGTATACAACATGAATTAGATATTAGGAAGTTAATTTATTTTTTGTTCACAAAAGAAATGCTAAATATAAAAGACTCAATACTCATTAAAAGTAAAAGACTTCAGTGACTTAATTCATTACTATTACTCCAGCCTTCTGAGATGTTGGTATTTAAATACTGTTAGAACATGGACCAGTTTGAAGAACTGGTGATGAGGAAATTTAATATTTTCTCTCAATTTTATCCTATCCACACAATTTCAGTTTCATATTTCTTGGCAAACAAAACAAAAAACAAACAAACCAAAAAAAAAAAAAAACAAAAACAAAAAAAACCCTAAGACTGGGTTAATGATCTTCTTAATCCTGGGATATATTAAGGACTTAATAAATGCTTGTTGACTTGATTTTACTCTCCAATGCAAAATATATTTTTGCTGACAGCCAAGTATTTTCAATTTACAGATTACCTTTTATCCTAGTCATGTCCATCCTAGGAAGTTGTGTATCTTCAACTTTCTTACAAAAGGAAAAGACAGCAGGGACATAATTTAAAAATCCCTAGTTTAGTCCATACTGAGACAATGAATTTCCCAGGAAAAGAATGATCAGATAACTAAAAGCAAAATAAAATAAAATAAAATAAAATAAAAAATAACCCACCTGTGAAATCTGATGTACTGTTCACTTGAGCGTCCTGTTCTCATAGGGATATTCATAACACAGGCGTACTGTAATTAATGTTTTCATATATCCAAGGAACTTTAAATACATTATGATTCCACTTATCTTCCCAAAAGCCTTATGAAGCAACTACTAAGGATATTAAAATGTTACAAATAAAGAAACTGAGGCAGAAATTACATGACTTGCTTTGGATTATGTGACTAATAGCTATATATCAGTCAAATCTTGATATTTCTGATTCCAAGTCCAGTCATGCTTCTAGTCATGCTTAACAATAAGTCTGATAAAAACATTTTACATATTATCACTCATTTGAGTCTTATAACATTCATGTAACTTATGTACTAGTGGTATTATTTAGATAATATGTACCTAGATAAATTGAGGGTTAATAAGGTAAATCAATTAGTCCATCAGTAAGTATCAAAAGTGAGATTTTATGTTTCTGACAAGCATTCCAGACTACATAAAGAAATAGATTCCAAAAAACTTAACCAACCAACTAAAAAAGAAACCTCTATCATATGTAAAACTGTTAAGAAAATAGTGGTTTGAATGGCACATTTATTTATCTCTGAAATCAGTTTAGTCATATCCTACATTGAAGGCTCAAAAGTTCCAAAGGATAGAAACACACAAAGAATATAATTTGAAAATTCAGACAGCTTTAATTTTCAAGGTGAATGAAAATCTTGTCCTTGTGCTAATATCAGAACAAAAGTTTGTGCAATACTTTCTTCTCCAAAGCCACTATAATATTTCCAATGAGTTACAACTGAAGGAGTTGAAATTTCAAACTCTGTCTTTATTTTGGAACAAAGACTCCCAAAATGGTTTCAAATGACTCTGACATTCTTAAATCAACATTATAAGAATTCCTGAGAACAGAGATTTATTTTTTTTTTTAACTTTGGGTGTCTATGAAATTGATTTTTGAAAATGATTTGATGAGTATACTTCAATACATATATATGTATATATATATATATATATATATTATTTGTGATGCTGTTATGGTAATAAGTTTAGGTTAAATCTAAGAACCAATATAATGGCTCCCAAAGCTAACTTGTATTCTAAATTGCTTTCCAAAATAGTTCTGTATTACACAGTTCCTTCCATTAATAATGTATTAGGATATTGTAATGAAGGCTTCTTATAATACACATTAGAAATCTCTTTTTTTATAAATATTCAATAACAATTTATTTGATGATCCATTATAAAAATTTCCAAATCAGCAAAGCAAAACTCACTAGTCTTTTGTTCCTTTCTATATATTCCCCCTTTTCCTTATCCACTGGAATAAATGGCCTACTCCCCACCTGACTCACATTTTTCTTTGAATACCTTTTTGAATTTTCCCCCTAAACTTTAAACCTATCATTATCTCTATAATTAGTTTGTTCTCAGTTATTATCCCATTCATTCAAAGCAGCACTCCTACTCTTTTGAGTCTCTTATTTTCCCCAAGATAGTTCAATAAACCACTCTTTTAAATGTGTATGAGAGACAGAGATAGAGACAGACAAATTTCTCTTCCCAATAGACTTATGAAGCAACTGCTATGGATATTAATATGTTACAGATAAAGAAAATGAGGTAGGGATTACATGACTTGCTCTGGATTATGTGACTAATATATGTAAGTCAAATCTCAATCTTTCTGATTTTATATGTATATGACAAGACAGACAGATCTAGAGATAGACACACACAGATCAATAAATATAGTATATGTAGAGATAAAAAGAAGAAAAAGAAGGAAGGAAGAAAAGTAACACAAGGGTGACACTGTATCATAGAAGAAAGGACACAGGTACATTTAAGTGGTCCATTCAGGTAGGAATATTTGATTCCATGGGAACAATATATTCTTGGAAAAGGGATAAATGCTCCCAAGAAGGGAAATATACTCTAAAAGGAGATGTCTGCTCCTTTGGAAGAGAGATATACTCCCATGAAGGAAAGATGTACTTCTAGGGAAGAAAGAGACGCTTCTAGGTAATGAAAATATACTCTACTTTTCTAAGAATGGGATATCTACACTCTGATGGTGGTGGCTGTCTGGAGCTGACCTATTTTTTATGTCAAGGAATTTTTGAAGTATATGTAAGGAAAGATAAATCAGTAGTTGGCAAGATATAAGTTTTAAACATACAATATTAATAATATTATTACTATAAGAAGTTTCTCTCCTTTCAAAAACTTTATCCCCCTTCAAAACAAATTTAAAATAAGGCTTCAAATCGAATTTTGGAGTAGAAGAACCAACAAAAGATCAGGGTAAGACATTTTTTTTCCAACGAGAGGAAATGTTTGTAATTTGTAATGTTGTTAATAGCAATAAGCTTAGCTTAAGTCTAGGGACCAATATAATGTCTCATGTAATGGTCATGAGGAAAAGTCTGTGTAATATAGGAGTAAAGGCCTACCTAGGACCCACATATGTAGCCAGGACATAACCATTGCAGCAATTAACAGTGGCCACAGAAGTAGCAGCAGCAGCTTCTGGAGATCTCAGCTCAAAGGTAATAAGAGGGTCAGATAAGATAAGTTGTCAGAAAGAAATTATAGGGGATCCTTTGTTGGCCAGGGTTATACTTGGTGCTCCTGGCATGTCTGCTGCTGGCTATACTCAGTTTCGGACCAAAGTTCTACTATAAAGAAGTGTGCTCTGGTTCAAACACAAGGAAGAAAGGATCCAGGTCACAGTTTCAAAGCAAAGAGCTTTGCTTATGGCTGCAGGGGACTTAGAACCCTTCCTGAAGAAAGGCTAGAGTTTAGACCAGGAGAGCAGTGACCACAGCTCACTCAGTTACTTTGGAATCACTCAAAGCTTTTAGACCCAGCAATCTATCTGTGAAAAGAGCAGCATGGGAAAAAAAAATCTAATGCTTGGTACAGTATCTCCCCATGATTAGGTGAGGAGTGCCCAACTTAAATAAATAAATGACAAAGGCAAGAAATCATATAGAAAAAATGAGCAAAAAAGAAAAAAAGAATTTGATTATAAAAAGCTACTATGGTAGCAGAAAAGACTCAAGACATAAACTCAGAAGAACACAACGATGTGAAAATAGCTATAAACAAAACTTTAATGAAAAAAAAAGTCATTTGGATCCAAGTGCAACAAGAATTACTGTAAGAGTTAAAGAAAGAGATAAAAATAGTAAAATAAAAATTGGGGAGAAATGATAGCCACATAAGAAAATGATAAAATGTGAATTAAAAACTTGATAAAAAGAGGCACAAAAGTAATAAATAAAATAACAATTTAAAAAAAAACAGAATTCACTCAGTCGTTTAAAAAAAAAGCATAAAAATTAACTGATGAAAAAAGCATTCCTTTAAAACAAATTTGGCCAAATATAAAATAATGTACATAATCTCACTGAAGAAAATAAATCATCAAAAATTAGAATTTAGCAAGCAAAAGCCAATGACTTCATGAAAAATTAAAAACAATAAAATAAAGTCCAAAAAATGAAAACATAAGAGAAAATATGAAATATCAGAAGAACAAGTGACCCAGAAAATAGATTTTTAAAAAGAGATAATTTTAATGGTTTATCTGAAAATCATAATAAAGACACAAGCCTACACATCATCCTAGATTCAGATGATAAATAAATCCAGAAAGAATTAATTAGTCACCAACTAAAAACTAAAAACAAAAGCTCCTAGGAAAATTATAGTCAAAATCCAGAGATTCCAGGTCAAAAAACATTGCAGAGACCAGGAATAAAAATTCAAAAACAAAGTGACACATTTGGGATCATATAAGATTTAGTGGCTTCCATATTAAAGGAGTAGAAGACTCCTGGAAGGTAAGTAAAGTAGGATTAAAACCCAGAATAACCTATGCAACATAAGTAAGTGCAATATTTCATGGGGAAAGGGCTATTTAATGAAATACAGGATTATCAATCATACTGACAAAAAAGACTGTATAGATAATTTAACATTCAAACAGAAGACTCAAGAGAATCATAAACAGGTGTTAGGATTACTAAGTGAGAACTCAGGTTGTCTGGATGGTGACAAGGTGAGAATTCAGGTTTTCTGGACAATTACAAGGTGAGAACTCAGGTTGACTTGATAGAGGGGGCAAGCTCATTGGCTGGGGTGGTTCTTCCCTGAAGCCCTTGCATTATCCCACGCCCATTCTCTGGGAGGATAAAAAGAGACAGCACTGGGCGCAGAGAGCAGATCGGCCTGGAGAAGGATAAGAGCTGGAGGAGATTCAGAGCCAGGATTCAAGAAGAAGACTCTGAATTGCATCAGGCTTGACGGGGCTCTCTGCAGGAAGGGAAGTCACTTCTTTGGACAAGAGTTAACAGCAACTGCCTGGAGACAACGGTTTGTTACAGGAAGAAGAATCTGTCTGAGAGATTTGAGTAGACACAGCAGATCTCTTCCCAGAGAGCGATCCAGCAGCTTCTAGAGACGACAGCTCGCTACATTTGGTGCCCAACGTGGGGCAAGGACTTTTGCTTATCCTGACAAGAGGAGCTAGACCAGACCTTCGCAATTTGGCGCCCGAACAGGGACAGACACAGTCCTGATTCCAGTGGAAAAGCTTCCGATCTAGATCTCAGTCTCTCTGACCCAGAACCGTGAGTAAGGAGGAAACTTTGTTAAAGATTAAGTGAGCGTGCTAATAGATAAATAAGGAACTTAACTTGTTAAGGGCTAAACCAGGAATCTCTTATAGCTGAAATGGGGCAGATGTTAGCTATATTCAATCCCTGGACCTCAGCCGACTCAACCCCAGCCCCAGAAGCAACCTCAGCTCCATTCAGGAGTGGTACTATAGAGAGTATAATCAAGATAATTGAGGAGCAGAGTTTACTTGTAACCTGGGTACAGATTGCTAAACTCTTGGCTGCATTAAGACGCACATCCCCTTGGTTCTTAGAGGAAGAAAAGATAGATGTAGATAAATGGAAGCTAGTGGGATATGAAATGAAAGAATTTCAAGCAAAAAATGGGCCTCGTTCAATTTCTGCAGAAGTATTTTATATCTACAACATAGTTCAATTAGCCTTAAACTATCAAGCAAGTTGTAGGAGAAGGAAAAGTTCTAAAAATGAACAGAGGAGGAAGTGTGAGGAAAAAAGGAAAGATCAAGATCTTTCCCTAGAGCAAGAGGATTTAAATGAGGAATTATGGTATGATTCTCTTGAAGAAGCTTCAACCCTGCCTAGAGAACAGATTATTGACAGGCCCACATCAACCCCACCTTCAGAGATGGAGGAAGAAAGAGGGGAAGAGGCAGAAACACAAACAGAATTGCCTGTGAAGCAGCCTAAGCCTATGACAAGATTAGAAAAAGCATTGGTTAAAGCTAAGAAAGAAGGACAGGATATAAGTGATTTTATACATGCATATCCTGTGATTGAAAATACTGACTCTGTAGGTAAAAAAAGGAGAAGATATGCACCTTTAGATTTGAATAAAATTAAGGATTTGAAAAAAGGTTGTACCCTTTATGGGGCTACATCAGCTTATGTCAAAATGTTACTAGATGGTTTGTCTTATGAAGTCCTAACCCCGAATGATTGGAAATCCATAGCAAGGACATGTCTGGAACCTGGAGAAAATTTATTATGGCTTGCGGAATTTCATGAATTATGTAAAATTCAAGTCAGATGCAATTTGGAAATAGGAGTTAACACACAATTCACTTTTGAGCACTTAGCTGGTGAAGGTCAATATGGAGAGAATTCAGAACAGATTAATTATACCATGACAATATATGAACAAATTGCTAAGGCTGCAATAAAAGCTTGGGGTGTCCTTCCTGGACAGAAAGATCATGGAGAGGCTTTCACTAAAATACAGCAAGGTCCCAATGAACCTTTTGCAGATTTTGTGGGACGTTTGCAAACTGCTGTCAAAAGAACTATTGGAGAAAATTCAGCTACAGAAATAATGACCAGACATCTGGCTAAGGAAAATGCCAATGAGATTTGCAAAAGAATTATATGGGGATTAGACAAAGATGCTCCTTTAGAGGAGATCATAAGACGCTGTGCTACAGTGGGAACAAATGCTTTTTACACCCGGACAATGATGAATGTGGAAAGACAGGGTCCCTCCTGGCAAGGGCCTTCTAGAGAAACTCGGCGATGTTTTCAATGTGGAAAAATTGGGCATCTAAGAGCTCAGTGTAGATATGGAGATACAGTGAGAAGACAGGGTGAGAGAAGACCTAAAACTCCATGTCCAAAATGTCACAAGGGCCTCCACTGGGCCTCCGAATGTAGATTGACCCAGGGAAATGACAGGTGGGGCCCAGGTTCAGCCCCCCAAGTGGGGCATGATGGCAGCTGAGGTTACATCCAGAGAATTTTAAGACATGATCAATCAGCCAAAAGGCAATCAGATGGAAGAAAGGGATTGAAATTAGGAAAAATAGAGTTGTGTGCAGTAGAGACTACCGAGATACTCCTTGGAGAAGTGAAATCTGTTCCTGTTGAGCCTATGGATCCTTTGCCTCCAGGCACAGTAGGCTTGACCATTTCACCTTCTGAGAGTGCCTACAAAACAGTGTCCATCCATACACTGATGTGGGAGACTGGAGAATGTGTATCTAATATCCCAGTCACTAACACAGGCAGACAACGTGTGATTTATCAACCAGGAGAAGTAGTAGCATCAGGCTTATTGTTACGGACCCCTAATAAGCAACCTAGTGATAGTCGCCTAGATTTTGACTCCAATGAACAAAATCCAGGAATATATTGGACAGCAGCTGTGACAGCTGACCGACCTATGCTTACTATTTATATAAACGGAATACCATTTGAAGGATTGGTAGACACGGGTGAAGATCGTACAGTTATTAGAGGTGCCAATTGGCCCGGTCACTGGCCAAAGATTAAAGCAGACACCTATATGTCTGGGGTGGGAGGATCAATAGCAGCAGAAGGCCTTTGAGATGGGTATTTGAAGGAGAAACAGGAGCTTTTACTCCTTTTGTGGTTGAAAAAATCCCCATCAATCTGTGGGGAAGAGACATTTTACAGCAGATAGGATTACAAATAAGCACTTCGGATTTTTAGGCAGGGCTGCTGTTGAAGGCCTACCTGCACTTTCACCAGTTCCTATTCAGTGGAAGACTGATTCACCAGTGTGGGTAGAACAGTGGCCCTTAAGAAGTGATAAAATTCAGGCCTTATTAGACATAGTGCAAGAACAACTTGACCAAGGACACTTGCGGCCTTCTCTAAGTCCTTGGAATTCCCCAGTATTTGTGGTGAAAAAGAAATCTGGAAAATGGAGGATGATAACTGATCTAAGAAGAGTAAAGGAACAGATGGAAACTATGGGAACTCTTCAGCCTGGACTTCCATCTCCTACTCAGTTGCCAAGAGAATGGCCTCTATGGGTTATAGACATTAAGGATTGTTTCTATTCTATTCCTCTAGATAAGGAGGATATGAAAAGATTTGCTTTTTCAGTGCCTAGTGTTAATTTGGCTGAGCCTTATAAAAGATATGAATGGACAGTTTTGCCACAGGGAATGAAAAACAGCCCTACTATGTGCCAAATGTATGTTGCAGCTGCTCTTGCTCCAGTAAGAAAAGCCTTTCCAAAAGTAATATTGTTACATTATATGGATGATATTTTGGGATGTGCACCTGAGGAACAAATGTTAGAGGCATGTCTACAAAGGACCATGGAAACATTAAAGTACTACAAACTGCATATAGCTACAGAAAAAATTCAAAGACATGCTCCTTTTCAATATTTAGGATATGAAGTATATCCTAAGACACTCACAGTACAAAAGCTTTCTTTAAGAACAGAGAAGTTGAACACCTTAAATGACTTTCAAAAATTAATAGGAGATATCCAATGGATGCGTCCAGTGTTAGGCTTAACTACCAATCAACTACAACCTCTCTATGACATTTTAAGGGGAGACAGTGCTTTAAATTCACCACGCCAGCTTACAAAAGAAGCACAAAAGGCTTTGAGAGAAGTTGAACTGCCTTTATCCAATGTGGTTGAAAGAGTCACTCAAAAACCCTTGGAAATATCAGTTTTTGCTACAAAAGAGGCACCCACAGCAGTCCTTCATCAAGGAGACAGAGTGATTGAGTGGGTGAACCTCCCAGCACAACCAGAACAAAGCCTTACCTTACCCAGTGCTTGTGGCTAGGATTTTATTAAAGGCTATTAAGAGAGTAACACAATTATCTGGGATAAGTCCTGAAAAAATATACACATTCTATACTAACGCACAGATTAATGTATGCTGTGAGACCATCCAGAATGGCAAATTTATTGGCCACCGCTCCAAATTTTGCACATGGATCTCCATTAAAGATTACCCGGCTACTACATAATTGGCGATGGATTTTTGAAGAAAAGGTTTCTAAGGTTCCTCTTAAAGGACCAACAATCTTTACAGATGCCTCCAAAGAAAATATTTGTGCCATATACTCTCATGATTTAACCATAAAGAGAGTAATCAGGACTCCTTTTCAATCCACTCAACAGAATGAATTATTTGCTATCATGCTAGCTCTCACTTATTACCCAGGAGACGTAAATATAATTACTGATTCAGCCTATTCAGTAGGTGTAGTACAAAGAATTGCCACAGCCCAAATAAAATTTGCAGCCTCCAATATTTATCAGCTCTTTAAGGAACTTCAAGAGCAAGTGAGAAAACATCCAGGCAAGATTTATATCTTGCATGTCCACTCACATAGTGGACTTCCAGGTCCCATTTTTGATGGAAATTCAAAGGCAGATAGCCTTCTAACCATGTTAGCCAGTAGTCCTTTATTTCAGGAAGCGCAAGAATCTCATTCTAAATATCATCAGGCTGCTCGAGCTTTACGTTTACAATTTGGAATCACAAGAGAGGAAGCTAGGAGCATAGTAAAAAACTGTACAGCTTGTCTTCCTTTCCATGCTCCTACACTCCCTCCAGGGAAGAATCCTCGTGGTTTGAGACCCAATGAAATCTGGCAAATGGATGTGACCCATTATAAATCTTTTGGTCGTCTATCTTTTATTCATGTTGTGGTAGACACCTTTTCAGGATTCACATTTGCAATGCCAGCAGCAAAAGAGACAGCCCGAGTGGTCACTGAATTCCTTATACAAGCTTTTGCAATTATGGGTGTGCCACAAGCAATAAAAACAGACAATGGACCTGCATATACGTCCAAACATTTTACACACTTTTGTGCACAGTATAAGATTTTACATACCACGGGCATACCCTTTAATCCTCAAGGGCAGGCAATAGTAGAGAGAAGAAACAGAGATATTAAGACACTCCTCCAAAAACAAAAGAAAGGGGGAGCCACAGGTAGCCCTAGGGAACTTCTAAATTTAGTTCTCTATACCATTAATTTTCTAATTTTTGACAAAGATGCACTGGCTCCAGCAGACAGGTTTTATAACCCACCAGAAGGGCAGTGTCCAGTGAGAGCATCTCCACTGTCCTTAGATAATCGCCAGGTGATGTGGAGAGATCCAGAAAGTGGTGAATGGAAGGGACCAGATAGGTTAACTGCCTGGGGGAGAGGGTTTGCTTGTATTTCTTCAGCAGGAGAAGGAATCAGATGGGTGCCAACAAGTCATATTCGCCTTGTCCATCAGAGAGAGACAGAAAAAGAGAAAGACCTCAAAATAAAGGAGAAGATCTAAGAAACATCTGACACTGAAAGAGCATGGATAATAAGAAGACTGTTAAAGAACTTAAAAACCAGCAGGAATCATTGGACTTCCTCACACAAGATGAGAATAATGGACAATGGACTTATGGACATTTATAAATTTTCAATTTATGATTATGTTATATACTTCTAGCATGTGTTATGTTACTATGTTACTATGTGCTTATGTAATTCATGTAATTATCTGTAATACTTCCCATATTGATGGATTTATGTTTCAAGGTCATTTATGTAATTATCTGTAATACTTCCCATATTGATGGATTTATGTTTCAAGGTCATGACTGTCCTATGTTCTAAATCAAAAGAAAGGGGGGAGATGTTAGGATTACTAAGTGAGAACTCAGGTTGTCTGGATGGTGACAAGGTGAGAATTCAGGTTTTCTGGACAATTACAAGGTGAGAACTCAGGTTGACTTGATAGAGGGGGGCAAGCTCATTGGCTGGGGGTGGTTCTTCCCAGAAGCCCTTGCATTATCCCACGCCCATTCTCTGGGAGGATAAAAAGAGACAGCACTGGGCGCAGAGAGCAGATCGGCCTGGAGAAGGATAAGAGCTGGAGGAGATTCAGAGCCAGGATTCAAGAAGAAGACTCTGAATTGCATCAGGCTTGACGGGGCTCTCTGCAGGAAGGGAAGTCACTTCTTTGGACAAGAGTTAACAGCAACTGCCTGGAGACAACGGTTTGTTACAGGAAGAAGAATCTGTCTGAGAGATTTGAGTAGACACAGCAGATCTCTTCCCAGAGAGCGATCCAGCAGCTTCTAGAGACGACAGCTCGCTATAAACAGGGAAACATAAAAGAGTAATCATAAGGGACTCAATCAAGTTAACTATTTGCATTCCTATATAGGAAGATGATAATGTAACTCCTAAAAACTTTATCATTATTATCCAAGTTGGATCGTTGTTGCTTTTGTTTGTTAGTTTGTTTTTGGTAAATGGTAGATTTATTTAAAGTAATGCATTACAGACAAAATGAAGATATATAATAGACACTAGGAATGGTAAATATGAAATAGAGTGGAAGAGCATGTGAAAGACAAGCTCCCTAGTGGAACTCACAATTACCCAATGAAATAAAACATACCATTATATTGGGTCATGTTCTTAACTGACAGGCTAAATTCTGAATTGGACTTAGTACCCTAAAAGAGTTAATTAGGTATAAGGAGTAGAAGTGGGGTTGAGAAGTAAAGTGGAGTTAGGGGGAGATACCAGGTGACATGAGAGAAGGGTAAGGAGAAAGACATCAGAAGGCAGAGTGTCATGGCAGACTGAGTGAGAGGAGTGCAGCAGACATAAAGTGGCTCATAAGTCGATTTTAAGAGTGCAAATTTAACCTCAGGGAAATGACTAGGATTTCTGACAGGGTATGACAAGAAAAGATTGTTTTAAGCATGTACAAAGGCTGAGTTTCAGGAGTTAGAAATGGATTTCTGACTGGACCTCCCCAGAGGATGGGATCATAAAGCTAATTGATTTTTACCTATGCCTTCTCCCTGCCTTTCTCAGGGATTAAATAATTATTTGTTTATTTTTAATACACATTGCTATATTAATCATGCCATTATTATGGAAGTTAAAAGGAATTTAAATTAGAGAGGGCACAGGTATCTGTCAATTATGTTAGAATTATCTTTAAAAATGCTAAAGGCATGAGAGAGAATAATAGGAAGAATGTGGAAGAGAGAAATAGAATAGGGAAATTATTTTTACATAAAGAATAAGGTAAGTAAAAGCTTTTACAATTGAGTAGAAAAATGAGGGGTGGTGACAGGCAATGCTTGAACTTCACATTCATCAGAATTAGTTCAAAACAAAAAGAATATGTATGTCTACTTAGTTGTATCTAGAAATCCAACTTACCTGGTAAGGGAAATTCAGGGAAATAAAAAGGGGAGAGAGAGAGAAAGAGAGAGAGAGAGAGAGAGAGAGAGAGAGAGAGAGAGAGAGAGAGAGAGAGAGAGAGAGAGAGAGAGAGAGAGAGAGAGAAAGGGAGAGAGAGAAGAGGAGGATAAGAGAGGAAGATAAAAAATGGGATGAAAGGAAATACCCAATTAGTAATCATAACTGTGAGTGTGAATGAGATGAGCTCATCCATAAAATACAAGCAAATAGCAGAATGGATTAGAAACATGAATTTAACACTATGTTAATTTTTAAAAGACACTTGAATTTTGGACTTCCGGCCAAGATGGCGGCGTGGAGGCAGACAGCTGCTTGAGCTCCTCGTTTTCTCTCAGAACTTACTTCATGACAAGCCTCTGACTTAATGCTTGACCCAGAAAGAAATCCACAGATGATCACCAAGAGAAGACATCCTTGAAAGTAGCCAGAAAAGGTCTGTGTTTGTTCGGGGGAGGGTCAATCAGACTGGGCGCAGACTGAGGGCAGACAGCCAGAGCAAGACAGGCAGCTCACACAGCTCAGACCTGAGGGGGAGGGGTGTGATCTCTGCCATTTCTGTGAAAGGGCTTTTGCCCCAGTGTGGATGCTCCGCCTTGGCAGCAAGCCAGGAGTGGTGGAGAGGGTGTAAACACCAGAGGTGAAGATTAAAACCCCAGAAAGCCAGCGTCTCTCAGAGCCCGGCCACCCCCAACCCCCACCTGGACTGACTCGGTGCGTTCTCAGAGCCTCAGAGCGCAGACTCAGTACAGTCATTGCTGTTTTGTTAGTGGCTCTCTGCTGCCCTACCCCCAGTCTGTAGGGAAGCCCATTAATAACATCCAGCCCCATCCCCCACAAAACAGACCAATTGTTTCTCTTGTCAGTTTGTTTTCTTTGATTCCTGCTCTGACAAAATGAACAAAAAATTCAAAAGGGCTCTAACCATTGACAGCTTCTGTGTAGAGAGGGAGCAGACTTCAAATGCTGAGGAGACTAGGAACAGACTGTCCCCAGATGTATCCCCTGGGAAGGATATAAGCTGCTCCTCAATACAAAAGAACCTCATAGAGGAAATCAAAAAGGCTCTCACAAGAGAGCTGGAAGAGAAATGGGAAAAGGAAAGGGAAGGTTGGCAAGAGAGCCTGGAGAAGTCATCCCATGCATTCAAAGACAGAATGGATAAAGAAATCAAATCATTGAGAAACAAGATTAGTGAGCTGGAAAAGGTAAACAACTCCAAGGAAAACAGGATTAGTGAGCTGGAAAAGGTAAACAACTCCAAGGAAAACAGGATTAGAGAGCTGGAAAAAGAATCAGCTCTCTAAAAAATAAAATGGATAAAATGGAAAAAAATTCCATAGAAGATAAAAACTCAATTGGACAATTACAAAGAGATATAAAAAAAGTGAGTGAAGAAAATAGATCATTGAAAATTAGACTGGAACAAGTAGAAATGAATGACTCAAGGAGAAACCAAGAGGGAGTCAAGCAAAACCAGAGAAATGAAACAATTGAAAAGACTGTCAAGTACCTTACCAGAAAGACAACAGACCTGGAAAACAGATCCAGGAGAGACAATTTGAGAATAATCGGACTCCCTGAAAAATGGGAGGAAAAAAAGAGCTTGGACACCATTTTCAAGGAAATTATCAAAGAGAACTGCCCAGACGTTTTGGAAACAGAGGGTAAAATAGACATTGAGAAAATTCATCGATCACCTACTGAAAGGGACCCTAAAATCAAAACGCCAAGAAATATAGTGGCCAAGTTCAAGAACCATCAGACAAAGGAAAAGATATTGGAAGCTGCTAGAAAAAAACAATTCAGATATGGAGGATCCACAATAAGGATAACACAGGATCTAGCAGCGTCCGCATTAAAAGAACGCAGGGCCTGGAACATGATATTCCGAAAGGCTAAGGAACTTGGTATGCAGCCAAGAATAACTTACCCAGCAAGAATGAGCATCGTTTTCCAGGGAAGAAGATGGACATTTAACGAAATAAATGAATTCCATCTATTTTTGATGAAAAAATCAGACCTACATAAAAGGTTTGATCTTCAAATACAGAACTCAAGAGACTTCTAAAAAAGGTAAAAAGAAATCTTGAGAACTATACTTCTGTCAAAAAAATATGTAAAGAACATATGTACAATTTGTCTTAGAAACTAGAGGTGGAAAGGAGATTATATCATAAAAAAGTGTAAAGTGGTGGTACTACATCTCATGAAGAGGCAAAGGTAACCTATTATATCTGAGAGAAAGAAAGGAGGGAGATGAACATAGCGTGTATCAATAGACATATTCGATTTATGGTGAAACTTCTTCCACTTCACTGAAAAGTGAAAGGGAAGGAGTAAGCTAAGGGGAAGGGAATACAGTAATTGTGAGGAAAAGGGGTAAAATAAGGGGAGGATCTTTAAGGTGGGGGAGGGATCCTAAAAAGGGAGGGCTGTGAAAAGCAAGTGGTGTTCACCAGTTTAATACTGGATAGGAGGGTAAAAGGGAAGGAAAGGGGAAAAGCATAAGCAGGGGTTAATAGGATGGCAAGCAATATAGAATTAGTCCTTCTAACCATAAATGTGAATGGGGCAAACTGCCTCATAAAGAGGAAGCAGTTAGCAGACTGGATTAAAAGTCAGAATCCTACTATATGTTGTTTACAGGAAACACACCTGAAACAGGATGAGACATTCAAACTAAAAGTAAAAGGGTGGAGCAGAATCTATTATGCTTCAGGCAAAACCAAAAAAGCAGGAGTAGCCATCCTCATCTCAGATCAAGCAAAAACAAAAACTGATCTAATTAAAAGAGATAAGGAAGGGCATTATATCCTGCTAAAGGGAACCATCAATAGTGAAGCAGTATCAATATTAAACATGTATGCACCAAGTGGTGCAGCATCTAAATTCTTAAAAGAGAAATTAAGAGAGCTGCAAGAGGAAATAGATAGCAAAACTATAATAGCCGGAGATCTCAACCTTGCACTCTCAGAATTAGATAAATCAAACCACAAAATAAATAAGAAAGAAGTCAAAGAGGTAAATAGAATACTAGAAAAGTTTGATATGATAGATCTTTGGCGAAAGCTAAATGGAGACAGAAAGGAATATACATTCTTCTCAGCAGTTCATGGAACCTATACAAAAATTGATCATATACTAGGGCATAAAAACCTCAAAATCAAATGCAGTAAGGCAGAAATAGTAAATGCATCCTTTTCAGACCATAATGCAATCAAAATAACATTTAACAAAAAGCCAGGGGAAAATAGACCAAAAAATAATTGGAAACTAAATAATCTTATACTAAAGAATGATTGGGTAAAACAGCAAATCATAGACATAATTAATAACTTCACCCAAGAAAATGACAATAATGAGACATCATACCAAAATGTGTGGGATACAGCCAAAGCAGTAATAAGGGGAAGTTTTATATCTCTACAGGCCTACTTGCATAAAATAGAGAAAGAGAGGGCCAACGAATTGGGTTTACAACTAAAATTGCTAGAAAAGGAACAAATTAAAAACCCCCAGACAAACACAAAAATTGAAATCCAAAAAATAAAAGGTGAGATTAATAAAATTGAAAGTAAAAAAAACTATTGAATTAATTAATAAAACTAAGAGTTGGTTTTATGAAAAAAACAACAAAATAGACAAACCCTTAGTAAACCTGATTAAAAAAAGGAAAGAGAAAAAGCAAATTGATAGTCTTGAAAATGAAAAGGGTGAACTCACCACTAATGAAGAGGAAATTAGAACAATAGTTAGGAGCTACTTTGCTTAACTTTATGCCGATAAATTCGATAACTTAAATGAAATGGAAGAATACCTTCAAAAATATAGCTTGCCCAGATTAACAGAGGAAGAAGTAAGTAGTCTAAATAGTCCCATCTCAGAAAAAGAAATAGACCAAGCTATTAACCAACTTCCTAAGAAAAAGTTCCCAGGACCAGATGGATTTACAGGTGAATTCTACCAAACATTTAAAGAACAACTAACTCCAATGCTATGTAAACTATTTGAAAAAATAGGGATTGAAGGAGTCCTACCAAATTCCTTCTATGACACAGACATGGTACTGATACCTAAACCAGGTAGATCAAAAACTGAGAAAGAAAACTTTAGACCAATTTCCTTAATGAATATTGATGCTAAAATCTTAAATAAGATATTAGCAAATAGACTTCAGAAAATCATCCCCAGGATAATACACTATGATCAAGTGGGATTTATACCAGGAATGCAGGGCTGGTTTAATATTAGGAAAACTATTAGTATAATCGACCATATTAATAATCAAATTAATAAAAACCATATGATCATCTCAATAGATGCAGAAAAGGCATTTGATAAAATCCAACATCCATTCCTACTAAAAACGCTTGAGAGTATAGGAATAAATGGACTATTCCTTAAAATAATAAGGAGCATATATTTAAAACCTTCAGTAAACATCATATGTAATGGTGATAAACTAGAACCTTTCCCTGTAAGATCAGGAGTGAAACAAGGTTGCCCACTATCACCATTACTATTCAATATAGTACTAGAAACTCTAGCCTTGGCAATAAGAGCCGAGAAAGAGATCCAAGGAATTAGAGTAGGAAATGAAGAAATCAAATTGTCACTTTTCGCAGATGACATGATGGTATACTTAGAGAACCCCAAAGACTCTGCTAAAAAGCTATTAGAAATAATTCAGAATTTTAGCAAAGTCGCAGGATACAAAATAAATCCACATAAATCCTCAGGATTTTTATACATTACCAACACAATCCAACAGCAAGAGATACAAAGAGTAATTCCATTCAAAATAACAGTCGATAGTATCAAATATTTGGGAATATATCTACCAAAGGAGAGTCAGGAATTATATGAGCAAAATTACAAAACACTTGCCACAAAAATAAAGTCAGATTTAAATAATTGGAAAGACATTCAATGTTCTTGGATAGGCCGAGCGAATATAATAAAGATGACAATACTCCCCAAACTAATCTATTTATTTAGTGCTATACCAATCAGACTCCCAAGAAACTATTTTAATGACCTAGAAAAAATAACAACAAAATTCATATGGAAGAATAAAAGGTCGAGAATTGCAAGGGAACTAATGAAAAAAAAGTCAGAGGAAGGTGGTCTAAGTGTACCTGATTTAAAGCTATATTATAAAGCAACAGTCACCAAAACCATTTGGTATTGGCTAAGAAATAGACTAGTTGATCAGTGGCATAGGTTAGGTTCACAGGACAAGATAGTGAATAAAAATAGCAATCTAATCTTTGACAAACCCAAAGATCCCAAATTTTGGGATAAGAATTCATTATTTGACAAGAACTGCTGGGAAAACTGGAAATTAGTATGGCAGAAACTAGGCATGGACCCACATTTAACACCACGTACTAAGATTAGATCAAAATGGGTACAAGATTTAGGTATAAAGAACGAAATCATAAATAAATTGGAGGAACATGGGATGGTTTACCTCTCAGACTTGTGGAGGAGGAAGGAGTTTGTGTCCAAGGGAGAACTAGAGACCATTATTGATCACAAAATAGAACATTTTGATTACACCAAATTAAAAAGTTTCTGCACAAACAAAACTAATGCAAACAAGATTAGAAGGGAAGTAACAAATTGGGAAAAAATTTTTACAGTTAAAGGTTCTGATAAAGGCCTCATCTCCAAAATATACAGAGAATTGACTTTAATTTATAAGAAATCAAGCCATTCTCCAATTGATAAATGGTCAAAGGATATGAACAGACAATTTTCAGATGATGAAATTAAAACTATTTCCACTCATATGAAAGAGTGTTCCAAATCACTATTGATCAGAGAAATGCAAATTAAGACAACTCTGAGGTATCATTACATACCTGTCAGATTGGCTAAGATGACAGGAACAAATAACGATGAATGTTGGAGGGGCTGTGGGAAAACTGGGACACTGATGCATTGTTGGTGGAGTTGTGAAAGAATCCAACCATTCTGGAGAGCAATCTGGAATTATGCCCCAAAAGTTATCAAAATGTGCATACCCTTTGACCCAGCCATACTACTACTGGGCTTATACCCCAAGGAACTACTAGAGAAGGGAAAGGGTCCTGTATGTGCCAAAATGTTTGTGGCAGCCCTTTTCATAGTGGCTAGAAGCTGGAAGATGAATGGATGTCCATCAATTGGAGAATGGTTGGGTAAACTATGGTATATGAATGTTATGGAATATTATTGTTCTATAAGAAATGACCAACAGGAGAAATACAGAGAGGCTTGGAGAGACTTACATCAACTGATGCTGAGTGAAACGAGTAGAACCAGAAGATCATTATACACTTCAACAATGATACTGTACGAGGATGTATGCTGATGGAAGTGGATTTCTTCAACATATAGAAGAGCTAATCCAATTCCAATTGATTAATGATGGACAGAACCAGCTACATCCAGAAAAGGAACACTGGGAAATGAATGTAAACTGTTATTTTTACCTTCTGAATCCAATTCTTCCTGTGCAACAAAAAATTCGGTTCTACACACATATATTGTATCTAAATTATACTGTAATATATTTAACATATATAAGACTGCTTGCCATCTGGGGGAGGGGGTTGGGGGAGGAAGGGAAAAAATCTGAATAGAAGTAAGTGCAAGGGATAATGTTGTAAAAAATTACCCATGCATATGTACTGTCAAAAAATGTTATAATTATAAAATAAAATAAAAAATTAAAAAAAAAAGACACTTGAATTTTAAAGATACTAGAACAGAATTTAATATGCCTCAACCAAAATAACAAAGGGAGAGATAGAAATCATTATCTCAAACAAAACAAAAGAAAAATAATACTAAGTTAAAGAGATAATCAGGGAAACTATAAGATACTAAAAGGTATTTTAGACAATGAAATAATATCAAAAATTTTACAGCAAATTTCTCTGACAAAAGTCTCATTTTTCATATATGTAATAAGCATGAGTCAATTTTTTAAAAATAAAAGTAATTGCCTTATTGATAAATGGTCAAAAGATTTAATTAGGGAATTTAATTAGAAGAGATGAATGCTGTTTCTAGTCATATAAAATGTTCTAAATAAAATTGATTAAAGAAAAGTAAATTATAATAACTCTGAAGTACCAAATAACACTTATTAGAAATGACAAATACTAGATACACTAATGAATTATTGGTGGAGAAGTGAACTGGTCCAATCATTCTGAAGAATAATTAGGAACAAGGCTCAAAGGACTGCAAAGCTATTCATATCTTTTGATCCAGTAATACCACCACTAGCTCTGTATCCCAAGGAGATCAGAAAAGGAAAAAGACCAATATGTTAAAAAATGTTTTGTTAGCAGAGAATTAGAAAATGAGGGGATCCTCTTCAGTTGTTGAATGTCTGAAAAGTTGTGACATGTTATTGTTATTTAATACTATTATGTTATAAGAAAGAATGGAGGGGTCAGGAATAAAAAAAAAACAACAATATAGCAACAACTACATGAAGTGATACAAAGTGAAGTGAAAAGAGCAGGGAAATGATTGTGTATAGTTACAGGAATGTTGTGATGATGTTAAACTGTGAAAGACTTGGCTTCTCTGCTCCATACAGTAATCCAAAATGATTAAAAAGAACTCGATTAGCAAATCATATACACCCCCAGAGAAATAACTGATAACCTTTGAGTGAAAAATAAAATAAATTTTTCTCACTTTATTTTCCTTGCTTTTTGGAGGTGGTAATATAACTAATAAAGAAATACATGATTAATATGATATTGCTGGCTGTCAGTAGTTGGGGAAGTAGGAGTAGAAAGGAAGAAGAAAATATAGAACTCAAAACTTAAAAAGAAAAGGATGTTTAAAATAAATAAATACATTATTTTTTTTTCCTGAGTCAATTGGGGTTAAATGACTTGACCAGGATCCCACAGCTAGGAAATCTTAAGTATATGAGGCCAAATTTGAACTCAGGTCCTCCTGACTTCAGAGCTAGTGCACTATCTACTGTGCCATCTAGCTGCCCCCACATTAAATATTTTTTTAAATATTATCATCAGTATTTTTTCATAGTCTAATCTTATTTCAATGGTTCCCTTGCATAGATTCTATGAGTTACAAACAGTCTTAAGGGGAAAGTGTTATGGTGGTCTCATCTTACAGCACTCTTGAATTGACAAAGTTATTTACAACTCTTTCTCTAATACATTATTTTGATTGATACAAAGAACTATACAGGTCCTATTTGCATTTCCTGTTTAGTTGATTCAATTTTTAAAAAGAATTTGTATGAAAACCGGAAAAGAAATGTGTTGTTTGTATCCCATCTCTATATTCCCTGATGCCAAACTGTGTTTATATCTATATCGATCAATTGATAGATAAATCTAGATTTTTATTTCATCTATCTTTAATCTATCTACCTCTTAGAATACTTTATTACTATGAAATTATTATTCCCTACAATTCCATCAATTAGCCTATTTGTGTACAAATCCCAAGAAATCAATCTATTGTGCTTAGTTACTTCTTCATCAAACCCTTCAGTTTCTTTTTCAGGTCCAATTTAGCTTTTTTGGGGAGAAGGGGGATGCTATGTTCTGTAAATTGCCCTTCTTGGTGGGTGGAGCCAAAACAGCAGAATACAAGAAGTATAATTTCTCACAATATCCTCTTCCAAACAACTTTAAAATAACAGTGACAGAAACAACAAAAGAAGGGCAGATTAAGGGAAGCAATACTCAAAAGTAAAATGAAGTTTTGAGAAGAAACAGAGTTAAAAAAGAGAGAAACAAAACAAAATAATATGTAGGAAAATGCACAGTAAGTAATCATAGTCATGAATACGAATGATAAGAATTCACCCATAAAATGGAAACAGAAGAATATCTTCAGGTTTTTCTGAAATCTGCCCATTTGCCATTTCTTAAAGCATAGTCATATTCCATTGCATTAACATATAATTTGTTCAGTCATTCCTCAATCAATGAGCATCCTCTCAGTTTTCAATTTTTTTGCCACCACAAAAAGAACAACTATAAATATTTTTATATATTTAAGTCCTTTCACTTTTGTAATCTCTTTGGGATACAAACTTCATAGTGGTATAACTGAATCAAGGGTATTCAGAGTTTTATAAACCTTTGGGGATAGTTCCAGAATAGCCAGATCAGTTCACAACTCCACCAACAATACATTAGTGTTCTAATTTTCTCACATCTTAGCCAACATTTGTTTGTTTCTTTTTCTGTCATA
The DNA here is from genome assembly GCF_048593235.1 of Sminthopsis crassicaudata. NCBI lineage: Eukaryota > Metazoa > Chordata > Mammalia > Dasyuromorphia > Dasyuridae > Sminthopsis > Sminthopsis crassicaudata. The sequence continues at coordinate 521,777,189 of NC_133617.1, forward strand.
ATAGGCAATCTGACAGTTATAAGATGATACCTCAGAGTTGTTTTAATTGGCATTTCTGTAATCGGTAAGGAATTACAACATTGCCATATGACTATAGTTTTAATTTCTTCATCTGAAAATTGCCTGTTCATATTTTTTGATCATTTAACAACTAGGGAATGACTTGTATTCTTTCAAATATATATAAAAACTGACCATGAATGATGAAACAAAAACTTCAAAAACAAATGCTGAAAAATAAAAATATTAGATGATAATGAAATACAAATATATTTAATAAAGGGTTGTGGAAACACAGGCTAAAAATCAGTAAAATAATCTAATCCTAAAAGTGAGTGGGGGAAAGGATTCCTTCTATTGTTTCTTCAATGTTTGGTAGAATTCCTATGAAGTACCAAAAGAGAATTCCTGAAAATGAAAGTAGGAATTAATGGAATTGAAAATAAAATCATTTCAATTGCAAAACTAAAAGCTGGTTTTATGGAAGAAAAAAATTGATCAAAAAAAAAAAAAAGAAAGAAAGAAAGAGGAAAAGAAGAAATCATATTTATGATCAAAATTGAAAAGGGTCATTTTGCCATCAATGAAGATGAAATTAAAGAAAATATTAGGAATTATTTGGTCCAGTTATATAGTTGGATACCTAATCATTTACGTGAAATTGATGAATATGTACCCCAAAATTAATTACACCGATTAATAAAAGAGGAAAGAGAATACTTAAGCTTTATGTAATAAAAAAAAATGAACAATTTATAAATGACTTACTTAAGAGAGAAAATAAATCACCAGAACCAGATGGATTCATAAGTGAATTCTACCAAACATTGAAGAAACAATTAATCTCAATCCTATACAAATTATTTCAAATAAAAGGTAGAGGAATCCTACCAAATCTTTTATGACACAAATATAGTTTTGATACCTAAGCTTAAACAAAAACAAACAAAAAAAAGCCTAAAGAAATTTATAGGCCAATTTCCCAAAAGAAAATTGATATAAAATTTAAATAAAATTCTAACAAAGAAACTACAACAATACTTCACAGAGATTATATACCATAATTAGGCATATAATATGGGGATATAGGATTATTGACTATTAGTAAAGTTATTATCATAATTGACAATACAAACAATTCAGAAAATGTTTTTGACATCCACATTAAAGACATCAAAAAGTATACTGGTAAATTGAGTCTTTTTTTTTTATTTTTATAATAGTATTATTTGAAACAAAATGAAAGTTTTTTTTTTTCTGTATTAGGGATAATACAGTAACTTTATCAATATGATCTGGGGTGAAGCAATCGTGTCCATTATCTATATTGTCCTAATTGACTCAAATTGAATGTAAATAGCAAATCATTTCTGCTTTGGCCAGAAACCTTGAGGTTCTTCCCCTCCCAAATTCATTCATTTATTAATTTATTTAAATTTGTTTTTTGACTTGGTGAAAGAGGAGATCCTTTGCTTCAATTGCTATGTAGCCTTAATTACTGAATGGGTGGTACCTCAATAAAATTTGGACCTGTTGAAGACCTTAGCTTAAAAAGGCCAATCTCCCATTTTATATAGGGCCATGATCAGTGAAATGTAAATTAAGACAACTCTGAGATACCACTTTTGCTAGTGTCATTCCTGATATTCCTCCAAATTTTTTTTCCAGATATATACCCCATTTGTTATCTTTCAAGGTTCCATGAAAGTGGAACACTGGAATCATAGAAATATAGAAATAAAGTAACCATCTTAAATATAAATAATTCTTGTTGGCACATTTCCCCTTCAGTGGTATAAATATGTCATTATCTGTGTGAAAAGTGCTTCATAATTGTTTTTGTTGGCAAATGGACTCCCAAGTATTTTTTAGAAATTGCAGTAATTTTAAATGGAACTTTTTCTGTTTCTTGATGTTGGATTTTGTGAGTAGAATGTAGAAATGCTGCTGATTTAATGGGTTTCTTTTATATCCTACAACTTTGCTAACATTGTTAATTGTCTCAACTAGCTTTTTGATTGATTTTCTATTTTTCTCTAAGAATATCATCATATCATAAAGAGTGATAATTTTATTTCCTCATTGCTTATTGTATTATTTCAGTATATTTTTGTCATGGTCATAGTTGCATTTTTAATTTTTAATTTTATTTTATTATTAAAGCTTTTTATTTTCAAACTATATGTATGGATAATTTTCAACATTCATCTTTGCAGAACCTTATGTTTCACATTTTTTCCCTCCCTTTCCCCCACCCCCTCCCTTAGATCACAAGTAATCTAATATAAATTTAATATGTAATTCTTGTACACATATTTCCATAATTATCATGCTTCACAAAAAATGTCAAATAAAAAAGGAAAAAATAAATGAGAAAGAAAACAAAATGGAAGCAAACAAAACAAAAATGTGAAAATACTATGTTGTGATCTATACTCAGTTCCCACTAAATTTCTATGATTGCAGTGTTCCATTTTCTTGGGATTTTGAAAGATGAGAAAAGGGGTATATATCTGAAGAAGATGTTGTAGGAATATCAGGAATGACACTAGAAACAGAGAATAGGTATCCATCTGTAAGATGTGAACAAAAAAGATTTTAAAGAACATAATTATATAAAAATATATTCTTTTTACATCTACTACATCACATATTTACATCATAGTCAGTTTTCACTTATTTCCTAATGGAATAATATAAAACCAGTTATAAAATGTTAATTTTACTAGCAAGTCTTTTTTTTTTTTTTTTAGCAACAATCATAGGATCTTATTTTTTTAAATATTTTTTTTATTTTCAAAATATATGCAAAGATAGTTTTCAACATTCATCTTTGCAAAACCTTGTGTTCCAATTTTTTTCTCTTCCTTTCCCCCATCACCTCCCCTAGACAGCAAGTAATCCAATATATGTTAAATATGTGTAATTCTTCAATACATTTTTTCCCATAATTATCATGCTGCACAAGAAAAATCAAATCAAAAAGGAACAAAAAAGAAAACAAAGAGCAAGTAAACAGTAACAAAAAAGGGGGAAATGCTATGTTGTGATCCATACTCAGTCTTCATAGTCCTCTTTCTGGATGTAGCAAGTTTTTATTAATTAAATTATCTACACAGTAACCTTTCAAGATCCCAAGAAAGTGGAACACATACAAATTTATGGGATAAAGTGTAGAGCTATCAGAAAGAAACAATATCTGGAACCTTTTGGAGGATAGTTACAGACCCAACATAGTTTCACAGTTTCACATAATTTAGATGTGAAAATAAAATAAAAGTGAAGTTAAACTAAGGGGCTTTATGTGTGTGTGTGTGTGTTTTTTTTTTTTTTTTTTTTTTTTTTTGTTTTGTTTTGTTTTGTTTGTTTGTTTTTTTTTTTTTTAAGTTAGGGCTTAACTTGTTTATAAAAGAAAGTTCAGTTGGCCAGGTGATCCATGCTAAAACTTGAAATTCTGATATAGAATGATAGTTATAAAATATTAGTAACATATTGATTCAAGAGGAAGCAAATTTGTTGGAAGACATAATTTTATTTTGTTCATGAAGACAACCCAGGCAAGTTCTAAAGATTACTGGAAGGAAAATCATGACCAAGAAAAATATGTCAAATGCCACTCTGTTAGAAGATTTTTTAGTTAAATATGTAACCTCTCTTTGGGTCAGAGAGATAATAACCCTCAAGTTAACTCTACACTTTGAAGAAAAGAGAGTTGGAGGAAGAGAAGATTCAAGAGAGCTGAATAAGCAGGAAGGGTACTGAAGAAAGATTTTGTAATGTATCCAGACATCTGAACTGATCCTATTCTGTTTCCTGGCTTGAGAACTGAAGGCCAAGGACAAGGAACACTGTGAGAACCTATTCTACTTCTAAACAAAGCTGTTTTTCCTTTTTCTTGTTTGAATGGTTGTTAGCTCCTCTGTTCTTTAATTTTCCTTTTAAGGGAAAATGTAGATCTCTTCTGTTTAACATAAAACTCTTTTGACTAGCATAAATGCTAAAATTGCGTGTATGTGTGTTACATATAGATGTTGAGAACAGAGGTCATTCCATATTCTAGAAAGAGGAAAGGTTTTATTGTTGGGAACTGATTTTGATGTGAGATTGATTATCATGAAGTAGGATACTTGACTGTATAAGTATGGCACATAAATTTTGAATAAAGTACACCTAGGAAAAAACAAAAATAATAAAAAAATAGAAAAAAAACAATAGTTAGTGATTAAATAAGAAATGAAGGGTAATCATATTTTTGTTTTTGAACTATCAAACACTATTCTTATCAAGGTGAGTGTGATGAAAAACTGACTTCCCATAATGAAGAAGTCTGAAGCAAATTGTACTGCTCTTCCTATCCCCTTGATGCCATGAACTGATAGTAAAAGTCCACCTTTAAAATGATTTTTTTTTCTCCCTGGTCTGTCTTATATTATAAAGTAGGTTTATGTAACTACGTAGACTTTCCTGTTGGGGGTTTTTTCCACACCACTTGTTGCAGTCTCACTGGAAACCGAAAGTTTCTTACCGCACGCTTCTAGCTTCCACCAGCCTTCAGATGTCTCCGGCCCCGCTCCGGAAACAGGAGCAGGGAATGAGCAAACAGAGAGCCAATATGTAGCAGAGCTGTTCTTTATTGTCTGCTCCCCAAAATGTCTCCCCGAGCCGTTGCTGTTCCCTACTTTTATACAGAATCTTCTTGGACCCTCCCTGATTCCTCCCTTCGTGGGCGGGGCCATCTCCTTTAGCAATGCCTAGCTGTTTTTCTCCTTATATGGCCAGGCAACTCATAGTTCCACTCATCTACTGACACGTAGCTCTATTAGTCAACCCGGAACCACATCCTGGAGATGACTGACATTAGGGCGGCTCCCTTCCACACAGGGGGATCAGTTCCAGGCCCATTACAATTCCCCCTTTTTGTTTAATACGAGGGTAGTGGTTCAAAATTCAAGATCTTTCTCTTATGGCTAACACAGCTCGGAGTGACAAAGGCAAAGACAAAGCACCAAGAATGACAGTATCAAAAATATATGACAAGCAGAGCACCAAGAGTGGTAATATCAAAAGGTAATATCAAAAGATCAAAAAATATGACAATAAACTCATTGACCAGCGGTCGGTTACATTTTCCTTGCCCAATTTTTCTTTCCTTCTTTCTTTCATCTCTCCTTCTTTCCTTTATTCCTCCCTTCTTCTCTTCTTCCATCCTTTTCTCCCTCATCCTTCCCTTCTTTCCCTTCTCCATTTCTCCCTTCCTTCCTTCCTCCATTCCCTCCCTTCCTCCCTTCCTTTTTTCTTTCCTTCCTTCCTTTTTTTACTCTATCTTTACCTTTTGCCTTGTCCTCTTCCTTCCCTCCCTCCTTTTATTCTATTATTACTAACAAAATTTTTGGGTTTACTTTGAAAATACATTTTAAAAAAACAAAGAAAACGTTTTTTTCAGAGTTAATATATGATGCATTTTTATGCTCATTCACTTTTTTCTCTCAATTTAGATTTTTAAAAGTAATACTTCTGTTTTCCTTTTTGGAGGGTATTTGTTTTGATTCCTAATTTTTTCCAGTTTTGATATTCTCAGAATTATATACACATACACATGTCTAGGTAAAATCTAGCCAGTTGTGTTCTAATCAGAAAGGTCTGAGTAGAAGTAGATCAACTTTATCTAGATTCTCCTAAGTGAAACTGGTCTGAGTGATCAAAATGTCACCTCCCAGGTTCATCATTAGATTAGCCCAATTCTTTTTATAATATTCATTTTACTCATTAATTGTTAACCAATCAAAGCTGATTGCTACCTGTTTAGAATATTTACTCTCCCAGACCCATATAATCATCAAGAGGCCATCATGTTCCATCTTTGTCTTATGAGAGGTTGTAAATTCCAGGCTAGCTCCCTGGAGGCTTCAGGATCAGCCAGGGTTAGGATAAGCAAAAGTTCTTGGTCTTTAGGGGGAGAAGTGAAGGAGATGGACAAAACTTCCAGGAATTTTGCTAAATATCTCTCCTTGATTCTGGAGTCCAGAATCTTGACACATTTCTCCCCTCTTCCTGAGGCCAAGTGAAGTTCTCTCACCTCTCTCACTCAACCCCCTAATCCTTACCTATAATTCTCTTAACCCCAAGCTTTGAGCCAGCATTTACTGAGAAGAGAAATTCCAAACATATGCTAATAGAGTTACTGTCCAACAGTTAATTAGCCTTAAGTGCTCTGTTGTCTGATTCAAGCACACCTTTTACGAGTTTCAGCCCTTTACAAGAGATGGCTAAATGACCATACTTTTATTAATTATTTGTTAGGCATAATCAATAAAATGTTTCTTGAAGTTTTCGTTTATTACAATCACATTTAGACTCATAACATGAGGCTGTCTTGTATAGTGAATCTCAATTTACCATTAAAATTCAATCATTCTACTAAAGGCATTTGAGAAAAAAGAATCTTATTTTTTTTCCCCCTGAGGTAATTGGGATTAAGTAACCCGCCCAGGGTTAGACAGCAAGGAAGAGTTAAGTGTCTGAAGCCAGATTTGAACTCAGGTCCTCCTGACTTCAGGGCTGGCACTCTATCCATTACACCACCTAGCTGGCCCAAGAATTTTAAAATTTTGAAAAAAAGCCTGGAACTTAGTGACATCTGTGTTTGTGAGACAAGTGAGCCTGAAGTTTCTTAAAGTAGTAGTAGTTGTCAACAGCAAGGTAGAATGTCAATATTGGTTAGAACAAACTTTCATCTATTCAAAACATCAGTAGGATTCTGCCAACAGCAATGTTTACTCAGTATCTGTGCATTTCAATTATCCTTGAAACCCATTCTAAAGTTGACATGTGGAGAGAGGCAAACTATAATAATGAATATCATATGAGTACATGCTTCCCAATTATATACAAGATCCCAGGCACCCCAAGCACAAACAGTTCCTTATCTAAAAACCCATTGAATTCTACTCAAATTCTAACCCTTGCTGACACCAGTCAGGAACCAACCTGGGACTTTACCCACGGGTCTCTTCAACATTACCAAAAGCCCTCCATTATAAAAGAGGGAAACTGGAGTCCACTCTTTGAAGGAGCCCCAAACATGGCATCCTTACGCCGGACATATCAAGGGTTCCTGTCCACGTGGTGCCAGCCATGGCCCTGGTGTCTTTCTACCTTTAACTTTACTTCCAAAACCCAAAATAAACCTCTTTTATTAATCTAGGTTTTCAGGTCATAAATTCCTTTACAGGGGACTCTTCTGCTTCTACTAGACCTCATTTAACTCTATATCCTTGCACTGAATCCAAAGGGGTTGCAGGAGAGCTCTATTTGACTCCCTGTACCCCAAATCTTCCACTAGACCTCAATTAAACCTAATTTCATTCAGGTACTCCTTATCTAATTCTCACCAATTTTGACATTTAGTTGTCCCAGGGAGCTAAGGTTTCAATTATTGATGTAGATTCTAAAACAAAAACAAACATACAAGGTGTCAAGGCTCACTCTTACTTCTAACCAGTGAACCATTGTGATTAATTGTACCCAACATAGTCATTTCTGTATCTTTCCTGGATATGTTTTATAAATTATGGACAAGTAAAATTCCTTTTATTAGCTCTTAGCAAGTCTATGAATGTCTCATTTCTTTCTACTCCCAAACCTGAAGAAAAACCAAAATGACCCGAGTCAAGCTTAGCCTGCAAAATACAATGATGATGTCAATGGCTTCATCAGAGTGTTTAATAGCCCATATGCCCTCACTGAAAGTGGTGGTGCAGAAGAATTGAAGATGTAAATATTTGTAGACTCTTAGACTCTGAATAAAAGAATAAAACCAGAACACCAAAACAAGAATGTCCTGGATTATTATGTCTTTTAAAGTAGTTCTCAGTGTTGAAATTGCAAAACAGTTGTGATAAAATTCCTTTGGTGAAGGAAAACAAGTTTGCTTTTATCTGTCCAGGTAAGACATAATCAGTTTAAGGGCATGACCCAAAGCAACTTGAGAATACCTGTCTAATTTCAATAACTGATGGAGAAAATAGTTGGATACATGAACTTTCTAGAAACTTGACATACCTTGATGATTCTATTTATCTTTGGTAAGAGAGTAGAACATGAAAAAAGGATTGCTGAAAATGTTGAATTGACTAGATAAAATGCTTTAAAGATATTGTTTTTTAAGTACTAGGTTTTCAGATCCTTTGTCAAATATCTGCATCATGTGGTAGCTCAGAAAGGTGTGAGCATTAACCCCATGAAGACAGAACTCTTGAACTTACTTGTCATAAACACAGAACATTTGAAATCAAAGTACTTTTCTAGTATTTGATGGCATTTATCACAAATCCATTAAGGACAATAGTTTTAATTCTAAAGCTAAATACTAAAGAATACTAAAACTAAAACTAAAATTGTCTGACTTGTATTTACATGATTAAAGAGAACCAGAGACAGCAAGCCAGGAAATTCTGAATTGTTTGTACACCACAAATCTATTTCAAGATCAATGAAAGCAGCAAATGAAACAAGCTTCTAAAGACTTGGTCAATTGCTTTTTGCATGCATTAGTGATGACATGTGCAAATCCAAACAGCCCTTTCACATTTCCTACAGATGCTTACCTGGAGAGATTGTGAATAATCCTTTTCATGAGAGTCATGGAACTGATTGTATTTTATAGCAGAGAACATTGAAAGTGAAATTCTCTATCACATTTTCAATCTAGAATTATTAACTTTGAAGGGTTCTATTACTTAAAAGTTCAGAGACCATGTAAATGAAGTTAAATTTCAAGTTGTGACTAAAAATATCCCACTAACTTTGTTTTTTACCAGTATCATGTTAGAAATAGTATTTTAGTATTGGTAGAAATCCTAACCAACTAAAAATTCAGAATTTTTTTAGAAGAAAGAAGAAGTTGATGTATTGAATTCTTACTATGTGCTAAAGATTGGGAACACAAAGTTATATATGTCTTAATAGAGAGTAGGATCCAGCCTTTCCACTTTTTATCTGTAGCTCTGCTTGGTTTGATCTCCACCTGACAAAATCACTTCCCCAAATAATCTGATCACTTAAATCTCTTCCAACATTCTATTTAACTCAGCTTTGCATACTCAACATCTTTCTGACTTTCCCACTATCCTCTCCCTCTGATTGGATGGCTGAAACTTGCAAGCTGAACTCCTGGTAAAGTTTTCCTTTATACTGTCAGCTCTCACTTCCTGTCTATAACTGCTTGATTTGATCTCCATGGAAAATTACCTCCCTCCTAGTGAGCTCCTCTTCCTTCTTAGATTCCTTTTCTGTGTTGTATTCTCTCATTAGATTATAAACTTCTTGATGGAAGGAACTGTCTTTCTTTTTTCATTCCCAATACTTGGCAGAGTGCCTTTGCCTGATGTAGGTGCTTATTAAGTGTATATTGAGTAGAATCATAGAAAAAGCATGACAGTAATTGCTTTTAAGGTTTGGACAAACTTGGGGAAACAACCACAACCACAACAACAACAACAACAACACACACACATATACATATATATTAGTGGCAAGGCAGATAGAAAGTCATAGAAGTACTAAGGAGGTATCATTGTGGTATTTATAGTGGTAGATCAAATGTCATTGGTAGTGGACTGTATTAAATAGAGACAGAGTGGATATGTCACAGAAAATAGAATTTCAAGCCTGGTAGTCAGAAAAATTCATCTCCATGAGTTCTGACCTTAAACACTTACAAATGGTAAAATCCTGACCAAGTCACCAAACCTTCCTTGCTTCAGTTCCTCATCCATAGAATGAGTTAGTGAAGAAATGGCAAATTACTCCAGTATCTTTAAAAAGAAAACCCAAAATGAAATCACAAAGAATAGGATGTGACTAAAAAGAATCAAAACAACAACAAACCATCCTGGGAGAATGTTGTAGAATAGACTGAGAGAAATTATTACTTTTCTATTATATTAATAACCAATTATCATAATAAGATTGAAAATTTTCTTTTCTACTTTCTCCTTCAGGGGCTAACCTTTGCAAATCATTAAGTCAGTTTCTGAGGGACATTAGTGATAGATAAGATTGCCCAAATCCTTGGGATACATGCTCCCCAATTTTGGCCAGACCACCATCCAACTACAAGTACTTTTGTTTAAAGTAAACCAAATCCTATCTACCAAGTTTTTGTCTCAAGGAAACTAGCACCTGCCCTTAGACTCCATCAAAATTTAGGATAATTCAATTTATGAAGGAGAAAACCAATCAGAATGGTCTTGATAGATATGGATTCTTTTGTCCAGATTTCTAGAGGTAGCTGAGTTTCATGATCAAACCATTTTCTTAGCAGGAGGAGCTGGGTTTTTTTGCTTATCCACCCAACCCATCTAAATATGTCTGCCATTTCACTAATCATTCATCAGTCAGGATTGATTTTCACCTATCAATGGTATTTAAGCATTCAGAGAGCCCCATGGTTTTATTTTTGGCTACCAAGAAAGACAATGACCCTCAATTTATTGATTATTTGTTAGCCAAATTAATGAATTGGTGATTATCTAGAAACTCTGTTACTTAGGGTTTTCCTCTTATTACAAGATGGTAGGATCACTACTATGATCAGAGTGAATAGCTATCAACTTTCTTCCATTTCATCCAAGCTTAGTGAGGTGTCAAGGAACCCCAGAAAAGCAAAGAGGGTGATTTGCTGTTAGTCAACTATCCTGGATGTTTTTTTTTTGTTTTGTTTTGTTTTGTTTTCACATATAATGCTCTATCTCCTATTTATTCACCACTTCACTAGCAGTCCCAAAGGCCTGAGACACTCCCTTCTAGCTTCTATCTCTTCCTTCAAATTGTAACTTAAATATTTCATTTTATATAAAGAATTTCTTGATCCCTGCAATAGTTTCTGCTATTCCTCTCAGCCTATCTTGTATTGAAACATTTTGCATTTATTTGTATTAAAGTTCTTTATATTTATTCTTAGATACCTTTATTTATCCTTGTTATCTCCTTTCCTATTAGGAATTATTTTATTTATTACATTTGTAAGTTGAGTGCCACAAAAAGTAAATGGCATATACTAGTTAATTAATTAATATTTGTTGATTGATTAGCTAATATAGCTGATTAAAATAGCGGGACATTTACCCAACTATTTTATGCTTTGCATGTAATGGCATATGCTTAGTAATGGGAAGGGGAGGAGAGGAAAACAAAGGGAAAAGTGTTCATTAAGCCTATGAGTCAGGCACTATGTTAAGTGCTTTACAAATATTTTCCTATTAATCCTTTGAGGAAATGCTATTGTTATCCTTATTTTACAGTTGAAGAAACTGAGTTAGTGATTAATTGACTTGCCTAGAGTGACACAGCTAGCAAGTATTTGAGGATACTGTGGTCTTCCTGACTTTAGGATCAGCATTCCTAATCTTATTTAGCTGCATGTTAATTACTGCATTTTTTTACATGATGCAGCTATTTTGGCACTTGGTTATGTAACAGTTTTATGTACTCTATCTACAATCATCTGTAATATAGCACTATGCTGCTGTTTATTTGCATGTATATTAATGCTTCAGAATATATTATTGTAGCGCAAATTTGAATCATTTGGCTGTTATTTTTATATTGGCTTTTGGAGCCCTTATAATCTATCCCTTTCCAATCTTTTTGTGCTTTGTAATTCTAGTACTACCACCCTTAATGCCTTTCCCATAAACTTTGCTATCCAATTACTCTGGCCTCTTTCCTGTTCCTGTATAATACTCCTGTTCCTGTATAATACTCCTGCAGACTCTAGATATTTTTATTAACTATTCTTCAAAACTTGGATCCTTTCACTCCTCAACTCTGTTCATTGTCTTCCCTGGACTTTTCTGAGTCTCAGAATGTCATCCCCTACGGAAAGTCCTTACCAAATTTTTTTTTTTTAATCTGAACATTTTTTTCCTAAGATTATATCAAAATAATATCAAATTTAAATCAAAATTATATCAAAATAATAATAATAATCAGGCATAATACATAATACAAATATCTTGTTTGATCATTGATTACAACAACCCTGGAAGTAAGTGTTAACATAATTCCAATTTTACAAATGAGGAAACTGAAACAAACTGAAATTACTGATTTATCCAAGGTACTATATATAGGTAGTAAATGTCTGAGACAATATTTGAACTGAATTTTTCAGAATCTAGTGCAGTAGCTATATCTATTGAATCATACAGTTGCCTTTTTAACTACCAATTATGCATATACATACATATGCACAAATGACATGTTATACATGTGTATATAATCAAATATATTTGTTGAGTTATTTCAACCATGTTCAACTCTCTGTAATCCTATTGGAGTTTGCTTGGCAAAAAATATTAGAGTGGCTTGCCATTTCCTTCTCTACTTCCTTTTATAAAAAAGGAAGAATTAAGGAAAATTGCATTAAGTGATTTGCCTGATGTCATCCTAGCAAGTGTTTGAAGTCACATTAGAACTCAGGTCCTCCTTACTTTAACTCTCTATCTATCATCTATCTATCTATCTATCTATCTATCTATCTATCTATCTATCTATCTATCTATCCATCTATCTATCTATCTAGATACATAAGTATAAACATATAATTTGCATAGTTGTTTGTATATAATTTTACCTATTAGGCTGAACTTCTAGAGAGCAGGAATTTTATTTTTTGGCCTTGTTTATTATCTCTGACACTTAGTTACAGTGCCTGGAACATAAAAGATATTGAATAATAAAAGATTGTTGCTTGCATTAAATATAGACTATAAATGCATATATACATACTCTTGAAATATCCTCCATAACTTAGATAACTCACTAAAACAGTTGGCCAAGTGATTGTGCATTACAGTGTTTATTGTATTTGCTGTGATTTTATATTATTTAGAATGATATACTGGGATGAATATTTAGGCTACTAGAATAATTGTGATCATTCTTTTAATGATGATATTTATTTTGTTACTTATACTAAGGTTTTCATACAAGTCCAATTTACTTGGACTGGTTCTGGGAAGATCTGACTTTGGTTAGAAAGACTTTGGAGAGAGCCTAAAAAGTCTCTCTCCAATCTTCCTTTTACTTTGCTAAGAAATGGTGGAAGAGAAGGCAATGGAACTTATCAAACAGAAAGAAAGGGATCTGAGAGTGTTTAAAAGGTATACAAGAAAGTGGGTCTCATTTTGGAAATTGTCACAACAATCTATCAGAAGACTGAATCTGATAGTGTGCTATATATAAAACAGTAGGAACACCAAAGGTTGGATTTATAACATTGGAATGGTAAGAATTCCAAGCAACTCTTCTATTTATTACAGAATATTTTTCCCTCTTTTGATTAGGATATTTTATTAGCTATCAACTTTTTACATGTTGCTTTTATTCTCTTCTTTTTTCACTTTTAAATAACAATTTTAATTATTATTGTTTGAAAAATTTTAAAAACAATAACTATGAGCAAAGGGGGAGTGGGTGGGATGTAATATTACAAATCTACTATGTGCAGGCCTCTTCCCCTTCAACTATTTTCCTTTTAATTTTGTTTGTGTAAAATAATTTCAATTTTATAACATTGAAATTTTCACTTCTCTCTTTTTTAAGAGCCCCTATAACTTGCTTGGTCAAGAATTCTTATATCCTTCCATTCACTGGCAATTTATGACATGGTCTTTAATAACTAAGACATACATCATTTTAGAGCTTATTGTGCTATGTAGTATGAGTTGTTCATTTAAATTTAATTGGTTCCACACTGTTTTCTACATTTCTTTTAATTATTGTTGTGTTTTTGCTTTTTTTTTTTTTTCACAAATCAAATCTCTCTAATGATTTATCTTTCCTTTTTTTTTTTTATTCTAGAGAGATGTTTTGTAGTTATAGTCATGTAATACTTTGTGTGTTGTTTGAAGACTTTTTTTTCTATTTATTTTTGTTGTTGTTTTGCAATTTGGTGAAATGCAATACATTTTGGTGTTTATTTTATATTCTGTTCCTGGTTAATTATGACTAAAATTATTGTTTAACTTAATTTGTATTTAAACCATTCAGCTTCACTATGTAAATAATTAAACATTTTTCAAAAAAGCAATAGTTTGATTCTTCACGGTGTTTATTCTTTCAAATTCTTATTATTCATTAATTGGTAAAGCAACCCTGTTTAAAGTTATGTTAAATAATAGTAGTAACAGTCAAAAATCCTTGTTTTACCCCAATCTTACTAGAAAAGCCTGTAGCTTTTCTCCATTAAAAATAACTCTAAATCTTGATTTCAGATACTATTTATCATATTAAAAATGGTCCATTTATTAATTTATATTTTGATGTTTTTATATAAATGCTTATTGTATTTTGACAAAATTTTTTCTATATCTCTGTTACTTTTAGTTTAGTTATTTAACTTGTAAACTTCGGATGACTAGATAAATGCTAAACCATAAAGATATATAATTTAAAAATTATAATCTCTCTGTCTTCACAAACTCTCATTTGTCCAGTGAAATGAAAAATTTGATCAGTGGGAGCCAATTTGGGAATGGTTCTAACAGGATAGTAATACTAGATTACATAAACCTGAAATATGAGTTTGGGATTCACTTTGGAATGATTCCTATCAACAAAAAATGAGTCAATGAGAGGAATAAGCAAAGTTTTGGTAAGGGTATTTTCATTATTGAAATGTTGGTGTTTTTTTTTTGTTGTTGTTGTTGTTGTTGTTAGCTTATGTTTAAGATTAATCCATTTATGTTGAAGAAAAAGAGAGCTCAAAGAAATTAATATGTCCTTCCTCATTCAAAAACAGTGCTATTCCCTGCTCCCAACATTTGTACCTTTGTATCTCTCATTATCATTACTTGATTCCTAAAGACTCATAAAACAGACAGACAGATAGATAGATAGATAGATAGATAGATAGATAGATAGATACATAAATACATAGATGAATAAATGATAGCAAAAATTATTTTTCCAGTTATGGTGATAATAGTATATTTGAAAAACATTTTGTAGTCCCAGAATTTAGCACAATGTTTAACATAGGGGAGTAGTAATCAATGTTTGTTGACTAGTTGACTAAAGGAGTTTATATTTAGTATTTAGAAAAATTAAAGTTAGAAATAGTCAGAAATGAAGTAAGAAATATTGTGATTAGATTCTAGATTTGCTCAGATACTAAAAATTCAAGTCACCAGAGCTGGCAAGTGTCCTGGGGAGTCTGGGCATAAGCTCCTATGTTTCAAGCATGAATAAGCCAAATAATTCAAAATTTAGCCTGCCAGTAGCAGACAGTTTCATACTATTACTTGTCAGTGAAGCAGAATGTTCTTGAGGAGGCACATGATTCTAAGAAAAGATCTAACAGGAATTCTACTTCTATCAATTTTTGTTGACTTGACTTGTTGAATCTTTCAGGTAACAATAGATCTAGTAGTAATAATAGTTTATATTTGTATGATTTAAGGTTTATATAGTGTTCACAACATTGTGAGCTAGAAAGTAAAATAGAAATCAACAAGACAATTCATTTTGTTTAACATTCTCTTTCACTACCTTGTTTTCTAACATGTCATATGATGTTAATATTCAAAGTTTCTTTTTTTGAGGATTAATTCTTCAGTAACATAACCAATAATGCATGATCTTTGAAGGAAGGGACTTCCTTATTTTTCCATTCTAAGCATCTAATACAAAGATTTGCATTGAACTTTAATAATTATTTTTCATTTAATTGGGAAAGATGAAACCATTTAGTGGCTGTTGCAATGTATTATGTAGGTCCTAAAGATCTTGATACAATTGTGAGAGATATGCAAGCATTCAGAAAGTATTAAAATATCATGTAGCCACAGTCAAAATTTAGTAGTTTCTCCATCAAAGAATCAGAAAGCTTAGAATATTATATTCCTAAACACAAAGGAAATAGGATTATTATCAAAAATCATCTACCAAAAACATGAGCATAATTCTTCGGGGGAAAAATAGATATTTAATGAAATGGAATGCTTTCAAGCATTCCTCATGGAAGATCAGAGCTGAAATGAAAATTTGAATTTCAAATACAAGACTCAAGAGAAGCCTAAAAAGACAAACAAGAAAGATAAATCATAAGAAATTCAATAAGGTTAAACTGTTTACAAGACATTTTTTTTAAATGTTGTCATTATTATGGCAGTTAGAAGGAGGACAGAGGTGTAAGCTGACTATTATGGGAAGATATTTTTTAAAAGTTGAGAAAATGGGATGTAAGGGGAGAAGGGGAAAGGGAAAATCAAAATGGGTTAAATGATCCACATAAAAGAAAAAAGAAATTATATCTGGAAGAGAAAGATGAGGGTAGTAGTGCCAGACAACATTTGAACCTTACTCTCATTACAATTGGCTCAGAGTGAATAGCATACATACTTAGTTATGTATGGAAATGTATTTTATCCTATCAAGAATGAGGAGGGAAAAGGCTGAAAAATGAGAAAGACTGATAGAAAGGAGGCAAATTAGGGGAGACAGTGGTAAGGAACTAAACAGTGAAAGGAGAAAGAGAGAAGGGAAATGAGAGAGAGAGAGAGAGAGAGAGAGAGAGAGAGAGAGAGAGAGAGAGAGGGAAAATCTCTCTTTCTTTCTCTCTCTGGGGTGTTAATGCATTGTTGGTGGAGTTGTGAAATGATCAAACCATTCTGGAGAGTAATTTGGAACTATGCCCAAAGGGCCATAAAATTGTGCATAACCTTTGACCCAGCAGTGTCTCTACTGGACCTGTATCCTATAGGAATCACAAAGGAGGGATAGGACCCACATGTTTAAAAATGTGTGTAGCAAAGAATTGGAAAATAAGTAGATGCCCATCAATTGGGGAATGCCTGAACAAGTTGTGGTATATGAATGTAATGGAATATTATTTTTCTATAAAAAATAGTGAACAAGGGGCAGCTCAGGGGAAAAAAACACAATAGTGAACAAGCTGATTTTAGAAGGGCCTGGAAAAATTTACATGAACTAATGCTGAACAAAACAAGCAGAACCAGGAACATATTGTACATAAAAACAGCAAGAATGTGTGATGATTAGCTATGAAAGACTTGATTCTTCTCAATGATTCAAAGCAATTCCAATAGACTTTGGACAGAAAATGCCATCTGCATCCAGGAAAAGAACTAAGGAGACAGAGTATAAATCAACATATGCTATATTAACTTCTTTTTTCCGTTTTTTTTTGCTTTTTTGTTTTTAATCTCTCCCATGTTTTTTTCCCTTTTGCTCTGACTTTTCTCTCTCTACATGATTCATAAAAGAAATGTATATTAAAATAAAGAAAAAAGAAAAATGTATAATATATATATATATAGCAAATATATATAAAAGTAATTCAAAATATTAGAATCTGTCATTTCCTAATAGATAAATGGTCAAAAGATATGATTAGGAAGATTTCAAATGATGAAATCAGAACTACATACAATCTTATGACAAAATCTTTTAAATTACTGTCAATTAGAGAAATGCAAAGTAAAACAACTCTAAGATATTTCTTCACATCTCTCAAGTTGACAATTATGAAAAATGTTGGAGGGGATATGGGAAAACTGGGACACCAATGCATTGTAGGTGGAATTGTAAACTGATCAACCATTTGGAAGAGCAATTTGAAACTATTATTCAAAGAGCTATAAAGCCACACAAACTCTTTGATCAATACTAACCTATCCTGATTTGTATCCCAAAGAATTGGAAATTGAGATGATGCTCATCAGTTGGGAAATGGCTTAAAAAATTGTGACATATGATTTTGATAAAATAAGAATGTGCTAAAACAAATGATAGAGAATGCCTCCTGAAAAATCTGAAAAAAATTACATGAACTGATACTGAGTGAAGTGAGAAGAATAAGGACAACAATGTATACAGTAATAACAATATTATATGATGATCAACTATGAATACCAGATATTTTTAGCAATATAATGATAGAAGAAAATCCTAAAGGAATTATTATTAAAAAATGCTATCCATCTCTAGAGAAAAAAACTGATTCACTCTGAATGCAGATAGAATTATCATTATTTTTCTTCTTTTATTTGGTTTGTGATTTCTTTCACTACATTATTAATATGGAAATATGTTTTATAGTACTGCACATTTAAAATCTATATGAAAATGCTTGCATTCTCAATGGGAGGGAGGTGAAGGAAGATAATTTGAAAATCAAAATTTAAAAAAAAATGTTAAAATTGTTTTAACATAAAATATTTAAAAGTAAAGCAAAACATTTTGTGACATCATCATTGTTATATTGTGTTTATGTTGTCACAAGATGATTTTCTGTATTAATTCTAATATTAAGGAATATAATTCATAATAATTTATAGTGTATGTAAGTATTTTTATGGGAAAATTTATTGTAAATGCTCAATAGCTAGCTGCTAAGTTTTATGAAATTAAAATGTTTAAAATACTCAAAAAGAGAGCTATTTATGCTGTCTAGGAAGATAATTTACACTATGGAATTATAGGATCAAAGATCAAATAAAATTCCATTATTTTCCTGATGAGGAAAATAAAGCTCAAAGAAGGTATGACATGACAAATTTCACAAACTTAGTAAATGTCTAAGGTAGAATTTGAGCATGTTTTCATTTCTAAATGTAGCACTCTACCTACTATATCATGATTTACCCACTGTACTCTGCATATTTCACCATTGATTTGATAATATGACCCTACATGACAATCACATATCTTCCATACAAATCAGAGGCATCTTGGAACCAGTTAAAATTAGTTCAAGAGCAGCAGTTACTATTTTT
Source organism: Sminthopsis crassicaudata (assembly GCF_048593235.1). NCBI lineage: Eukaryota > Metazoa > Chordata > Mammalia > Dasyuromorphia > Dasyuridae > Sminthopsis > Sminthopsis crassicaudata. Next base: position 521,795,992 of record NC_133617.1, read on the forward strand.
TTTTTATTCTGAGTGATTTATATCTTGGAAATAATAAAATGTTATATATCAGGGCTTAATTTACTGATTTGTTGATTATCTAGATTCAAGAACGTATTAGACAAAATGTTAATAATGCAAATTAAACTATATTTTTTGGAGATCTAGTTAAATATTTATATTCATATTCCTAAGATACTTTTGAAGAATTGAGCTAGATTTTGAATAAACTCCAAAATAAGGTGAACCCCAAACATTATACATGTATTCTTTATTGGATAAAAATATACTTGGACTATTAGGTATAAACCAGGAATAAGCATCATTTGGAGAATGGGAAAGCAAGGCTCATGGACAAAGAGAATTTCTAAACATTGATAAACTTTTAAGAACATAAGGAAGAGAAAAATAAGGCACTAAAAAGAATGTCTTGTAATAGGGTCCTACTCGAAGAATCAGGGATCTAGGTACCAATTATGATTAATCATGTACTCTTAAATAAGTCCTTCTGGTTAAAATGTGGGCCATCTGTTAAATGAAATAATCAACTAAAGAATCTCTGAGATTCCTTGTATTTGTATACTTTGTTTTAGAGTACTGTAATTAGAAAGATTAAAGCTATCCAATACCAAAAGTCAACTGCTTCTGCTCATTACTGATGTTTCAAGTCTCAAAGAGCAATATTAGCAAGGCAAATAGATAAATGCAAGGGTCCCATTTGAAATTGTATAAAAAGCTCTGGAGGTTTCAGATACAAATTGTTTAAGAGTTAATTGTGTTTCTTTATGAGAAATGGTATATAAACAAGTTGGGGAATATTAAATAAAATTTTTAAAAATTGTGATTTTAATATAGTATTTCATCTTTCATGACACTTCTATAATACAATATAATTGTTATTTAGACTACCATTTAAAAAAAATACACGATTATATTTTGATTCCCTCCACCCCCATTATCCCACTCTCCCAAAATGCTATCTTTATTGGCTGTCTTTAGATATCAGACATCTATCTGTGGAAAGACTGGTTACTTGACTACTTAATCTAACATCACCACCCCATCTGGTGGCTGTTTTGGGTAGATTAATTAAATGGGCTTAACAGACATAGTTTAATAGATAAAATCCACTCTTATTGACTGACAGTATTTAAATATTCAATTTAGTTAAAGGGGAAGCCCACCTGACCACTCATCTTCATTCTCAGTTCCTGTGTTTTACTGGCATTTCCCTCATAAGGCCAAATTACAATCATTATAAAGTCATAGAACTAGAGGTGCTAAGAAACTCAGACGCCTTCTAGTCTAATGTGTTCATTTTTACAGATGAAGAAACTGAGATTCAAGGATCTCAAATCACATTTGCTCAAAGACATATAGAGTCAGGATTTGAACTTACTCTGACTTAATGTCCCATACTATTCCCCACTTCTTTTAGCAAACTAGTAAGGCACAAATGCTTGAAAAGCCCACTCGAATATGACTTTGATCTTCCAAAGTAGTATAAAAATTCAGTTCCATAATATTCTAATGGAATCTTTCAGCCGGTGATTACTGCCTTATACAGTTGTTGATTTTTAAATTTCACCTATCTGAAGTTAATCTTACCTGCAGAGAGACATACATTGGATTACTGAAGAAACTACCCAAAAAAATCTCACCAAAAAAAAAAAAAAAAAAAAGATAACATCAGTCCAGACACAAGAACAACAAACTCTTTCCTTACTTTAAAGCTAGTTTAAAAATGTTATTTGTTCTCTCTCTGTCTCTCTCTCTTTCTCTCTCTCTCTGTCTCTCTCTCTCTTTCTCTTTCTCTAACACTCTTGGGGTTGAATGTGTTAATTAATTTTAAAATGAAGATTTTAAATAACATTTGACTCAAGATATTTATGATAAAATAATCAGTGATGTAGTGTAAAGATACACACACACACACATACACACACACACACACACACACACACACACATATATATATATATATATATATATATATGTTGGGGGTGGGATATAAGGCAGAAGCTTCTAGTTTTTTAGTCTCTAAATGGAAAATTACCTACTGTTTCCAATGGCCTAGTATATTTTTCATCTACTCTAAAATTCTATGGGTTCATGAAGTTATTTTTATTGATTAAGAAAGTCTCTCTCATGTATATATATATATATATATATATATATATATATATATATATATATATATATATATAGTCTATAATTGAAATACTAATGTGAAAGGTCACAGGAATTGGGGAGCAGTCTGACTTTTGCTCACCACTCCAGCCAGATTACAAGTAGAAGAGGTGAAAGATTATGCTAGGAAAGAGAAATATAAGTTAACTTGGCAAGAATTCTTGGAAAGTTGCCAAAAGTGAATTGAGGCAGCAGAAAAATAGATTCACTCTTCAAAGAAAGTTAATTTGCAATAACAAATATTATTGTCTCTATGTTCAAGTTTCAGGTTTTGATTTAAAAGGATTTTTGACCCCTACTAAATGGAAGGGGGTCACTAGGAGGATCCTGGGGGAGGAGATGATTTAAGGATGCTTGATTACTATAGGCCATTTGACATGATGCCAAAGTAAAACGATGGAATAAAGAGATTCCTATGGAGAGAATAAATAATTGGCTTAGATACAAATAGTCAGAAAACTTAAAATATGGGAGAAATATGAGAATGGCAACTAGAAAATGCTCTATATACACCACCCCTCATCATAGCCAATATAAAAACCTGAAGTGAGAATTTAACTGGAGTCTAGGGAAAAATGGAAGGTTTTTTTCATGACCCAATTTCATCAGGGCCTGAGGCCATATAACATGTCAAAGAAATGAAGAGATATTAAAATGATTCCTATGCCCCCACTCAGAAAGGATATTCATTTTTCTGCAACCCAAATTAACAATACTCTATTAGATTAGTAGTCTACACATGTCAGATAACTGAAGAGCAATAGTGAAGATCAATCTCACTGTAGGGGTGGTGGATTTTATATCTTAAAATTTTATTTGCTCAAAATTGTACTGTTATTTTAAATATATTGAGCAATTGGTATAATGTCTATAGATAATCCCTAACACAGAGTATCAGAGCCATCCAGATTGACTAGGCAGAGTAGAGGTCAATTCTAGACTCTTCAGAAGTGTATTGTTATCATCACTTATTTGTTAATGAGGAATAATTATGAAAGTAATCCTTCTGATGGAGGGAGGTCAGAAAAATAAAAAACACTAAGGATGAAACCTGAGAGAAGAGCATATATATTTTTATTGTTTACTGTGTTGGAATGAATGGCATAGCTAAATGGGCTAGTACATATTAAAGCATTTGAAAGTTCAGATGTTGAAGAATAATATACATATATATTTGAATGCATATATATGTATGTTTATGCCAACATATGTACATATATGTGACATTTACATGGATTTGTCATTTTAATATTTATGTACCATATAAATATCCATCAAAAATATTTCATTACTATTAGGAACAGAATAACAAAACTGACAAATTTTAAAAACCTTTAATTCAGTATGTGCCCTGAACTTCCTAGCACTTGAATTAAGGGGCAACTAGCAGATTGGATATTAAAAATTCAATTAAACAAAAATTTGCTAAGTAGGTACTAAGTTCCAGGAATTGTGCTAAGTGCTAGGTAAAGCGGCAAAAAGAAGCAAAAGACAAGTCCCTACCCTCTAGAAACTTACAATTGATTAGGATAGATAACATGCAAACAAATATATACAACATAAGCTATATACAGGATAAAAAGGAAATTATTAAAAGAGGGAAGACATGGGAATTAAGAAGGGCTAGGGAAAAGTTTCCTATAGAAAAGGAGATTTTAATTGAACTTAAAGGAATTCAGGGAAATCAGTACTCACAGAAGAATATGTAGGGTTATATAACATGATGTCCCCTTGACCAAATAAGGATAATGATCATTTCTTAGCAACTAGCCTAAATGACCTGAATTTTACTTTAGTTATAGAAAATCTCAGGAGTGTTGGCCCCTTGCTTTTAGGACCAAGTTGACTTAATGAATGAATGGTACTTGTTAAGCACTTATCAGTTGCTAAATGCTATGCAAAGTTCTAGAAACATAAATCTCAAAGTCTGCATATTAGATACATAAAAAAGGAGTGGGAACCAGGGAAGTGGGTTGGATTTGGAAATTCACAAAGATGGTAAAAGGAACAACATGTAGTACATTAACACACCATTTCCAAAGGCAATCATAATGGTGATTATACACAGTTTTCAGAATAAGAGGTAGAAATAAAAATGGAGAAAATAGGTGAGCACTTACAAGCCAAGAAGGAAAATATCTTCAGGGAAGATAAGGACAAATGGTCCCAGAGAGTAAAGAGAGGAATGTCTTAACTCTTCTAAAGAATGAACTAGGTGTTCTTATTTGGAAAGAGAAACAATGGTATTATAAGAATTGTGGAGGGGGGGATGAGGTGAAAGGAGAGTGTGAGGGGTGAAAGGTGAAAGGAGAAAATTGGCCAAATCAGGATGAGGATGAGTGTATGTAGGACTAAGTGATTTAGCCCTTTGCAGGCTTATTTTAGAGCTGTTAATAGAATGCTTTATATAATTCAATGTTTAAGCCAAGTGTTAGAGAAGTCTAAAGGTAGGCTAGGGAACATGGGAGAGACAAGAAGGACTTCACATATAAAATAGCTTTTTGGAGACTAAAAACAAGGACTACTACCACTACTACTGCTGCTATTTACTACTATTACTCCTCCTCCTCCTCCTACTACTACTCCTAATACCATTGCTACTTTTTACTCCTCTTCTTCCTCCTTTTCTTCTTCCTCTCCTTCTTCCCTTTCCCCTTTTCCTTCCCCTTCCCCTCCTCTACTTAGAAGAAAATGTTAGAAGAAAGTTCAGGGGGAAGAGGAAGGGAAGAAAAGGGTGGAGGACGAAGTAGAGAAGAAGGAAAAATATAGTAGGAGAAGGGGTGGGAAGAAGTAGAAAAAAGACAAGGGGAAAAAAGGAAGAAGAGAGGGAAGAGGAAGAATGAGCTAATGAATGGATAAATATTGGGAGATGGAAGGGAATGGAATTAAATGCAAAATTCAACCTTGTTGAGATAAAGAGTGCACCTGTTTTGCAAATATTAGAGCTAAGGAACCACAAATCATGTGCATGTAGATATCTGCAGATGTTAGGAATAAGAGAAACCAAGTAGCTTATAGGTAGCTCATAGCATATGGTAGTTATTTTCTTAGTAAAATAGGTAGTAAAGTTCTCTGATGAGATCAATAAGAGAATTATATAAAGTACTTGAAGAGAGATGAAAAGAAGTTTGGAATTGCTGTTTTGTGGAGTGGGTCAATAATGAAAGGATTAAAAAAAAAAACTTGTATTTATGAAGGCACAAAAGATTAGGCACCACACTTAAATAAGGTTTGGAAAGTTATAAAACTTCTAACATTGTGAAATAACATGTGAGTTGAAGTAGAGAGGGGGATCATGGGGGTATACAAGGATTAGAATTTGTGAAGGACTGAGTTTTGACATGATAATGAGACAAGGTTTTGTTTTTTGTTTTTTTTTTTTGTATAATAGTGTATAACTTAATGCTAAACTAGTAAACCATAAGGTCAAAAAAGTGAAGGGAGGAAAAGAAGGTGAGAACAGAGGGAGGGACAAATTTCTATGATCTGATTGAAAGAGTACTATATTAGGAGTCCGGATGTCTAGGTTTTATTTCTTTGTACAGAGAATTAACAGCGGAGAATGGGAACAAATGATGATCTCTAAGACTGCTTCCAACTTCAATAGTCTATCAATATGTGCTCTAATTTAAGTTCATCTCTGTTCAATATCAGTGTCAGCAATAGCTGAATGAACTTTTTGCATGTGATCTTGACCAACTCATATAACTACTTAGGATGGCAGTATTATCCTAGGGTGAAAAAAAGAGAAAAAAAAAAAAAAGAATTGGTCTACAATGATATTAAAAGTAAGATTACAATCTTAAACATAGAAAGTGCCTCCTGATTTAAAATTGTCATGTTATTTTGAGAGTTCTTTCTTATTTTTTCTAAGTGGGGGTGGGTGAGTTATATGTTGACTTTAAACCCATTCTCAATCACCTTCTCACAAAATGTTTATTTCTTTGCTCTAGTAATAATCACTCCAAACCTTTCTATCCCTTACCCCATTTACGAGGCTATTTGAGAAGAAACAGTCACTCAGCATCAGGAATAATTAGCTGAGATAGAAGATTACCAGATGACTTACTTCATTCTGGATTTATCCTCTCCAGAAGTAAACTCATGATTTCCTTTGAGCAACTTTATTGAAGTTCCTCATCGGGACCTCTGACAAGTGCTGGTGGTTTGGAGCTGCTATTGCTTCTCTGCAGATGGAGTCTGCCCTCCTCCAACTGACACAAAGGTATTCCTAGTCATAGTTTTGCTTGTGTTTTTCTGCATGCATGTGTGTGCACATTTGTTCTGTTTGGCAGGAGGATTCAGTACTTTAGATCATAGAAATGTTGCAGAGAGATGTTATTCATGATAATATTGTATGTTGGGAAATATCTAATTGTTATTTATTTTGTCACAGTTGTAGAAAACCTGGGCAAAGGAGAAGGGAGAAAGGTTAAGTATTGCAGATTCCATTGATGTCTTGTGTTTAATAAATACTTATGATTAATGAGGAAAAAAATGAAAAATATTAAGGATATCTATGCACACAATAATTGTGTAATCTAAACTTAGCATATATGCAATAGCTCCCATTTTTGATGTTCATGAATTTATAAATCAATGTCTTTATAAAATTCATAATCATGTGCAATGTTTGGTATTCATAAAAGAGAAGTGAATGTACTAGGTAAATAAACTCAACCTGTTTTCAATGTATTTGGCAATAATTTTTTTTTGTTTTGTTTTTTCTCTCTAAATGTATGTGTACATGTACATATACATGCACACACACAAACATACAGAAATATGTCTCTATATGTGTAGATCTATGGGTGTATATAAATACACACATACACCCATGCAAACACACACACATACTTCTCTGCTGTACAAGTAGGATTCACATATTCAATTTGGCCAAATGGGGATTTTATCCTGGAATTTTCTGCTTTCCCCCTCACTATTGGCTCTATCAGCGGTACTTCACTCAGGTATGTGACTATCATTGTTTCATTAAGGATATTCTCAAAGCATGCCATGAACAGGGTTAACAAATGCTTAAAGTACCAGTGATTGAACGGATTGATTTACATGCTGTCATGGGCTCTAACAGACTATAAAAACTCAGTTTTATAATGGGTCATTGAAGCTATTCACCCAGCCACCATAGGCCTATGAGGTACTTGACCTCCAGATTTCAGCAATCACATGTTGACCGCAGCTCCAGAGACAAGTAGATTAGAGTACTGGATGGCTGGATAGAAATTCTGGCTGAGAACCAACTGAATGAAGATGAGCTTGGATTTAAGCATTATATACTCAATAATACACAATATAGTTTGCTTCTCAGTAGAGCATATATACAAAACGTGTTATATGTAAATATATACATATATACTATATATATGCATATGAACATATGTTCATATTAACATCATACAAAAATGTCTTTCAAAAATCTTACCAAAATGTTAAACTTTTGAGGCTTAATACTTTCAAAATACTTTGATTATGTGTGTATAATAACAATACATGCATATACATATATAGACATAAACACATGATACAAATATATATATATGTGTATACATTTAGATATGTGTATACATATAAGTTTGTTTCTTTTATTTTATATCATAACCTTATATGAAAGTTAACAAACCAAGACATAACACTTTTCTGACTTAAAGGCAATAGTAATAGACTCAAAGAAATCCAAGGATTGCTTTCCTAGTCAGTATCATATCTTAATGGGAACAGTGTAAAAAGGGTGGAGAAACTAAAACAATGTAAGGAAAGTACATAAATAGTCTTAAATATCTGATATTAATGGATATTGATAAAATATAAATATATGTCCCAGAACAAGTATTTTGTAAAACAAATATTCTGCAGCCAAAAATTGAAATACCTTCTTAGGAAAACAACATAAAAAATAATACTGTGATAAAAAAAAAAAAAAAACTTTCTGAAAATTCAAATTGACTATACAACTTATATTGCTTTTTCTTTATCCCTCATATGCAAATCTGTTAATAGCTATAGTAGCAATGAGTATTTAGATTCAAGTTGAGGGATGAAGGGAAATAAGTGATTAGATGGCATAAAAAAACTCAGTATTAGAAATCAAAAAAAAACTTTCATTCTAGTCTCTGCACCTAAAAGCATTGAATGCCCTTTTTTGTTATTGTTCAAAAATGTAATTTGGGATTTTCTTGGCAAAAATAAAGACTGAAGTAGTTTGTCATTTTCTTTCCCAGCTCATTTTACAGATCTGAGGCAATTAAATGACTGGCTCCAATTCACAAACCTAGTGTCTGAGGATAGATTGAAAGCAGGAAGATGCCTTCCTGACTTCAGACCTAGTACTTTAGTTACTACACTATCTTGCTGCCCCAGAATGTTTTAGTTGTCCTTTAATACCTCTGTGTTTCGTGGTGTTTCTCTGAGGAATTAAATAATACTATTTGATCAGTCTTGCAGGGTTGTGATCAAGTCAGTCAATAAACTAACATTTATTAAGCATCTATTAAGTGCTAGACACTGTACAAAGTGCAGGAAATTAATTAATTAATTAATAATTATTAATTTTTTTGTACTCACTATTTCCTTTTTAAAGATATTTATTAATAATTTCTTTTAAGACCTATTTTAGAATATTTCTTTTTTTAATTTTTATTTTTTATTAATTTTTATAATTATAACATTTTCTTTGATAGTACATATGCATTGGTATTTTTTTCTTTTTTTTTTTTTTAACAACATTATCCCTTGTACTCCCTTCTGTTCCAAGATTTTCCCCTCCTTCCCTCCACCCCCTCCCCTAGATGGCAGGCATTCCCATATATATTAAATATCTTATAGTATATCCTAGGTATAATATATATGTACAGAACCGAATTTTGTTGTTGTTGTTGTTGCAAAGAAAGGATTGTATTCAGAAGGTAAAAATAATCTGGGAAAAGAAACAAAACAAAACAAAACAAAACAAAACAAACAAACAAACAAACAAACAAAAAAACAATGCTCACAGTTTACAGTCATTTCCCAGTGTTCCTTTTCTGTATGTAGCTGATTCTGTCCATCATTGATCAACTGGAATTGGATTAGCTCTTCTCTATGTTGAAGATATCCACTTCCATCAGAATACATCCTCGTACAGTATCATTGTTGAAGTGTATAATGATCCCCTAGTTCTGCTCGTTTCACTCAGCATCAGTTGATGTAAGTCTCTCCAAGCCTTTCTGAATTCATCCTGCTGGTCATTTCTTACAGAACAATAATATTCCATAACATTCATATACCATAATTTGCCCAACCATTATTTAATTGATGGACATCCATTCATTTTCCAGTTTCTAACCACTATGAAAAGGGCTGCCACAAACATTTTGGCACATACAAGTCCCTTTCCCTTTTTTAGTATTTCCTTGGGATATAAGCCCAGTAGTAGTATGGCTGGGTCAAAGGGTATAGTGCGGGAAATTTAAAGAAGGGCAAAAGACAACTTCTTGAAACTGTGGTTCACAACTCCATATGAGTCCTCATAACTGAATGTAAGAGTCATACAATTAGGATTTAATAATAGCAAACGTTAGATTTGTATACCTGTTTTATACATCTATATATTTGGGGTCATGTAAAAATTTCTCAGGTCAAAAGAGATTATGAAGGGGAAAATTTTAAGAAGCCTTGAAATCTGATGGGGGAGATGCCATACAAACAACTATATATAATCACTGAGGTTCAGAATATGAAATATTTCAGAAGTCAACCTTTTCAACCACTTTTGATAAGGTAGAATGTGGACTCAAGTCACTTTAACTCCAGGGATAATACTCTATCCACCACACTGACTAGCTTGCTGAACGCTACATAGTAGCATCTCATCATTTTTTTTTTTTTTTTTAATCTAATTTGGTTGCAAATGTCTCTGGGACAAATCATTCTAACATGTAATCTCACCCTTTTCTGAATTTTTTCAATTTACTGAATTACTGGTTTTTTCCTACTGAATTTTACCAGGAGTGCAGATTTAGTTGCAGATGGTAAAATAATGATGACATGCACCTTATCAATGTGATTTCAGTCTCTTCTGCTTTGTTTCTGTATTCTGAAACTTTTCATTATTAATATAATAATATAATATAACATAATGAATATTTGGTAGGATAATTCTTAAGCTCTCATAGAATTATATCTGTGCATTGTGTGAATTGTTATTTAGATTGTGATAATGCCCATATACTTAATTTGTGGAGTTCTGCAAGAAATATTGAGATCTATATTTGCAATATTGTAATTTGCCAATTTTCAGTCCATGAAAGATAGTGAACTTCTGATATAATTTTAGCCATGAAATCATGTGCTACTACATATTTGGTAGGTATTTTTTTCCCTCTTCAGTAATATATTGAATGGTTAATACCATTTCCTTGAATAATTTTTTAGATCACAAAGTCCAGGCTCTTCAAGAAAAAGTCATATATTTCTTGAGGCAATAACTTGATTTCAAATTTCCATGCTAAACTCCATTTCCACAAATAATTCTGAATCTCAGGCATTTGTTCTATGCCTTCTAGTCAATATAGTGCTAGCTGAGCTTATGTAGATATTGTCATGGAAGCAAAATTGATTTCATACTTGGATTGTAGGCATTTCTTAAGCTGTATCTGAAAATAAGACAGATAAAAAGGCATAGACATCTATTATATCTATCTTGACTAAAATTTAGGCACTGGTAAAGTTAGTTGATACAATATAGATATTATAAAGACACTGAAAGAACTTTTAAAAAAAATATTTTTTTTCCAACAAGGACAGTGGAGCTGCCATGCTTGGAACCTAAAAGCATAGTTCCAGATGTGCTTATAGCAGTAATGGAAGTTACATTAAAAAGAACAAAGATAAGGCAAAACTTCCTAATTGGATTAATGTGTATTAAGGAGATGAATGGATTAATAATTAAATGAATAAATAAGAGAGTGAATGAATGAATGAAAGTTTATTATGTCAAAGTACCATATTAAGCACTAAAGGTAAAAATAGAAAAAGGAAGCTTTTCAGTAACATCAGTACTAGAGGTAACATTTCTTAACTAGACATAATAGTGAAAAGAGACACTATAAAAGGTATTTAAAGAAGGGAAGTTAGCAAAGATACAGAAACACATTTCAGACCTTATTAATTACAGAATAATGTAAATAAAAAAACATCAATAATTATCATCTTATTGTATTCTGATGGAAGTGGATATCTTCAAAATAAAGAAGATCCAACTCACTTCCAGTTGATCAATGATGGACAGAAACAACTTCACCCAGAGAAGGAACACTGGGAAGTGAATGTAAATTGTTAGCACTACTGTCTATCTACCCAGGTTACTTACACCTTCGGAATCTAATACTTAATGTGCAACAAGAAAATGGTATTTACACACATATATTGTATCTAGGTTATATTGTAACACATGTAAAATGTATGGGATTGCCTGTCATCTAGGGGAGGGATAGAGGGAGGGAGGGGATAATTTGGAAAAATGAATACAAGGGATAATGTTATAAAAAAAAAATCACTCATGCATATGTACTGTCAAAAAAAAAACATAAATAAAATTTAAAAAAGAAGTAGTTTAAACAGAAAAAAAATAATTATCATCTTATGTATCTCATTTCCAATCTATATAAAATCTTTAAAGGAATCAACTATACTCAAATTGAGGGCATTTTTGATGAAAATATGAATAAGGATCAAGTAGTCTTACAAAATAATAAACGGTAGGGTACAATTTTACAATTAGTCTAAAATGTAGAGAAAATAAGATAAGATTCTACAGGTATATTATATGTAGATTATGAATATGCACTTGATTCTTTTTTTTTTTTTTTTCTTTGGTGAGGCAAAGGGGGTTAAGTGACTTCCCCGGGCTCACATAGCTAGGAAGTGTTAAGTGTCTTGAGACCAACTCTGAACTCAGGTCCTCCTGACTTCAGGTCTGGTGCTTTATCCACTGTTCCACCTAGTTGCCCCCATTTGATTCTTTAGAATAAACATTTCATAAAAGTGTTTTTTTTTAATATAAAAATATATCTATAATATAAATCAAAGTCATTCTATAACCTTGGAAAATATAAATACAGAAATAACCTTCTTTAATCCATAAGTGGGTTTGACTTATTCCTGGAAAGGAGAAGGAATAAGCTAAGAAACTGGAGAAAATAATCTGGAAACTGGAGAAAAAAAAAAAAATCAAGTGAGCTGGGTATTTAGAGTACATGTGTTTTGAATGGAGATTGAGACAAGGGTGTTGAGTTGACTTCCTGAAGAGCCAAGTTAGTTTGCTTATAACTCTCCTTTTCCCTCTCTTCCCCTGCTGAGAGGTATAATTGAACTACTTCTCTGCCAAAAGCCTGAAAAAAGACAGGTAAGATCTACTTCTATTTGGATTTCTACCATTTGTTTCTACCTCTGTCCACAGATGGTAGGTATTTGGTCCAAAACTTCTTTTTTTTAATTATTTTTAATAATCTTGTTCTATTCTCTGTAATTGAAAGTGTATTACCATTGACCAAAATAAAACAAAACTTTGATAGATCATAATTTCTCTGTAACACATAATTATACATTAATATTGTCCAAATATAGTGAAAGGGTTAGCTATGGAAGATATTAATGACTATTTTATTATATAAACAGGATACAAATTCTTTGGAAGATAAGATTTCTGTTTAATATCTTTTTTTAAGTTATTCATAATTTCAGGAACTTTGCCTATGTTAAAACAGACAAGTAAAAATTTAAGCTAAATTCAATTCACTTGTCTCTTAGAATGTGTGTGTATGCATGCATATGTGTGTGTATGCATGCATGTGTGTGTGTGTATGTGTGTGTGTGTGTGTGTGTGTGTGTGTGTGTGTGTGTGTGTGAGAGAGAGAGAGAGAGAGAGAGAGAGAGAGAGAGAGAGAGAGGTAAAGACAAAGAGAGACAGAGACAGAGAGAGACAGAGAGAGAGAAAGAGAGAGAGAGAAACCAGTTCTCTAAATAATCATTTCTCACCTGACTGAATTACTTTGGGAATTCTCTGACTTTACCACGCCCCAGGAAGCACACTATTGGAATAATCTCATTATTCTGCAAAATCTCATCAGCTTTGGTACTTGACCTCATCAGTACTCTCTGCCTTTGTGACTGGAAGATAGGATTATTAACTCCGAACAAATATCCAATTAAGGAGAGAGCTCAACTTTGACATTTTATCTCACCTCACTCTGTTGACTAACTTCACTATTCTCCACCTCTATAAAATACCTTTTTCTCTTCCCCCTTTTTATGTGTGTCATTTTTCTCCATTAGATATTAAGCTTCTTAAGGACAGGTACTGTCTTTCTTCTAATTTTTATTCTCAGTGATAAACACAGTACACATAATAGGCATTTAATAAATGTTAACTATTAAAATAGAATACATTCACTAAGTACCATCATTTAGAATAACTGATCATAACAATAGTTTAAATGAAAAAAAAATCACAACATGTACTTAATTCAGATATATAAGAGTCCTCAATAGGATTATACCAATATGATTATAAACTTTAAAAATCAATATAGTCAAAACTATAGAAAAGTGATATGTAGAGAACCAGAACTCTGGAGAAAGGTGTTAACTCAATGGAATTGATAATACAATGGTTATCTAGTTTTATATGTACTTAGTACTTAATATATTTCTACAAGTTGACACCTAATTTACAAGATTGACACCTACCATGATGTAATTATTATAGAGTATATGAGAGTTAGCAAGGACTAGACAAGAGACATTCCATCTTTGATCAGGCTCCTGCGGTTCTCCTTCGTTTCTCTACTGAAACCAAGTCCCATCTGAAAACACTCCAGAAAGCTAGCCATGTCCCAAGTGAAGGAGACAGACTTTTAAGGAGATAACAAAGAATTTGGACTTTATCCCTGTGGCTATTCTCATGGTGATTTCTCAGCTGAAAGGGAGACTGGTCCAAAGACCCCCGGAAAGCTAACCAGAACATTACAGTGATAGTATATTTGCTCTATCACATTCCATTCTTGACACATTTATAAGGGATAATCAAATGCTTACAGAAGCAGGAATAGTGTCAGTGAATAAAAGAACATAATTCTTAGTCCTTAAGACAATATGTGTATCTCCTACAAATACTCCAATTTAGCCTAGATATGGTACAAATTTAATAGGTCAGTTCTGAACCTGGTATTTTCCTTTTCATTTGATGCTAATGTTTTTTCTCACTCGCTGGTTGGAAAGGCTTGGTACTGTCTCCTTCTTTTATCCTAGGGCACTTTCTCCAAATAACGAAATGTCTGACCCTACTCCATCTTGGCCATGGCAAAGCCAGGTATCTTTTTTCTCTGACCTTTCACAAGTCAGAAATAACTTGTAATAAAAAGCAATCTATGCATCTGCCTATTTTTTTTTTTTTTTTTTTGGAATGAAACACACACACACACACATAAATGATATCCTAATAGCTTATTTTCATCAAATCCAGTAAACCAATATTTATAGCACTAATGTCTAGACAAAAAGAGTGAATTCTATGTAAATAGAGTAAACTTCTATGTAAATAAGGAAAGTAGGAGTTTAGTGTTTATGCAACAAAAAGAAAAATCTATATAAATAACAAGATGGTTATATGGTATTAAATTGCTTGAATATGATCAATTCTACCTAAGAACATTTATTAATAATGTTAATAAATAATAATATAACATTATAAAAACATCATTTTATAATGTGTAATATAAAGTTAACAAAGAAACAATTTTAAGTGATTTAAGAATGAACCAATCCTTAGAACATAGAGCAGACTATTGTCATCACCTTTGAATCCTTTTTTATTAGGTTTTTTTTTTATTATACATATTATTATATGAGTTTAAATTATTTTTAAATGCATGACAGCTTCAAATTTTTGAGAATCAAAATAATCTTTGAAAAAAGAAGTAATGAAGTTATAAATTGTCAGACAATTTTGAACATAAGAAACAAAATGCTAACAAAAAGGAAAGAAATAAATACTTATATTTGAGACTCTGAAATGAAGAATAAATGGAAGATAAAGTCTAACCTAATTCTTTGTTGTTCATAAATCATATAGACATTTTTCCATATAAAATTATTAGAATACATATAAACTATGTAGCAGAGCAAACATGAAAATAGCTAGATTGCTCAAGAGTATATCAGCTGGGGACAAGAGCTGGGAATCATTAAAAAAAAAAAAAGATCAGAGCAGAGAGAATACAAAATATTGTGGGGATCATGATAGACATAAAGTGTATAATCACTAAAAATCCCATGTCTATTCTAAGTCAATTATGATTGTGGTTCTTGGTATTATTAGTGTTTCATGATTTGCTATGACCATAAAATTCCCTGGAACAATCAGATAGTAACAATAGTTTAAATGGAATGACAGAGCTCTGAGCTTGGAATCAGAAAGAATTATCTTCATGGGTTCAACTCTGGTCTTAGTTACTTAGTAGCTTAGTACTTTTATGATCCTGAAAAGTCATTTAACCCTGTTTTTCTCAGTTCCTCATCTATAAACAAATCTGGAAAAAAACATAGGAAATCATTCCAGTATTTTTGCCAAGAAAACCCCAAATGGAGCCACAAAGAGTCATAGACAACTGAACAATAACATCAAATAAAATTCATCAAGTGTCTACCCAGCTCATGATTAGTCTCTACATAGTTTAATTTGGTGTTTGAAAAGTTAACTCAGTCCATTTCTAGGACAATATCCAAAGTCTTTCCCAGGAGGTGAGAATTCTAGTACCAAAAAGCAGTTTTTATTACTAAAGGAATATGAGATTTAAAAATTTATTTTTTTCATACAACCCTATGAATAGAATATAATCCTCTTTTTGACAAAAGAGAAAACCGAGGCTCAGAGAAATTAAATATGTGCCATATTCACACATTAAGTTTCATAGCAGATATTCAAACTTGGATTCATTGATTTAAAATCTAGTAATCTTTTATAACTTTCTATACATATGAATGAAAACTGTTCAAAAAATTAGGTTAAGATTTTGGTATACTTGAGAAAGCAAAGAATAGAATAGAGGCTTCTAATAATCATTACAGATGTGTTGGAGTTGTGTGAATAGATTAGGTGATTGTTAAATTTTAAATATGGGCATTTAAATATCAGAAATAAGCAAATTGTTAACTAGGGCTATATTTATAGTTTTGTTGATGGTCTAGATATATAAATTGTTAATAGTACACATTAAGCTTGTGTGGATTCAGCATTTGGGGGTGAGGTGGGATGGCAAAAAGAGGGTGGAGGTGGGGAGAACCAGTTGCTAAACCTTTTTCCAGTACACTTTTTCATGAAAGGATTAAAAATATTATAAACCCTGAATTAATTGATCTCTATTGTCTTTCTTCTGTGCATACTATGAATAAATTCTAGAATTTGTTTTCATGTTGAACAGGACATACCAGAACATTTATTAAAATCAAAACAATCAAAAAAAAATAATTAGGAGCCCCTTTTTTTAAATGAAGCCTTTCCTGATTTACTCTCTCTACTATTGTTTTCCCCTCAGAAATTACTTTTTATACATCTTATGTATACTTATATATATAGTTATGGTTTCTGCAACTATATTAGGACAAGGTCAGTATTTCAGTGCTTAGAATTTAGTCTTGAAATGAAATTGACCCAGATTCAAATCCTGCATCAAACATTTCTAGATGAATAAAGTTAGGCAAGTCATTAAATGCATACTTTAGTTTCTTCTGCAAAATTGGGTTAATAAAACTAATTATCACATAGGGTTTTTATGAAGAACAATGAGGATGGATAGATAGATAGGCAGATAGATAGATAGAATACTTAGCAAACTTTACAGAGCTATATAACTGCATTTTGGTTTTGTTTATTTGTTTTTTCAGTCATATCTAACTCTTCATGACCTAATTCTGGTATTTCTCTGGCAAAGATACTGGAGTGGTTTGTCAGTTTTATGTCCAGTTCATTTTACAGATGAAACAAATGAGGCAAACAGGATTAAGTAACTTGTCCGATATCACAAGGGTAGTAAGTATCTGAGAAATTTTTTTTTTATTATTAATAATATTTTTATTTTATTCCTTGAGGACAGGGACTATTTCACTTTTGTCTATGTATCACCAGTGTTTGGCACAGTTCTTGGCCCATAGTAAATGCTTGGCAAATGCTTATTTACTGATTGATTCTACAGGAGTATTGAGACATATACTTTATTATTTTTATAAGAGATAACACTACCCAGCATGGTGAATCCTCATTAGACAAAGTGCTGTGTTCTATGAACAAATTGGAATTGAATTAGCTCAGAAGAAGTGCAAGATGCACAGAATTAGAGAATCCTCCCCAAATATTCATAGGGACTATCTTGAGTCCGATCTGGTTCAGAGCATTATAAGCTCATTTGGTCTGATCAGCCAGTTGAACACACTGTAACTCGACTCTTAACAATGATGTCATTTTGATCCTTTTTGAGAACAAAGGACACCAACCATAAAAGGTAGCTCACTCAAATATACTGATAATTCAGTCACATTTCTTTGCACTGAGTAGTAGAAAAAATGTATACTTGCTGAGATTTCTTTGGCTTTTGTTAGGCTAGAAAGGAACATAAAATGAAGCTTCCTCTTAATTCCCCTATTCATTATTAGCTCATTCTATCTCTATTAGGGTGCAGTAAGGCACCTATGCTATTGGATCTTATGATATAATTTATTAGATATTCTAAATATTAGATATAGCTGCTTATTTCCCCCCTTGTTTACCTGAATATTCAATTCCAACATTTTATCCCCTGCCCAATCAACATCTGAGCATGCTGCTGATGGAAAATGACTGACAGCTTGTTAAATGTTCCCATGAGTGAATATATGAATATATATTCATATATTATATACACACACATACATACACACATCTTCATACTCACTCATTCACATACATGCTTGCAAAAAATGTTTTTTTAGCTGTCAACTGAGAGTTACTAGTCAGCTAAGAAGACTGAGGGACCTGAAAGGAAAGGGGATGAGAATGATGATTTAGCTGCTCTGCATTACATTCATTTTTGTCACCCTACCAGTCAAGAAGACTAAATCTCCCTCATTACATTAGCACTATGCAGGAAAATGCTGAGAAATATAGAAACATTTGTCAGCATTCCATCAAGGTATCCAAACTTAGAAGATCACCTAGAACTTTTGAGACTCAACAAATATTTTAAATCAATTTATCAAATGTTTATTAGGCTCCCAGTACAGAGAAAGTACTTTGTTAGATACTGAGATTAAAAAAAAAAAAAAAAGAAAAAAAAAGATGAAAGGGTAACACACAACCCATGTTGTTAATGGGAAAAAACAGTAGGGAGAAGCACTAAGATAAAATCTAAGTTAAATCAAATGATGAGAGTTTGGAAAACATGGGAGTAAAGATGGGGGGGTGAAGGAAAGATTCAGGGCTTAGAGGTTATAATTATGAAAATGAGTGCAAGAATATTTATTTGGGAGACATGGGGGAATGAAGGAAATTTTGGTCAGAGAGACACTGTAAAGTGCATCTCAATTATAAAAACATCAAATATAAAAACATTCTTTCAAATGTTTGTTAGACACATGAGATTCCTAAACAATGATGATTCATATTTACATTGAAAATTAAGATTGTTTTGTTTTGCTTTTTAAAAAGAATATGTCCCACAAGATAGGCAATAAAAATATTATTATAACCCCCAATTTTATAAGCAGAAAAACTGAGACTTCTCAAGATTATGTAATAATCCAAAAGTCTCATAGCTGTATCAGAGGCAGAATTTGAACCCATATTTGGTACTATGCCATACTGCATTTCCTCTGGTATACTGTCATAAGCTACATAAATTCTGGTTAATTAGAGTCATTTGAAAATCTTGAGTTAGATAAATTTTAATACTGTGAGCCTGGAAAGATAGTTTTGGCAAGACACTGAGTCTTTCATTTTATTCTAACTAAAAGACTTTAAAATATATATCTAGATAAAGGAAGTACATTTATACTTTACTACAGATTACCTAGAGTCAATGGAAGGGTGCAGCAGCACAAGTTAGTTGTTAAATTGTTAGAAAATATATACATTTCAAGCAAAAATAAATTTAACATAAACTCACCATAGATACCTGGTCAATTGTAATGGCTACAGATAATAATGACCATGGTGAACAGGAAAGTTTTTAATGTTGTTAAAGCTTTATTTAAATGTTTTGAACATATAATAATAAATTTGTCCTATTTGTCTTTTTTATTCTTTGAAAATTAAATGACTTAACTTCTGAGGTAGTAGTACTTTGTTTCAGTTCAACTATAGAAATCCTCATTTAGTTTTTTTTTTTGTTTGTTTGTTTTTTTTTACCTTTCTAACTTCTTCATTATTAAACAATTAATAGAACTATATCACACAAACCAAATCTGAAGGTTTCATCAAAATTTTGGTAAAGCAACTCAAGAAAAATCAATGTTTCATAAACAACAACAGGCAATTCTTATCTAAGAGATGAAAACGGCCTCCATAGGAAGTCATGTGAAATTTGGAAGCTTCCATGATCTATCAATGATGTTGTTAGATTGAGATCCTAGTCTTTCCACAATATATCCAAATTATGCTATAACACACACATGTATGTGTATCTTGTGTATATACATTTGTATGTGTATATCTATCTATCTATCTATCTATCTATCTATTTATATATATATATATATATATATATATATGCATATATTCTACAGCTATAAAAAATTCCCCACTCCAAGTTCTTATGTGAATTTTAAATTTTATTTTATTTTTGCCAGATTCTGAACCTATTTCTTTTTAAACATCTCAAACAAAGCATAGCAAAACAAAGATCTTCATATAGGATCGATCTTCTTTTAAATTTCACTGAAGATTATCTTTTAGTTAAGAGGCAGTATCAAATACTAATACTTTACTAGTTTTAGAACACAAAGAAGAAAGGGTCCAAACACATGGAATGACAGCAAAGATTGGGGCCATTTCTCCTTAAATACATAATTAAGGATAACAAATTCTGTCAGGCAAAAATAAGCATTTGGAGTTTATTGTGTGCCTCCTGCTATGACTTTAAATTCCAATTCCAGTTTCTGGTTTTGTAATTTCTGGCTTTCAGTTCAAGTCTTGGGATCTAATATTCCTTTTGTTGCTGTTGTTCAGTCGTTATAAAAGAGTCTGACTCTTCTAGACCCTATCTTTGCAAAGATACTGTAGTAGTTTGTCATTTCTTTCTCCAGCTCATTCTATAGATGTGGAAACTGAGGCAAAAGGGTTAAACTACATGGTAAGAAATCAGTTTTGAATGTAAGTCTCCCTGATTTGGAGCCTGATACTACTGTGCAAATTAGCTTCCCTAATATTCCTATGAAATTATTATTAGAATAAGCTTTGCATGAGCAACTTCGCCAGAATTCAACTCCATGAAAAAGATGCCTATCCAGAATAAACTCATTACTTCTAATTTCATCAACCTATTAAATCAAATCTTGGAAACACCTCCCTCAGCCTACTTTCCCCTTTCATTGATGGGCTGGGGGAGAACTACCAAACTCATTACAAAACCTGACTTTATAAAGGTCAGAATTAGACTTTTAGTTCACTCTAGTTTTAATCTACCACTCTATTAGTTTTCAACTCAGTGCAAAAATATGTCTCCTGGTGTTTTACACATACAATTTCCAATCTTTTCTATATTGTCTTTTCCCATTTGGTTTTAAGTTCCTTGGGATCAAGGACTGCTTAATACTTTTCCTGGTACATTGTAGATATTTGATAAATGTTTATTGAATAGAATTTAATTGAAATACTCTAGACCTGGGCTCAGGATGACCTGAGTTCAAATTTAACCTCAGACACATATTGATTTTGGGATTTTGCAGAAGTCAATTCTATTTGGCTCAGTTTTCTAATCTGTAAAATAGAGTTAATAATAGCATCAACTTCCTAGGATTGTTGTGAAGATTAAATGAGATAATATTTTTAAAGTACTTAGCACAGTGTTTGGCACAAATTAAAAAGTTATCAAATGCATCAAAACAAAGCAAACCTAATTCAGTCTTTAGCATGGTAGTGAGACTATAATTGGGTTTGATCTTTTGGATCCAGATTTCCTTTCTTCAGGGTGGAAATTTGTCTTATGGTTTGTTTAGAAGTTGGCATTAGTCAACTGGCTCAGTTGAGAATCTAGCAAATTATTTCAATATTTATTCTTTGTCCACTCTATTCTTTACCTTTCCTATTCCAGTAGATTCTAAAGTTATTGGATTTGGAGACGGTATGCAAAAAAAATAATAGCAGAGAGATCTGGGAATATGAAATAATTCCTGTTATCAGTAAATGTCAGGAACAGAAAGATAAGACTTCATAGAGCAGAAGAGGAGTGAAAGTGCACTTTGCCTACAAGTTGAGTCTAAATTGGATTTCCGCTGACTAAAAAAAGACAATCAATTAAAATTCTTGAGTATTCATTAAGAATCATAAGGGATGAAAGATGGCGGAGAAGAAACACACGACTCAGTGAACGTCCTCACTCCCTCACAACCAATTAGATAAATTAAGTCTCAAAATTAGCTCAGGACTGATAGATACCACAAGGACTGGAAGCACGACTTACCAGCTGAAGAGAATCTGGAGTTTCAACAGGAAAGGTCAGTTCTCAGGGGAGGAATAAGAAAGACCAGCACAGACGGTGGGGTAGGGGCACACTGCGCCCATTGCGCTGGGAGGGGCTCTGGGATCAGAGAAGCCACTGAGGTAAAGGAATCTGGCACAGGCTGTTAGCTCTTCTCTGCTAATTATTTAGCAGTTCAGAAGAGAAAGCCAAAATATTTTAAAACTCAGATTAGATTTTCCCCGGACCCTGGGGGTGACTCAGGCACAGATCTTGGCACCAGGGGGTGTGGCCTCAGCTACCTCCTGAGAATAGTTAAGAGACTGACAAGTGGGTGGATACGGCCCAAGGCAACACACACGGCCTAGCTTAGCTGGAGGGAGTGGAACTCAGCTCCAGGAAGTCCCAGAGAAGCGGAACCTTTGAACTAGGGACCGCGGTTTCTGGCAGACACTTCCAGTTTGAGCGCAGGGGCTTCTCACGTCACCTGCTGCAGACATCCACTCCCCACCCGGACACATAGGCTGAGCTTCTTGCTGTCTTCACTATTCTACGCCCTCAAAGCACAGCAGTGCTAATCACCTCTGGGGCACTTCCAGGGAGGGGGTGGGGAACTCTCTCCCAGAGCTCTCTCTTAGCGCGGGCGCAGGGGCCGCTGCATCCATCCGGTCTGGGAGGAAGCTGGTAAAGAAGTAAATAATTTCCTACCCCAGGGACAGACCCCAAAACATTTTTTAAGTATGAGCAAAAAAGCTAGAAAAACTATAGATTCCTTCTATACAGAGAAAGAGCGGGTACCCAACCCCGAGGAAGTTAACAGCAAAGATTCAGAAGATAACAACCTAAAGGGGAACGATTCCTGCCCCCCATCACATAACTCTCTCCTAGAAGAAGCTCTTAAGAAATTGAGGGAGATCGAAGAAAAATGGGGCAAGGAAAGGGAAGTTATGATAGAGAATAACAACGTCCTGAAATTGGAGTTGGAAAAAATAAAGAATTCACAGGAGATGCAGGGAAACAAAATTAGTGAATTAGAAAAGGTTAAAAAAACACAGGAAAGTAGGATTTCTGAATTGGAAAAGATAAAAAAGTCTCAAGAAAATAGAATTTCTGAATTGGAAAAAGAAAATAATTCTCAAAAAAAAAAATTAGGGAAATGGAAAAAAATTCAATAGAGCAAAATAATTCATTTAAAAACGAAATTGGGCATTTACAAAAAGAACTAAAAACTGTGAAAGAAGAAAATAACTCCTTAAAAGTCAGGATGGAACAAATAGAAATGAATGATTCACAGAGAACCCAAGAATCAGTCAAACAAAACAAAAAAAATGAGAAGCTGGAGAACAACGTCAAATACTTACTGGGAAAATCTATAGACCTGGAAAATAGATCTAGGAGAGATAATCTGCGGATTATTGGACTTCCAGAAAACTATGACCAAAAAAAAGAGCCTAGATTCTATTTTACAGGAAATTATCAAAGAGAACTGTCCAGAGATAATAGAAACAGAAGGGAAAGTAGATGTGGAAAGAATTCATCGAACTCCTTCTGAAATAGACCCTAAAAAAAGAACACCACGGAATATTGTGGCTAAGCTGCAGAATTACCACACAAAGGAGAAAATCCTGCAAGCAGCTAGAAAAAAACAATTTAAATACCAAGGTGCCACAATAAGGGTCACCCAAGATCTGGCTGCCTCCACATTAAAAGATAGAAGGGCCTGGAACCTGATATTCCGTAAGGCAAAAGATCAAGGACTGCAACCAAGAATGAACTACCCAGCTAAGTTTAGCATCTTTTTCCACGGAAGAAGATGGTCATTCAATGAAACAGAGGAATTCTATATGTTTCTAAGAAAAAAACCAGACTTAAACAAAAAATTTGATCTACATCCACAAGACTGAAGAGAAACAGAAAAAGGTACACAGAACCCTTGAGAACTGTAACTCTGTTGTGGGTATATAAAAAATACTCAAGGATAATTTGATTTTACTGATATAAAAGAAAAAAAGGGGGGTGTAGTAAAGGGAAGGAGGTCGGTTCAGAAAAAAGGGAAGGAGTGATAAAAAGAGGGAAACTACATCCCAGGAAGAGACATAGAAAATACACCATATCTGAGGGAACTTAGTGAGGGGGAGAATCATTGTGTGAATCTTACTCTCATCAGAAGAGGCTCAAAGAGTAAATAATTAACATATTTGTTTTTCAGAGAATTTTCTCTCACCTCATTAAAAGGGGGGAGAGGAAAAGGGAAAAGGAAAAGGGGAATAAGTGAAGGGACTTGGAGGGAGGGGGGAGGGATCCTAAAAAAAAAAAAAAAAAGAGGGAGGGTTGCGCGTCACAAGGGGGGTCTGTAAATTAAATATCGGGGAGGGGGATCAGGGGGGTCAAGGGAAAAAAGCATAATCTGGGGATAATACGATGGCAGGAAATACAGAATTAGTAATTTTAACTGTAAATGTAAATGGGATGAACGATCCCATCAAACGGAGACGGATAGTAGATTGGATCAAAAAGCAGAACCCTACAATATGTTGCCTACAGGAAACACACTTAAAGCAGGGAGATACATACAGAGTAAAGGTAAAAGGTTGGAACAGAGCCTATTATGCTTCAGGTAAAGCCAAAAAAGCAGGGGTAGCTATCCTTATCTCAGATCAAGCAAAAGCAGAAGTAGATCTCGTTAAAAAAGATAAGGAAGGAAACTATATCCTGCTGAAAGGTAGCATAAATAATGAAGCCATATCAATACTAAACATATATGCACCAAGTGGTATAGCATCTAACTTTCTAAAGGAAAAGTTAAGAGAAATGCAAGAAGAAATAGACAGTAAAACTATAATAGTGGGAGATCTCAACCTTGCACTCTCAGATTTAGACAAATCAAACCACAAAACAAACAAGAAAGAAATTAAAAAAGTAAATAGAACATTAGAAAAACTAGGTATGATAGACCTTTGGAGAAAACTGAATGGCAATAGGAAGGAATATACTTTCTTCTCAGCAGTTCATGGATCCTATACAAAAATTGACCATATACTAGGACATAAAGATCTCAAAATTAAATGTAGGAAGGCAGAAATAATAAATGCCTTCTTCTCAGATCACAATGCAATAAAAGCTACATTCAGTAAAAAGTTAGGGGTAAATAGACCAAAAAGTAATTGGAAACTGAATAATCTCATCTTAAAGAATGACTGGGTGAAAGAGCAAATTATAGAAACAATTAACAATTTCACCCAAGATAATGATAATGATGAGACATCATATCAAAATCTTTGGGATGCAGCTAAAGCGGTAATAAGGGGAAATTTTATATCTTTAGAGGCTTATTTGAAGAAAATTGAGAAAGAGAAGATTAACGAATTGGGCTTACAACTTAAAAGGCTAGAAAAAGACCAAATTATAAACCCCCAACCAAAAATTAAACTCGAAATACAAAAATTAAAAGGAGAAATCAATAAAATTGAAAGTAAAAAAACTATTGAATTAATAAATAAAACCAAGAGTTGGTTTTATGAAAAAGCCAATAAAATAGATAAACCTTTGGTAAATTTGATCAAAAAAAAGAAAGAGGAAAATCAAATTGATAGTCTTACAAATGAAAAGGGGGATCTTTCCACCAATGAAGAGGAAATTAGAGAAATAATAAGGAGTTACTTTGCCCAACTTTATGCCAATAAATTTGATAACTTAAGTGAAATGGATGACTTCCTCCAAAAATATAGGCTCCCTAGATTAACAGAGGAGGAGATAAATTGCTTAAATAGTCCCATTTCAGAAAAAGAAATAGAACAAGCTATTAATCAACTCCCCAGGAAAAAATCCCCAGGGCCAGATGGATTCACATGTGAATTCTACCAAACATTTAAAGAACAATTAGCCCCAATGTTATATAAATTATTTGAAAAAATAGGGGATGAAGGAGTCCTACCAAATTCCTTTTATGACACAGACATGGTACTGATACCTAAACCTGGTAGATCGAAAACTGAGAAAGAAAACTATAGACCAATCTCCTTAATGAATATTGATGCTAAAATCTTAAATAAGATATTAGCAAAAAGACTTCAGAAAATCATCTCCAAGATAATACACTATGATCAAGTAGGATTTATTCCAGGAATGCAGGGCTGGTTTAATATTAGGAAAACTATTAATATAATTGACCATATTAATAATCAAATTAATAAGAACCATATGATCATCTCAATAGATGCAGAAAAAGCATTTGACAAAATCCAACATCCATTCCTACTAAAAACTCTTGAGAGTATAGGAATAAATGGATTATTCCTTAGAATAATCAGGAGTATATATTTAAGACCGTCAGTAAGCATAATATGCAATAGAAATAAACTGCAACCTTTCCCAGTAAGATCAGGAGTGAAACAAGGTTGCCCACTATCACCATTACTATTCAATATAGTACTAGAAACGCTAGCCTCGGCAATAAGAGCCGAGAAAGAGATTCAAGGAATTAGAGTAGGAAATGAGGAAATTAAACTATCACTTTTTGCAGATGACATGATGGTATACTTAGAGAACCCCAAAGACTCTGCTAAAAAGCTACTAGAAATAATTCAAAATTTCAGCAAAGTGGCAGGATACAAAATAAATCCACATAAATCCTCGGCATTTTTATATATCACTAACAAAATGCAACAGCAAGAGATACAAAGAGAAATTCCATTCCAAACAAATGTTGATAGTATAAAATATTTGGGAATTGATCTACCAAAGAAAAGTCAGGAATTATATGAGAAAAATTACAAAACACTTGCCACAAAAATAAAATCAGATTTAAATAATTGGAAAGACATTCAGTGCTCTTGGATAGGCCGAGCGAATATAATAAAGATGACAATACTCCCCAAACTAATCTATTTATTTAGTGCTATACCAATCAGACTCCCAAGAAACTATTTTAATGACCTAGAAAAAATAACAACAAAATTCATATGGAAGAATAAAAGGTCAAGAATTGCAAGGGAACTAATGAAAAAAAACTCAGAGGAAGGTGGTCTAAGTGTACCTGATCTAAAGCTATATTATATAGCAGCAGTCACCAAAACCATTTGGTATTGGCTAAGAAATAGACCGGTAGATCAGTGGAACAGATTAGATACAAAGGACAAAAAAGGGTACATCTATAGCAATCTAATCTTTGACAAACCCAAAGATTCCAACATTAGGGATAAAAATTCATTATTCGGAAAAAACTGTTGGGAAAACTGGAAATTAGTATGGCAGAAATTAGATATGGATCCACACTTAACACCATATACCAAGATAAGATCAAAATGGGTCCATGATTTAGGCATAAAGAGGGAGATAATAAATAGATTAGAGGAACAGAGGATAATCTACCTCTCAGACTTGTGGAGGAGGAAGGAATTTATGACCAGAGGAGAACTAGAGATCATTATTGATCACAAAATAGAAGATTTTGATTACATCAAACTAAAAAGTTTCTGTACAAATAATACTAATGCAAACAAGATTAGAAGGGAAGTAACAAATTGGGAAAATATTTTTAAAAACAAAGGTTCTGACAAAGGTCTCATTTCCAAAATATATAGAGAACTGACCATAATTTATAAGAAACCAAACCATTCTCCAATTGATAAATGGTCAAAGGATATGAACAGACAATTCTCAGAGGAAGAAATTGAAACTATATCCACTCACATGAAAGAGTGTTCCAAATCACTATTGATCAGAGAAATGCAAATTAAGACCACTCTGAGATACCACTACACACCTGTCAGATTGGCTAAGATGACAGGAACAAATAATGACAAATGTTGGAGGGGATGTGGGGAAATTGGGACACTAATACATTGCTGGTGGAGTTGTGAAAGAATCCAGCCATTCTGGAGAGCAATCTGGAATTATGCCCAAAAAGTTATCAAACTGTGCATACCCTTTGACCCAGCAGCGCTACTACTGGGATTATATCCCAAAGAAATACTAAAGAGCGGAAAGAGACATATATGTGCCAAAATGTTTGTGGCAGCTCTTTTTGTTGTAGCTAGAAACTGGAAGATGAATGGATGTCCATCAGTTGGAGAATGGTTGGGTAAATTATGGTATATGAAGGTTATGGAATATTATTGCTCTGTAAGAAATGACCAGCAGGAGGAATACAGAGAGGGTTGGAGAGACTTAAATCAACTGATGCTGAGTGAAATGAGCAGAACCAGAAGATCACTGTATACTTCAACAACGATACTGTATGAGGATGTATTCTGATGGAAGTGGAAATCTTCAACATAAAGAAGATCCAACTCACTTCCAGTTGATCAATGATGGACAGAGGTAGCTACACCCAGAGAAGAAACACTGGGAGGGGAATGTAAATTGTTAGCACTAATATCTGTCTGCCCAGGTTGCATGTACCTTCGGATTCTAATGTTTATTGTGCAACAAGAAAATGATATTCACACACATGTATTGTACTTAGACTATATTGTAACACATGCAAAGTGTATGGTATTGCCTGTCGTCGGGGGGAGGGAATAAGGGAGGGGGGGTAATTTGGAAAAATGAATACAAGGGATAATATTATAAAATATATATATATATAATAAAAAAAATTTAAAAAAAAAAAAAAAAAGAATCATAAGGGATGGCAAGTAGAGATATAAAAGAGAAACAATCTCAAGTACACACAATAATTGGGGTAATAGAAAAGTATAAGGCAACATAGTTATAAAAATTATATTCAATGAAACAAATAAATATTCATTGAGTGTTTTCCTAAGAAGTAGATATGCATTGTAAATATATATAAATCTATATACAATCTATATAAGGAATGGAAAGACTTTCAAATATTATATACACAAGATCTAGATTATACTATCATCTATAGCACTTGAAGGTTGGAAAATACTTTACAAATGTTATCTCATTTGATTCTCACAATGTTCTTGGGAATTAGATAATATTATTATCTACATTTTAAAGATGAGGAAAATTAACAAAATATATCATGGATAATAGATAGATGGATACCTCACAAATAGAATCAAAAATTGAAATTATAGTCTTCCAACTATTTCTGTAAAATTGCATAACAAATACCAAATGATATCCTATTAGACTGGATCCAATAGCACTTTAAGTAAATATACAGCATTTGGTTTTCAGTAGAATTAGTAAAAGAATATATACTAATATTTATAGTAAATTTGAATTTATAATAAAATTTATGGTAAATTGAATTAAGAGACTCATCACACAAACTACAAACACATGTGTGTGTGCTTGTGTGTGTGTGTGTGTGTGTGTGTGTGTGTATCCTAAGTTGCTCATTGTATCAATTGTCAAATCCAATGGATTACTAATACTAATAATGATGTTCTAACTTCCAATATTTGTTTCTACCCAACCTAAAATAATTTGATTTAGATGATAGATAATCTATAAGAATTATAAAACAACCAGATTCTATTTAATGTGGAATCTGTCCAAAAAAATGACCATTTCATGAGCAGAAATTTTACAAAGCCTCTATTCTGACAACTTTATTCTATTGATCACAAAGGAATAAAGGAAGTGTATTAGAAGACTTTTCCTTAACTAATTATGAGCTATGGTGGGGCATGAAGGAAACAAGCCAGGAGAAAGACTTACTCAATTTGTCCTGCACCAGAATTATTTAGGCTTATCTTAATGTAATAGGGATAGAAAAATATTGAAAGTTAACATGATAAATGTGTGAATCCTAATTCAAATAGATAATGTTTCCCATTAATAATTTTAACTATAAAACCTGGCCAGAATTCATTGTGCTCCATTAAAAATATCCAACAAATTGTGTTCACTTTTACAGGAATTTTTAAATAGATGACTTCATTTTCTAGTTGAGCCAATCAAAGTTCAGAAAAAAATTGAAACTCGCCATCTAATTAATAGCAGACTAATAATATGAAGTCATAACTTTTGATTCCCACTGCTATTTGCATCCTTAGTTGGGACAATCTGAAACCATGAAAATATGTTATATTTTGAAGTATTTTAAATATGTAATTTAATAATCAAGTATTAAAAATAAATTCACAGTTTCTAGTATGTATGCATATCTATCTAGATACATATATACATACATACATATATGTATATATATATATATTTATATATATATATATATATATATGTATATATATATATATATATATATATATATATATGCGTGTATGTGTGCGTGTAAGACCCTACCATTTAATTTAAGAAGAATAGATGGTCATTAAGTTGTTACATGCCAAAATAGTCTTTGACTAAAACACTACTCTCTCATTAGCTTCAAAATAAATTGTCCTCTATAACTAAGACAATTGCTGTTCTTGCTGTTCTCCCCTCACCCCAATTCAAATTTGTCTATAAAGCAAGACCTTTAATAGCATTAATTTTATCCTTTGTTTCCTGGTGAGGAGACTGACACACAAGTCATACAGAATCATTATTAAGTGTGGGGTGTTCTTGTGGTTTACAATCTGCTTTCCTGGAAAATGAGCTATCAAGAGATTGTGATAGAATGATGTTATCCTCCTAGTTTAGCAGAATCTACACAGGCTTACAACAGGCATCATGCCATCTTTCAGTTCTTCACTCTGCCAAAAAACACAGGCTGGGGATTATTCTCCTGACATCACTACCAAATAGCAAGTAAGCAACCATATGCTAGGTACTGGTTGCAACAGTGCAATATTTATGCACCCTAAGTTCAAAAAACATTATTCTCTTAATCTCAGTATAAAACAAGTCTTCATCTAGCTGTCCACTCCAGAAGCATGTTCTCCCTGTATGCTAAATTTATCTGTTAATACTTGATACTTAAGTGGCTAGAAACTGATAGTTAAGGAGACTTAACACCCATGCAATCTAGTATCTTCTTGTTTCATTATTTGAGAACCACCTAAGGAGACAGGTAATATGTTCCTTCAAGAATTTCTTAAATTTCAATTATGACCTGGTTGACTTTAACAAGATAAAGACAACATAGATTCTTGGTAAAAGTCCCTGATTAATGCTAAAATAACAACTAAATGTTTTTAGATTCATTCAAGTAGTTCAAGTGACTTACCTAAGGTCATTTAGTAAACTAGATTAGAACCTTACTTATGCTTCTTCAGCACCACACTGTAATAATTGCCTATAGAATAAATGACATATTCAAAATGTTTCTCCTTTGAATATTACTTCCTGATGTCAAGTAAAAAATATGCAAGTCATATTCACTGCAAAACTGTATAATGAATGTGATTTAGTAATACAGACAAATTTAAATATTTGACCTGATGTTCCTAATATTTTATCCCTTAAGATCCCATTTTAAAAAAAAGTCCTAATTTTACCCATTTTCTCTTCTTTATTATTTAAAAGATTACAGAACATACAGCTATCCTGTGAGTTAGAAATAAGCAATATCTTATTATAGAGCACTGCCAACTAATGAGATATACTTAATAAAAAAAGTAATTAGAACTACAAGCCAGTTGATATATTTTATAGTTTTTTTTTTTTTTCTTTTCCTCTGTGATTTAAAATCTTAGAGGTAGTTTTCATCACTGCTCTATTAAATAGGTATGGTATTTAAATAATAATTCTGTAGTTACTAATTTAAAACTACTTAAAATGTCAAAAGTTTCCAGGCTTCAATCACTTTCCAAATTATTGCACTGGAAGTACTCATTAACTGGAACATAAACAGAATCATTTTTACCTCCTGTTTTATGCCACTTTTCCCATTTTATTACTAGAGTAACAGTTTCTCATGAACCATGAAGGGAATTCATTGTGAAAAAACAAAAGGCATGCTCTATTTCTCTCCAGAATATTGATTTTACTACATATACCTATGACTATGCCAATGTGAAAAGATTGCTGAGTATTATGTAATGACGTGCTTACATCTATCAGAAGTTCAGTAAACATTGGAAAGACAGTGTTTCAGCTTTCTTGAGATTTATCAAGTATTGTGCATTTTAGAAATCGATCCCCTCTGGGGTAGTATACAAACTGTTTAATTCAATTTGGCAATTTAATTTATTTGTATTTGTAGAAGATAAAATGAATAAATCCAAAATATTGAAAATGAAACAACTTACCTTCTGACAGAGAGATAATGAACTTAAAATCCAGAAAGACATGGTATACTTTTAGACATGGCTAATATGAGAATTTATTTCATAAACTACATAAAGAGGTAAGAGATTTCATTCTTTAAAAAATGGTATAACAACAGAATTTTAAAAAATGGTACTTGAAAAATAAAAAATATAAAAATCACCATTTTAATAAATAAGTTAAAAGAGATGATAAAATAATCAGATAAGTGAAATAGAGTTATATAACTAACAGGTCAGTGAAAGCAGAATTAACAGCCAGACAAGAGAAAAGCTTATCTTTTAGGACCATAATATCTAGAGCGCTCCTGTTTGAAGCATTCAAAGGCTTTTACATGTATTAAATACATCTACTAATAGTCATAAGGCATCAATGAGGAAGAGTCTGAAAGTGTAATTTCTACAAGGCTAATAATAAATCTAAAGTTTCTCAGGTTAGAATAAGAATTATCATTATCTCACATACCTGCCTTTTCTCATCAAGTTACATAACTTCAAAATTTGTATATTTACATTTTCAATCCTCTTGATTTTAGAGGAAAAATAGATTCTAATTACTTGAAATGTATATTTCTTACTTGAAATGTATCCTCAATAGCAACTTTCTAGTTAACCACTATTTCTCAGAATCAATTGCAGCTTTCACTTTTAATATAAATAATGAAAATATATATAATCCTCATAAATTTCCTAAGATTTCTTAGTTGTTTTTGTTTGTCTAAGTGAAATTTGAAAGGGGGAAGGAGACTTGTTTTCCCTCTAAACTTCTTTTAATTACTTAATTTGGCAATTTTTAAAAAAAAATTGTGCAACTTCTTATTGTGTTTGTTTGTTTGTTTGTTTTCCTGATGGTAGAACTGATGATGAATAGTTTACTGGATTGAAGTTCTATGGTTGGTAGTATGCATTTCTAAAAGTGCAATTTGAGTAATCAGACAAGACCATGCTATGCAAAGGTGTCCTTGCCCCAAGCTATTTCAATATCTGAATAAGTTAGATTAATTTATCAAGGACTCCTCATTACCTATATTGGTTGTCATATTTAACTCTTCTTGAAATAATCTGAGGATTCTAGAGAAAACAAATTGAAGACAAAAGAAGATCTGAATTATACACAGATTTATTAGCTAAGTAATGATAAAATGAAAGTGACATTATCCAGTACTTTGCTAATTAAAAGCTCAAGATATGGTCATTTATATATTCTCTCAGAAAAATCTTCAAGCAAAGTGAAATACTGGAAATTAATATTAACAAAATGACATAGCTATTTTTACTCCTTATGTGTGTATTCATATTAAAATTTTTAGAAGGGAAAACAAAGAAAAGTGAAAGGAATATCATGTAATGATTATATGGATTAACCCTTAGATAACCTTAAACTTTTTGCCACTTCCTTAATCATCCATTACATTATTTAATATCAATTTGGAAAATTATTTTAAAGAAGAAAAGTTCTAAGTTAGAAAAATGGAATACATTAAAAAAAACTATCATTTGATGACAGACTAATTTTCAAAAACTGAGATGAATATCATATAGTTAATGATTGTACAAAGAACATAATCAGTGTGCCTTACTGTATCAGCATGTTAAATATTGATCTTTGTAGGTTAAACTTCATTGCAATGTATTCAGTGGACCAATTTTGAGTATTTTGCCTTGTTAGAATTTTGTCATATTTTCTCTCACCTAAAACAAGTGAACAGTTGTGTAGGTCTCAGAGCTGTATTTTAGCACACTTTTTTTCTAATGAAATTTGATCATAGTCATTAAGAAAATCCATAATGTACACATATTCACAAACTGAGACCTTCCCCAGATAATAATCCATTATTAAAATACTTTCTATAGTGAAATTATATTTCTACACATCTTAAAAAATTATTTAACTCTTCTGAAGTTTGTTGTAACTATTATTTCTATGTAAAACAATATAATAAAAGTAGCAATGTGGGCAAAATGAAATTATGGGAACTCAGAAATATAATGTTATATATTCAATTTTATACATAGTTTTTAGATTCTTAAAACAACTGTATATCTATGACCCATTTATTCAACAACAAGAAAGACTAATACCAAGTAGATCATTCATTAATCATCAATTTTTAAGTTTCTAGGATACCATTTTCAACCTAATGAGTATTTATTGAAAAGCCTTAAATGATAAGATTTAAATTATATCTCTGATCTTAAATTAGATATTCAAGTTCTCATCTTTTCCTGATTTCCAAGTTCATTTTAATAAAAATATCTGGTTCTCAATACAACTCTGCATATATATATAGATAGATAGATATAGATATAGATAGATAGATAGATAGATAGATAGATAGATATAGATATATGTTTATGGATGAATGAATATATGTATATACATTTGAATATGTATATATTGATATAGGAACTCCAACTGAGGAAATATTCTCTGCTAATGAAAATTATTATCTTTTTTTGCTGAAACTTAGAATTTTACTTATGTTGGCTACTAATAGCTTAAGTGACTTGCTGTGGGTACTATAGTATGTATATAAAAGAAGACTTGAACAAAAGTATTCCAGATATTATTTGTCTTTCTATTTACTATGCCACATTGACTTTCTTTAAATCTAAGAGAAAACTAAATCATTCTCATGACAGGGTGAACTGCTAATAGAACATACTGAGATCAAACTAACCAATAGTAGTTATAAATATTAATAAATGGTTTTTCAATTAATCAGTTTTTTTTCCATTGAACTATTTTTTCTTCTAATATCTACAGTGAATTATTTCTCTATTTTGGGGGCAAGGCAGAAACTGACAATCTTAATTTTTACAAAGGACTTAGAGAATTATAAATAGCTTTAAAATAGATGCTAGAAATTAAAATCTTTCTTTAAATTCTATCAGATATTTGTTGTTGGCAAAGATGGACATGGATCAGAAAGAGTGTCATCTCTTTAATACATAGAATAGCTAAAGAAGTCTCTACTACAACTTCTAGAATTCTGACATTAGATTCCAATTCTAGCCAAAAGAACTTTCCCATGTAATACATATTGATAGTCCTGACTAAGAATAATAATAATTTAAAAAAATGTTTCAAAGAGAAGACCAGTTGCTTAATTCATTGCTTTTACAATATCAGTTACTATGATGTACTGAAAACAATCTATTCACTATGTTTCATCTTGAAAATGATAAAATACACAAACAATTCAGAAAAATAAGGAAGACATATGGATGTGGTGT
This sequence comes from Sminthopsis crassicaudata, assembly GCF_048593235.1. Taxonomy (NCBI): domain Eukaryota; kingdom Metazoa; phylum Chordata; class Mammalia; order Dasyuromorphia; family Dasyuridae; genus Sminthopsis; species Sminthopsis crassicaudata. Next base: position 521,831,234 of record NC_133617.1, read on the forward strand.
TTTCCAAATAGAAAATGCACTATTTCAATTAGCAACTTTCCACTTTCCAAATCCTTCAAACTTAAATTGTTCAGATTAATCAGGATCGTTTCTATTCAAAATAAAACAGGCATAATTACAAAAGTAATTAATGAAACTTTTGCCCCTGCCCCCTGAGATAATTTCTTATGACCTAGTTTCGCATAGGCAGCTATAGGCTACTTTGGAGAATGACTGATTTATTATGGAGGAACAGCTGTAAATACAGTGAGGAAAAAAAAAAAAAGTTTGTTCACAAAGAGAAAAACATTATATTTTTTAATAACTCGAAGTATTTTCAGAGGAAAGTTATTTATACTGCATACATAGGTATTTGCATATAAATCCATATTTGCTTACTATCTTTTTACATTTTGATATAAATTAGATACATTACAAACTTGCACATAATGTCACACCTGGCCATTTTGTATGTATGCCTGAGCAATAGATACTTTTGTATTCATACAATTATGTATGTAGTATGTATGTAGTAAGATACAGGTACACATGGGTATGTATGTATATTTGGAAGAGTGGATGAATAGGTGGAAATGCATTCATAGATTCCCATCTAGCCTACACTATAAACTCACTAATACATTTTTGTATAAAAATACACATACATCAGAGCATGTACATATGAATATATAGATATAGATATACAGATCTACCAATTTATTTTTTCATGGCTTTCAAATAGAGTAGGAATATTATTCATTTCAACAAACTTTTTTTATATGCTATTGAATATCAATATGTATAGATAGCTCTCTTTATGATTGATTTTTAAGTATTATCTGGAAGAATTACTCAACTCTTAAATAATCCCCTTCTCCAAGGCAACATTTTGCATGATTTTAAAATGTGTATGATTTTTGTTACCTATTCTTTTGAAAAATTCTATTCTTGCTAGTAAGATATTATTATTATTATTATTATTATTATCATTATTATTATTATAATAGAAATTCACAAGTAAGAATTTTTTTAATTGCACACTAATCTTTTTTTTTGTCAAAAACCCTTTCAAACTGAATTTTCAGATGTTAACATGATTTAACTTTTACATTGATCCAAATAAATAACTCTCAAAATATTCGACAAAAAATATTCCAGATGAACTGATTTACAGTGTCTCAAGAGATATGATTATCCCAATCATTATTACAAATAAAGGAAAAATGAAATTAATAATTACTATATTCACTTTCTTACCTACAATAATATATTTGTAAATATGAAATAGTTTAAACTTTGATAATCAAAATACTTTTATAAGTTTCAATGGTTAGAGTTGTTATCACATTCTTAAAGGTATTAAAACCAAAATAAAAGAATTCCTGAGAAATTTTTCCTTAAAAAAAAAAAAAAATCTCTCTCCTCTCTCTCTCTCTCTGTGTCTCTCTCTTTCTCCCTGTCTCTGTTTCTGACTTTTCCTCTGGCCTCTGTTTCTTTTACTCTGTCTCTATCTTTGTCTCTGTCTGTCTCTTTCTCTCTCTGTCTCTATCTCTGTCTCTGTCTCTGTCTTTCTGTCTTATGCCAAAGAGACACCTATCCTAAGAAACTTTTTGGCCATGTTACTCTTTAGTGAGACATCCTGTCCTCTACATATGGAAATTTAAAATAAGCAATCTCCCTTTATAATAAGCATTCTTATGGGAGGGAAGAGGGAAGGAAATAGGTAATGAGGAAGACAGAGAAAGACATACATACACACACATATACACACACACACAGAAAGAGAGAGAGAGAGAGAGAGAGAGAGAGAGAGAGAGAGAGAAGAGAGAGAGAGAGAAGAGAGAGAGAGATAGAGAGAGAGAGAGGAAGAGAGAGAGAGAGAGAGAAAGAGAGGAGATAGAAAATTTACTTTTATTATTTTCTGTTTCTTGTACTCTTTTATAGTTTTTAATTAAAAAAAAAAAAGAAAGGTAATCATTTGTCAATACAGCCTAATCACACATCTATAAGGCAAGGCAGGATAGTACTTCAAAGCATTTCTGTTTCTTTAAAAGGAAGAACTATTTTTGAAGTCATGTTTCTTAAATTGTAAGAGTGACCTCTAGTGCCTTACTTCTATGTTATACTTCGGCAGTTCTATGCTGCAATGCTTTGCTTTTTTATTTATTTATTTTTAAATAATGATTTATATAGTTTTTGAATATAATATGCAACGATAACCAAAGTACAATTGTCTTAGTAATGTGTAAATAATTGAAGTTTGTCAGAATCTGGAGTACTTCCAGAATTAATTAGAGTCTTAGAAAATATCATGGCAGTTGCCTACAAGAGTTAAGTGTTCATTTTTTGTCCTGATATACACTAGAGCATTAAACGAGCTACCATTACTGAATGACAACACAAGATCATCGTGGTAATTTCATATAAGTAATAGAGTTGTGCTCAGAGTTTCATTTATGCTTCTTCCCCAGCATACTTCTTAAGTACTTTAAGATGTTGAGTTACTACAAACTTCCTAGTTAACTGTTTAGTTGTTTCCCCCAAACTGTCCCCCAGCTGTACTGCAGTCATGTAATTCCTGAGTGTTCCTACTAGCACTTTCTTGAAAGAGCCAATCACTCACACATTTTGAAGATGATGAGAGAGGAGGATGGGAGTCAAGATTTCAAAAAAGAAAAAAAAAATATATATATATATATATAAAATCATTTTGAGCTTTGAGCAAATTGATAATGAAAATCCTATCTTTGACACTATGTAAATTTCATTAAAGGAAGGAGATAGTCTGCTTACTTTGGACTACTAACCATTTAAAAAACAACAACAATGCAAATTAACTTTTTATAAATTTTTATAAAATATTAACTCATTGGGTTCTGCCAATTTTTTTCTGAAAAGTGTCTTTCTATTAGATTCATAATGCTGTTATTTAAAGAGTGGGAATTTATTATGTGTTTATAGAATCCACATACATGCACACACAGATCACTCATAAATAAGACTCTTAATGCCATTATAAAAGTATATCTAAAATACAATTTTCATCAAATCTAGATCATCAGCTACATTTCTGTTTCTTATGTTTAAAAAAAAAAAAAAACTTTCTACTACTAGAAATGAGACATCCCCCTCCCCTTTCAGGTATACCTGTGTAGCCAACAGAGCTCAATATCTAATGTTTGGGTGTTCCTACATGTGTTCTTCTTCTGAACTATACAATAAATCAGTTATTAGAGTACCACTGTAATTCTAAAGATGCAGACAGATACTAGTCTACAAAATTATAACCTGCTAACATTCTAGCTAATGCAGTGTACTATAAAGTGTGCCAGTTCTTTTCTGTTGGACATAATTCCTACAAAATGCAGTAGTTTTCAAAAGGAATAAATGAAGACATTTGCATACTAGTCCTTGGCTAAGATGCTAATTTCAGATTTTACAAGAATTTAAGGTTTTTCAATGGATATTTAAAGAAGACAGAGTAAATATCATGCCTACAGACAAAAAGTAAAAAAAAAAATACTGGGTACATTTTAGAAAAGAGAACTAGTGGGGGTGGGGGTGGGGGTGGCAGTTGTAAACAGAGATTTTTTTTTTCCCCTAGGGTTACCACTTAAACAGAAGATTCCAAAGAATGATTTGTTTTTTCAGAAAAAATTTTGAAATACTATTCAAGATAGTAATAAATGTAATAATTAAGAAAAATAGTAAACCCCAAAGTTTTTCAGATAGCCTGAAGTTTTAAAAATCATTTGTTTTACTTACGTGTATTTTCTGATACTACTGGGCTCCAATTTTGAATAGATAACAGAAACAGGAGCTTGAGGAAGGCTTCAGTGACAGAATCCATGTTCATATTCATTGAGGCACCCAAAGAATCAGATTATTAGGAAGCAGCTGCTCTCTTCAGTCCTATTTTTGTTCCTCTTCTCTCTGCCTCCGTCGTCCTCGTCTCTCTCCCTCACTCTCCCTCTCCCTTTTTTTCCTCTCTCTCACTAAAGGCTTCTTAGAGCCCAGACTCCTCAGTCAAATGCACCCTGCATCTTCTCAAACATGAATACACACCTCCAAACCTGCTCCCCATCCCCTACCCCTCCCTAACAGCAGCAATCCCTGAAGAGCAGCAGCAAAAAATCTCTCTTCCAATTTCTCAGAATCACTCAGGGCTAAACTGCTAGACTACTCTGTACAGCTTGGTTACTGAAGCTTCATGTTCATAATGTGTCCTGGACACCCCTTGTGGTGACAGGTAGGAAATGTGAGTCTATGATGAAAGCCAGACAATGAGATACAGCAGCCTGCACATTGGCATCGATATAGGCTCTCGCTGCTGTTTTTGCTCCCTCTGTGCTCCATTCATCATAATGAACACTTTGGGGGTGGGGAGAGAAAAGGATTGGGGAGGAGAAATAAAATATTCCTGATTCAGTAGCCCATCTTCATCTTTCCTCCTTTTAATTGACAGAGTATTTCAAAGTACTTAGCTTGGAGAAATCATACATTATAACCTAGAGATATTTAATGTTAATTCTGGTGGCATACAGGTACAATTGCCCTGTGTATCAGTTTAAATGATTCCTTTAGGAATGGGATAATCTAAGCAGTCTCAAGGGGAAAAAAGTCTTCAAGAAGCTTTTTTTTTTTTTTTTTTAATTTGTTTTCTTTATATGAGGTGTCAGCATTTTTATTTTATAAATTCCTGTTAGGGGAATAGAGTCATTCTTGGAAGAGATTTAAAAGCATGAAGTATTGACCTGGCTGGTACTTTTGTTATTTTGTTTCAGGATGGGGAGAGTCTACTCAATTAAATTGAGTAGTTTTAATTTGATCCAAAGTTCTAAACATCTGGTTACTCTGTAAATGTGAAACTCTTTACTCATATTTTTAATAAAAATTGTAGAAAGGCAAAAAAGATAAAAGAATAGGGAAATAAGAAGGGAAAACAAATACAATCTATAATAGAATGTAAAAAAAAAATCCCAAACATGAAAGCTTCTGAATCCTTGACTATTTTGCTTTTCTTTGCCTGGCAATGTGCATCTTTCAATAAAGACTTGTTGAACTGAATGACATAAAGATATTTCTTTAAAGGTTTTATGGGTGGAGAAACAAATTAAGAGTCAAAAGATCAAATAATTTGCTAATATTGTTAATAAATTGATTCTTCATTTATGTGTAACCACAAGCTGAAGATGTTTGACAAGAGACCATCCACCATAAAATAAGAAATATAAAACAACTTCCTGCCTACACAACAAGGATATTAAATGAATAGAATGGTACTATAGGGAAGAAATGGAAGGTTTTTTTTTTTGTTTGTTTGTTTTTTTTGCTACTTTCTCTCACAAAGAAAATATATAGTGGACTTTAGTGCACATATAGTTTGATCAGTATGATTATTTCCTCAACTAATGTTCCTTGCAAATGCTCTGTGTTTTTATTCTGGGCTAGTTATTCTGCCCATTTATTCTCTCACTAGAGAACCAATGCAGGTCCTTTTAACATTTCAGCAGTAATAATATTCCATATGGAATGTTTTCATTCAGGCCATTCCCCTCCATCTCTTCAGGCCCATGGCTCCCATCACTACTCGACTCAAATCCCATCTGCTTCAAGAAACTCTTGTTTCCAAATCTTCAGTATCCCATAGATCATAGCATGTTAGAGCCTTCTAACCTTTTTACATCATTCAATAGCATATTACATTTCTCTTTAACCCTTTGATGTTATTTCAGATACTATTAGGCACCCTTGAATGACTATAGATTGGAAACATGTCAGTCCTTAAAATGAACCTCTTCAAAAAACAGAGTGCAGTTTCAGTAAGGGAAATCAAAGGAAGTAAGCATGTGAGTGATTTCAAAATATCAATTATATACTTAATGGTGCAATGGTAGTGAAAGATCTAAAAAATATCCCCTTCATTTGTACAACTGAACCTGGGAAATAGATGATGGTCTTCATAAGCACCCTGAGATACACATTTAAATATTAAAATAGACTTCAAATGTGTATTGAATTAAATTTAAAAGAATATATATGCTACATAATGAAAAGAAAATTGAATAAAGTAATGTAACTTTTTACTCTTTCTAGTAAATGAAACTTATTTCCCTCATGCTGTTTTGATTAGTGTACTACATGAAATCAAAAGAAAATTCTAAATGGACCTTTATATACATCAAGAAAAATACCCAAATATTTTATGGAAGACTTGGGCATTCATATTTGATCAAGAAAAATAGTGTTGACAACTTTAATGGTCTTTGTAGTAGCTTTTTGCAGTCAGAAATAAGAGAAAATTCTGGAGATTTTGAATTCTTGCTTTTCATTCTAAACTTATGCATGATTAAAGCACATGAGTGCAAATAAGATTATGAAAACCAGTGAAATTTCTAGGCATTAAATTATACTGGTCAACTTCTATTTCAGAGTTGAAGAGAGATCGCAAATAAATTTATATTCAATAGTGGTAATTTTACATAACTCAATCACCAAGCATTTATTAAGCATTTAATGTGCTGAGATTTAAGGATACAATGCCAAATGTTAAAACGGTCCCTGATATCAATGGACTGATATTGTAGACAGTAGATATTCATATATTTACATAGATATATACAAAATTTTATTAAAAATTACTTTGGGCAGGGAAGATTTTAAAATTTAGGATGATCAGGGAAGGTTTCATGGAGAAATAGGTCTTCAACTATATCTTGAAGCAAGCTAGGAATATGAAACAAAGGTGAATAGCATTCATTCTAGTAGTGGGGAACATCTGGCACAAAGACAAGGATCAGAAGATGAGAGTAATGTGTTTAAGGAATGACATAAGGTAAATCTTGATAAACCACAGTATGTGTGAATAGGAATAATATACAATAGGAATACAATACTTGAAAAGTAAGTTGGAGCCAGAATAGGACTTTAAGTATCACATAGAGGAAGATAATAATAGCTAATAATAATAACAGTTAGCTAATAACATGGCTAATAATAATAGCTAACATTTATATTATACATCTTATGAGCTAGTCTGCACTTGAACTCAAGTCTTTCTCATTCCAGTTCTATCCATAGTAAGAGATAGCTACTGAATATATTTTGAGTAGGTAGGTAATATAGTCAGACTTGTTCTTTTGGGGGAAAATGGTAGCTGTATAAAGAGTGAATAGGGGTGCTGTTTGAGCAAGGAATACTTTTGGAGATTGTATCACTAGAACAGGATGCAGATGAATTAACATTGTTATATGAGAAAGCAAAAAGAATGATTGCAAAAGAGAGACAGGAGGGAGAGGTACACAGAGAGATATTGAATAGATAAAATATTATTTTGAAATTTAGTTTATGTATACAAAGAATGACATAAGGAGTAGAGGATGACCCAGAGGTTACAAACCTCATAACTAGATGGAATAGTTGTTACATCAACAAAAATGAATAAATTCACAGATTATCTGAGTTTGAAGGGAACCATAGAGTTCCATTTTTGAACATATTGATTTTAACTTGTTTCTGGGCTAATCAGTATACAATGCCCAGAAGGCATTTGGTGAAGTAGGGTGAGAAATATTGGCTTAGAAATCATCAGCATTGGGATAGTAAACCTCTGTGAGCAAAGTCATTGAGAGAGATTATGAAGATAGAGAACTAGTCCCGATATAGATCCTTGGGGGCATATCTACATTTAGACATAATTTTCCCTTTCCTTCCTTTCCCTTCTTTTCCCTTCCCTTTCCTTCCCTTCCCTTCCATGTAGTTTTTGCATTGTTCACTTTGGGAACTTTATCTAAAGTTAAATTTAAACTGCAAATCTTTGATCATAGAATTGTATTGTTTAAAAAAAAAATAATTCTCAGTTAAACTCATGTTTTTGCAGAAGAGGAAACTGGTGACCAGAGAGTTTTAGCTGTTTGGCTAAAGTCACACAGCTAGTTATTACAATGTGAGACTAAAAACATCCATTATAGTTTCTCATCAATCATCTACCAGGAATTTAGCATAGTAGACATTCATATCATAGGAAATTACCTCACCTCTAAAATTTCAAACTATGAAATTTTCATCTCCAAGAACATCTCTCATTCATTCACATATATAATTTTTCCCTTTCTCTAATGAATTTAATCTTTATTCTCATCCTCCAATTCCTTTATTCTTCTGTTTGTTGAACTATAATCTCTTATACATACATATATACAAACACACACACATACACACAAAGTACATGCACATAGCTTTCTCCTTTCTCATATTTCCTTACTTTATCCTTATCATGTATATAATGTATTCTACCAGCAATTTGAATAAAATTGTCTGAGGAAGATGGATATATACATAAGTGTGTTATTTGTGTTTTGTTTGTATATACATATAGAGATGATAAAAAATAAGGATATCAGTTTTTCACAACAAAAATGAAAATATATAGAAGAAAAAATAGGTAAAAAATTATTTATTGCTGGTTTTTTTGGTGAAATATGGGTGTCAATAGAGTTGGCCTAAATATATTACTTTTATCTTCTGAGAGTTTGAAACTTGTCTCAAAAATTAAGTTATACAATGCAGTACCAGTATAATTTCCCAATTTTCAATCTCAAATAGGTCTTTACTGTTGTTTAGTAATCTCTTTTATTTACGTTTATTAAATTTTTACAACTAAGTCAAATCCCTCTTCCCTGATTCTTAGATGACCCATCTCACTACTTTAATAAAAACAGAGAACAGTTTCCCCAAATTATTTTAGTTTCCTTCCTTTTAAGCTCAGATTTTTTTCTGTATTTTTATTTCATACTTGTTACTTAATATCTTCACTGGGATGTATTCTCCAACCTCATATAAAAATCTTTAAAAGCAACACACCCTCCTTCTCCATTTCTATATTTTTGCACTGTATCAATGTAAGAGCTGTGATTTTTTTTTTTTTTTCTTTTTCAAAGCTAACTCACTTTGGTTAAAACACATGATTTTATTTACCCATAAATCTACTAGACCTTTATTCCATCCATCATCTCTTCTCAAGACATTCTCTTCTTTCTTTCTCTATCTGGACTACATACAGATTTTTCTAGTAGTTAGAAGTTGATGTTTTTTAAAAGGAAAAGTGAATATATAGGCATGTATATATCTATCTACATTAATTTATGTATGTGCATATATATATATATATGTTCTCATATATATGAAATATATGTGTATGTGTGTGTGCATGTGTGTGTGTGTGTGTGTGTGTGTGTGTGTGTGTTATATTCCTTTACCATGGAGATCTCCTACATTATTGCTTTCTTATTTCCTTTTTGCTGGTAAACAACACCTTGAAAAACAGGTGATATCAGATGCTTCTGAGTCATCCACAACTCATTCAATGAAACTTTGTAATCCAGACTCTAGCCCTATTAACTGTCCTAAGGCTACATAAGATTGTATAACTATAAAACTCAAAACTCTTTTCATAGTCGTTATTCTCCAGATATTTAGGACTAATGCTTAAAATTGTTAACCCTTTTTTCCCACATATTGTCGTTCCTTCATTTTGGTGACAATGCTTGCTTCTCAGTCTTATTACTACTTTTAATCACTTCCTACTATAAAAATACACTGAGAATATAACCTCCTCCCTTCCTCCCTCCAAAAATGCCATATAACCGACAGTCTTAATCCTTAGGAAATTATCTATTTTTTGTTATTAGAGCTTGAAGAAAATTTTATTTTTAAAATAGATTTTAGTGATACCCTGACTTTTTTTATCATAAGATTTTATTGACAACAAATAATTAAACTTTCACATGTAGAAATTAAACAAACAAATAATTAAACAGGAATTCTTAACCTTGGTTCCATAGATGGAATTCAAAAGTTCATAAAACTGGATGGGGGAAAATGACTTTTTTTTTTTTTTTTTTTTTTTTTTTTTTTTACTAATATCTAATTGAAATGTAATATGTCTTTTAATAATTTTTTTTTATAAAATTATTCTAACAACAAGTCCATACCTTGAGCAAATTACTGAAAGGAAAGTGACATTATATACAAAATTCTGTCCTAGTGAACTTTGGTTATTTGATGTGAGTTTGAAGTGATTTTTTAATGTTTTGTATATGTAAACTTTATTGGTTTCTAATTATTCAATGTTCAGATTCTTTTTACTAATCTATTCTCATTCATTCCATTTCAATCTTTATGTATATTTTAAACTTTCATTTTGCATCAGTTTACATAAATCTTCATATTTTCTTGATTTTTGATATTCATAATTTCTTATACATAATAATATTTTAGGACTATTATAATCCAGAGATTTTTCAATGATTTCCTTAATATATCAGCACATGCTTTGCATCCCAGATTCTGTTTGTTTTGTTGTTGTTGCTTGTTTTTTTATTTCTTTTTTAACCATGGAAAGACTGTTGCTCTCAATATTTTCATATGTAATTGTGCCATCTCTTATTTTCTTCAAACTAAATGTTCAATAGTGGGATCACTGTATCACAGGAAATAGATAAATAAGTTACTTTTTAAAAATTCCATTCCATATAGTTGTCCAGAAGCATTATATTAATTTTTACTCAAGCTGTATTATATTAGCATGCCTATCTTTCTTGAGATATTACAATGACCACTCAATTAAATTTTTTAAAAATAATTTTTAAGAGTAGGGGGAAAAATGATTCAATTTCCTTTGCTGTCACTATTAATGTTTGAAACATTACTTCAGTTGTTACTTAAAGTTTTCATATCTTTTGAAAAGTATCTCTACTTATGCTTTGACCACTTATCTAATTCTAGGTATTACATATTTATATCATATTATATCATTTATATATACATAAATGTATATACATATGTGTACATATATTTATGTATTTCTTGCTCACATTTTTGTCAGTGATATTTTATGAAAATGCCTTTCTTGATCCTATTTTCATTGTGGTTCCCTTCCCCACCCCAAAATATTTTATTTAAATCTTTGCAGTCAAAACTATTGATTTTTACTTTATCTCCACTTTGCTTGTTTGGCTAAGAATATTCCTCCTGACAATAAAGATGAAAGGTGCTTCCTCCTGATCTCTTTTTAATTTAGTTTAGTTTAATTATTGATTTTTTTTAAATAGTGGGTCATTTTATATTTTGATAACATTCATTTTGAATTTAATATGGCATGTGTTATATGTTAATATAAATCAACTTTCTAATATGACTTTCCTATTTTTGAGGGAGATATTTTTGTCAAAAAGTTCTTTTCTTAGTAATTTAGATTTGTTATATGCCAAGCTGTTATTTTTCATTGTTCCTTTTACTTACTTATCAATTCTATTCGATCTATGTACTTTTGTGATTTTAATGATTTTCAAATAATTTTTTACATCTACAAAATTAAATTATTTCAATTGATATTTTTAGATCGTTTATTCTTCCAAATGAACTTTTTTTTTTTTTTGTTTTGACTTTGTTTAGTTTTATAAATCATCCACTGGATTTTTATTATGCTAATTCTATAAATTATTTTGATAATTATAATTTTTATTAAAGCAATGTGACCCAAGCATGAGTAATGAATAGTTTTATTGCTATCTGAATCTATTTAATTCTATAAAAAGAGTAATTATAAACTTTAATTTTTTACATCTATCATGTTCCTTATAATTATTATTAGTTTTATATTTTTATTTATGTATAATTACTTGTGACGTGTAAAGACATTTTTCCATATATTTTATGCCTTTTGTAATTACTATGATAAATTTTCATGTCATTATTTCTTTTTTTTTAATTTTATAAAGTTTGTAGTTTTATTTTGTAGTCTTTAACTTGTAGTTGTATTTTGTAAAAATTTTACTTGTCTGAATGTAAAGTTGAAAGTAAGCCAAAAAGGAAAAAAAAAAAAATGCTACTTTTTCTTGTTGCATTTTTGTAATATTTACAAACTTTGTTTTTATTGAAAACAAAGATAGTCACACTTTGTCTTTTCCCCCAAGGCAATTCCAATTCCTTAGAATTCACTTCTCAACTTTCCATGCAGAATACACCCCATGAACAAACATGGGAAGAGAGGAAAAGAATGAATGAGAACATATGACCTGATAGGACAGCCCTGTCTAAGACATAAAAATGATACTGTAACTTTTTTTAGCCCAATACACATATGGAAATCCTTAAGTTTAATTCCAAAGTTGAGGATTTTATCCGAAATTAATAAACCAATAGCATTTTTTATTTTTGTTGTTTTGGTTTAGTCACCAGGAAGGAGAACTATTATTTCTGGACCAGGGCTTGAAATGTGATCTGTTATAGATCTCTATCTGCCCAAACTAAATAAACATTTTTCCTCCCTCCTGTGAACTCTGTTTTCAATTAAGAACAGATCTGAATGAAAAGTATTTAAATAGGTTAAATTGTATCTATGGCGCCCTAGTTTTGAAAAAGTACAAGTTACAGCAGGGAAAAATAAATCTTTAAAGAACAGAGAGCTCTACAATGTAGAGCTACAAAGTCTACTCAAATTAAAAAAAAAAAAAAAAAAAAAAAAAAAAAAAGGAGCTTGAAAGACAATGCTATTATACATCTTACCTGTTCTCTATATCTTCCATCACAGGAGAGTTCTCTTATGTTTATGAAGTTGAACTAATCCCTGTGTTCTGTCTTACAACTCCCTTCTCCATATCATATATGTCATCCAACAGTGCTGTAGCCATACTTCATCTTTTCCCACCTCTCTTACTTCTCTAGTACTCAAATCTCTGTCCATTTTTGAACATGACTACTGAAAGATTTTCTAATTCTCTTCTAGCCTGAAAACATTCAACTGTCTCCTTCAAACTATACTTCTGAAGAATAAATAAAGCCATATTGGCATCTTAAAAGCCCATCTTATCCAAATAAGCTTCAGTTGTCTGGGTAAGTTACCTACCAAATATTTTATTGACTTTTATGTTTATTTGGAATAGACTTTACCTTGAAAATTTTTTTTATGGTTTTAGTTCTGTGTTGTTGTTTTTATTATTTTATTTTCCTCTCTATACTATATATATATATATGTATATGTATATATATACATACATAATATATATATATACATACACGCACACATACACACACACACACACACACACACACACACATATATATATATATATATATATATATATATATATATATATATATATATATATATATACACATTGATTATTATGTATATTACTTTTTTGCTCATTCTCTGGGGCTTTCTAAATATAGCAATACACTGCCTGAAGATAAAAATGATTTTCAGTCTGTTTTTAGCTTTAATTCTATTTTCATGTTTCATGTCAAATAAATGTAGGGAAAGGAGACATTTTTCTTTTACCCATGATTGTATCTGGATAACTCAAGCTATTTTTCCATTATAAATAAAGTTAATGGGAGGAGGATTCTGGGAAGATGGGGAAGTAGGTTTATAAATTTCAAGTTCTCAATCTGCAAATTCATTGAACTTTTCTTATTCAATATTATAGATAATTTTTCTGGATATGATATTATTGGCCAAAGTTCTTTGGACTCTACATGTTGTCCAGGAGGTGAAAGTTTCTGTGGTGCCTGCTGAGGCTCCAGCCACACCAAGCTAGCTCCAGAGCCCCCCATTTGGTGTTCATGTGGAAGTAGACTGCATGTGTTTTCACTTCACACAGGTTAATCCCTGGGCTCGGGCCTTTCTTCAGATTTTCTTGGATTGTACCAGAAAGGGCACTGTACTTTCCCAATTCTTTTTGATTTTTGAGTACTCTATGTTCACCCTAAGATGATAATTTCTTGTTTTTGTAGGGAAAATCTGGAGAACTTTGGCCAAAAATATCATATCCAGAAAAATTATCTATAATATTGAATGAGAAAAGTTCAATGAACTTGCAGATTTTCAAGATGTTCTATCAACTAAACCTAAACTTAAAAATAATAATAATAATAATAATAATAATAATAATAATAATAATAATAATAATATATAAGAGCCAATATCAAAGATCAATTTCAAGGAACTCAAAATGGACAAATTGTTTATATTTTTTACATGGGAAATCTCTATCATATGTTTAAAATTGATATCAACAATATGGTAGCTTAAAAGAAAGATTGGGCAGAGTTAAGGTAAAAATAGTAATTATGTTATACAAATGAGGTGCAGAGGAAGAATAGACTCAGAGGCATTAGAGTGGGGAGGAAGTTTTGGTAGTTCTGAAAACCTACTCACATCAGGAGTGGGTTAAATAGGCAACACTACATATATACCATAAAGGGTATAGCACCCTCCAAAATATATAAAGAAATAAGGGGGGAGGGATGGGTAGAGGGAGAAGCAAAGGTTCAGGGAAGAAGACAAGGGAGGGATCCCTGGGTGGAGGGGAAGTTAAGCAATAGCAAGGAAAGTTAAGGAGCAGAATTAAAGAAGTCATCAGACATAGGAAAAATAGGAGTATGAACATGTGTATTGGGGAATGGTATATTGTATGTATTATGTGTATGTATATAGCTATATGTGAAATTATAGATATATTCTTTTTCAACTATACGCTGCTTGGGGATGGAGTGGTGATGAGAGAGGGGAAAAAAGAGTAAAGTAAAAAATGCCATACAGCAAAAAACACAAGAATGATTTACACATAAATAAAGAAAAGATGGTCACTCATGAATACAATTTCTTGTACTAATATATATACATACATATATATATATATATATATATATTATACTTTGTTAAACTGATAATTTGTTATATATTTTCAATCCTCCCTGATATTCTGCTGGATATGTGACAATGATCTCTTTTGTTCTTTTGTTTGGTTTGTTTGTTTGTTTTTGATTGTTTTGTATTCCTTTCCTTTTTTCTTTTTTTCCCCCTTTTTTCCTATTTCTCCAGATATAATCCTATAGTTTTTTTCCCTATACATCTTGATTATATTATATTTCCTTAATAAATCTGAATTCTATTGAATGAATACAATTTGGTTTTAAGTAATTATTATCTGCATAGAGTATTATAGTCTTCTTATGAAGATTTTGTTTTTTAATCAGTATTTCAATTTGAGATTAGTTTATAGTTCTTTTCCCTGCTTTGTTTCTGCTTGGTTTTAGTACCAAGGCCTCATTTGTTTAATGAAATAGATTTAGACTTCCAACTTCATTTTTAAAAGCATTTTAAATTAAAATAATAATTGTATTGTCTTCTTTTAATATTTTATATAACTTACTTTTAGTTCACCATATCCTCAGTTACCTCCCATCCTTTGACTGTTTTTATGTGGATGATTTCATAAATTTATGTTTCAAAGGTTAGAATATTTAAGATTTCTATTTTTTGTTTTGTTAGTTTGGACATTTATACTTTTTAATAGATTTCTATTAATTTTGTTTAAATTTTCCCTTTTGACAGTGTAATTGCTTGTGGGGATTTCTGAGAAAAAATATTTTATTTCAGTTGTGAATTTGTCTTCCTTTTACATTTTGTTATGTGATATATAAATATGTATATATAATGTACATATATATATATATATATATATAGTATCTATATCTATATCTATATATATATATATATATATATAGATATATATATATATATATATACACAGACATAAATTGTTTCCTCTTTTTGCTTATTCAGGTTAATTAGTAACTAATAATTTATAAGTGTTTTAAACTTAAAAAAAAAACTCTAAAATTCCCAATTTTGATTTTGAGTTATAAATTCTTTAAGCTTTTTCTTCTCAAATTGTCTTCTAATTTCTAAGATTTTTCCTTTTGAAAAAAAAAACTGTTTGGATTTGTTAATTTGTATTTAACAATTATATGATCTATTTATTACTGTTTGTTTCTATTCTGATTATCTAACTTCTCAAAAATTTAAAATTTTCTTCCTATATTTTCAGCTATATCTCAAAAACTTGAAATATCTTATATTTATCTTAATTATTTATTATTTCTTTGATTTATTATTTGCTCATCTTATTCTTCAATATAATTTATTCACTATTTATGTGTGTATTTTGAATATTTCCTTTATTAGCTATTCTTTTATTCCTTTATGTGTTATAACACATTTATTATTTATATCTTTCTTACTTTAACTTATGACTCTGTCTTATGTCTGCTCATCACATTACCTATATTTTATTTTTTCCCAATTGTATTTTATTTTTCCAAATACATGTAAAAACAATTTTCAACATTTATTTTTGTAAGATTTTGTATTCCAATTTTTTTCTTTCTCTCTTCTCTCCAAGAAAGCAAGCAATCTTATATAGGTTATACATGTACAATCCTTTTAAGCATATTTGTGCAAGAAAAGTCAGACAAAAGAGGGAAAACACGGGAAAGAATTAACAAGTAAACAAAAAACAAAAAAATATTTAAAAATATTATGCTTGGATATACTTTCAGTCTCCATAGTTCTTTCTCTGAATGCAGTGTCATCTTCTATTTCAACTTTATTGGAATTGTTTTGGGTCACTTCCTTGCTGAAAAGAGTTAAGTCTATAATCTTGCTGTTACTGTGTACAGTGTTCTGGTTCTGCTTACTTCACTACTTCATTCAGCATCAATTAACATATTACATATAATTTAAATAAAGATAATACAGGGTGCTCTGATAAACACAATTCTTTTATAATTACCTCTATAAATAATAGAGGTAAATCAAATCCAATTTTCCCAAAATTCATTTTCTTATCACATTTTTTTTTCTATTTATTTTTTGCTTGTAGCTATTCAGCTCTGGGAGAATATTAAACTGTGCAATTATTGTAATAATATCAGTTTCTTTTTGCAAATTGCTCAGAATGTTCTTTAATGAACT